>NC_086068.1:60114879-60845712 GCF_947568885.1 Cydia strobilella
GTGGGTCAAATTAATACACAGAACAGATTTCCATGACCAATCGCCTCCCGGGCGAAAACTCGTGGTTAACGGCTATGTATGATGAACCCTCGTGAACGTCAGCTGCCGCTCCGTTGGTGGGTTGAGGAATGGCAGCAAATAAAGTCTATAAAAAAATTTAGTCATCGCCTCCCGCTTGATACTTGTCAGATGATAGTTTAGATGCTATTGTGAATAAACAATATCGTCAGCCGATTGTATCGCTGTGGAAAGACCGTCAGCTGATCACATGAACATGTAAAAAAGAAAATTATATTCAGTCATCGGCGTCATCGCCTCCCGTTTGATAGTTTAGATGCTATTGTCGCAAGGCTTACTTTGCTACTCGTGTCCCCGGAGGTGTTGGATGAGTTGCGCGAGTGTGTGTGCTGCTGGAGACAACTCGCGCACGACGCGGCGGTCAGCGTTCCCGTTCCTGGAATTATATGACCGTAGAACGTTTACACCATTCGAAATTAAATAAATGGGGCATTTTCTATGAAAAGGGACCTTATAGTCGATGGCGCTTACGCCGCACAGCGTCGCGCGGCATTGTATTTAAATCGGAGCATCGTTTATAATGACGTAAGTGCCATCGACAATAAGGTCCCTTTTTATAGAAAATACCACAAATAAATATTATGGATCGATCATACATAAATCAACCTCGTCCCACAGTAAGCTCAATACAGACAACCAGTTCGCCGGACGATATCAGCCTGTCAGTTATTCGCTACTGTTACCTTTTGCGATTAACTGACAGGCTGATATAGCCCCTTTGGGGTCTTTAGAATATTCTCGATGAGTATTGGTTGCCTGTGTAAAGAAAAGTACAGTCAGCGATAAAAGCTTGTACGTAAAATGAAATTTTTGCCAAAAACTTATACGTACGTCTCTCAGACACAGTGATAGACGGTCTTCTCCACATGACCTTACTTAATATTTTCTGCAAAAGGTATTTAGACTCTTGTATAAGAAATAGACAATTCGCTCCACAGATTTAATATATACGCTAGATGACGCAAATACCACGATTTGTATTGAAAAGAAACGTGCCGATTTTTTCATACAAAATTTACGCATAATATAATTTTAAAATTATTTATCTGTGATAGGAGATATGTTCTTGCCTTTGGTTGCTCGTAATTATTGGACTGTTGCAGTTAATTATCATGCAACGAAGCATTTTTTAAGTTTTCACGGACGTCCGGCTGCAACAACTGACGCGCGTGGACTGTAAAGAGCGACGGTCAACCTCGACGCTCGGTCGGGGTTCGGACACGCGAAGTAGATGCATTTGCGTCTTCTACGGTATATTTATTTCTGTGATTCGCTCGCTATAGTAGTAGTTACATAAGTAGCTAAGAAACTGGCTACAAAACTATTCGTGTTTGACCTAAAAAGTCATAGTTTATTTTATTAAGTACAAACAGCAACACTTAACTGTCCAACCTTATTAATACAAAAGTAATATTAACAGTGTGGGCGATGGTACAATCGCATCTAATCATACATCGGGGTTTTCGGTGCGGGAATGACTTGAGTAAAAGTAGAGATAAACAGACAGGTTAGTCTGAGAAAACATCATATTATGCCTAATGAATAACGACCTCTCTGTGAATTTATACACACTATGATCACTTTGACGACCGGTCTGGCCTAGTGGGTAGTGACCCTGCCTGTGAAGCCGATGGTCCTGGGTTCGAATCCCGATAAGGGCATTTATTTGTGTAATGAGCACAGATATTTGTTCCTGAGTCACGGGTGTTTTCTATATATTTGTATATTATATATATATCGTAGTCTAAGTACCCACAACACAAGCCTTCTTGAGCTTACTGTGGGATTTAGTCAATCTGTGTAAGAACGTCCTATAATATTTATTGCCCTATTACAATTTTATTTTCACCACACAAGCTCGTAAAGACCCTCTTTATCTTTCAAAAACGGAAGAGAATGTTGCATTTTATCCACGAGGGTCGAAGGGATTGGATGCAAATTTAGAGTTAATTCCTGATATCGGAGAGTAGAATTGACTTTCAAATGATGATTTTGAATGATAGGTATTAAATAACGTTCAGTTGTTTGATTTGTAATGTTATATATATATAAATCAAACACAGTTAGTATTTTCCTAGCGTTGATGTGGTGAAAAAAATAATGTTTCGCTTTGTAGAAAAGTTTGATTAAATACATTTTCTTTTTAATTTAATCTTTTGTTTAATTAATTATTTATTAGGTAGAAACCTGTTAGTGTACATTCTGTTTCTTAAGTCAATACCTACTCTTTGGCTCATGTCAAACATTCCCGCACCAAAAACCCCGAATACCGATGTATGCATCTAATATAATAGTAAACAAATTGAAAAATATATATTCGCACAGCTGCTTTCGTAACAAAAAAAATTGACAAATATATTTAAGTAACGAAAATATAAGAAACAACCTAATGTTTCATAGATAGAAATATCCAAGTCCCATTTAACTTTCTTGCGAAATTCCTCTGAAGCTCTGAATCTATTTCGGGTTATGTTTATTATAAATTCGCATGGTCTGCCAATTTATTAAATTTCGCATACGCATTTAAAACTTTGTTGTCGTCAAAACAATTTTTTGACCATCAGCAAAATCCTAATTGTAAAAAGTACCTACACTGCCGTCAGCTACGTACATAATTGTGGTATTTTCTATGAAAAGGGACCTTATTGTCGATGGCGCTTACGCCATTATAAACGATGCTCCGATATAAATACAATGCCGCGCGACGCTGAGCGGCGTAAGCGCCCTCGACAATAAGGTCCCTTTTCATATAAATTGCCCCATTATTGGGGAATGTTTCCTGTGTGTAATGCTACCCCTCCTGTCCCCAGTTAAAGCCTGACCAGAAATATATGATCATTGTCAAGAGGGCGCTGTTATTCTCATGTATGACAGTGACAGTTCAGTATAGTATGAAAAAATTGGTTTCAGTGAAATAGGGATGATGACACATGTTGAATTTTATAACAAAATAACAGATAGCAAATGAGCAATTTATCACAATAATGTAGATAATAAAATAATATATGGAAATAATACAAAAATGCAGGACTTGAAAGTTTCAAAATTTAAGTAATTTTTCAACTTCCAAAAAGGAGAAAAGTAAGGGTACTATTCGATTCCTTACATTGTACCAAAAAAAATATTGTATGGAAACTATATACATAAACGCAATATTTCACCGACAAAAACGCAATTTTCTTATTTTGTCCATACATTCAAAATGGGCTCTCAGTGAACTTGACGTCACGTTCACTTATCGTTTTGTTAGAAGCGTTTCGCGAGTGAAGTACGACTGTCGGGGTTTGACTGTCATTTCTGACTTTGTATTGCTTTAATGCAATGGGTCCCATATAGACATTCGATCCTAAAAACCGGCCAAGTGCGAGTCGGACTCGCGCACCGAGGGTTCCGTACTTTTTAGTATTTGTTGTTATAGCGGCAACAGAAATACATCATCTGTGAAAATTTCAACTGTCTAGCTATCACGGATCATGAGATACAGCCTGGTGACAGACGGACAGCTGAGTCTTAGTAATAGGGTCCCGTTTTTACCCTTTGGGTACGGAACCCTAAAAATAAACCTCATCGATTGATACCATTATTGAAAATTTGTCATCTAGCCTATTCCGCAACATGGCGCGTAATCATTTATTCCCGGATTACCCGGTCAAGCTTTACACTTGACGGTAAACAAAACAACAGATGTACTAAGGTACTAACCCGGATGGTCGGTCACGTCGTCCGGGTCGGGCGACGGCATCTCGCACGACGGCAGCGACGACAGAGGCAACGAGTGGCCGCCCTCTGTAAGTCAACGAACCGTCAGATTGGAAATAGCACTAAAAGTAGGTAATTGGGCGAATCAACTTTATGAGCGTCATCTGGCCACAACTTTTAAACTTCAAGGCCTAATAAACAGAAACTATAATGTATGTTAGAAGCTCGATTTCCTCGTAACTCCAGACTCCAGAGACATTTTGAGTAACGCAAGAGGCACTCAAGACTGTCGGTCCAAAAAGTTGATTCGCCCACTTATTTAAGGTGAGAGATTCATCTAAATTCAAAATATGGCCGGCGGCAGCGGCGTAATCAGCGTAATATTGAATAAAAGTTACGATGCAAGAAAACGGTTTATTTCGTACCCAAAGAAACAAACGTAGAACTATCGAGTCAAATATTTTCGAAGGAATCTCATGGGTGCAGTCAGGGTGGTGATGTCCAACGATGCTGTGGCACCGTCGAGCCCTGAAACTTTTACCAGCTTGCTAAAAAAGGAGCGGCGAGTCCTACCCCCCCATCAATGGCCTTCCCGCGGCCGGGGGGACGGTGCGTAAGCATTTCCCACTCCGAAAACAAAAAAAAAGCTCGCTGTAAAAGAACCGTGACCCTTGACAGCCTGCTGGAAAAGAAATCTGAGGCTGATGCCGGCCTCGGGGCCGCGCGTGACGTCACTCACCGTAGTTGGACCGTTTGGTGAGGCTGCCGAAGCCGCTGCTGGGCGTGCTGGAGGTGCACTCGTCCTCGGGGCCGCGCGTGACGTCACTCACCGTAGTTGGACCGTTTGGTGAGGCTGCCGAAGCCGCTGCTGGGCGTGCTGGAGGTGCACTCGTCCTCGGGGCCGCGCGTGACGTCACTCACCGTAGTTGGACCGTTTGGTGAGGCTGCCGAAGCCACTGCTGGGCGTGCTGGAGGTGCACTCGTCCTCGGGGCCGCGTGTGACGTCACTAGCCGTAGTTGGACCGTTTGGTGAGGCTGCCGAGGCCGCTGTTGGGCGTGCTGGAGGTGCACTCGTCCTCGGGGCCGCGCGTGACGTCACTCACCGTAGTTGGACCGTTTGGTGAGGCTGCCGAAGCCACTGCTGGGCGTGCTGGAGGTGCACTCGTCCTCGGGGCCGCGCGTGACGTCACTCACCGTAGTTGGACCGTTTGGTGAGGCTGCCGAAGCCACTGCTGGGCGTGCTGGAGGTGCACTCGTCCTCGGGGCCGCGCGTGACGTCACTCACCGTAGTTGGACCGTTTGGTGAGGCTGCCGAAGCCGCTGCTGGGCGTGCTGGAGGTGCACTCGTCCTCGGGGCCGCGCGTGACGTCACTCACCGTAGTTGGACCGTTTGGTGAGGCTGCCGAAGCCGCTGCTGGGCGTGCTGGAGGTGCACTCGTCCTCGGGGCCGCGCGTGACGTCACTCACCGTAGTTGGACCGTTTGGTGAGGCTGCCGAAGCCGCTGCTGGGCGTGCTGGAGGTGCACTCGTCCTCGGGGCCGCGCGTGACGTCACTCACCGTAGTTGGACCGTTTGGTGAGGCTGCCGAAGCCGCTGCTGGGCGTGCTGGAGGTGCACTCGTCCTCGGGGCCGCGCGTGACGTCACTCACCGTAGTTGGACCGTTTGGTGAGGCTGCCGAAGCCGCTGCTGGGCGTGCTGGAGGTGCACTCGTCCTCGGGGCCGCGCGTGACGTCACTCACCGTAGTTGGACCGTTTGGTGAGGCTGCCGAAGCCGCTGCTGGGCGTGCTGGAGGTGCACTCGTCCTCGGGGCCGCCGGCCGCGCTCTCGGAGCCGCTGTCCGCCTTGCCGTCCACGTCCTGCTTGCGCTCAGGCCTGTACAGAAACATAACATTGGAATTAAAGAACAATTAACGAATTAATGGCCACCAAATAAATCAACAATTAATTACCAAGGCTCGCAGCCGGCATGAACTCTTTTTGAGAAGGCGAATATGTTAACAATTTTGTTTTACCTGAAATCAACGGGTTCATTCGTAAAGCATCGCATTACGAGCGGATAAACTCGTAAACTGCGCGGATGGGAGGCTAAATAAGAGCTTTGTTGATATCAACATTTTCAAAATGATGTCAATACATGTGTACGGACAAGAGCGAGCGAATGATAACAAAATGACATTTAGATATGATTTTGTCATCAAAATGTAAATTCGAAACCTTAGAAGAACACAAAAAAACATATTTTCACTAACGATTAGTCCATGTCTAAAAAAACCGGAAACGCTTTAAAATTGATAAATAATTACCGCCGTTTCAGAAGACACTCGAGTATCATTAAGGGGAGATTATCGTCTCCCCTCATTGATTTACCATCAGGGTTCATCTTACCGCTGTACCTATTCAGCAAGCTCGCTTCTCGTACAATCGAAAAGCGACCGTGTTCAGTGCACGCAAAATCTAAAGTGTAGATAAGGGTAGTGAGAGTAGTTACTCTTGGAAGCGATCTGATCTTATTGGTGCAATTATTAGATCCCGGCGTAACCTAGTTAGGTAAGGTGTTTTCAGCAGCGAACTAGAATAACTATAAAGTTTGACTACAGCTCAAACACGACCCCACGTGTATTGTGCCGCGAGCATAGACATAGTATATACAAGTAGTTATAGATATGAAACCGAGCGACCAGGGGTAAGAGAAAGACATATTCATGTATTGACAGTTTCATGTATGGCAGCATAATCCATTTTCTCTTTCACTTATAAATTTCGGTATTTCGCCATCGCCTCCTTGCTATGATGCCATAACCCGACCATGAAAAAATGCCAGGTCGGTGATAAAGACAAAGCATGGCACTATTGCCTCCTAAGTGCGCAACTATTTCTCGCTTCGAGTCACATGTGATATACTCACACTTTGAAGAGCGGGTCACCGGAGATCATGTTCATCTTGATCCGCACCCGCAGCACGGAGTTGTCGAGTCCCGGGTCGTGCCTCCCAAGCACGCAACTATTCCTCGCTTCGAGTCACATGTGATATACTCACACTTTGAAGAGCGGGTCACCGGAGATCATGTTCATCTTGATCCGCACCCGCAGCACGGAGTTGTCGAGCCGCCGCCGCGGGTCGTAGCCCTCGAGCAGCCGCCGGCGGGTGCTCTCGCCGGCGCCTGCCAGCTCCGCCAAGTTCACGTCGCAGAAGCCTAGCTTCTGGTATGAACGTCCACCTGGAATATGAAAGGTCTTGGTTAAGTAAAGGTCTTGTTTCTCGCGCGTTAATTTGAAAGGGAATTCAATTAAATGTTTTGTGGAAAATAAGGTTTGCCTCCTCGTATTGTTACTCGATTTTCACTACCATTTCTCAAGTTTGCCAGCCCCTGAGCTACATTCCTTGCACGGTGCAAAGTTGAGCGGAGTTTATTTTCAAAGTTAGCAGTGAAACTCGTGAATAGCGATCCGGTTGGCTGTTTGAATGGAGGATGGAGGCGTCGCTTGTTAACTATTCGTATTCGACTAACTTCACTAACTGGCCGTGACCGAGGTCGCACCGCAAAATAGGTAGAATTGGTCTACAGGACCACTGTATGACAAAGATTAATTATTTGACAGCTAATAGCGAATGATGCCTCCCT
Source organism: Cydia strobilella (assembly GCF_947568885.1). Taxonomy (NCBI): domain Eukaryota; kingdom Metazoa; phylum Arthropoda; class Insecta; order Lepidoptera; family Tortricidae; genus Cydia; species Cydia strobilella. The sequence goes on from NC_086068.1 coordinate 60,122,282, forward strand.
ATATTGCAATTGAGTTCGCTTACCCTAACCCTAACTAACGAACCACTGATGCGACTGATTCACATCTCTCGGAGATTAGCTTATTGCTTAAATCGTACGCACTTCAGCCTAATATGTATACAATAGCCTTATTACATTATAATAAGATACAAAATTGTGAATATATATCTAACGCCGACAGCCTATTGATGATCTGATCCCGCTCCCGTACGTCAGGTCACGTATTTGTGAACTCTGCATTTATTTCGATCGTTTCATGACAGTGTCATCTCGAACCAATATAAGTGAGAGACACCCGTGAAAAGTTGACGACCGAGACACTTGAAAGGTGGGGCACAACGAAATGTCATCTCATTTCAAAAAATAGTGTACTTAATGCTATTTAAATTGTTCAACTTATTATATTTTATTTTATTATTAAGTACTACTTCTTTTGGCACTTTAACTTTTAAATTGTATCTTGATATGGGTGTGCGAATGTACTTTTTGCCTGAAATAAAACTTTATTTATTATTTTTATTTATTTCGATAGAATCTGGAGCGGCTTGACTGAGAAAGCGAATTCACCTTACAGGTCAGCCATAATTTAGGTACACTGCTGCTTAGGCGGCGTCCATTAATTACGTGAGGTGTTCAGGGCAGTGGTGAAGCCGAATTTCATCGAATATCACGCGGGGCAAAATATGATTTTACTTTCAGCATCCTCTCAAGTCGGCTGTATTGTTTTTTCTTTAATAAAACAAGTGTAAACAGGTTAGGTTAGGTAAGATGGCATATAGTCGAGAAATTGGGACGGGTACCGCCGTGGCGAGGTGGCCTAGGGGTTCATGGCGTTAGCCGCGATAGCTAAAGACCCCGGTTCGAATCCAGCCTTCACCACTGGAGGGCTTCGTCACTTTTTCTTTAATATATGACATCTATTACAGTTTGTGAACAGGTTGTGAAGGGCAAGAGGAATCTACCGATACGTCATTTTTAAAAAGCCGCCCAGTATCCTGAGCTACAGGGTGTACTGAATATTAGTATTTAAACCCATGACCCTACTTTCTGTTTAAGTCGCAGTCGAGTAAAATGTTGATATTGGGGTAAAACGTGTACAAATGTATAGACAAAAGTGGAATTCATATTACTCCAACTTTCCTATTAAGAGAATATCCCCTGATATTAATATAATTTCCTAATAAGCGCTAAATCTGGATTCAGTAATTATTTACTATAACAAAATGTATTTTTTCCGCAAAGATATCCAGGACTTTTTTTTGTGTATGATTTAATAAGCTTTAATGTTGCCTTAGGGTTTCCTCCGGGGAAATACCGGAACCGAAATTACCGGAAATTCCTGGGATTTAGAGCCTAGAGATTGTGCTATTGGGCACCTTTCCTAGTTAGACTGGTCGCCGTAGAATTCGACTAGTTAGCAAAAACAATTATTACGCGGTCTTTTAATCATGAGGCAATCTCTACTAGTAAGCTGTCATTGTGCTACTTATTTGAGTCGGGGTATAGGTCAGGTCTTTTGTGTAAGAATTGAATAGGATCTTGGTATTCGTGATGTTCTACAAATGCGATTGATTTTTCCGGCTTACTATTCCTTGTGCCATATATGGGATTTGTTATGCATTTTTTTTTCTTTCCGATCAACTCATAAAGGCGATTAATTAGTAGGCTATAGAACACCCGTGTTCGCGTTCGCGCACATCTTGCATACAAACTGTCCCATTGTACCACGTGTCTACCAGCTCACCTTTACACTCCTTCCTCATGGAGACACGCATAAGAGCCGGCTCTAGGACTCCTGTGTTCACGTTCACGCACATTTTGCACACAAACTGTCCTATTGTACCGCGTGTCAACACCAGCTCACCTTTACACTCCTTCCTCACGGAGACACGCATCAGAGCCGGCTCCAAAACTCCCGTGTTCGCGTTCGCACACATTTTGCACACGAACGAGAACTGCGCGTTCCAGCGCACCGCGTGGTTGCGGACCTCCTCACTGCAACAAAGACGAGAGTTTATTAAGAGTTTATTAGTCCATTATTAAAAATGACGTTTTCAACAAAAAGGTTTGTCGCTTGTTGATAAGGTTGATTTCTAATTGAAGCTATATGTAAATAGCGCCTTACCTACTCACAAGCGACAATAAGTACCCTTTTGGTTGAAAATGGTACAAATTATATTTTGGGGTCATTTCGGATCGATGATCGGTAATGTGTTTTTTTAGGGTTCCGTGCCCAAAGGGTAAAAACGAGACCCCTATTACTAAGACTCCGCTGTCTGTCTGTCTGTCCGTCTGTCACCAGGCTCATGAACCGTGATAGATAGACAGTTGAAATTTTAACAGATGATGTATTTCTATTGCCGCTATAACAACAAATACAAAAAAAAACAATAAAATAAATATTTAAGTTGGGCTCCCATACAACTTTTTGCCGTTTTTTGCTTAATTGCGTAATTCCGGTATGCGTATTTAATACCCGTAATGGCTTACTTGGACACATCTAGTACAAAATGCACGCGATCGTTGATTCTAAAATCGTCCTTGAACATTTGTGGTATTTTCTTTAAAAAGGGACCTTATTGTCGATGGCGCTTACGCCATTATTAACGATGCTCCGATATACATACAATGCCGCGCGACGCTGTGCGACGGAAGCGCCATCGACTATAAGGTCCCTTTACATAGAAAATGCCCTATTTATTTCACTTGGATTGGTGTAATCGTTCTACGGTCATATAATTCCAGGAACGGGAACGCTGACCGCCGCGTCGTGCGTGAGTTGTCTCCAGCAGCACACACACTCGCGCAACTCATCCAACACCTCCGGGGACACGAGTAGCAAAGTAAGCCTTACAGCGTCCCTTTTCATAGAAAATGCCCAATTTGTTAATTCACAACATCGGATCATCCACTTGACCGCACACGGCCTCCACCAATACACACATACATGCTAAAAGATCGTAATAACACGTGTTTTAATTTTAAATTGACTTATGCCTATGTAAGTAAGGCAGCAATGAGACCTTGTGAGATTTCCCCGTCTGCAATTATCGCGCGCTTTCCATTGCCGATGATTCAATGCTGGATTGAACGTTTATTTTAAGGTTTGTACTTTGAATTCGCACGCGTAGATTTATGGCGTTATTATGGTTCCCTGAGCCAGAAGGCGAAAAATCTCCTTATATGATCCTGTTTTTCTAAGAGGCGTTGATATTCGTAGACGTGGAAAAAATATATGTAGTTCTTGACTATATTATCATTAATATCATAGCTTCCGATACACGAATTATGACACTTCGCTCGATACAATTAATTCCCAAAGTAACCTCTAACTCTGACTTTTAATCCAACTTTACTGGGTTATTTATTATGTGATACTATAAACAAAAAAAGAAGAAAAAACAATCTTAACTTAAATAATAATTTCATAGCTTTCAAATTTCGATATTGTAGGGTAACGTTTTTAAAATAAATAAAAATCGACAAGATTCGATCAAAATTGACGCTTAGCGCGCATGATCTTTCCCGTTCTTTCTTGCGAAATGTGACAGAGACAGCGGCAAACCGATGGAACGGCCTTAAAAACCGGCCAAGTGCGAGTCGGACTCGCCCATCGAGGGTTCCGTACTTTTTAGTATTTGTTGTTATAGCGGCAACAGAAATACATCACCTGTGAAAATTTCACCTGTCTAGCTATCACGGTTCATGAGATACAGCTTGCTGACAGACAGACGGACAGCGGAGTCTTAGGGTCCCGTTTTTACCCTTTGGGTACGGAACCCTAAAAAGAGATGTAACTCGAATGTATGGGCGAATACTGTCTTTCGTGTTATATGGCATAAGAGATGAAGTCACAAAAACAAAATGTGAGCTCACGCCGATAATTGTGGCTAATGGCTGATATCAGCGCCCGGTTAGTATTGTTTCCTATGACGTCACAACTAAAGTCACGGGCCTGATACTCTTTGATAGAGAAAGATAGTCTTATTGCGATTCCTATAAGAGGAAAGAGCCAATAGTGCAATGCTTTGTCCTTATCACCGACCGCGTGGCATCATAGGTAGGAGGCGATGGCGAAATACCGAAATTTATAAGTGAAAGAGAAAAAATCCTATGCTGCCCTTATTTTATAGGTATATACTAATGTCTATGTTAAGTAAATATACCTGTGCCCTCACCATGAGTTCTACGCGCCTGCCACACCAAGAGTCCCCGGCAAGTTCGGCCGTTTCACCTTCCCATAATACAAAGGGAGATTCATTCTCATTTTAAAACTACGTGTTGGATTGTAATGAAGCTTTGCACATACAATGACATGAGGTATATTGTCTGAGAGCTATATGAGGGTCTGTAATTAGTTTATATAGCTCCAGATTATAAAACAAACGAAATAGAGCAAATACAAGTTCTATTTTTAAGCAACTTACTCACACAATGACGCATGCCGCGTGTACAGACGTGCCGTTCACACATAGAAACGAAAGTGATTTTTGATGTATGGCGTGTCCGCCCTGTGATGTAACCCTACACGTGCGGATGTGAAGTATATAGGTATACTATAATTATTCGCATCAACAATTGTATGAAAACTCATACATACGACCTTGCCATCTAATGTAACAACATAAACTAACTCGCGAAGCGTGCCTCGCTATACAAACAAGCTTTTAATAGTTATTGGAAACAAGAAGTTGATCGAGCGTAATCGTTAAATAAGTTTTTTGGCAAAAATTTCATTTTTGGTACAAGCTTTTATCGCTGACTGTACTTTTCTTTCCACAGGCAACTAATACTCATCGAGACAATTCTATAAACCCCAAACACAATCAGGTTGCGTTGTTTTATCACAGAGTTCCTATGGCCAGCTATGGAGTATCATCAGATCAGCTCGATGGTACCATAATATTGCTTTGTCAACCGAGTTACGTATGCAATTTTTCAGCTTCATCGGAAACCGGGAAGTGGGTCAAATTTAACTTGCAAGATTTGACCTGATTTTTACTGCGACTACAAAATGTACTATGTACCCCTCTATGCTATATATCCTCTTTGTTATGAATTTTGGAGAAAAAAAACCTACTGTCCGCGCGCCAATTCCGTGCATTCGGAGGTCGAGGAAGTGGGAGGGTGTGCGCCGCGCCCGTACGTACTTACAAAATGACACCACTCTGTCATGACGCCCAACATTCCTAACATTCCTCAGCCGTGCACGGAATTCGCGCGCAGACAATATGTTCTATGAGCCGTAGACATTCCGAACCCGCCATTTTGAATAGCTAAAGTAAATGAACACAGTCCCAACCCCAACAGCGACCGAAATGTGTAGATTCCCAATATTCTTAGTCAGCAGGCGGACGGACTAATCAGGTCAATTAGGTCCATTCTATCGTTTATCGAACGAGTCGAACGCTAGGCCAACCAGTCAAATGTAACTTTACTGTAGTATGTATACGTAACTTACGGGTAGATAGTTTATCAGCAAGCTGGCTTGCACCTCTTTTGACTCAACTCCTGACGTCTTTAAAAACACATCAGTGTTTCCACATTTTTTTGCCGCGCGGTCCCACGCAGCTATGTTTGCTTCTATGTATTTGCAACTGACGGAGGCGGCGCATACTCCATAGCCTTCCGAACGAATTCAAATGATGACAGTTTAAGCGACCGATATTCGGTTGGGGTATAGCAAAGGTTCTTGAGACAAACCTTTTTTTTTCGAACATCGCATCAACTTTTTATTACTTCATTATGGAAGAAATGTTAAAATAACTATCTTTTGTTATGTATCATTTTTCTCTAAGATCCACCATTATGAAGATAGAAGGGGTATTAATCGTCAAATTTTAAAGGCGTTAGGAACAGTAAACTTAAGTAACAGAGGCAAGATAGGTGCGACGACGAGCGAAGCGAGGAGGAGTGTGTTAGGTCGACCGCGATCAAACTGTGCGCCAGAACAGACATATTATTGTACCTGATACTATTGTAAGTTACAAACTCGCCTATCCATAATTATTGATACTAGAGAAAAATTTTACATGACAAAATACACTTAATTTGATTTTCGGGATAAAAACTATCCTATGTCCTTCTCCGGGACTCAAAAAAACAGTTCAGCGGTTTAAGCGTGAAGAGGTAACACACAGGCAGCCAGACAGACTTTCGCATTTATAATATTAGTATGAATTCAACAACTTTAGCGATAAAAGCGGTTAATTACGGCTATAAATAGTAAATAACCATTATTCTCATACAAAAAGATCTCATTGGCAGAGCAATAATCTCGAAGGTTCAATCATTGTTCGTCTCGCGTCATACAAGTATCATTAACATTAACATTAACCAGTGTGGCACTGATATAAACGCTATAGAGAACGTAACTTACATTCTATGCATCTCGCTCGTACTCGCATATTAGTGCGAGGGAGATGTATAGAAAGTAAATTACGTAGACGTTAGCGCATATGTCAGTTTTGACGCTGTCAGTGACCCATGGTACGGGTACAGGGGTCCGGTTTTACTTGATTTAGTGACAGGTAGTGACATCTAGCCTAAAGTTTGTATACATATCGCGTCCCTATATAACTATGACAGTTCCTTCAAATCTCTTTTGACTGGGCTTAATTTAAACGAAGCTTGCTGAGTTGCCTAAGTGAGGTACGAGATTGAAAAGCTTGATTATATCAATATTGTATACAATGTTTTTTTACGAGTCATCTAAAATAATACTTTTTTTTAGACTTAGGTCGACCGCGATCAAACAGTGCGCCAGTACAGACATATTATTGTACCTGATACTATTGTAAGTTACAACCTCGCCTATCCATAATTATTGATACTAGAGAAAAATTTTACATGACAAAATATACTTAATTTGATTTTCGGGATAAAAACTATCCTATGTCCTTCTCCAGGACTAAAAAAAAAACAGTTCAGCGGTTTAAGCGTGAAGAGGTAACACACAGGCAGACAGACAGACTTTCGCATTTATAATATTAGTATGGATTCAACAACTTTAGCGATAAAAGCGGTTAATTACGGCTATAAATAGTAAATAACCATTATTCTCATACAAAAAGATCTCATTGGCAGAGCAATAATCTCGAAGGTTCAATCATTGTTCGTCTCGCGTCATACAATCATTAACATTAACATTAACCAGTGTGGCTACCACCAGTGTGGCACTGATATAAACGCTATAGAGAACGTAACTTACATTCTATGCATCTCGCTCGTACTCGCATATTAGTGCGAGGGAGATGTATAGAAAGTAAATTACGTAGACATTAGCGCATATGTCAGTTTTGACACTGTCAGTGACCCATGGTACGGGTACAGGGGGCCGGTTTTACTTGATTTAGTGACAGGTAGTGACATCTAGCCTAAAGTTTGTATACATATCGCGTCCCTATATAACTATGACAGTTCCTTCAAATCTCTTTAGACTGGGCTTAATTTAAACGAAGCTTGCTGAGTTGCCTAAGTGAGGTACGAGATTGAAAAGCTTGATTATATCAATATTGTATACAATGCTTTTTTTACGAGTCATCTAAAATAATACTTTTTTTTACTATAAAACCTAAATAATTAATGAAAATTGGTAATACAAAAATGTAGTATAGTTCGTAGATTTCAAACAGTCCCCTTTCGGCTTATCCTTTGTCTATTGTTAAATGAAACCGCACGTGCTACTTACTAGCATAAAAAATGGTATGGCCGTTTTAACCGGTTATTCAATTACCACTCTATGGAGATTGCAATAAGGTTTAAAATGAACTAATGGGAAAACATATTCCTTAGCTGTGTGGTCTTTGCGGTTACTGAGTGCCGGCAAGTCGAACGCTACAGAACCAGTCTAAAATGTGTCATCGATATGCGTAACAAAGGCGCGTTATCGGAGAGCGCACTTACACTGGTTTTTTTAGCGTTGGACTAGCCCGCGCTCGCCACGATGCACGAACCAGGTAAAGGACAGGGACGGATTGCGATTAAAACATTTTGATGGATTCATGACAAGTATGTATTTACATATTTAAAACAAACAATAATAACATTTTTTTACTAATCAGTTAAATAATAACATTAGGTAATAATCCGTTTTACAAATAATCAACTATTAAAATATTCCTCTCTAATGTTACAGACTAAAAACTAAAACTATATTTAACAAAATTAATACATATATGCCCTTTTTAAACAATATCGGCTTTTTTACAATATATAGGTATTACAGACAAATTTTTAATAAACTAAAATAACGTTTTTTTATACAATGTAAATAATAAACAACCAGCCAAACAGTAATGAGTTATACATACATAAAATATAAATTACTAACTAAAAATATAAATAAACATGCATTGGTACAATATAAATAAAGATGTAGATATATTCAATTAATAAATAACAAAAATCACGACTACTTTTTTTAACTAGTTTCTTCATCTTCGGAATCTTCTGTCACATTAATTATGACAGAGGGGTGGTTGTTTATTATTTACATTGTATAAAAAAACGTTATTTTAGTTTATTAAAAATTTGTCTGTAATACCTATATATTGTAAAAAAGCCGATATTGTTTAAAAAGGGCATGTATGTATTAATTTTGTTAAATATAGTTTTAGTTTTTAGTCTGTAACATTAGAGAGGAATATTTTAATAGTTGATTATTTGTAAAACGGATTATTACCTAATGTTATTATTTAACTGAATAGTAAAAAAATGTTATTATTGTTTGTTTTAAATATGTAAATACATACTTGTCATGAATCCATCAAAATGTTTTAATCGCAATCCGTCCCTGTCCTTTACCTGGTTCGTGCATCGTGGCGAGCGCGGGCTAGACCAACGCTAAAAAAAACAGTGTAAGTGCGCTCTCCGATAACGCGCCTTTGTTACGCATATCGATGACACATTTTAGACTGGTTCTGTAGCGTTCGACTTGCCGGCACTCAGTAACCGCAAAGACCACACAGCTAAGGAATATGTTTTCCCATTAGTTCATTTTAAACCTTATTGCAAACTCCATAGAGTGGTAATTGAATAACCGGTTAAAACGGCCATACCATTTTTTTATGCTAGTAAGTAGCACGTGCGGTTTCATTTAACAATAGACAAAGGATAAGCCGAAAGGGGACTGTTTGAAATCTACGAACTATACAAAATACATCAACGCGCGACTATTGTTGCCCGTTGAGTCTTTCCTATGGGAGCGCGTTGGTCTTTTTTTTATAGTTGACTACAGCGTATCGAAATGAATATTATAGTTGAGTTTGGAGCCCATACATGAAATGTACGCAATTATAGTTTAGTATACGTATACGAAATGTGAATTCAACCATTACAGCCGACGAATATAAAAAAATGAAAGAAATGTGTTATACCGTATTTTTATTACTTAAGTGTTACATTTACAAATAAATGAATATGCTAAGCTTCCAAGATATGTATGTCTACAAACACTTTTACGTGACAGCTACTCCATATAAAAAAACCGGCCAAGTGCGAGTCGAACTCGCGCACGAAGGGTTCCGTACCATTACGCAAAAAATGGCAAAAAAATCACGTTTGTTGTATGGGAGCCCCACTTAAATATTTATATTATTCTGTTTTTAGTATTTGTTGTTATAGCGGCAACATAAATACATCAGCTGTGAAAATTTCAACTGTCTAGCTATCACGGTTCGTGAGATACAGCCTGGTGACAGACGGACGGACAGCGGAGTCTTAGTAATAGGGTCCCGTTTTTACCCTTTGGGTACGGAACCCTAATTAACTGTCATAGGAACCATCACTCAGTGTTGGCCGAACGTTAATTGCAATTAACCATTAACCAGTCCAAATTGAACTGTAAACCCTAATGGACGGTTACAGTTTACGGTTCAATTTTAACTGATGGTTAATGGTTAATTCCATTAACGTTTCGGCCAACACTGCCATCATTCGAAGCGAGAGGTATAGCGATATTAGCGATGTCACGATTAACCAAACAATGCGGAATCGCGCCTCTGTTCAATAGATATAATAGTTTAACATTATAATTATTTAAATAAGGTAAATGAGTCACATGCGTTCGCCGCCATTTTTGTTGGCAAGTCACTTTGGGGACGTTACGGACTTATGCATCATAGTGTCACATGACGCAATTCAAATCTGACCAGAAATACCATCAAGAACATTACAAACAGGTCATATTGTATGGGAAATTCGAAGCGTGCGACTTTCATTCCGAAGGTCGCGGGTTCAAACTACGGCTCGTACCAATGAGTTTTTCGGAACTCATGTACGAAATATCATTTGATATTTACCAGTCGCTTTTCGGTGAAGGAAAACATTGTGAGGAAACCGGACTAATCCCAATAAGGCCTAGTTTCCCCTCCGGGTTGGAACGTCAGATGGCAATCGCTTTCGTAAAAACTAGTGCCTACGTCAATTCACGGGATTAGTTGTCAAGCGAACCCCAGGCTCCCATGAGCCACGGCAAAATGCCGGGAAAACGCGACAAGAAGAAGATTGTATGGGAAATTCCTCTTGGGTGTATATGACGCAGCATTTTTTTATACTACGTTGGAGGCCCTAAGAGGTGTCACATGCGGGTTGCAAACCCTTTAGAAATGAATCGACACGAGTTGCGAATTGCCTATTCGCACGTGTATCGTACAACGTTTTACAGTACATATGGCCTTTTAAACTTTCGACATGTGCACGAAAAGTGCCCATTTACGCACTAGTGCGAGAAAGTAGCACCTTAAGTACTGTAAAAAATATTTAAGAGGGGCTCCCATACAACAAACGCGATTTTCTTGCCATTTTTTGCGGTACGGATACCTTCGTGCGCGAGACCGACTCGCACTTGGCCGGTTTTTTTGTTAAAAATAACAATTCAATAACAAAGATATCCGCGATCCCAAGTTCTTCAAGACTTACTTAATTCTATATCAATATAGTAGTAGTAGCAGTAGTAAAACTCATTATTGTACAAAAAGAAACATAAAACAAGAGAAAAACGCATCATTTGTACAGATATATTCAAGCTAAAAGCATTTTTCATTTCTCATGCTCAAGAGGGTCATTGTTGTTCTAAAAGGTGTGCAGAAAATGATACGTGTCTGCACTAGAGCATTTTACGTTCCAAGAACGATTTTTTTTTACGATAAACAATTGAAATTTGGGTTTAAATGAATTTGTTATAAAATTTCCATTCTGATATTTAGCTCCCCATTCCATAAATAACATACTTTTGCCTAAATTGTTAATTGAAAGTACCCTCAAGAAATACTATAAAAAATTATCCTTAGTCATGTTTTTAAAAAACACATGCATTTTACTTTTCTCGTATTCGAAATGAAAAGTAGAGTGCTTAACTCGGGTGAAAGGCATCATTTCAGCCTCGGACTATTGGCGCTTTCACTGCGTTCGAGCGCCAAACAACCTCGGCAGAAATGAGTGCCTTTCATCCCTTGGTTAACAATCTACTATTGCTTAGTCAAAGCCCCGTTTGCTTCATTGTTTATCCGGTTCGTCCCTCAGGGCATCTAACACGTTTTTATATCCGTAATAAAAGTAGATATAGATGATATAATCAAGTTCTTAGAGTTCAAGGAACGAACAGGGGTGACGACTTTGACGCGACATTTGCATCGATTTGAGGTTGACGCACCGGCAGGATGTACAGAATAGCCACCGCGTAAACCCAGCGAATTAGAAAGGAATCAAAAATACGGCGCGCCGTGCGAAACTTGCGATGGAAGATTTGACAATCGCGCTGGTTTTAACGTTATTCCTCAATAACTCAGAAATTATACTTCTGATTAAAATTTCGTTGCACAAATCCCTCAGCTATATCACTAGCTATTTTATACTAAAATTATACTGCTATGAAGCGTCCACTCAGGCCTTACACTAAGGCCTGAGTGGACGCTCGAAGCGGAGCGTTCGGCGGGGCGTACAGCGTGGCGACAGGCTCACAAGCGATGTGAGCAGCGTGCAAGGCCGCTCCTATACGTTTGCATTTGTTTAACATGCACGCCGCACGCGTCGCCCCAACGCACGCCCAACTCGAGCGTCCACTCAGGCCTTACATCTGTCATTTTGACTTATGTGTCTGTAAGAACAAAAATTAACTAATTGAGGCTTGTAAAGTTTTATGAACACTTGCACCATTCCACTAACCCGCGGTTAACCGGTTAAACCTGGAGTTACCATGGTTACCAGTACAATTTGACATAGGGTTAACGGTTTAACCGCTTAACCCCGGGTTAGTGGGATGGTGCAAGTGGGCCTAAGGGGGTTAAAATTTACAAAAATAGGTTAATCTTTGCATTGCAATTCGCTCATTTGTTATAAATAAATAAATAATATAATATAATTAATATGTTATGCATCGCACAGATTCCTAGACTCATGAATATAAATATATAGGAGCGGTTGCCGCCGCCAAGCCGGCGGTGTGTCGGAGGCTTTGCCGGCTTTAGTTCCATCGACTTAGGGGAGCTACGTTCGTGTAGATAAGTTATACTAGCGAGGAAAACTGCCTTAATAGGGTATATTACGCGAAACTCTGTGTAGGGGGCGCCACTACCACAATCTGAGGGTCTATCGCTACGCCCGCTCTAACCGCCGCCGCCGCGGGTCTAACCGTGATAGCTACGGTTTATGAAATACAGCCTGGTGACAGACAGACGGACAGACAGACAGCGGAGTCTTAGTAATAGGGTCCCGTTTTTACCCTTTGGGTACGGAACCCTAATTATAGTAGATACAGGAAGCCAATTATAGGAACTCACAGGTAGTGTGTGTTAAAATACAAAAACATTATATCCTCTATCCCGGTCATATGGGTGACCTTTAGCCAGTGAACAAACCGTGAAATCTCACGTAGGGTAACTTCTCAGGAATGCTCTAACGTTATTATTTTTTAAATTAGAACAAAAAATAAAAAAATAAATTCTAACAAAAAATAATTCCAATGATCGACAACAAAAAGAAACATACTGTATTAATCATTGGCAGTGTTTATGACAATTTATTCGAAAATGTGCGGCAATTATGACATTTGTTAAAAGTCAGAATCATGGAGACTATATAAAGGAGCCAAATCTCTATGTATGAAAAGTGTCCATCAAAAAACAGTAATTAGGCGGCGCCACCATACACCGAAATACTACCAAAAATAACCTACGTAATTTGGTCGGGTTATTTGTTGCCTTATATGGTTCATGTTATACTCATGTTCCAGAACCTAGCTAGCGCCACCGGAGAGATTAGTAACTATTATTTAAAGCTGAAAGCGGTCACTTTTGCAACAATTCTGCCATGAGAGATTGGCATCCTTTCTATACCATCCATAGTCAGAATCTTATTAATGTCATAAATAAAAAAGATAATCAATAAGGTCGAAGAAGGTTTCATACTATTCATTACCTCAGGAGCTATGAACACATACAAGCTGCTCCAAAGTAAAAAAATCCTAATTTATTAATTTCTTCGTAACCGCTACACCGGTTGTTATGATACTTTGAATACTGATTCTAAATACCCTAATCCATATGTACATTTCGGCTTTGTCCAATGGCTAAGGACACTCTGTATGTAATTGATAAAATAGTAACTTTTATGTAGGTATGTTTAGGAATATGGTCTGATGGTATGATTAGATTGCGAAAGTAACTTCGACACATAGTTATTGTGCGGAATTACCTTTGGCAATATGCTTTCAAATGTTGGCTCACGCGTGGCTTGTTAGGCTGCGAATGTCTTGCTTGTTATTGGCTAGTATTAGATATGTTTGCTTTAAAAAGAAACCTATAAGTGGAGTACCTTCACCTCAGGGATGTTGCGGATGCGGATTTTTAAAGGCTCACATCCGCGGATGTGGATGTCGAGATTAGGCACATAAAAAACGTCAAATATTACACTTTAGTAATTTTTATTTTGAAAAAAAAAACGAGACTTAGTCTTTGAACATGAATATAGGTGCCCCACAATCGCATTACTATACTAAAGTCCAAATAAATCAAACTTTTCACTTCTTTTCGCTGTCCGTCATAGGCTAAAGTGCTCGATCGACGAATCAGAAAAGCGAAACGATATTCCTATTGGCTTATGACGAAATTACCTAGCACTTACGCCGCCGCTAAGACGTTCCTGTACCTACCTGTTCCACATCCGCATTAAGCTGCGGATGCGGATGTTGAAAATAATGCGGAAGTTCCGCGGTTGCGGATGCGAATATTCGCAACATCCCTGCTTCACATACTGAACCCCTAGTAGTAGGGTAAGTAAGCGCCTTGAGTATGCACTTTTGTCTCAGACGATGCCGCTTGGCACGATTGGTCCTTAGGTCAAACAAAGCCGATTTGGTCCGGTAGCCACGAGATCGTACTGTGCCTACCCCCCAAAAAGGGAGGGGGAAAGGGTCGGCTCCCCAGGTCCAATCTATGCTATATTTCTTCCTGCTCTTAGCAACTAGGGCAAGACCTGGACGAATTGGACCTGGGGAGTCCCCCTCTCTTTGGGGGCGGGGAGGGGGGGGGGTTTAGGCAGGGTACGATCTCGTGGCTACCGGGCCAAAATCAGCTTTGTTTGACCTAAGGAACAATCGTGCCAAGCGGCTTTATTCAACAACATACGCAATACAAAATGATATGACGGCGCATCGTCAAAAATAAGTAGGTACCTATCATAATGTGGCACAAAGGATTGCTTGAGACTAAAGTGCATACTGCTCCATACATTTACTGTCCTTACTTACCCTACTAAACTAATACCCGTATGAAGTAACGCGCGGTTATCGTTTGCATCATCCCGGTAACGGAAAGGAGTTTCCTGACGGCCATAACGTACCATCGCGCACGCGCGCGGGCACATGAACGTCTTCAGCAGCGGAGTGGAAGCAGACGCCGTGGTCGAGACCGGCCGCGGGTGTATATTATTAACATACCCCGGGGTTATGGGCACAGGGCGGACACGCTATACATCAAAAATCACTTGCGTTTCTATGTGTGAACGGCACGTCTGACACGCGTCATGCGTCATAGTGTAAGTTGCTTAAAAATAGTACTGACCGGCCGTCAATCTGCTGTTGCGGGGCGAGGTAATTCGAGTCGGGGCGGGGCGGTGCGTGGCCGTTCCGTATGATAATACTATTACTTATTCTGTGTTATGGGTGCGGCGATGATTTCATTTATTTATTTATTTACCTATTATTTGGCTAGTGTATAAACTGTAAAATATTCCCCCACCCAAAACGCCGGGGTGTGCTTAATTATGTTACCTATTATACATATGCAGTAGTCATTCAACCAGTGTTTTCCGCAACTTACCTGTGAACAAAAGAAAATTCATTAGTATCGACTATTTTCCAAACAATATGGCTTAAAATGACATACAAAAAATAGTTTTCCTTAGGCGCGACTAGAGAGTGTAACTCAGTTTTTTTTTTCTGACGCAAGTAACGCACACACGAACAATAGGACACACGTCAAAGTGCCAAGATAGCGACAAACGTCAAAGAAGTGTTACTTCAATCGCGCGTAAAGATTACACGCACACACTTTTTTTATCATGCACATAAAAACGGTGCCGAGACATGGACGCTTACTAAGGAGGCTGTACATAAAATCCGCGTAGCACACAGAGAGCCATGGAGTGCGCCATGCTCGGTATCAATCTTCAAGATCGAGTAAGGAATGTCGAGATCCGTTGACGCACCAAGGTGCAAGACGTTGGTTTCGCCATTACCAAACTAAAATGGAGTTGGGCGGGACATGTTGCTAGGCAGAGTGATGTCAGGTGGACTAAAATATTAACGGAATGGTGGCCGCTTTCGAATGAAAGAAGCCCCTGGCGTCCGTTGGCTCGTTGGGTGGACGACATCCGGAAGATTGCGGGTCACTTCTGGACGAGATTAGCTCAGGTCCGGGACAAGTGGCGTACTGGAAGTGAGGCCTATGCTCAGCAGTGGGCGTTAAAGGGCTGATATGATGATGAAGATGATGATAAAAACTAGCGTTAGCCCGAGAAGAGCTAGCGCGGTGTATCTCCGTCGACCGGGGCGCAGCGCCATACGCCAACATAAATCTGCCTGAATGGGTCCGCTGGACGCGACGCAGGTTGCACGCGTTGCGTTAGTAAAAAAAATTGATAACATTTACATATATAGTAAATACGCTAACTTGAATCCGCAATATTTAACGCATGCCTCGCAAAGGTCCGGGATACCATGGTCCCGGGATTTGGAAAGACATACATACTAATACTTATTGAAAGATGATATGAAACAAACGCAAGTGAATGATGAGATGACGGGTGACAGAGATGTATGGAAGAAAAAGACATGCTGCGCCGACCCCAAGTGAATGGGACAAGGGCAAGCGAATGATGATGACATACTAATACTTATTTGGCTAGCGCGATGACCCAAAATGAGTCTTGGCTTCCAAGTTCCAACACAAGAGCACGGGCACTAAGCACAGCGCGGTTGCGAAACTTGCGAACTGCATAGCAGCCATAATTGTGTGTTTATTCCTATTAAATAAAGAAAAAATAAAAAATGTTGATGTTCTCTTACGTAAATTTCCACGAAACGCGCTTAATACGAGACGGTTGTCAGCAACACTCAACGGCCGGGCCGCCAATCTAATTAGCTAAACTACTTTATTGAATTAATATTGAACCGAATA
Organism: Cydia strobilella; assembly: GCF_947568885.1. NCBI lineage: Eukaryota > Metazoa > Arthropoda > Insecta > Lepidoptera > Tortricidae > Cydia > Cydia strobilella. The sequence goes on from NC_086068.1 coordinate 60,138,958, forward strand.
CGTGGAGGTAAGTTTAATTTATTAGGAAGTTAGGAACTTGGATTTCGCCGCTATACTTACTCAACCTCGTATCTGCAACACTTATTTGATGACAAAAACACCCGTATTGGGAATGAAAGAAAAGCGACATTTCCATCAAATGATTGTTGCAGATATGAGGTTGAGTAAGTATAGCGACGATTTGTAGTACAAGGTCAAAAGGTTTACAAATGCTTTATCTCAATTAAGTACTTTGAAAATATACTTATGTTTTAAAATTGTCTCTCAGAAACTCGTAGGTATAGTCTGCATCTTCTCAAATGACTTTTTCGCCTAAGACGGTAATCTGTTAAACAAAAGCCATTGTCCCTTTTAAGCGAGTGGACGCCCATTGTGTACCATTGTCTCTGACCAGGGATGTTGCGGATGCCGATTTTTTGACATCCGCGGACGCGGATGCGGATTTTTAAAGGCTCACATCCGCGGATGCGGATGTCGAGATTAGGCACATAAAAAACGTCAAATATTATATTTTAGTCATTTTTATTTAAAAAAAAAAACGTAACTTAGTATTTGAACAAGAATATAGGTGCCCCACTATCGCATTACTATACTAAAGTCTAAATAAAACAAACTTTTCACTTCTTGTTACTGTCCGTCATAGGCTAAAGTGCTCGATCGACGAATTACAAAAACGAAACGAAATTCCTATTGGCTACTGACGAAATGACCTAGCACTTATGCCGCCGCTAAGACGTTCCTGTACCTACCTGTTCCACATCCGCATCCGCATTAAACTTTTAGCTAGATTTTATGCGGATGCGGATGCGAATATTCGCAACATCCCTGGTTAAAATGTGTGGATGGATAGTAATTAAATCGCAGCAAAGACTACCCCCTTCTGCGTCTGTATGACCCATAAGTGCATGTGTTCTAATTTGATCTTTGACTTTTAAATAGAAATAATTTCGCACAGCGTCCTTGAACCGAAAGGGCAGCCAGGAATAGATCCACATCTAATTCGACAATTGAATCAATTGCCTGCACGAATTGACCAGTGCTTCATGTTTAACACGCAATGGTAACTATAGGACATTCTCACACAGATTGACTAAGTCCCACGGTAAGCCCAAGGAGGCTTGTGTTATGGGTACTCAGACAACGATATATATAATATATAAATACTTAAATACATAGAAAACACCCATGACTCAGGAACGACTCTGTGCTCCTCACACAAATAAATGCCTTTACCGGGATTCGAATCCAGGACCATCGGCTTCGCAGGCAGGGTCACTACCCACTAGGCCAGTCCGGTCGTAATGCTAATTGCTACAAGACTACGTTTTATAATTGCTTGACCAATTGTGTGCACTTTGTTGCTTTAAATCAGGTAAGGAATTGACACAGGAATAGGTTTATGCATGGAACAGTTCGCAGAATTTAAATAATCATAATCATCATTTATTAATAATATAAAACTACATGTCAATATGTACTACAATGTGTAGGTATTATATAATATTATTCTTATTCTATGACATGGGTTTACCTATAGAAAGCTCTTTGTGGTTATAGCATTAGCTAGCATGGGTTCTAATTCTTAGAATTGATTACTCTTAGTATTCAGGGAAAACCTCAGAAAAATATAGGTAACGCCAAGCCAGTGGAGGATTTTTATAACATGGCTGGAAACATGCGGGTTGATTCACGAAAGCTGCCACGAATGGAATGAACGAAACATCTACTTTGTGCCGTTCCCGAGAACGTTCTTCGTTTATAGTATGAATTATCTCAGATGATTTTCTCGGGCTCGGGTCCTAATCTGTTAAACAAAAGGTATTGTTTCCTTTATGCAGTGGTTACACTGCTAATGACCCCGACATAAGTGAGCTCGTTCCAACTATGTCGGATGTCGGGACGACTTTTAATCGGGTGTCGGCGGCTCTGTTCACACTAGTCGGCTGTCGGGACGATTTTTAATCGGGTGTCGGTGCCTCTGTTCACACTAGTCGGCTGTCGGCCACGACCGCAGCTGGTGCCATTTGAGGTTCTCATTTGACGCGCGGGAGGCACAGGGGGTGCGGCGCGGCCGAGGTCAGTCCGACATCCGACATCATGTGAACAGCGCCGCCGACACGATTTTTTTCCGGACAGGCTGACAAAACACACGATATTTTATGTCGGATCCGACACATCAATGTGTCAACAGCTTCATATAAAATGTTCTGCCGCTACGACACCCGATTAAAAATCGTTCCGACATCCGACATAGTGGGAACGAGCTCTAACGGGAACAAGCCCGTTTAATTACCAAATTTACCATTCTATTTATATGGTTCAAATTCATGAAACAGCCCATTCGGAGATACCACGTTTTGTTATCTCCAATGAAAATACCAACCTAATTGATCTCTGAATGAGCTGTCACATAAATTTGAACCTTAATACTATCATGATAGTTGCTTTTTAAGCGTCATGGTTGCTTTTTTTTTTTAATCTTTATTAAAGGGTTTTTTCGAGTGAACGAATATGTCGCCCCTGTCATGGTTGCTTTGTTACGTGCTGAAGACCGCTCTTAAAAGAAACAAAGGCTTTTGTTTAACAGTTTAGGGCCCAAGCCCTAAAAAAATCATCTGAGATAATTCATATTATGCCGACTGTTCTCGCACGAGCCTAGAGCATAAAAAGTGGTATTTTCTATGAAAAGGGACCTTATTGTCGATGGCGTTTACGTCATTATAAACGATGCTCCGATATAAATACAATGCCGCGCGACCTGTGCGGCGTAAGCGCCATCGACGATAAGGTCCCTTTTCATAGAAAATGCCCCAAATGTAACTAAATATATGCCCATCCCCGGCCCCTAGCCCATCAGCACGCGACGTTGAGTGACATATTAGTATCTCGAAATTTACGAATTTCGATTTTCGCGGTTATAGCCCGGTCGTCGTAACATGCATACAGGTATATTATATAAGACGGGCTCATTAACTGGTGCCGGTTAATTTATTGCCAATTAACGGGCCGCGACCAGTGACGTCACCGTCATGTCGCACACGATTTGTACAACGGTTTATGTTTGCTAATCGAGTTGCGTGTTTAAAAAAATAGGCACGTAGACAATTAGCTTCACGCATGATCGTTTAAAAAAATGTCAATGAGGGCTATCGCGTATGAATTCGCCGCTAGGGGCGCTAGTGTAGATGGTGGTCTTTTCCATAGTTCGAAATGTCATTTGTCACTTCAATGACTGACAGCTGTTCTATAGTCTTTTGGACCACCATCAACAGAGGCGCCAACTGGTGAGCAACAAAACGATAGCCCTCATTGATTCAACTTACTTCCCGTGAGATTCAATGAGGGCTAACGCGTATGAATTCGCCGCTAGGGGCGCTAGTGTAGATGGTGGTCTTTTCCATAGTTCGAAATGTCACTTGTGTCTTCAATGACGCGTAAGCGCCATCGACAATAAGGTCCCTTTTCATAGAAAATATCACATATTACAACGTGCGCGTGTGCACGCCTACGCACACGCATGCACCCGGGTCTATCATATTGCAGGAGTATTTAATACATAAAATGAGAAAATACGTTGACCCCTTTTCGCAAGCGTTACGTATACTGTGTGTACTTTAGATAGGGTTACCAGATGTCAGGATTGTGCCACAGTTCCACACACGTGAGGATTTTTCCAATAAGTTGAGAAGAAGTCTTGTTTTGTGTAAATTCGTTCGATTGTGCCGTCAGGATTTTCAGAATCTCCACCGAGGGCGCGCCCGGGCGCCGTCTTTAGCGGTCATGCACACTACAATTATTATGCCTACTATACACATACGCACACAAACAAATATTATCGGTCCGACAGCTGACAGGGGGGTTCCGACATGGCTGAATTTATCGGAAGCGCCTTTCCGATATTGGATGTCGGAAGGCGCCTATGACTAAAACAGCGGAGTCATTTTTTGCGTTATTTATAGCTTTTTAGTAATTATGATTTATTAAATGCATAAATAAATACATATATCTTACATTTTACTTCCTTCCGACATGCATAGATCGGACAATGTGAAAATGATTTAAGTGTTGAAATGTTGCTTGGCAAGACAAGCAGACAAGCAGTTACTTGGCAATTTCAGTTTCGGTTAGCGTTTTCTCGAGCCATACGATTTTCCAGAACCTTTCAATACTGTATGAGGATGGTGGTAACCCTAGCCCGTGAACTAATTTAATTACCCACTGGGATAGTCTCGTAAATGCTTTAATCACTGTTTTATACACTTTTTCGTGCCCCCATTTTGTATCGTAGTACGCTGGAGTATATTTAAGGAGAGACGGATTTAGAATTGTTTTGTGGTGATTTGTACGACAGAGAATATCGCCTAATGAAGCGCGTTCCATATAGATTTTTCTACATCTCTATCCATACAGTTTTAGCCAAACCGAATATTCGGTCTAATATTCGGTTCGGTGTGAGCTGAACCAAATATTTGGCCGAATATTGGTATTCGGCAAAGTCCATACTCAGCACATCTCTAATGATGGCCATTGCCACACTTTGCCATTTTGTTGTTTTTTAGGGTTCCGTACCCAAAGGGTAAAAACGGGACCCTATTACTAAGACTCCGTCTGTCTGTCACCAGGCTGTACCTCATGAACCGTGATAGCTAGACAGTTGAAATTTTCACAGATGATGTATTTCTGTTGCCCCTATAACAACAAATACTAAAAAGTGCGGAACCCTCGGTGGGCGAGTCCGACTCGCACTTGGCCGGTTTTTATATATTTGTGCCATTTTCAATCAAAATGGTACTTATTGTCGGTTGTCAATAAGGCGCTATTTCTATACAGCTTCAATTTGAAATCAACCTTATTGACAAGCGACAATGTGGTACCTTTTGGTTGAAAATGTCACATTTTTTCGTAGTAACACTAATAACAAAGTCCAGTACAAGTCGAAGTATGGATGGTATAGAAAGGATGCCAATCTCTTATGGCAGAATTGTTGCAAAAGTGACCGCTTTCAGCTTTAAATAATAGTTCCTAATCTCTCCGGTGGCGCTAGTTAGGCTCTGGGACACGAGTATAACATGAACCAACAAACAACCCGACCAAATTACGTAGGTTGTTTTTGGTAGTATTACGGTGTATGGTGGCGCCGCCTAATTACTGTTTTTTGATGGACACTTTTCGTACATAGAGATTTGGCTCCTTTATATAGTCTCCATGAGTCGAAGTATAACGGCTCACTCCCATAACCGTCCAAATGTTCGGGCGTTCCTTATTCAAAGATTCAAACGGGCATTCATATCGTCCGTTACGATTCGGCCGCTTCCGGCTGCCATCATGGCGGCCGTTCCGGCGGCGCCGCTCTTTCAACTTTATAATAGTGATTTATATTATTTCGAGGGACATACGGAAAAACCGGCCATGTGCGAGTCGGACTCGCGCACCGAGGGTTCCGTACTTTTTAGTATTTGTTGTTATAGCGGCAACAGAAATACGTCATCTGTGAAAATTTCAACTGTCTAGCTATCACGGATCATGAGATACAGCCTGGTGACAGACAGACAGACGGACAGCGGAGTCTTAGTAATAGGGTCCCGTTTTTACCCTTTGGGTACAGAACCCTAAAAACGGAGGCCTGAGGCTCTCGCTTGCACTAACTACTTTTTAGGTTTCCGTACCCAAAGGGTAAAAACGGGACCGTATTACTAAGACTCCGCTGTCTGTCCTTCTGTCACCAGGCTGTATCTCACGAACCGTGATTGTTGACAGTTGAAATTTTCACAGATGATGTATTCCTGTTGCCGCTATAACAACAAATACTAAAAGCAGAATAAAATGAATATTTAAGTGGGGCTCCCATACAACAAACGTGATTTTTTTTGCCGTTTTTTGCGTGGTACGGAACCGTTCGTGCGCGAGGCCGACTCGCACTTGGCCGGTTTTGAGTACTTAAGTCGAATAGGGTTGTTGACACTTGCACAGTTTTAAAACATAACCTATTTGTCCAGTGCTGTATTTATTCTGCATGCGAGAACCAGGTCGCGGGTCAAGGAGCTGCAGGTTTTTAGATTTTATTTAATTTAGAGTTTAAAATTGTAGAATGCAACGGACAGCGATTTCCAAGATTTACCATACGCACTAGATTTGTGATGAGGTGTTGCCAGTGCAAGATTTGCACTCGATCGAAGGCGATGGCCACTACCATCTGCCATAAATTTGAATTTTTGTGAGAGATAGACAGGAGAAGAAGGAATAAAAAGAACATTAAAAAGAAGAGAAAGAATATGGAGATCCCTGCGACGGCGGATGGCTGACAATCCTGGCTGGCTGGATGAAATTGCTGACATCTTTCTGTCAATACCTAAAGCGCGCACACTGTCTGTTTGTATCGGAGTCAATGAGATAGCACTGTCGCTGTTAGTGGGCAATAAAAAACCGGCCAAGTGCGAGTCGGCATCGCGCACGAACGGTTCCGTACCACGCAAAAAACGGAAAAAAAATCACGTTTGTTGTATGGGAGCCCCACTTAAATATTTATTATATTCTGTTTTTAGTATTTGTGACGTTTTCAACCAAAAGGTACCACATTGTCGCTTATTGATAAGGTTGATTTCTAATTGAAGCTATATGGAAATAGCGCCTTACTGACAAGCGACAATAATACCCTTTTGGTTGAAAATGGCACATTTGTTGTTATAGCGACAACTTAAAAACATCATCTGTGAAAATTTCAACAGTCTATAGCTATTACCCCCCAAAAGTGGCCCCCATGTTTAAAATTCATTTGTTTACGTTACATTTCCGTCTTTGTGTCACAAACTACATATGTGTACCAAACTTCAACTTAATTGGTCCAGTAGTTTCGGAGAAAATAGACAGACAGACGCACGAGTGATCCTATAAGGGTTCCGTTTTTTCCTTTTGAGGTACGGAACCCTTAAAAGCGATACGATTTTTCAAAATCACTGCTGGCTGAACCCACTGCACGGCACCTTAATATTAGGTAAAGGTAAATTGTGGTATTTTCTATGAAAACAGGACCTTATTGTCGATGGCGCTTACGCCATTATAAACGATGCTCCGATATAAATACAATGCCGCGCGACGCTGTGCGGCGTAAGCGCCATCGACAATAAGGTCCCTTTTCATAGAAAATGCCACAATTGCTTTCCCATTAAGTAGGTATGTAAGGTAGGTACACCATATTTTAACCCGTAGGTACAAATCGACAAGCAACATTTTACCCGTCGAAATATCGGACGTAATTTCGATATGTTATCCTAGAATAAAAGGAATATACGCTGAAAATCCCCGGCTCGGCTGTCGAGTAAATCCGATATTCAATCCTTTGACAGATATTCTAGATTAAGAATGGAACTCTCGGTCAACGAGACAAGGACGAATATTCCTTGCACAGCGTTCATGTAGTATTTAGTTCGTAAACGATACGGAGCTTGTAGCCCTCCGTCCACTAGTATCCATTTTGTAGGATCCATTATGGATCCGAGTGGACCTTTTGTGCACTTAGATCTATCAATGGATTTATGCGGACTTTATTGGGCACTACAATCCAAATAGATTATGTTGAACTAACAATGTCTCCTAAAATCCATCAATGGATTCATGTGAACTTTTAATAAATACATGTATAAATTTAAAAATTGAAATTGGAATTTCTCATTACTTATAGCAAAGATAGATATAACTCCGTAATAGATGGATACAGTCTAAGGAAAAAACGTGCCTCGAAAATCACGAAAATTTGACTCTCGTTCAGAGGGCGCTACTAGCTTTGGCCTACTGTCGTATAGATGGCGTTGACGGTTTCGTTTGTTATTTAACAATTTTAACGCATATCAGTGAAAGAACATGGGTCAAAATCATAAAAATAATTAATGCAAATAAAAAAAAACATTTATCTATATTTAAATACATTCTATCGTATTTTTATAAATCTTCATTTTTAGTTTTAAAGTGTGTCGACAGATGGCAGTGAATTTCCTGGGGTTACAAAATTTACTATGACAGTACCGCTCTAGTATAAGTTACTCTATGCTTATAGGTTATATGGTTAGGTTATTTCCTCCTTACCCTGAGTCGACGGAGCTCCGCTTCGCGGGGCTCCTATTTGTGCGCGGTTAGCCCTTCGGGCATCGGAAGCTACCTAACGAACCTAACCTACCTACCTATTGATTTAGTGTGACGTCCGTGAAAACATTACACTGGGCTAAAAAGCGTAGGTAGGTAGGTAGGTAGGTTAGGTTCGTCAGGTAGCTTCAGATGCCTGAAGGGCAAAGCGCCCAGAAATAGGAGCCCCGCGAAGCGGGGCTTCGTCGACTCAGGGTAAGAAGGAAATAACCTAACCAGATAACAAAGTAAAATAATAAAAAGTATAGGCATAGTGCGAAGTTTCTCAAAATCCACTGATGGATCCAAATGTACAAAAAGTCCACTTCAGCACGTTGTGGATTCTAGTGTCCAATAAATACGTTCAAATCCATTGATAGATCTAAACGCACAAAAGGTCACTCGGATCCATATAGGATCCTACCAAATAGATTTTAGTGGACGGAGGGAGCTGTAGGTATTGTATATGAATCTTCTCAAATGATTTTTACGCCTAAGTGTAAGGCCTGAGTGGACGCTCGAAGCGGAGCGTTCAGCGGGGCGTGCAGCGTGGCGTCGGGCTCACAAGTGATGTGAGCAGCGTGCACTAAGGCCGCTCCTATACGTTTGCATTTGTTTAACATGCACGCCGCACGCCCCGCCCCGCTGCACGCCCAACTCGAGCGTCCACTCAGGCCTTACACTAAGACCCTAAAGCCATTGTATCTTTTTATGCCAGCGGTGTCGTTTAAACAGCGTCTTGGTGATTTAAATGTTACAATTTAAGTACATGTAACATGTTTTGGTAACGTAGGACCATCGACCACCTCAATGTAGGCGAGCTTTTTAAACGATATTCTTCTTTTGGCACGCGCTCAGACGCACGGTAGCCCACCGCTCGAACAAAAGAAACAATGGCTTTTGTTTAACAGATTAGGCTCTTAGACGTAAAAATCATCTTACGTCTCAGTCTTAGTAATAGGGTTCCGTTTTTACCCTTTGGATACGGAATCCTAAAAAGCGGTCCAAATATCAATACACGTGCCGAAGTTGGAACCAGCGACCTTCCCTTCGCCTAAGTCTACAGAAGATACATCCTCCTTAATTAAGCCGTTTCCACGACAACCGTCCGTCGTAACATCTACGAATAATATATATAAGTCGGTTTACTGTCATTAGGTACAAATGGAAAATCGTCCACTTGAAATGACCATTCTGAAGGTAGATCAAAAGTAAATAGTATCCAAAGTGAATCTAAGTCAAAATGTAATTGTGCTAAAAACCATTTCGTCATTATGCTGGATATACAATTTTCCTAGTTGGTGAATTTTAAATTGTCATTTTTCTACTTTGACGTATAATCACAGAATAAGTAATAGTATTATCATACAGAACGGCCACGCACCGCCCCGCCCCGTCTCGAATTACCTCGCCCCGCGACACCAGATTGACGGCCGTTTGCCGACCGCTCAGTACTATTTTTAAGCAACTCGCACACAATGACGCATGCCGCGTGTACAGACGTGCCGTTCACACATAGAAACGCGAGTGATTTTTGACGTATAGCGTGTCCGCTCTGTGGTATAATTTCGAGTAGACAATTTTCCATTTGTACCTAATGACAGTAAACCTATATAAGGCCAAGTGCGCACTACGATTTTAATTTTTGCGACACGTTTTTGCGTAATATATAAATTTATTGACACTTACATATAAACACATACGTTGTATTTCAAAATCGTAGTGCGCGCTTGGCCCAAGAAAAGTAATAAACTTCCAACCCAGACGTTTCCCAGTTAAAACTAACAGTAGTCCCGAATATTCGAACATTCGTCTCACGAATTACGTTTGAAGCGAACTGGCATAGAGGATCAAAGAATATTTGATACCTACGAGTTTCTTAAGTCCTATTTTAGTACCACGTTATAGAATAAAGAATAATGGTATTTTACTCAAACTTTAGTATAAATCGAGGTTCAAGGTTCTTAATTAAACGGAATCTTTTTTTTTTTCGTAAGAAATGTTCGCCTATTAGTGCAAATGGGCCTATTTGAGAAATACTTTTGTATGGAACTCCAATTATTAGACATCATTAGTGATTTAGGTATTTTCTGTAGTAAATAATGTAGTAATTGCCTCTAATCATGACATTTTACACACACAAAAAAAAAAAAATTAAAGGTTATTTGGTAATTAAACATGTTGCTAATAAATAACAATAAATCATGTCGGACTCGCCCACCGAGGGTTCCGTACTACATCAGAAATACATCATCTGTGAAAATTTCAACTATCTAGCTATCAGGATTGATGAGATACAGCCTGGTGACAGACAGAGGTACAGAGGAGTCTTAGTAATAGGGTCCCGTTTTTACCCTTTGGGTACGGAACCCTAAAAATTATTGGATAATAGATAATGCTTAATTACGCAACCGAAGACCGGTGGTCAAGTAAAATCTAGGTCAACTGAAACAGATGCGTTACAACTTGCAGTTAATCCCGAACAGTGATTCAACAGTGTCTCAACACTTTGTGATCGCTCGACCAATTGTATTTTACATCAAATTGTGTAATAATATTTTCAATAATCAATTCCGTTCCATCGGTTTGCCGCTGTCACTGTCACATTTCGCAAGAAAGAACGGGAAAGATCATGCGCGCCAAGCGTCAATTTTGATCAAATTTGGTCGATTTTTATTTATTTTAAAGACGTTACCTTACAATATCGAAATTCGAAAGCTATGAAATTAATATTTAAGTTAAGATTGTTTTTTCTTCTTCTTTTGTTTATAGCATCACATAATAAACAACCGAGTAAAGTTTGATTAAAAGTCCTAGGTAGACGTTACTTTGGGAATTAATTGTATCGAGCGAAGTGTTATAATTCGTGTATCGGAAGCAATGTTATTAAAGATAAAATAGTCAACAATTACATATATTTATTCCACGTCTACGAATATCAACGCCTCTTAGAAAAACATGATCATATAAGGAGATTTTTCGCCTTCTGGCTCAGGAAACCGCCTTAATATCCAGAGAGGAAAATGGAGAATGCTTCTGTATGGAAGACCAGTTTCGAGGCAATCGTCCCCTTTCGTCTAAAGAAAACCAATTTAGAACAGTAAGCGATTCGTAACCCTAACGACCAGCGGGCGCAGCATGGCTCCATTTTTATCGCCTGTCACTATGCCCATCACTTTCGCACTTAAATACTTGTTAGAACGTGACAGGCATGGAGACAAGCGATAAAAATGCGACCGTGCTGCGCCCGCAGATGTTTAGTGAGGTCGTCAGAACTAAGTTCGAACTGACGGCAATCTGCATTTTCCTCGCAATCTGTAACCATTCCAAGACTTCTATTTATGAAGTGTCATTGCCAAAGTCTTTAAATATCCTTATGCGCACGAGTTGATAAAACATGCGGCGCGTTAACCTTAAAGGGATATAATATTATACATACTTTGCAAATTCAACTTCACAAGCCCGTTACGCGGTGTTTTTATTGAATTGTGTTAACTTCGGCGTATGGCTAAGTACATTAAATTAAATATTTATGTGAGTAATTCACCGTCTCCGACACGGCCATTCTGACAATGCACGCGTCCCAACACAATATTTAAAAGACTTGAGAAAGAGTTTTTTGCGTAACGGTACGGAACCCTTAGTGCGCGAGTCCGACTCGCACTTGGCCGGTTTTTTGCGTAATAGTACGGACCCTTCATGCGCGAGTCCGACTCGCACTTGGTCGGTTTTTTTAATGTACATTACCATATATATATAGTACCTATACCATCTTGCATGTACCTATTATGAAGCAAAATAAAATTCTGATTCCGATTCTGAATAACTATTGATGTGATAGCAGCTACGCGAAATAATCTGAAACGTATGAAAAATCAAGCTGATTTTTCCCGTAAAATATCACGGCATTTTCAACGCGGGTTATGAAAAATCGAAAACTTTATTCGGAACGTGGAGGACGGTTAGCCGATAAATTGTGACGTAGTCTAGTCAAAGGTCCCACTTTGTCGCTTACCATGAGGACGAGATTTGCTGATTTACTGCAGAGTTAACTTGGTCTAACTCTAATAGTGGGCGTAAAGCCAGGAAATTAGATAAAACTAAACATATGGCGCGCCGCGCGAAACTTGCGTTGCGGCTGAAGATAATGGCTGCCGCGCGGATTTTTACCTTCTCAATAGGAAATATTACGCGAAACTCTGCACCCACAATCTGATGGACTATCACAAAACAAGAAAATCGAAATTTCGTTATCTAACATCTCTGTCACTTGCATATTCGAGCGATAAAGAGGCAGATAGCGAAATTTCGGATTCGCGTTTCCCGGTAGGTTCTCTGCAAACAAACCGCCTTGGTGCATCAATGTCATATTTTATTATCTCTGAGAACTTGTCAAAAAACTGTTAAAGGCACAATATGTACCTATAAGTTACTCTATGGTTTACTAAACGGGCTACTGCTGCACTCTGGTGGCGGAACATTGCAGTAACACTCCCTATTACTCTGAAAATATGCATCTGTTTCAAACCGTATGACTCACATATTTACCAAACATTTCATGAGCTTGAATGCTTCTGCCAGAAATATGTACCCACAGACGAACAGAGGCTGAGTATTAGCAAAGAGAATAGATAGTATAGAGGGTTACGTCACAGTAAACGTAAAAAGTACATATACTAAAATATGTACTTGTTTTAACTATTTGAACGGGTACAGTATTCAACACATGAATATGAAACACCTGCTCCAAATTTTCTTTATTTGACCAAATCTTTTGTCCGCCAAGCTATTATGCGAGTGTTTACATTACACTCAGTACCATCTACTAGACGGAAATGAAAAGTTATTAAAAAGCCGTATACAAAGCAATTGAAATATATTAAAAAGGGTTTTTCGTTGTTAAATTAAAAGCTTTTAAGGATTTGCCACACTGGATGCGTTCTGCGGTCAGCGGTCAGGTCAAACCAGCATTATGTATGAACAACATTGACAGCAACCTTTGAAGTTGAAGTTTGACCTGACCGCTGTGGCAAATCCTTTAATCGCCGATTCCGATTTCACAATTTGGCAAGTTTTTGATCTACCTAGTTTTATATAGGGTTTCCCTACATATGTCGACGCGGAATCGGCAAAATCCGATAAAAAAAAATTAATGTCGGCGCAATAAGAGCGACAAAGTTATCATTCGGCTCGGTTCGCATCGGCTGACGCCTTTTTCGCTCTTAATGAGCAGGACATAAAGGTTTTTTCAACACACTTGCTCAAAACGACGTTTTTATTCCACCGATTTTTGGCTCATAATCCTAGATATTAAACACGCGTGCTCTTTCAGTGTATGATTCCACTCGTGCTTTTTCATTATATTATCCGACTGAGTTAAGAAGGTAACTGATTGCTAATAATATGCATGGAAAGGGAGCCTTCTTTAATTGGTCAGACTGGCGGGCACCGGCGCGCCCGACCGCCTGCGCGGTGCGCGGCCCGGCCGGCCCGCCCGCCGCGCCGACCGCGGCCGGGGCGAGGGCCGGCCGGCAGTATGACAGATGCAACACACAATACTAACTGTTTTAACTATTAAAATTTGATTAATATGAGTTTCTTTTTTTTCTAGCAAGTGTGTTGAAAAACGTCGTATGAATCGCGTGTGCATTGGTCATTACACACATCGGCTTTCTTATTGCGTGCTCGCTTACAGCTCGCGCGCACAATATCGCCTCGTGTGTAATGACCAACTTAGCACACTTGTATCATAATGTACTATTTCTATCGGCTTTCGATTTATGTAGGGAGGCCCATATTCGCTCACGCTAATTGGTCCACGACTCACCGCGAGCATACGTGACAAGTATATAGGATCCTACATTGTCCGATCCAATATCGGATGTAGGATCCTACGTCCACAATGTCGGGTCGCGGGATTTAATTGCAACCGCGCCGTGCCTGCTTCAACGGTCACGCATACTACAGCAAACATAAACGTACACAAACAAAAATTGTTGGTCCGACAGCTAACCTGGGGTTTGATATATCTGAAATTATCGAAAGTGGCAATCCGATATCGGATGTCGCCTACGAGAAGAAAGACTACTGCCCGCCTACAACGATAGCGCAAGACCTCCCCCAACCGGCTTTCTCGGCGCGCGGCAGCGGCAGTACGCAATACACGGCCGTCGTGAACGCTGCTCGCACTATTAGTGCTTGAGAAAGGAGACCTAGGCTCTCCGAAACATGTCGCGCGAGTGACTAAAACAAGTGTCTAAACCGTAAAATGATTTAATGAGAAGAAAGACGTTAGAGAGTGCCCTCTCGATGCCGGGCCAGCATATGATTGGCGCGACAGTATCTCGCCCGCGAGATAGACTTAAGGGGCCCACTGACTATCAGTCCGCCGGACGATATCGGCCTGTCAGTTGTTCGAAACTAAAATTTTTGTTCTAACTGAGAGGCTGTTATCGTCCGGCGGACTGATAGTCAGTGGGCCCCTTTACTTTCCTTCGCTCTTTAATTAATACAGTAGAAAAAGACGGCAAGTCTATATCGCGGGTGAGATACTTTCGCGCCAATCGTGTGCTATCCCGGCTATGTCGTTAACGTGAAGTCCGCTTTTTTGCGTTATAGTACATTTTACAACTAGTGTGAAAAGACATTTCACACGTGTTGTAAACGACGTTTTTTAATACAATTGCGAAAAAATAATAAATTAATATATCATTAGTAGAATCATACCACCAAACCAAACCAAAACCAAAAGTACCTATACAGCCCGCGATACTTGAGCTGCCGCAGCCCGCGATACCTTCATACTCGTGCGCGCCCCGGCCGCGGCCGCCGCGGGCCCGGCGCGGGTTGGTCAACGACACCTCCGAGTAACGAGTGAGGCCCTGGTACCTGCTCAAGCTAAATTACATTTTAACTGCGTTTCGAAAGTATAGTTCGGAACTAAAAAGTAAAAAGAGAAATTGAGCTTCTCACACGCTACGCAGCCACAAAAAGTACCACTTTTTGAGCAACTGTATTAAAAACGTATTTTTTTTTCATGCAGATTTCTTAACCGAAAAACAAAATTAAATACGGAAAAAAACATATGTTATACATACATTTTTTCTGTCCGATATCCGACATCGAATCGTACAATGCTCGAATCGAAAAGCTCTAACATGATCAAAAGGATAACAAATTGTTAAATAAAATAGAATAGGTCTCCGACTCTCCGTAACAGAGGCACTTGATTGAGAGTTCGTGGAACGGAAATTACGGAATTGTGTAAAATGTTTTCATATTTTGCGAGTGGGATTTTGATATTGGTTTACTGTCCGCGCGCGAATTCCGTGCACGGCTGAGGAATGTTAGGAATGTTGAGCGTCATGACAGAGTGGTGTCATTTTGTACGTACGGGCGCGGCGCACACCCCCCCACTTCCGCGACCTCCGAATGCACGGAATTGGCGCGCGGACAGTATGTAGTCTGTACGTCTTTGTTGAGCGTGACGACTTTTTTTATATACAATTTTACACAGATGGATCTAGTCCCACTGTAAGTTCTGCCTTGTCAGGCGTGGCTCACTCCGCGATTTCGTCGCGTCGCTACAAGTAAACGCGGCCCACACCAATTTTGGTGTCTAGCCCTGGTCTAGCCATAGTGGTTGCCGCGTACCGCTACGGAACGGACGCCTGCTCGCGCTTGCGCCACCTAGCGGCCATATCTGTCGTAATAGACGCGTTCTGTTAGAGAGTGAATCTTCTGTACATACCTAATACTATAATTTATTCTGTGGCCTTGTGTATAGAAAAATCGCGACTACGTCTGCATATAATAAGTATACCCATATACCACTACCATAATAAACTCCACCCCCCTTTTTACCCCCTAAGGGATGGTTTCCAGGATGAAAACTATCCTGGTGTTCTTCCCCGGGACTAAAAATATCTCCATACGAAATTTCATTTATATCTGTTCAGCGGTTCAAGCGTGAACAGACAGACAGAAAGTTACTTTCGCATTTATAATATTAGTAGGGACAAAGAGGATATAATAAGACAGAGCGGTACTGTCACAGTAAATTTTGTAACCACTGTAAATTCACTGCCATCTATCGACATACTTTAAAACTGAAAATGAAAATTTATAAAAATACGTTAAAATGTATTTAAATGTGGATAAATGATTTTTTTATTTGCATAAATTATTTTTATATGATTTCGACTGTTCTTTCACTGATATGCGTTAAAATTGTTAAATAACAAACGAAACCGTCAACGCCCTCTATACGAGAGTAGGCCAAAGGTAGTGGCGCCATCTGATCGAGAATCAAATTTTCGTGATTTTCGAGGCACGTTTTTTTCTTAGACTGTATCCATCTATCAGCGAACTCGGCGCCGTCGACTGGACAGAAACGGCTTTGGACAGAGTAGCATGGCGGTCTTTGGTGTCGGAGGCCAAGATCCACTTCGGGTCGTCGCGACACAGCAGTAACAGTAACAGTAGTAACAGTATCCATCTCATCTTCCTCGCGTTGTCCCGGCATTTTGCCACGGCTCCATGGGAGCCTGGGGTCCGCTTGGCAACTAATCCCAAGAATTGGCGTAGGCACTAGTTTTTACGAAAGCGACTGCCATCTGACCGTCCAACCCAGAGGGGAAACTAGGCCTTGTCGGGATTAGTCCGGTTTCCTCACGATGTTTTCCTTCACCGAAAAGCGACTGGTAAATATCAAATGATATTTCGTACATAAGTTCCGAAAAACTCATTGGTACGAGCCGGGGTTTGAACCCGCGACCTCCGGATTGCAAGTCGCACGCTCTTACCGCTAGGCCACCAGCGCTCTTCCATCCAGTATCAGTAACAGTATCCATCTATTACTGAGTTATATCTATCTTTGGTAGGCAGTAGGGATGGCTGGATACACGTCACGAGCAGACATTGACCGTTCTAGGAACAATTTGTTTACACAAACCTGACTCTTGTTTAGCGGCTGATCGGTACGGACACACGGACGGATCGAAAGGGCAACTAATAACTGTGCGTTCCCATTTGTTCTAGCAACACGTCACCGCCGCCATAAATGAGGCGGAGACAAATGGGAATGGTTTATAACCACCTATTCCCATTTGTGCCCGAAATGGGAATACACCATAAAAACGAAAAAGTTTAGTTCGATCGTATACCATAGCAATAGGCTATTTGACTAATTTTTGAAAATGGTTTTAATTGATTGTTTATGACTTAACAATTACACTACATTGATATTTCCTTAAAATTTCCTGTATTAAATATAAAAAAACAATGTTAGTTTATTTATTTTGAACGCGCCTTAAACGCTGTTTTTGCAAAGGGGCTAATCACGTGACACGTGTGACGTCACACGCGAGTAAACTCAGTCAATGACCTTAGTAAATCTTATGGTTTATGTGCATTGAATTGATTATTTCACTGTAAAATGGTATATAAATGGTGTATAGTGCCGCAATGTTCAAGTACGACTATAAAAAATCCAGATAAATTGTTTGTTTCCGTTCCAACGAATCCCAAAAAAAGAAAAATGTGGTTAAAACTAGCGCGAAGAGACCCAACGAGCATTTTAGCGCATACAAATGTTTTTATGTGTGAAGACCACTTCGATGTAAGTAATAATTTAACTGTAAATAAATATGGTAGTTAAAGCAGCGGATTTTGTTGTATTTAACGAAACAAGATCTAGGTATTTAATGTATTACTACATAACCTCATAACATAGCTCTTTCAGCATTAGTAGGTAGTTAGTAGCATACTTTTTCTTTCAAACTAAAGTGCAGTATGGAGATACTATTCTCGTCATCGTATTCTATATATATATCGTCGTCGTATTCGTATCATGGAAATCGAAATGTTCGTAAATAAACAATTTAAACGTATACTCACACAGCTGTTTTTACATTTCTAATCCGGATTATCTTTAAAGAAAAGTGCAACCATTAATGCGTCTATGTCTGGATGTCTGGTAGGTTGCCGCTATCAGCTTTCACATATTTCGGCTCCATTTTGAGATTCTTATGAATATTGTGCTACTAGATATACGGATAAATCGGAATATATCAGAAAACTGTGGAACAATAACTAAAATTAACTAAATACAAATAAAACAGTTAAAACACTCAAGGCAATCAAGAATGTTTACCCGCGTGTGACGTCATCCGAGCGTTGACCAATCACAGAGCGTTCACGTCCCTGATGAAATTTCAAAAAATATTAAATTTTCTTTCGTTTATTTTCCAAAAACTAAACATAATTTACATTCAAATATAGTGAAATATACTTTATTAGTTTATTATCTTTCAGGATGACAGCAATTCGTTATATATTTTTAATGTTGTCAAATACCCTATACTAGACCCTGTACCGGTACCATGAGTCACTGACAGTCTCAACACTGACATATATACGCTAACGTCTACGTAATTTACTTTCTACGCATCTCGCTCGCACTATGTCAATATGTCACAATATGTCAATATGTCAGTACGAGCAAAGATAGATATAACTCCGTAATAGATGGATGGATACAGTCTAAGAAAAAAACGTGCCTCGAAAATCACGAAAATTTGATTCTCGATCAGATGGCGCCACTAGTTTTGGCCTACACTCGTATAGAGGGCGTTGACTGTTTCGTTTGTTATTTATAATTTTAACGCATACCAGTGAAAGAACATGGGTCAAAATCATATAAAAATAATTAATGCAAATAAAAAAATCATTTATCCATATTTAAATACATTTTATCGTATTTTTATAAATATTTACTTTTAGTTTTAAATTGTGTCGACAGATGGCAGTGAATTTACTGGGGTTACAAAATTTACTATGACTGTACCGCTCTAATGGTACGAGCGAGATGCATAGGAAGTATTAAGTTACGTTCACGCTAGCGTAGCAATGCCAAGCTGGTGGTAGCCGACTACCTATAAATGGTCATTTAGAGTAAAGGCTTTATCAAATACTAGACGACCCGCCCCGGCTTCGCACGGGTGCAATGCTGATATACTATACATGTCGGAGAATGACTGAATCGTGCCATCTATCGCATTTCATAGGCTTTATCACGCAATCTTTGACAAATAG
Organism: Cydia strobilella; assembly: GCF_947568885.1. Classification (NCBI taxonomy): domain Eukaryota; kingdom Metazoa; phylum Arthropoda; class Insecta; order Lepidoptera; family Tortricidae; genus Cydia; species Cydia strobilella. Next base: position 60,158,167 of record NC_086068.1, read on the forward strand.
AGCAAACTAGGGTGTTACAGTACATCCGAGTGGCGTTCGACGCAGTTCCACCAAGTCGTCATAGAGTGCGCTGCGGCGCTGCCAAAACAATAGAATCCAGAACAATTGAAGTGATGCTGTCAATCAATATTCTGAGGATAAACGAACGGGAGATGACGTTGGCGGTTCCTGGGTCTAATCCACTGGTTTGCTTTGGATTAGAAATGTAACGTGTGCTGTGATTTGTAAACAGTCTTGTGTAGTAAAAGACTGAGTTGAATATCGTATATCATTGAAAGCCCTCGTCATCCACGATTGAAGGTTCTGATGCGCTGCCGATAGTAAGATACGCCCACGATTCCGACATACATATAGACCTTCCACTTGAATCACTCTATTTAAAAAAAAACCGCATTAAAATCCGTTGCATAGTTTTAAAGATCTAAGCATACATAGGGACAGACAGACAGCAGGAAGCGACTTTGTTTTATGTAGTGATTTGACTAGTAATCTTATTGGTCACAATGCTGATACGCGATAATGTGTCCCGCCCACATTAATTTTTCAATAAAATGTCAACTTTAAGCGTCCGATATAGAGTCGATAATCCGTTGGATTTTCAAGATGGTTCTTACTACTCTTTACTACGTGGACATTTACGTGTTTTGCGGTAAACGTTACAATTGCTTTGTATTCTGAAGTACGCTGTGAAGTTTATTGGTCAAAAAGAAGTCAATATGGGGCATTTTCTAAAGGGACCTAATTGTCAATGGCGCTTACGCCGCACAGCGTCGCGCGGCATTGTATTTATATCGGAGCATCATTAATAATGGCGTAAGCGCCATCGACAGTATAAACACCGGCTGTGCGGTAACTGTTACTCGGTCTTTAGAACAGTGTGTAGCAACAAGGAAGAGCCGCAAATAGTACTAAAGCGAAACAATGGGCCACCAGAACTCAGATCGGACACACTAACAAGCAATAACATACACAGAAACACCTACGAGCTATAAAGTTATTGTTGTAACAACAAAACTAAACCGGCCAAGTGCGAGTCGGACTCGCGTTCCAAGGGTTCCGTACATTACACAATTTAAAGAATGTATTTTTTATGTGACACGTAGGGGTCGGTTTAAAAAACTAAGTAATTAAGGTCCGACTCACGCTTGACTGCACATTTCTAATAGGTTTTCCTGTAATCTATAGGTAAAGAACTATTTTGTATTTTTTTCAAAATTTTAGAATTAGTAGTTTCGGAGATAAAGGGGGGGAATGGTCATTTTTTTGCCTATTTTCTTGAATAACTTCTAAACTATTTATCCTAAAATTATAAAAAATATATATTTGAGATTCACACAATGAGCTCTTTCATTTGATATGTAACACGATATAGTTAGAAAAACTTTGGCCCAGATGTTTAAAATTCATTTGTTTACGTTACATGTCCGTCTTTGGGTCACAAACTTACATATGTATACCAAATTTCAACTTAATTGGTCCAGCAGTTTCGGAGAAAATAGGCTGTGACAGACGGACAGACAGACAGAGAGACGCACGAGTGATCCTATAAGGGTTCCGTTTATTCCTTTTGATACGGAACCATAATAAAAAAATAATAGGTTTTACTTAAATTAATTACATAAAGTTGATCGTGCAATTATTCTATATTTATTTAAAAAAAAACATGAATTTGACTAAAAAACAAAGTTCTGTATACTCGGCAACGTCCAAAATACTGGACGTCTTTTCCCTTTGCGGCTATTTCAATACTTTACGTCGAACTTGGCCACGTCCAACATACTTGACATATGTTTTTTTCAGAACTATTATAAATGGATTTTTTTCATGATTTTTCTCTATTAAACAACCACATAATAACACCAAAAAAACGATACAACACAGTTTTTTTTTTGAGTTTTTTTTCCTTGTCGATTTAAGGGTTAATTAGCCTTGATACGGGGTCCCTTTGTTTGAAATAATTATTGAAAGTCATAACGTAATGATTGTCATATTATCATTAGTCATAATTCTGAAACCGTTAACTTTTCAGGATTTTCCTCGGGTTATCCTACAGATAGGTTAGGTTAGATTTGTTTTATGGCAATCCTGAAAAGTTGCGCGTTTCTGAGAAAAACCAAATTATGACTAATGATAATATGACAATCACTACATTATGACTTTCAATAATTATGTCAAACAATAGAGACCCGCCTTAATACACTAACGCAAACGTTTGTTAAAATTACCTACAATATACCGGTATCATGGTATAATAATAACAAAGACAGATATAACTCCGTAATAGATGGATACAGTCTAAGGAAAAAAACGTGCCTCGAAAATCAAGAAAATTTGATTCTCGTTCAGAGGGCGCTACTAGCTTTGGCCTACTGTCGTATAGATGGCGTTGACGGTTTCGTTTGTTATTTAACAATTTTAACGCATATCAGTGAAAGAACATGGGTCAAAATCATAAAAATAATTAATGCAAATAAAAAAAATCATTTATCCATATTTAAATACATTCTATCGTATTTTATTAAATCTTCATTTTTAGTTTTAAAGTGTGTCGACAGATGGCAGTGAATTTACTGGGGTTACAAAATTTACTATGACAGTATCGCTCTAGTATAAGTTACTATGATAATAACAAGGTACTCTCTTCCGAGCCTCGCGTACCGCGTGACTGACACAAGCCTACGTCATCGTGCTGTTAAAAGGTTCACGATGACGTAGGCTTGTCAGTCACGTGGTTCGCGAGGCTCGGAAGAGAGTACCAGGCGGAGTATATTATTATACCATGATGCCGGTATAGTATAAAATATAAAAAAGGGCCAATTAAGTAAAAGCTGCTATAAAGATAGATGAAAGCGATAAGCGAACGCCAGAACTTCCGCGAGCTCAGGGTCAGGACCATGGCGTTTGGCGTCGAGCCATGGCCCTGGCCGCCGTACGCCGCACTGCGGGCCCTTCTTAAACTTACACCTCTCGCGTAGACGGATCTTTCCTAGGGGGTAACTCATAAAAGATCCCTATGGGTCGAAGTGTATCCGCAAGGGACTCCGATAACCATAAGATAAGATACACCCTCTCGCGTCGATGATGGTGTCAGCATGGTTGCATTTTTATCACCTGTCACTATGCCCGTCACTTTTGCACTTACATACTTGTTAGAGCGTGACAGGCATGGTGACAGGCGATAAAAATGCTACCGTGCTAAGCCCGCTGACATGACAGTTCCTCTAAGTCTCTTTTGGTTGGGCTTAAATAAAAAAAATTAAGAAATATGTTTTTACCGTATTTTTAAATAGTATAATCCCAAAACCTGTCTGGCAACGGGAATGCACTTATTTTTTAGCCACCCTGTATACAGTCGATGACCATCAAACAAAATGATGACAGTGCCTCGGACCACCAACGCGTGCGCTCTCTGAAAATGCTGCTCGTTATGGAGCGAAACATGTCGAGCAATCATCGACTGTATAAACTACGTGAGTAACCCGGTTTAATATGTTAAACATGTCAGTGTCTCACGGAAGTTTGCATTGATTTTTTTTTAGTCGAAACATGTTTTTCTGTGTCATCCAACCCATTGCTATCGCTAATAGTAGTTGCATCAATTCGGCTCCGGCCGGTTGCACCAAGCGTCAATTACCCGTGGTATCATTGCTATTGTAAATAGCGTGAGCGTCGCGACTGCCTGATGGCTATAGAGATCATGACACATGTTGAATTTAATAACAAAATCTAGTAAAATAGATAGAAAATGAGCAATTTATCACAATAATGTGGATATTAAAATAATATATGGAAATGATAAAAAAATACAGCGGCGGTATCATGGCCGCATTTTTATCACTTGACAGGCATGATGACAGATGATAAAAAACCGACCATCTTAGCCCTACAGGATCTAAAGGTTTCAAAATTTAAAGTTTTTTTTAACTTCCAAAAAGGAATAAAGTAAAGATACCATTCGATTTCTTGCATTTTATCCAAAAAAAAGATTCTCTGCTTCTATGGCTATAGACAATATTCCTTGTCAGATATTCCGATGCTTAAATTCAAACCGTGTTGATGCGCCTTACGTTGGTTTATCTAAGAACTGGTCTCGCAACGCACTCGCTCTAACATTACGAATTACGAGTACGCTGACTGCTCAATTCGCGCGGACACCAGCCAGTAAACTACTAACCGTCGGTATTGACCTTTGGAGGCTGGTTTAAGATAATGGGAATTGGTAGAGACGCCTCCTGCCCACATTGTGGAAAGGAGGAGACCAGCTTACACTTACTAGCTAAATGTATGCGGCTCCGCGATATAATACATTCGGTAGAGACACACTGGAAGAAAACGAACTAAAGGATGTCGAACTTAAAGAGGTCCTTCTCCTCCTCCTCAAGTTGGTCAGGTTCAGACTACCACATTCCTAGGTTTTGAACTGGACAGAGGGCTGCAATGGGAATCGCACATAGGTAGAGTGTGTAACAAGCTAGCGAGCGGCTGCTTTGCCCTGCGCCGTCTAGCGAGTGGTGCCCAGAAATGTGGTACGGTCATGTTACTTTGCCACTGTACACTCGCTCCTAGAATATGGCGCAGAGCTGTGGGGTCGCGGCGCGCCGAATGGGAGCGCGTCTTTCGCATGCAAAAGAGAGCCGTCCGAGCGATTGTGCAGGTGAGTCAAAGCACCTCCGCAAGACCTTACTTTAAGGATCTTCGGATACTTACTCTGCCCTCCCTTGTGATATTCCAAGTGGCTACATACGAGGGATGTCACCTTGACGAATACTCAAGTGGAGCGGATATCCATGGGCGAAACCTACAAAACGCCCAAAAACTCGTGGGCGTCAGGCATAAATTGGCGAAATCCGCAAAACTGATACATATAATGGGACCGGCGGTTTACAACCGTCTGCCACCACACGTCACAGAAGCGCCGTCACTAAACAGTTTTAAATCCAGGCTAAAACGGTGGCTTATCGAGCACACTTTCTACAGTTTTGCAGATTTTGTTAAATAAGTAATTACCTAATGTTATTGTAGGTATACTTTATATTTGACATGTATATTGATAACGCGAATTGTAATTTAATTGTAATTTTATTAAAGTAATTATTGTATAATTTATAATGCTAATTTTATTTTAATTATTTTTTTTTATAAATTTTTAATGTAATTATAAAAAACGACATGTAATATGAATTATTATGAATATACAAATATGAATATGAAATTTTCACAGATGATGTATTTCTGTTGCAGCTATAACAACAAATACTAAAAAGTACGGAACCCTCGGTGGGCGAGTCCGACTAGCACTTGTCCGGTTTTTTATTATTATGTGGTTCTGTTATTTGATTTAGTGTAAGTTGTGTATTTTTAATTTTATTGGTATTGTAATTTTTCACGTGTGTTTTTGACGTTAAAGATTGATTGATTGATTGTTGGCATCCAGGCTATTGTACCAGGCGGCTGACTTCGGGCGTCCAGGCCGTCCAGTATGAGTGCATTACACATTAGTTGCACTGGTTTGCTCGATCTTCGACTCGCTAACTCGCTCGAACATTACGACTACGCTGACTGCTCAATTCGCGCGTATGCCAGTCACTTCACTAACCACTAACCGTCGGCATCCTGCGGGCGATCGAACTGGGCTATTGTGCAGCATGTTCATTTGAACAACGGCAGGCGAATTATGTATGGCTTTATCCACGTGATAAAATATCACTTTTTAACAACACGCGATATCTTTGTCGATGTATTTGTCGCGCTATCACGAGGAAAAATACAACCGGTGCGGAATTTTTTGTACAATTATGATCTACATTTTAGGGGACCGGTTAATTTGCGGATTTGCGGAACGGGTGATCTCCAGTGTAAAGGTTTTAGCTCGCTGATATAAATATTTTAAATTTTTAGGGTTCCCTACCCAAAGGGTAAAAACGGGACCCTATTACTAAGACTTCGCTGTCTGTCTGACACCACAAGCTGTATCTCATGAACCGTGATAGCTAGACAGTTGAAATTTTCACAGATGATATATTTCTGTTGCCGCTATAACAACAAATACTAAAAAGCACGGAACCCTCCGTGCGCGAGTCCGACTCGCACTTGGTCGGTTTTTTTCTTTTTAATATATGATATGACGTCTGATGGTAGCCATATTGTTTAGTGTTTTTAATTCCATTCCTCACGGACACACTAGTGAAGCAACTCCAATGGTAACAGCCGTAAAAGTGCACTTTATCAATGAATAGAGGATATTACTGCAATGTTCTGCCACCAGAGTGCAGGACTAGCCTTTTTAGTAAACCATAGAGTAACTTATACATAATGTACCTTGAACAGGTTTCTAAAAAGTTTTCAGAAATAATAAAATATGACATTGATGCATCAAGGGCGGTTTGTTTACAGAGGACCTACCGGGAAACGCGAATCGGAAATTTCGCTATCTGCCTCTTTATCGCTCGAATATGCAAGAGTGACATAGATAACGAAATTTCCATTTTCTTGTTTCGCGATAGACCCTCAGTTTGTGGTAGTGGCGCCCTGGCGCCCCCTACGCAGAGTTTCGCGTAATATTCCCTAGTAATTCATTCATAATTTCTCCATGCAATTTCTCAGCTTACTGTTACGTTACGAACTCGCTTTTGAGCCAGGAACTAAATAATAAAATCAATAAAACAGCAAAAGGACACTGTTTCCACGTTCACATCGCCGACAAACGAGCGTGGTTGATTTATTGATCCATTAGCTGCGCGGGCGACGGTCGGCCGCTCGCGATAATTGCGCGTGGAAAGTGAAACTGAAAGTTGACGAAACGTCTAATTGAACACTATTTTTAAATTTGAAAACCGTTATATACTAGTACAGTCGCCTTCAGATATATAGGGGCGGCGAAGGTGCTCACAAATATCTGAACAATGAGGGCTACCGCGTTTAATTTCGCCGCTGGAGGTCTTTCAAAATGACAAATGCATTGAAGTTTTGGCGGTTTCAAGCTTTTTTATCGGGAATTTTCACTCCTGATTCATAATTGTGGTAAATCTTTGACAATCTTTGACTAATCATGGTAAACAATATAGGTAGATCAATAAATGTTAATGGTTTAAAAAAAGTGCCAACTAAAATATATGCAAAATTAAACAGGTTGAATAAATGGCACATTTAGACGTGTATCTAATATACACCTTTGTGTATATTAGAACGTATTGATTTTATAGAAGCATAGAGTAACTTATACTAGAGCGGTACTGTCATAGTAAATTTTGTAACCCCAGTAAATTCACTGCCATCTGTCGACACACTTTAAAACTAAAAGTAAATATTTATAAAAATACGATAAAATGTATTTAAATATGGATAAATGATTTTTTTATTTGCATTAATTATTTTTATATGATTTTGACCCATGTTCTTTCACTGGTATGCGTTAAAATTATAAATAACAAACGAAACAGTCAACGCCCTCTATACGAGTGTAGGCCAAAACTAGTGGCGCCATCTGATCGAGAATCAAATTTTCGTGATTTTCGAGGCACGTTTTTTCCTTAGACTGTATCCATCTATTACGGAGTTATATCTATCTTTGATAAAAGTAAGCATAGAAGAATATTGAGATCTGTTTTTCTGGACCTACATCTACAGTGGCGCCAACTGGTGAGCACAAAAACGGTAGCCCTCATTGTCAAGAGTGTCAAGACGCTAGCTAGAGTGGGTGTTCAGATATTTTTGAGCACCTCGGCCTCTCCGATATATCTGATGGTGAGTGTACGGACGACCTTACGGCCCGGCCACGACATCGCGTTGCGGCGGCAGCGGCGAGCGGCGGCCATAGGTGGGAAGGAGAGGTCCGATCGCTGTGTCCCGCTCCAACCTATGGCCGCCGCTCGACGCTGCCGCCGCCGCGCGATGTCGTGGCCGGGCCGTTAGACCCATAGACATAGTATATACAAGTAGTTATAGACGCGCCACCGAGCGACCGCGGGTAAGAGAAAGAACATTCATATAAAATTTGGGCAGCATGGAATTTTTTCTCTTTCACTCTTATAAATTTCGGTATTTCGCCATCGCCTCCTACCTATGATGCCACCCGGTCGGTGATAAGGACAAAGCATGGCACTATTTTCTCTTTCCTCTTATAGGAATCGCAATAAGACTATCTTTCTCTATCAAAGAGTGTCAGGCCCTTGGTTAGACCGCAAATCCTCTATACCCCAACCCAAACTTGTTAAGTCCCAATAGCCACATTAATCCGAGTCCATGGCTCAGTGCCATTTCATCTATGACGCGCGCTCACACCCCGACGGGACAGGTGACTAACGTTGACGTCACAAGTGTCACAACACTTACAACCGGGGTTTTGATAGCTCTCTAATGAATAGGTGCATAAAGATGGGTGAATGATGGTCAGACAAATCGTTTCGTTTAATATCAGCAGAGCTCCCGATACCGTTTAGCAAGGTACGCTCAATGCTGCTGGCACGTACAGGGAAACTACACACAGAACATTGGCTAAACCAGACTGGATGCAGACAGGCCAAACAAGCCATGCCTGGCATCAACGGAAAGCTCACAAAGTCGCTCCTTCAATTAGGAAAGACCCGACTGAGCATGGTAACCAGTGTCATAACAGGTCATGGACTATTTAACAAACATCTTTTTATAACAGGTGTCACAGACAGTCCCCTATGCAGAGGATGCATGGAGACAGAAGAAACAGCCTCTCACGTGGTGCTGGAGTGCAGCGGAGTGGCCCCATACAGGGCAAAACATCTCGGATCCCCGAGAGACCTCCCCGAGGTCCCACTCAACATCAAAGGTTTGATAGGTTTCCTCGAGGAGCTGGGCTGGCAGGACTAGCCCACCCCCATGTCACGCAAAATAGGCGCCAGTCGTCGAGTTGCGGAAAATCGCCCGATACAATACAATACAATATCAGCAGAGCCCGGAATTCTCGTTGCATTTTTTTCTCGTATATCGACTTCCGATTATACATATGTATAAATGAAGAATACAATATGTAAAATATGATTACGAGTAGAAGTAGACAACATGCAGTTTTATCGCGAACGAGCGATCTCTTCGAGATAACCTTTGGATACCAACTTTAGGAATTTATGAATAGAAATTAAAACAATATTTTAGTTTGTTATAAATTATTTTACATATTGTATTCTGTATTAATGGATATACAAATGTATAATCGGAAAATTCGGAAGTCAATAAACGAGAAGTCCCTATGACATTGACAGCTCAAAAATGCTACGAGAATTCCGGGCCCTGCATATTCAGTGAAAAAACATTGGTCAAAATCAAAATCATATAAAAACAATAAATACAAATAAAAAAAATATATATAAATTTTTTGATATTTTTATTTTTTAGTTTTAATCGTGTGTCCATAGATGGCAGTAAATTTACTTTGAGTACAACATTTACTATGACAGTACCCCTCTATCCTAATATACAGGGTGGTTAAAAAATAAGTGCATTCCCGTTGCCAGGGAGGTTTTGGGATTATAATGAGCAACTTTTACTATGGGACCAACCACGAAATCGCCAAAATGTATGAAACAGCCAAATTTTCTTTCGCGATTTCGGGGTTGATCCCATAGTAAAAGTTGCTCAGTATAATCCCAAAACCTCCCTGGCAACGGGAATGCACTTATTTTTTAGCCACCGTGTATATTCTCCTTGCTCCAATCAAAACTTTCCAATAACCATCAAAATAGCATATATAAATATTATGCCAGCTATGATATTTTGGCTTCGCCGCTTGCTTATTATTAGACACATATTTACGTCGTCGTGTTTACACGTCGGGGCGTCACTGTCACGGACTTTGCTTCCGTCGGTGTTTATCGGGTGTCATGTAAAGACGTCGGTGACAGCGAGACGGGATTCCTCATTGTGCGACTGGCATCATTGTTCACAGGGGGCCTAAAGCCAGGAAATTTGAAAGGAACAAAAGATATGACGCGCCGTGCGAAACTTGAGACGGAAGATTTGGCAATCACCCATTTTGTTTGAAATTTTGCTAGTCGAATCCCTCGACTATGTCACTATTTTGCTTTAGTTTGACGACCGGTCTGGCCTAGTGGGTACTGACACTGCCTGTGAAGCCGATGGTCCTGGGTCCTGGGTTCGAATCCCGGTAAGGGCATTTATTTGTGTGATGAACACAAGTATTTGCTCCTGAGTCAAGGGTGTTTTCTATCTATATAAGTATGTATTTATATCTATACAGGATGGCTAAAAAATAAGTGCATTCTCTTTGCCTGAGCAACTTTTACCACGGGACCAACCATGAAATCGCGACAAATAATTAGCTCCTGTAGAAAATGGACCAGTCAAAATGTATGAAACACCCAAACTTTTTTTCGCGATTTCGTGGTTGGTCCCATAGTAAAAGTTGCTCAGTATAATCCCAAAACCTCCCTGGCAACGGGAATGCACTTATTTTTTAGCCACCGTGTATATTCTCTTTGCTCCAATCAAAACTTTCCAATAACCATCAAAATAGCATATATAAATATTATGCCAGCTATGATATTTTGGCTTCGCCGCTTGCTTATTATTAGACACATATTTACGTCGTCGTGTTTACACGTCGGGGCGTCACTGTCACGGACTTTGCTTCCGTCGGTGTTTATAGGGTGTCGTGTACAGACGTCGGTGACAGCGAGACGGGATTCTTCATTGTGCGACTGGCATCATTGTTCACAGGGGGCCTAAAGCCAGGAAATTTGAAAGGAACAAAAGATATGACGCGCCGTGCGAAACTTGAGACGGGAGATTTGGCAATCACCCATTTTGTTTGAAATTTTGCTAGTCGAATCCCTCGACTATGTCACTATTTTGCTTTAGTTTGACGACCGGTCTGGCCTAGTGGGTACTGACACTGCCTGTGAAGCCGATGGTCCTGGGTCCTGGGTTCGAATCCCGGTAAGGGCATTTATTTGTGTGATGAACACAAGTATTTGCTCCTGAGTCGAGGGTGTTTTCTATCTATATAAGTATGTATTTATCTATACAGGATGGCTAAAAAATAAGTGCATTCTCTTTGCCTGAGCAAGTTTTACCACGGGACCAACCATGAAATCGCGACAAAAAATTAGCTCCTGTAGAAAATGGACCAGTCAAAATGTATGAAACACCCAAACTTTTTTTCGCGATTTCGTGGTTGGTCCCATAGTAAAAGTTGCTCAGTATAATCCCAAAACCTCCCTGGCAATGGGGATGCACTTATTTTTTAACCACCGTGTATAAGTATGTATATCGTCGCCTAGCACCCATAGTACAAGCTTTGCTTAGTTTGGCTTTGTGTAAGATGTCCCCTAATATTTATTTATTTATTATTATTTTATACTAAAATTCAGCTGTGGTATGCAAGGTAACGATATACAACTTGGAAATAAATTATAATTTGACTTATTTCATGGCCTGATTCAGATCATAGAGTAACTTATACTAGAGCGGTACTGTCATAGTAAATTTTGTAACCCCAGTAAATTCACTGCCATCTGTCGACACACTTTAAAACTAAAATTGAAGATTTGTAAAAATACGATAAAATGTATATAAACATAGATAAATGATTTTTTTTATTTGCATTAATTATTTTGATGATTTTGACCCATGTTCTTTCACTGATATGCGTTAAAATTGTTAAATAACAAACGAAACCGTCAACGCCATCTATACGACTGTAGGCCAAAACTAGTAGCGCCCTCTGAACGAGAATCAAATTTTCTTGATTTTCGAGGCACGTTTTTTCCTTAGACTGTATCCATCTATTACGGAGTTATATCTATCTTTGTTCAGATATATCGGAGCGGACTGGATGAAAATTATCTGAATACGCACTCTAACGCCTTGACAATAGAGGCGTGTTCAGATATTTGTGAGCACCTCGGCCGCCCCGATATATCTGATGCCGGCTGTACCAGTACCAGTAAACAAAACGGACAAGATTACCTAATCTGGGAGGAATTAACCCGTTAAATGATCGTCTGGGTCGTTACAGATAAGGACGGGTATCGTTAATGTTAAACGAATGTTAACGCAGCGTACTACGTAGGCGAACAACACGCGAACGCGAAGCGAAGCGATGCGGCGCGGGCCCGACGGTTGAATCAATCCTTTGATACCTATACCAGATAGATATAACTCCGTAATAGATGGATACAGTCTAAGGAAAAAACGTGCCTCGAAAATCAAGAAAATTTGATTTTCGATCAGAGGGCGCTACTAGCTTTGGCTTACTGTCGTATAGATGGCGTTGACGGTTTCGTTTGTTATTTAACAATTTTAACGCATATCAGTGAAAGAACATGGGTCCAAATCATAAAAATAATTAATGCAAATAAAATAAATCATTTATCCATATTTAAATACATTTTATCGTATTTTTATAAATCTTCATTTTTAGTTTTAAAGTGTGCCGATAGATGGCAGTGAATTTACTGTGGTTACAAAATCTACTATGATAGTACCGCTCTATCTTATTATATCCTCTTTGCCTATACACAGATGTACCTAAAGAAGTGTCCTACGTGGGCGATCTCGTTGCGAACGCGAAAGCCGTGGGCCCGCCGCGCCGCGCCGCTTAGCTTCGCGTTCGCAAGTTGTTCGCTTACGTAAGTCGCAGCGTGACAATAAACGCTATAACAACCGAATTGTCAACTCGTACGGAACGTACGAGAACTGCTGTAGCATGCGTGACGTCTATGATTCATTGAAGTACAGTCGAAGGCAAAAAAATCGATCCAGACAAATGGCTCAAAAATATGTGAACACGACTTTATTGTCTAAGCCCTAAGGTGTAAGAGCGTACACATATTTTTGAAAATTTTGGGAATGTATATATATTTATGCCCTTGACTGTACCTGCGCCAAAGAAGGCATATCGTTATTTTTTTTTCTTTGCTTATCACTACATTAGCATAATATAAAATAAAGTCGCTTTTCGCTGTCTGTCTGTTCCTATGTATGTATGCTTAGTTCTTTAAAACTACACTACGGTTTTGATGCGGTTTTTAGGTTTCCGTGCCTCAAAAGGAAAAAACGGAACCCTTAAAGGATCTTATTTAGTTCTTTACTTCAGCAGTTCAGTTTAATTATCTTTTCATTTACTTGCTCATTCGCTTAGAGTGACAAGGACGCCACGTTTAAAACTTCGATTCATAAATCAGAATTCGTTTCTTTGAGTGATTCATTCAAAAAAAACCAGTACTGTTGATATAAATGGATCTTTTGAGCTACTGAACTAAACTGAACTAGTGAACTAAAAGAGTGAAGTACTTCATAGCGTACGAAAGATGCATATCAATCTTTACTTATCAGTGACATTTTACGCATGACTAGTTCCGTTGGGCGTTCGCGCGTTACAAGCGTTCGCAACGACAGCTCGTTAATATTCATACAACACGGGCTTCCTGCTCGGAACCGCGTCCTCATCGGCAATTAACATTAGCGACGCAAGCGACGGGCCTCCCTGCGGTAACGACACGATGACGACACGCTTGCGTCGCGCGCTCGGCCCGGGCCATATTGCCGCGGTCTGGGGGCCTGGCTAGAAACACTAAAAATTAAAAAAAAAACCTTCTTTCGGGATGCTTAAGTAATTAATGAATGATCTCATATCGCAGCTATAGTCCCATATAAGGGGGTCTAGCCAAGAAGACAATCGTACATCGACAAAAGACAAACGAATAAAAAAATGTATCGGGATATTAACTTTTGGAAATCAGAAGACAAAGAAGAACCTAAAATGTCTAATATACTAGAATTACAAATTATTAAAAAGTGCATTCGCATAGCCATTGGAGATCAACTCGCAGTGAACATAATATTAAGTATTTATAAGGTAAAGCGCTCTATGTATTATGCTCCCTTCTAATTCTCTTGGATTTACGACCCTTTATGAAGGCTCAGACAGACAGACCGAGAACGCTCATACGAGTTTCACAATATTGCCGACTACTGAGGAACAACTACATAATTCAACCGAACGATCAAATATAGCAATTTAACGGAACTTGCAAGTCCTCGTACCGTACAGTGTGCCTTTAAACTTGTAGTTTTTCTTGTTACGCCATTATTGCAAGCCAGCTGATCGGCACCTAATATTGTCTACAACGTGAGCCCTCTGAAATAGGTAACGCTTACCGGCTGGAATGAACCTGGAAATACCCTCCATCGAGCAGCCGCACCTTCGCAAAGAGCATCGCCGACACGAACGGGACCTCGGTGAGCTCCTCGAGACATCACTGAACTCCGAACTCGTACCGTTTCTTGGTCATGAACGCTGTATTGCACGGACTGCTCCGAGTGGTCAATAGGTCTCAAGTCTTAGAGCTAACGCTTACCGGCTGGAATGGTCCTGGAAATTCCCTCCATCGAGCAGCCGCACCTTCGCGAAGAGCACCGCCGACACGAACGGGACCTCGGTGAGCTCCTCGAGACAGCACTGAACTCCGAACTCGTACCGTTTCTTGGTCATGAACGCTGTATTGCACGGACTGCTCCGAGTGGTCAATAGGTCTCAAGTCTTAGAGCTAACGCTTACCGGCTGGAATGGTCCTGGAAATTCCCTCCATCGAGCAGCCGCACCTTCGCGAAGAGCACCGCCGACACAAACGGGACCTCGGTGAGCTCCTCGAGACAGCACTGAACTCCGAACTCGTACCGTTTCTTGGTCATGAACGCTGTATTGCACGGACTGCTCCGAGTGGTCAATATTGTCCATAAGGTCTCAAGTCTTAGAGCTAACGCTTACCGGCTGGAATGATCCTGGAAATTCCCTCCATCGAGCAGCCGCACCTTCGCGAAGAGCACCGCCGACACAAACGGGACCTCGGTGAGCTCCTCGAGACAGCACTGAACTCCGAACTTGTACCGTTTCTTCTTGGTCATGAACGCCATTACTGCGTGGATCGCTTGCCGGGCGGTCACATGTGTTTACGTACTTGGCATTGCGGAGACCTGGAAAAGAGGGGGTTGGATTATTTAAGTACCTATATGCAATCCGAAAGTAACAATGAGTAAAATTTTAAACTGGCGTTTTTAGCCCAGAGAATGGAATTGAGGCCTTGATTTTCGGTTGATGTCGTGACGGCCATAAGTCGCTCTATGTTGTAGCGGTTTCTATTCTGTCTGATTTTGGTCGTATGGTCAAGGAATTTCTTTAATTTAGTACCATTTCGTACTTCATCACAGTGTGACAATAGTATGAGGTACCTACTCTAGCGACTATCATATTAAATGTCACTGTGAACAAGGTAGGAAATGGTACTGAAATTAAATACTTTGAAAGTCAGTAGTACACGGCGACAACCGGAATTTGATCTTATATCCTATCATGACCTAAGAATTTTAAGCTACTAGTGCTTCCAGCTTAGTTACTGCCTACGTCAGACAGTATCCTGGGACGTTCAGTTGTTATACAGCAACATTCAGAAGACTTGAGTAGACAAGGATTAAAAGACCGAGTTAAACCTTTATTTCGCTGTTTCATTTACTTTTACCAACAAACACATATTTCTTGGATACAAAATGGTCGTAGGATGTTGCGTGTTTGTTATTAAATTCATAGAAGCATATCGTTTCGGATGTTTCATAAATAAATTTGAATTGTTAGGAAACATTAAGCTTTAGCTATACAGCAGTTATAAGTTTGCCTACGGAGAAGGTATATCGCCGCTATACTTACTCAACCTCGTATCTGCAACACTAATTTGATGACAAAAACACCCGTATTCCGAATGAAAGAAAAGCGACACTTCCATCAAATGATTGTTGCAGATATGAGGTTGAGTAAGTATAGCGACGAATGTGTAGAAGATTGTGTCCTATGCATTTTGAATTCCAAAACATGTAGGTGAAGCCACAAGCTCGTTAGACAAGCTATACAAACTTTGAAGGTCACATGCTACGCGCTAACAATAGCCTGCGAGGTGCTCGCAGAATATCAGTGTTGTAAGGGGAGCCGAATTTAACCCATAACCCCCTTATTCATGACGACCCTTTGACGACCGGTCTGGCCTAGTGGGTAGTTACCCTGCCTGTGAAGCCGATGGTCCTGGGTTCGAATCCCGGTAAGGGCATTTATTTGTGTGATGAGCACAGATATTTGTTCCTGAGTCATGGGTGTTTTCTCTATGTATTTATATATTATTATATATCGTTGTCTGAGTACCCATAACACAAGCCTCCTTGGGCTTACCGTGGGACTTAGTCAATCTGTGTAAGAATGTAATATAAAAATATTTATATTTATAAAAATAAATATTTAAATATTTATTCATGAAACTTTACGGGCCTGATTTAGTTAAATTATGTTTTATTCCTTTCTTACAAATACAAAAGTCAAAATGACAGATAAAGACAAACGATGAATAGCTAATTCAGGCCAGTAACGCGTTTATGAATAACGCCATAAGTCCATAGCGGCAACATACTTGACAATGAGGGCTATCGTTTTTGTGCTCACCAGTTGGCGCCACTGTAGATGTAGGTTCATCAATACGTTCATATACACAAAGGTATTTTAACGTCTAAATGTGCCATTTTTTTCAACCTGTTCAATTTTGCATATATTTTAATCGGCACTTTTTTTAAACCACTAACATTTATTGAGCTATATCTATTGTTTACCATGATTAATCAAAGATGGACTAAGATTTACCACAATTATGAATAAGGAGTGAAAATTGCCGATAAAAAAGCTTGAAACCCCCAAAACTTCTATGCATTTGATATTTTAAAAGACCTCCATCAACACTAGCGCCCCTAGCGGCGAAATTAAACGCGGTAGCCCTCATTTCGCCATAACACTTAAAACAAAAACGCATCTCTACAACAAGAATAGGCTCTACAGTAAGGTAAATATTCTCTGATTGCACGAGAAATAGTAATTACATTACAATGAATTAATCCCCGCACTAGTACGACTTCATGCAATTGCAGATGCATCGTAAAACGAACAAAGCAGTGCATCCCACGTATAAAAATGTGGAGCGGAGGCAGATTTGAGAAAATCTTAAATAGTTAAGATCTCGAAGGGGGGAATTTAAATTCACTTTTTTAGTGTGTTAGAAGTTTTTAGCAGTGTGCATTGGACAGGACCAAATGGCGGCAAAGAGGGGAGGCCTTGGTCCAGCAGCGGGACTCTCGTTTTTTGATCCTATCTCAAATAATAATCATATTATCATAAATAATCAAACGAAGGGGCATAGTTTTAGTTAATAAACATCAAATGAAAAAAACAATGTCAATATGTCAAAATGGGGACTACGGTTGTATGGAGAACCGGTCGTTCCCTTTCCTCTTAACGTTGACAGGCGTTTTGTGATGCATGAATCTGTATAAAAATTTGGAGCGGAGGCAGAGTTGAGAAAATCGTAAATAGTCGGGGGGGGGGGGGGGGGGGATTTAAATTCACATTTTTGTTCCTTTCCTGCTAAGATTTTATTGTTAGAAGTGTGTTAGAAGTTTTCAGCAGTGTGCATTGGTCAGGACCAAATGGCGGGAAAGAGGGGAGGCTTTTGTCCAGCAGCGGGACCCTCTTATTTTTGTACCTAACTCTTATAATAATCATATAATCGAAAATAATCAAACGGAGGGGCATAGTTTTAGTTAATAAAGATCAAATAAATAAATAAAAACAATGTCTATATTCAGAGGAAAATGGGGACTACGGTTGTATGGAGAACCGGTCGTCCCCTTTCCTCTTAACGTTGACAGGCAGTTTGGTGCAACCGACCCTTACCGATCCCTGGGGCCCGTTTCTCAATAGCTTGTAGCTTGTAATACAAGTGGAAGTCCCTTTCTAACAAAAGCTGTCAAAAAAGGACTTCCACTTGTATTACAAGCTACAAGCTTTTGATAAACAGGGCACTAGTCTAAGCTAAAGTGGCCATGTAACAACCACTAGTAAGCAGATAGTAAACGTGTTAAAGCGAACAATTAATTATTTTATAGGAATAAACCAGAAACCCTAGCTCCAAGGTGAGAGTTCTGGCGGTGGGCCAACATTCCAAAACTCGACGTCTGTTTCCGCCGATAGGCTGATATGGATTGGTTATAGATGTCTGGTTCGTCAAGGCTGACGTGTAACAGTAAACTCTAGTGTAATTATTTATTATTATTATTTTTTATTCATTACATTTCACAGCATAACAGTGATCCAAAGCACTGTGAAACCAATAGAAATTTCATACACATAGTACACAAATCAAAATTAACATATAACAGAAGAAGGCCGTTCATTTGTCGTCTCGCAGAACCTCAAGCATTCATAACACACGTCCAACCATCCACTCGAAAACACATCACAGTTTGGTGCTGATTCGAGGAGCGAGTTTAACAGGTGCAAGGCTTGAACAAGCGGTGATTTACGGCGGGACACAGTTCGTACTGGTGGCAGCGCTAACAAATGGCGACAACGCGGTCGAAACAGAAATCTAGTCGGCGAGGGAACATATAGACGCAGCAACTGAGCTACTAGTTCGGGGCAGTCAGAATCCCCACGTAAAATTCTACACTGGCGAAAGTACACAGTCTGTAATTTCGCCTCACCTCAAGTGAGTTAAAACCTAATGTACCCTGCAAAAAATTTGTTGGGTATAAAAATGGGTAATATCCGTACATTTTTTTTGTAGAGGGAGCGTAGAAACGCCTTTTGCACTCGCTCTAGCAGTAGGATATAGGTTGTTGCATAGGGGTTCCAAACAACACTAATGTAACGACAATGGGGCCAAATTAGCTCCATGCATGAATTTATTTTTATTTTTGGATTCATAATTTATATTGTTGGAACACCGGAAATGATAAAAATACTTTTGTAAACCTTAACATTATTTTATTAAAAAATATTTAAAATGTTGAAAATTTTTGAGCGGTTGAAACGCTCATAATTTTTGGCGCGAATTCGACAGAGCGTGATGACGTCACACGTTGGGCGGCCCGACTGACGTTTGCTACTAATGACACTAATCTGTCGAACGCGTGACGTCACGTGGCGTTTCGAGCGTTTCGCTCACTAGCTTTTCGCGGGCAAATTTTTGTACTTTTTATTTATAATTTTAAGTAATTAAATGGTAATTTAAAAACGAAAATGCATTTGTAACATGATATAACGGTAACAAACATCCGAATAAAACATATTTCGCTCAAATATAAACTTCATGCATGAGGCTAATTGTTGGCATTGACAACATTTAAAGGGCCCACCCATTACCAGTCCGCCGGACGATATCAACCTGTCAGTTGTTCGGAATTAAAATTTTTGTTTTAACTGACAGGCCGATATCATCCGGCGGACTGGTAATGGGTCCCTTTTTAGGGTTTCGTACCCAAAGGGTAAAAACGGGACCCTATTACTAAGACTCCGCTGTCCGTCTGTTCGTCCGTCTGTCTGTCTGTCACCAGGCTGTATCTCATGGACCGTGATAGCTAGACAGTTGAAATTTTCACAGATGATGTATTTCTGTTGCCGCTATAACAACAAATACTAAAAACAGAATAATATAAATATTTAAATGGGGCTCCCATACAACAAACGTGATTTTTTTGCTGTTTTTTTCCGTATAGTACGGAACCCTTCGTGCGCGAGTCCGACTCGCACTTGGCCGCAGTTTATGTTTTTGATCCATTCGGTATCTGTTTTAGCCGATAAGCTGATGAGATGATCGTGTTACGGCCCGGCCACGACATCGCGCGTCGGCGGCAGCGGCGAGCGGCGGCCATAGGTGGGAACGAAAGGTCCGATCGCCGTGTCTCGCTCCGACCTATGGCCGCCGCGCGATGTCGTGGCCGGGCCGTTATACATGTCTGACCTGTCACATGCTACGCTTACGGGTAACGAAATAAACTCGGTTCAATCAGCTTGTTAAGTAAATGATGATATTCCGGAATTGAAGATTGACTAGTAGAGAATATCCATAAATTTTGTGCGATGTGTTTCCTTTTGCGCAATAAAGATTTAATAAAATAAATACATGAAGGAAAGGAAATAAGAACCATAGATAAACATTTCGCGCGTACTATGTATAAATGTATGTTCTAACTGTTCTAAGGTCACCAAATTTTACTTTTTAAATTAGTAGAATGTTCTTCTAACCAGCCGTTTTGTTATCGTAAGCTTCCTATGAAATCCATCCGTGTATTTTAAATTGGGGTAAGGTATTTGACTACTAGTCAAATCAGTTTCTTTTTTCGAACTGTCAAAATGATTTTGCTACTATGGAATTTATATGAAACACTATAGCATGTGACGTCACAATCAAATTACCTACTCTTTATAGTTTTATACGGGTTTTAAAATAGAAATTATGTCTAAAAATAACTGCTGTCTATATTTCTCTATTAATCTTCTGGTGCTTTATTGCATGCATGGTGTAATAGTACATTTCGACGCTAGTGCGGAAAGTATGTCATTACTTCACGAGTATCGGGACGAGTGAAGAATGACATTTCCGCACGTATATCGAACGACGTTTTTTAATACAGTTGCGAAAAAATAAGAAAAGCAACAAGTAAGGAATGGAATTCGAAACTTTTATATTATTAATTCTGTGACATCATTGACATTGACATTATGAAGAGGGTTTTTTCTAGCTTTTATTCGACTAGAATTGATTTTTATTGAACCCACTTCAATGAAAGTTTTTTTTTTTCAAATGCATGTTCTATAAGACAGAAACAATTGTAAATATCATTATTTACGATTATTTGTGTATCGTATATTTATAAAAACAATATCGAATGTTGCCTTTGGAAACTTAAAACATTCTTGCAGTAAGAAAATACGCCTCTTCTTTAACAGGCGTTCCGTTCCATTCAGACAACTTATTAAGAACGGTTTTTCAACATTAAAAAAATAAACGTGTTATAATACTTATAATGATGAAGAGGTAAGTAATAAAATATGAAATATGCATATTTTTCGTATTCTTACATTAACAGTAGGTTTTTATGTTGATTACGACGTTTAAAGGAAACTAATAAAAACACTCATCAATAAGTAGTCATAAATTGGAACAAGTAAAAATTTAAAAAAATTGGAAAAGTAAAAAGCTCTAGTTCGCAAAAAACCAACTTTCCGCACGCTAAACAGCCACGAAAAGTAGCACTTTTTGAGCAACTGTATTAAAAAGTAATTTATTTTAAATACAGTCAAATACTTCTTCTTAAAAATGTACTTGTTTGTTTTGAATGTTATCTTGTTAGGGGAACGCATCGCGCAATGAATCCAGTGGCACAATCAGGGGGGTGTCACTGTGCAGTTTAGGTATATTTGGCAGGCGCACCGCCCGGACAGGTGTATGGCAGTGGGCTGCCGCTCGCGCAAAATTGAAAATACGCAATGGCTTCGAAACCTAAATCGCGATCTAATCTGTATAAAAGATAATGTTCTGTTTACGGATGTCTGAATAAACGGAAGAACAAAGAAGCAGAAAAAACATTTTTTTAAAATTCCGGACTAAATTGACCGACATATTTTCAATGGAATAACTACTTCTGTGGCATACCTACTTCCGTGAGAATCAGACATACTATCTCCGGCTAAAAATTTTATGTCTACGTTTGTAATTCCTACATATTTATCTTAAAAATAATAAATCAGTAGGTATAGGTACAAAAACTTGTCAAGTGACAACCCCGTGCCGACACTCGCAGCTCGGTCATAAAACTGCGGCGCGCAACGAAGATTCACGGTTCGTGCGCCGTTATAAGTTTCAATTTTGCTTGCAGGCGGCGAGTGTAGGTATAATTTTGTACCTATATCTGGCTTTTGTGAAGGAGTGAATTTTCTGTACGGTAGTACTATTAGTTATTCTGTGGCACAATTCCAAATTGCCGACAATTGTGTAACCTCCCCACCCCCCTCTAAATGGCAAGGGTCGAGCGCACGGGGCCTTGAAAGAAATCTCAAACCCGGTTTTTGGAAGTTCTCTTTTGCACGTATGTGTTATTGTCAGTTACATGTCTCTTTCTGATGGATGTTTATGTGTCGAAGTCAGGTCCCACTTTGTCGCTTACCTAAAGGGGGAGATTTGCTTGTATCTTTATTCGAATAGTGATATCAAAGCGTACTTATAGCATAGAGTAACTTATACTAGAGCGGTACTGTCATAGTAAATTTTGTAACGTCAGTAAATTCACTGCCATCTGTCGACACACTTTAAAACTAAAAATGAAGATTTATAAAAATACGATAGAATGTATTTAAATATAGATAAATGTTTTTTTTATTTGCATTAATTATTTTTATGATTTTGACCCATGTTCTTTCACTGATATGCGTTAAAATTGTTAAATAACAAACGAAACCGTCAACGCCATCTATACGACTGTAGGCCAAAACTAGTAGCGCCCTCTGAACGAGGATCAAATTTTCTTGATTTTCGAGGCACGTTTTTTCCTTAGACGTCCTTTCCTTCCATCTATTACGGAGTTATATCTATCTTTGCTTATAGCAAGCGACAAAATTAAAGTTACTCGCCAAACTGCTTATGCAGTTTGTTGGCGAGAAAGAGCTCTTTTTTACAATTTTATGCACCTACATAAGTTGCTATCTTACTATGCTTACCCTAAGTTTGACATTAAAGTTAGTCATAGAAAAAATATACCTATATAATAAAGTATTTTTTTACAAATAAATATTTCTACCTAAAGGATACACTATGCTAAAATAACAAATATAATATTAATAATAATACACGGTTGCTAAGGTCAAGGTAAGTTATCTATAAGTGTTTTTTTTTAATTTGTTCTTTACTTCCAATATGCTATATTTATTTATTTTTTTGATAAAAAATTATAGTACCTTATTATAAGGTTATGCGCCCTCAAAATATATATCAGTTCGGTTTTTACTCACTATTATTTTTAGTCGCTTTTGGCGACATGTTTCGGATTCTTTGGGAATCCATCCTCAGGCACGACTAAAAATAATAGTGAGTAAAAACCGTACTGATAAATATTTTGAAATATGTCCCACGATAGTTTAAGTGCGGTTATGCGCCCTTATAATTAGGTACTATAATTTTTTTTAAGTTATTTTTAATGTTAATCTAATCAATGATCTGCTCAATCAATTAAATTTTAATGTCTAGATTTTATTGTTTTTAATTTTATCTAATTCGATTATAATTTTAATTCTAATTATAAATGTTATATGTATATGGAACAATGTTATCTGCAATAAATGATAAAAGTGCAATGCAAACGGCCATTGATTGCTCTTGAGTTTATTTGTCTCATCTAGATGTCGACCTCAAACACCCGTCCGAGGTGTTTGAGGTCGTCGCTCATGAATCACGGACTGTGACAGAGAATCCGACACAGAGGACCTCACTTTATCATGTAAATAAATATATATATATATGCAAATAAATATAAATATTTATAGTATTGACCTCAATAGCGTCTGATAGAGATTGATGGCTAGATGTGTTGCAAATAACATGGTGATTTCTGGGTCGTGTACGTCATTAGGCTACGGTAACTGCTTATGATCAGGCCGTATGCTTGATTGTCACCGACGTGGTATATAAAAACCGGCCAAGTGCGGCTCGCGTTCCAAGGGTTCCGTACATTACACAATTTAAACAATGTATTTTTTATGTGAAAAGTGAGTGAAATGTCTTTAAAAAACCCATAGGGGTCGGATCAAAAAGTAAGTAATTAAGTCCGACTCACATTTCTAATAGGTTTTCCAGTAATCTATATATTTTGTGTATTTTTTTCAAAATTTTAGACCCAGTAGTTTCGGAGATAAAGGGGGGGGGGTCATTTTTTGCCTATTTTCTTGAATAACTTCTAAACTGTTTATCCTAAAATTAATAAAAAAAATATTTGAGATTCTCACAATGAGCTCTTTCATTTGATATGTAACACGATATAGTTTGAAAAACTTTGTTTTTGAAGTTTCTCATTTACCCCCCAAAAGTGGCCCCATATTTAAAATTCATTTGTTTACGTTACATGTCCGTCTTTGGGTCACAAACTTACATATGAGTACCAAATTTCAACTTAATTGGTGTAGTAGTTTCGGAGAAAATAGGTTGTGACAGACGGACAGACAGACAGACGCACGAGTGATCCTATAAGGGTTCCGTTTTTTCCCTTTGAGGTACGGAACCCTAAAAAGAATGGTTTGTCACAGGCTGACATCGTCATCGTTATTACACGAGGGTCACGAGGTCAAAGTCGAAACTGAACGTTTCGCGCATAGAGACCCCGAGGGTGACGCAACGGCGACGCAAACAAAACGTCACGACGTCAAACGTCGAGACGGAGACAATGTCAATGTTGTTTAACATGTTCGCGGGGTCAACGCGCCGAGTGACGTCCGTGGGCCTACCGCAAATTGCGGGCATAGTTCTACCGCAAAGTTCGCAAATTGGGAATATTATTCGTTATCTAACATCTGTGTCACTCTTGCATATTCGATCGATAAAGAGGCAGTTAGCGAAATATCGGTTTCGTGTTGTTGGTCCTCTGTAAACAAACCGTCTTGATGCATCAATGTCATATTTTATTATCTCTGAAAACTTGTCATAAAACCTGTTAAAGGTACAGTATGTATATATTACTCTATGGTTTACTAAAAAGGCTAGTGCTGCACTCTGGTGGCAGAACATTGCAGTAATATCCCCTATTGCGGGCCTTTTGAAGATTTTTGACCTCCCTCCCCCCGTGTAACGCGCCGTAACGTTTTAGTGCAACCCCCATCCCCTACCTAAAAATTACGTAACACCCAAGTGAACATTTTTACCTAAAAGTCACAATTATGTTCAGCCACAGAATAACTAATAGTACTACCGTACAGAAAATTCACTCCTTCACAAAAGCCAGATTTAGGTACAAAATTATACCTACACTCGCCGCCTGCAAGCAAAATTGAAACTTATAACCGCGCACGAACCGTGAATCTTCGTTGCGCGCCGCAGTTTTATGACCGAGCTGCGAGTGTCGGGACGAGGTTGTCACTTGACAAGTTTTTGTACCTATACCTACTGATTTATTATTTTTAAGATAAATATGTAGGAATTACAAACGTAGACATAAAATTTTTAGCCGGAGATAGTATGTCTGATTCTCACGGAAGTAGGTATGCCGCAGAAGTAGTTATTCCTTTGAAAATATGTCGGTCAATTTAGTCCGGAATTTAAAAAAAATGTTTTTTCTGCTTCTTTGTTCTTCCGTTTATTCAGACATCCGTAAACAGAACATTATCTTTTATACAGATTAGATCGCGATTTAGATTTCGAAGCCATTGCGTATTTTCAATTTTGCGCGAGCGGCAGCCCACTGCCATACACCTGCCCGGGCGGTGCGCCTGCCAAATATACCTAAACTGCGCAGTGACACCCCCCTGGTTCAGCAAAGTATAATCAAAAAATTGAAGAAATGAGCGAGCGTGTATGAGGAACGTTTTACGAAAGAGGCGCCTATGTCAAGATCGTAGCAAGTGAAAATCCGTGGTCTCTGCCTACCCCTCCGCGAAATTGGCGTGATTATGTGTATTTTATTTAATTAAAAAAAAAACATTGTTCCGTAACGCCTTGTTCCAACACCCCCTCTCGCCCCTGTTACGTTTTAAAACGTTTTAAAAGACTCCCCCAACTTGCGTTACGTAATATTTGAACGCCCCCTAAATACACTGTACTTGTCAGGGGATAATCTTGCACAATCTTATAGCGACGAGATTTATTTAGTTTAAAAACATTTTCAAAAATCCATTCAGCCGGGAATCGAACCACAATGTATCTGATAAATGATAATTAAAGTTACTATGGTCTTATTTATTTTATGCTATTAGTCACATCTCCGAAACTCGTGTACCAATTCAAGGCCGGCAAAGGTCGCGGATTGCGGAGCCGAGGGCCCGCAAGGTCGCACCTACGTTTTTCAAGAGGAAAATACCGTGCGGAACGATATGCTCGAATGAAATGTGACGTTTTTAAGTAAAAGTTACCACAATTATCGGTTGTCGATAGCGTTGACTACAAATTGAAGCTTCATGGAAATAGCGCCTTATTGACAACCGACAATAAGTACCTTTTTGGTTGCAAAACTGCAAATGTTCTTGAATAGTTAAAAAAACTGTCCTGATCCGAATACTAGGATCGTGACATTCGGCTATAAAAAATTCCAAGTATTACGTCTTATATATTATACGGCGATAATTTGTTTGTTTATTATTATACATATCAGCACTTACAGATAAACCTTACGTGCTAATAGTATAATGCGCAAGAGGTGCGCTTCACTGATGCGTCGCCTGCGCGGCAGCCCCAACAGCATTCTGGGCGTGTTCATGGAGCGCGAAATAGGCCTCATGCTCAACCGTTGGCAGGGGCTGCATGCACTCGCCGTCTAGTTTTTAGTTTTAGTTTTTATGCGCTACTAACACTAGTAATAAGATATGTAATATGTAATGTTTGCTAACCATGTATGGACCTTTTAGTCTGCAATAAATGATTTTATTATTTTATTATAAATACTCATGTGCTACAACCGGTACTAACCGAAAATAAACTATTGGGAGGTACTTATATTTGTTGATAAAGTGTCTGTAACACAATGAATGGATAATCCGTGAAGTGCTAAAAGTGGACACTAGGAGAGGTATTAAAATGGGTGAAATAGTGTAGGTAAACATGTGAGGTGAGGGCTTCTTAAGGGGTGAGTTCTGGAATAAAAAGTATCCTATGTCCTTCACCGGGACTCAAACTACCCCGGTACCAAATTTCAACTAAATCGGTTCAGCTGTTTAAGCGTGAAGAGGTAACAGACAGACAGACAGACACGCATTTATAATATTAAGTATGGATTTCCTATCATGTAGCGAGTAGATTTCATTTATTGTTTATTCCGAATCTAAAATTAATTTAATATTTATCGGTTATTCACAAACCGAAATCAAAGACTCTTTGTTTTAAGCTGATATCATTATTTCTATGTTTGACATTTGTGGTTGTCATTTTAGTCTACGCAATTAAAAAATAGACTAAGTTACTATCTACAGTACCGGCCAATAATATATCACCTTTGAGTGTTTTTGTATGAGCGGGTAAACAATATAGGTTAGTTTGTAGAATGCATATTTTACTAGTCATTTTATACAAATATATGATGTATACTGCAATGAAATACTGTGAATTACAATAGAAGACTCAGCATATTACTAAAAAACCGCTAGTAAAAAAAATATTGACAATACAAAAAAACCATTACATGAGACCAATTTTTCTCATCGCCCGTACAAAGGAATACTACTAGACTACCTAAAGTACGAGTAGTGAGGGTGGAAGTCACTCACAAATATAAAAAAAAAAAGTTATACCGTAAAAACATGCCGGTACTGTATTAACACATTCGCGGACACGAATGCGTTCGCGCAGTTTTTTGTTTCCTTTGACCCTATGATAGATACATAAAAGCTTAATGGCATTGACACATGACGTCACTAACCGTCCGCGACCGTGCTAATGCGGCGTATAAAATGTTTAGTTGAAACTGGATGAACCCACTGTACAGTCGAAGGCAAAAATATCGATCGATGTGAACACGACTTTATTGTCTAAGGTGTAAGAGCGTACACATAATTTTGAAACTGGGAATGTGTATATATTTATGCCCTCGACTGTACCTTAAGAGTGTTTCATTATTTTCCTTGCTACGTGACGGCCTTGACTCACCTATACGGATCGGATCGGACCGCTCGTATCCTTATTTATGCACTTACACGATTCGCGCACGTGCCTTTGCTTTTATTTATATGACCTTAGGAATCCAGTGACGGTTGACGATTTAAACATACGGGGCGCTTAAACCAACTGTCACATATTTTAATACATCCTTACACAAATTGCCTTAGCCCCACACCGGTAGTACTATTATTAGTTATTCTGTGCCCACACCACAAAGAAAACACCCATGACTCAGGAACAAATCTATGGTCATCACACAAATAAATGCCAATATCTCTGGGAGACCAAGCTTTGCGACATATAAAAACTCAAAAATGCGTGTTTTCCCAGAGATAAGACCTAGCTAGATCGGATTTTCGCCCCCGAAAACCCCCATATAGCAAATCTCATCGAAATCGTTAGAGCCGTCTCCGAGATCCCCGAAATATATATAGATATATACAAGAATTGCTCGTTTAAAGGTCGGATTTTCGACCCCGAAAACCCCCATATAACAAATTACATCTTTATCGTTAGAGCCGTTTCCGAGATCCCCGAAATATATATAGATATATACAAGAATTGCTCGTTTAAAGATCGGATTTTCGACCCGAAAACCCCCATATAGCAAATTTCATCGAAATCGTTGGAGCCGTCTCCGAGATCCCCGAAATATATATAGATATATACAAGAATTGCTCGTTTAAAGGTCGGATTTTCGCCCCCGAAAACCCCCATATAACAAATTACATCTTTATCGTTAGAGCCGTTTCCGAGATCCCCGAAATATATATAGATATATACAAGAATTGCTCGTTTAAGGGTCGGATTTTCGCCCCCGAAAACCCCCATATAACAAATTACATCTTTATCGTTAGAGCCGTTTCCGAGATCCCCGAAATATATATAGATATATACAAGAATTGCTCGTTTAAGGGTCGGATTTTCGCCCCCGAAAACCCCCATATAACAAATTACATCTTTATCGTTAGAGCCGTTTCCGAGATCCCCGAAATATATATAGATATATACAAGAATTGCTCGTTTAAAGGTAGGATTTTCGCCCCCGAAAACCCACATATAACAAATTACATCTTTATCGTTAGAGCCGTTTCCGAGATCCCCAAAATATATATAGATATATACAAGAATTGCTCGTTTAAGGGTCGGATTTTCGCCCCCGAAAACCCCCATATAACAAATTACATCTTTATCGTTAGAGCCGTTTCCGAGATCCCCGAAATATATATAGATATATACAAGAATTGCTCGTTTAAAGGTAGGATTTTCGCCCCCGAAAACCCACATATAACAAATTACATCTTTATCGTTAGAGCCGTTTCCGAGATCCCCGAAATATATATAGATATATACAAGAATTGCTCGTTTAAGGGTCGGATTTTCGCCCCCGAAAACCCCCATATAACAAATTACATCTTTATCGTTAGAACCGTTTCCGAGATCCCCGAAATATATATAGATATATACAAGAATTGCTCCTTTAAAGGTCGGATTTTCGCCCCCGAAAACCCCCATATAACAAATTACATCTTTATCGTTAGAACGGTTTCCGAGATCCCCGAAATATATATAGATATATACAAGAATTGCTCCTTTAAAGGTCGGATTTTCGCCCCCGAAAACCCCCATATAACAAATTACATCTTTATCGTTAGAGCCGTTTCCGAGATCCCCGAAATATATATAGATATATACAAGAATTGCTCGTTTAAGGGTCGGATTTTCGACCCCGAAAACCCCCATATAACAAATTACATCTTTATCGTTAGAGCCGTTTCCGAGATCCCCGAAATATATATAGATATATACAAGAATTGCTCGTTTAAAGGTAGGATTTTCGCCCCCGAAAACCCACATATAACAAATTACATCTTTATCGTTAGAGCCGTTTCCGAGATCCCCGAAATATATATAGATATATACAAGAATTGCTCGTTTAAGGGTCGGATTTTCGCCCCCGAAAACCCCCATATAACAAATTACATCTTTATCGTTAGAACGGTTTCCGAGATCCCCGAAATATATATAGATATATACAAGAATTGCTCGTTTAAAGGTCGGATTTTCGCCCCCGAAAACCCCCATATAACAAATTACATCTTTATCGTTAGAGCCGTTTCCGAGATCCCCGAAATATATATATAGATATATACAAGAATTGCTCGTTTAAAGGTCGGATTTTCGACGCCGAAAACCCCCATATAACAAATTATATCTTTATCGTTAGAACGGTTTCCGAGATCCCCGAAATATACCTATATATAGATATATACAAGAATTGCTCGTTTAAAGGTCGGATTTTCGCCCCCGAAAACCCCCATATAGCAAATTTCATCGAAATCGTTAGAACCGTTTCCGAGATCCCCGAAATATATATAGATATATACAAGAATTGCTCGTTTAAGGGTCGGATTTTCGCCCCCGAAAACCCCCATATAACAAATTACATCTTTATCGTTAGAGCCGTTTCCGAGATCCCCGAAATATATATATAGATATATACAAGAATTGCTCGTTTAAAGGTCGGATTTTCGACGCCGAAAACCCCCATATAACAAATTATATCTTTATCGTTAGAACGGTTTCCGAGATCCCCGAAATATACCTATATATAGATATATACAAGAATTGCTCGTTTAAAGGTCGGATTTTCGCCCCCGAAAACCCCCATATAGCAAATTTCATCGAAATCGTTAGAACCGTTTCCGAGATCCCCGAAATATATATAGATATATACAAGAATTGCTCGTTTAAGGGTCGGATTTTCGCCCCCGAAAACCCCCATATAACAAATTACATCTTTATCGTTAGAGCCGTTTCCGAGATCCCCGAAATATATGTAGATATATACAAGAATTGCTCGTTTAAGGGTCGGATTTTCGCCCCCGAAAACCCCCATATAACAAATTACATCTTTATCGTTAGAGCCGTTTCCGAGATCCCCGAAATATATATAGATATATACAAGAATTGCTCGTTTAAAGGTCGGATTTTCGCCCCCGAAAACCCCCATATAGCAAATTTCATCGAAATCGTTAGAACCGTTTCCGAGATCCCCGAAATATATATAGATATATACAAGAATTGCTAGTTTAAAGGTATAAAATTACAGGGATCCGTACCCGGGACCGTTGTCGCGTATAGAATGCCGCAAGCGATCCCATGACACTAACGGCAAAAAGGATGACGCCGCAGGGGATGTTAGTGGGTAATCTCCTCCCCTTCCTCTGGTTAGCAGAGTCCCACATACCATCCCCCAATGGGCTTCCACAGCCCGGGGGCGAGATGCGTAAATGCATTTTGCGTAAAAAAAAGGGGGACAGTCGGCTTCAAAGGCAGGGTCAGTACTAGGCCAGATCGGTCATCAAACCTCCTCGAGCGGTCGAGACATCAACACAGAATAAGTAATAGTATTATCATACAGAACGGCAACGCACCGCCCCGCCCCGACTCGAATTTTTTCGCCCCGCGGCAGCAGATCGACGACCGTTTGCCGGCCGCTCAGTACTGTGTTTATGCAACTTACTCACACTATGACGCATGCCGCGTGTACAAAACGCAGTTCACACATAGAAACGCAAGTGATTTTTGATGTATAGAGTGTCCGCCCTGTGACATTAATATATCATTTACAGATCTCGACAATCAAGACGGTCAACTCGGTCTTCACATCACTTGTCAGTCGTCACGCCGATAGTTCCATTTCATTAATTTACATAATTGCCATTTATCGTGTCACAAAACAACTCATAGTTTATCGACGGCACTATTACGGAAGCGTTAATTAGCTCCATGCATGCTTTTTTTTTTGTAATCATAATTTGTGGCGTTCTCAAGCAAAAGGTACATTGTCGCTTGCCATAAGGACGCTCTGACAGGTTTTTCGTATAAAAATACAAGCTATTTTCATCCTTATGGTAAGCGACAATGTGGTACCATTTGATTGAAAACGTCACATTTATATCGTTTCATCATCGGAAAAAATAAAAATACTTTTGTAAACCTTTACATTATTTTATAAAGAAATATTTACAATGTTGAACATTTTTGAGCGGTTGAAACGCTCATAATTTTTGGCGCGAATTCGACACAGCGTGATGACGTCACACGTTGGACGGTCCAATTGACGTTTGCTACTAATGACACAATCTGTCGAACGCGTGACGTCACGTGACGTTTCGCGCGTTTCGCTCACTAGCTTTTCGCGGTCAAATGTTTGTACTTTTCATTTATTATTTTAAGCAAATAATTTTTATAGCGGAAATGCATTTGCAACCATCGGACGGGCGGTGTGCTTATTTGGCACCAACATTTTTATTCACAAAAAAAACTTTATTATATCGCCCAAAAATAAAGTACTAATTTTGCGAAGCTAATGATAATTGTCACAAGAAACACGACAATTGTCACGAAATTCCGACACAGAACTCATTTCCTGTCAAGAATTACCGAAAATTCTTTTAAATCTTGTGACAATTGTCATCATCATCGTCATAAACTCCTGTTGTTTGCCGATATAATAAAGTTTTTTTTTTATAATACAAATGCAAGAAAATTTAAATGACAAATAAAAGTACGGGAGTAGAAAAACAACAATACGTGACTGTAACAAGCATCCGAAGCCAAGCCTGCAGTAGTCAGTATCGAAGTTTCGCCAGTGAAATTATCCTCTGAATTTGAGCGTTTGCCAAGCGATGTTAGAATGCTTACCGAGTTGAGGACGCGCGGAACGTGAGTCGGAAAAATAAGCTGCGAGAGAATTTTATAATATAAACGAACTGAAAATCTCTGTATCGCCCCACAAACTAAAGGGTCGGATGTTTTTTTTTTGCGACAGTTAATATGTTGTATTTTCTATAAAACGGGACCTTATTGTCGATGGCGCTTACGCCATTATAAACGATGCTCCGATATAAGTACAATGCCGCGCGACGCTGTGCGGCGTAAACGCCATCGACAATAAGGACCCTTTGCATAGAAAATGCCTCATATAAAGTTAATAATTTTAATAAAGTACCGAATTTTTAGTGCCGAAAGGGCCTCAAGTGAGGCCAGAAGCGCTGGTGGCCTAGCGGTAAGAGCGTGCGACTTTCAATCCGGAGGTCGCGGGTTCAAACCCCCGGCTCGTACCAATGAGTTTTTCGGAACTTACCTAGTCGGCTCATAAGTTCTGTCATATACATAGTATCAAATAAAATCAAAAGTTTAAGTTTATTCCGTATAATTTGTAAAGCGTTTGAAAGCTTATAAACTAGAGAATCTAAATATATAACATTTATTCAAAATGACCGCCATAATTATCTACACAGGCTTGAAGTCTTCGTGGCCAGTCGTCAATGGATTCACGCACCACTTTCATGTCGATATTGGCCACTGCCGTAGCAAGAGATTTTTTCAGCGAGTCTAGATTTGCATGAGGTTTTGAGCACACCTTTTCCTCTAAATACTGCCATATTTTATAGTCTAAAGGATTAAGATCTGGGCTAGAGGAGGGCCAATCTTCATGCCGTATAAAGTCGATTTTATTGGAGGCGAGCCAGGCTTGTGTAGACTTTGCCTTATGGGCTGGAGCAGAGTCCTGCTGGAAAACCCAATGCTGGTTTAGAAACATCGTATGGGATAGTGGTTTCACAATATTAGTCAACACCGTGTCTTGGTACACTTTGGCACTAGTTTTTACTCCTTTCTCACAAAAATGCATACTAGTGACGCCCGCATAAGAAACTCCCAGCCAAACCATCACAGATGAAGGACAGGTGATGACCTCTTTGAATACGGGGAATGCTATTAGACGCTTCTTTACTATTGCGAGCGTACACTCTATCATTTTGTTTATTACAGTTTTCTTCTATGTCAAAAATTTTCTCGTCCGAAAACAGTATACAACGGTGCTTATTTTTAGCGTACTTCTTCAATAAAGCTTTAGATCTTTTAAGCCTTAAAGCTTTAAGCCGACCATTGAGAAGATGGCCAGTTTTTCGTTTATAAGCACGAAGTCTCAGGTCTTGATTAAGCACTCTTTTCACCGTGTTTTTGCTCAAACCCATCTGGAGGGCCATAACTTTTTGTTTCCTAGCGGGATTTCTGGCAATGCGTGCCCTAATTGCTTGTACAACAGCTGGAGTCCTAGCTGTACGCGGACGACCGCTTCTTTTCTTGTCATTTAAACTAGAGACCTCACTGTATCTTTCTATGGTACGATACACAAATCTTAGAGAGAATTTTAAATTTTCAAGTAGCTTAAAAATTTTAGTCGGCGAGTGACCACAACGATATAGTGCAATTGTTGCGGTACGGCTATCTTTAAGCGTCCACTCCATGTTGAAGAAAACAGAAAATTGCAAAATTATACTACTCAAATATTTAATAAAGATTCGAAATTCAAATGCAGAACGGTTTTTGTTTTAGGAGTTCCAAATTTAAATTTTAAAGGCCAGTGACAGAACTTATGAGCCGACTAGGTATGTACGAAATATCATTTGATATTTATACCAGTCGCTTTTCGGTGAAGGAAAACATCGTGAGGAAACCGGACTAATCCTAACAAGGCCTAGTTTCCCCCTCTGGGTTGGAAGGTCAGATGGCAATCGCTTTCGTAAAAACTAGTGCCTACGTCAATTCTTAGGATTAGTTGTCAAGCGGACCCCAGGCTCCCATGAGCCGTGGCAAAATGCCGGGATAACGCGAGGAAGATGAAAGGGCCTCAAGTGAGGCTCAACGTGTTGGGTTCGGCTCCGCTCACGCCGCCCAAATGTTCGGACCACCATTATTCCGTGATGGGTAAAGATATAATAATAATAAAATGTTTTTCAACACACTTGCTCAAAACGACGTTTTTATTCCACCGATTTTTGGCTCATAATCCTAGATATTAAACACGCGTGCTCTTTCAGTGTATTATTCCACTCGTTGTTTTTCATTATATTATCCGACTGAGTTAAGAAGCTAACTGATTGCTAATAATATGCATGGAAAGGGAGCCTTCTTTAATTGGTCGGGCTGGCGGGCACCGGCGCGCCCGCTCGCCGCGCCGCCCGCGGCCGGGGCGAGCGAGGGCCGGCCGGCAGTACGAGTATGACAGATGAAACACACAATACTAACTGTTTTAACTATTAAAATTTGATTAATATTTAATAATTTATAATATTAAGTTTCTTTTTTTTCTCGCAAGTGTGTTGAAAAACGTCGTATGAAACGCGTGTGCATTGGTCATTACACACATCGGCTTTCTTATTGCGCGCTCGCTTACAGCTCGCGCGCACAATATCGCCTCGTGTGTAATAACCAACTTTGCACACTTGTATCATAATGTACTATTATTGCACACTACAAAAACAATGGTAACAACAACAGGCGGACTTATGACTATACAGCAAACTCTTCCGGACTTATATCAGTGGAAGGGGTAAGGGGTAGGGGCATAGCATAGGCCTCCTATACGCACACACAAGAGGGTCACACAGATTGAGGACTGCACATTTTAAATGTCTTTGGATGTGTGCAGATTCTGGAAAATACCAAATGGTAGTGCATCCCAGTCGTATCGTAACTTTTGGACCCGGGTATGTCCTTAAACTGCGTCCGGACCCGGATATGTCCTTAAACTACGTCCAAAAGAGAGGTATGGGCACTGTGAATGACATCTCGCTTTGTGTGGTAGGGCACAGGACAGCGGATGTCATTCCAGATATCTAGAGCAAAGCCCAACTGGCGAAGTACCTCCACCTTACAGAAAACCGCAGCCAAATAACACTAGACCCTACTCATAGTGTTGTGTTTCTGCCGGTAAGTAAGGTTGCCAGAGCTCAACGAGGGAGAGGAGTGTTAGGGTCGGCAACGCGCGTGTAATATCTCCGGTGTTGCAGGCGTCCATAGGCTACGGTAACTGCTTACCATCAGGCGGGCCGTATGCTTGATTGCCACCGACGTGGTATAAAAAAAAAACTAAAGAGTCCTCTTGTGACTACAGTTGTCAGAATCTCACAAAACAAATACGGCTACACTGTATGAAAACTTTACAAGGTTTCATTGCGTTTCAGTATATTTTTAAAAGCAACTGCTTTATCAATACTGCTCGACTTTATCACGGTTGTGTGACTTGTGTTCCATCGAGCGTATGTGATAACAAATGCAATCGAATGGAATTGAAGTGAGTTGTTGTAAAATACAAGCAGTTTTTCTGCGTACACGTGGATTGATCTGAATTTCTGATTGTAAGAAAGAGTATGTACAGTAGTGTGCAATAAAATAGCAGTTTATTTCTAGAGTCATCAATCATCATCATCATGAACTTAAGAGTTTTCACTTTTAGTATATTTTGTGTGTTTTATTAGAAAACCGGCCTAGTGCGAGTCGGACTCGCGCACGAAGGGTTCCTTACCATTACGGAAAAAAACAGCAAAAAAATCACGTTTGTTGTATGGGAGCCCCATTTAAATATTTCTATTATTCTGTTTTTAGTATTTGTTGTTATAGCGGCAACAGAAATACATCATCTGTGAAAATTTCAACTGTCTAGCTATCACGGTTCATGAGATACAGCCTGGTGACAGACAGACAGACGGACAGCGGAGTCTTAGTAATAGGGTCCCGTTTTTACCTTTTGGGTACGGAACCCTAAAAACGAATACTTATACTTACATTGCCTTTGTACCTTTATTTTCGTAATTTTTTGATTACTTGGTTGTAAATGTATAAATCCCTTTTTGACGAAATTAATCATAACCGATTATCGGTTATTTTTCGGGCATAACCGTAACCGGTACCGGTTATGAACTTTGGTCGGTTATTGCATTCACTACGCTCAATGCCGGTATCTTTGCAAACGCTGAAGACCGGGAGTCATTTAAAACCATAAATCTGTAATCACGGCCCCTCAAGGACAAATACTTGGTATAAAATTTAATTATTTAACTACTAGGTGGTTGGTGTACCGTAAAGTGTGTGTACTCACAACCTCACTTAAATGTTACATGATAGGAATAAAATTTAAATTAAATTTCGAATTTTTGAACTAAAAAGACAAATGCTACGATACCTCAGGGATAGAGGTTACTTTATTATTTTAATTCAACAGTCATAGGGATATTTCCATTCAGGGATCATTAAAACACACTATGAAACGTCCAATGTCAAGGAATCATAATCGGTTTAACAATTAGAGTCCTGCATCCTGCATAAACTTGGTCATTTTGATCGGAAGTGTACCACAAGGACAGATTGATTACAAAACGCAAGTACATAGGTTGGGTGTACCTTAAGGACGTACACTCGGTCCTAAAGTTTAAACTAGGTAGTCCCCGCAAGGACTGAAACTTGGCACATAATTCAAGACGCAATAACCACTCGCTCAAATCACGTTGGTACCCGGGCGGAACGAAAGTCCGCCTCGGCAAAATTGAATCGATTATCGTCGCTGGACGAGGTGTGAGGTCACGCGCACTTTTTATGATATTAATTCAAAATTCAGAAATGTATTCCGCGAGTCAGCCTCAAGTGCTCTTTTACAAGTCAATACATTTACAGTAATATCACATGAAAAATACATAGCAATATTTATAAATATGTACAACAGCCATTACCTGGGATATAGGAAACAAAAGAGCAGACGAATCGCGTTGATGGAATTCCATTGCCGTCTCCTGCAATAGTCCTGCAACCGTCTGGTGCATATCCTGATTCAAAGATTGTAAAAAGTAGGTACACTGCTGTCAGCGACGATCATATGGTTGGGAAAGATTTTTTTGGTTTGCCTATTGTTTCCTGTCCCTAGTTATCCCACTACCTAGTACCAGCAACACTGACTGACCATCTATGAACCTTATGCGGCTTATGCCTTTGTAGTAAGGTTTACGAATTGTTAACAGCGTGTAAGTAATTCACATTACTTCGGTGCAGTATCCCTTAATTGACTTTCTCGTCGGCCTTTTAATGCGTCCTTGTACCAATTGCTCGACGCACTCGAACGCTTCAGTCGATTCGCGATAACGCTTGAGTGCAGTACTAGCCTACGCCTGCGACTTTGTAGTGCCCGTTGAATGCTTTCTAGGTGGATAGCTCCACAATGTCCTTCATGCATGAATAATATTTTATAATGAGACTGAAACAAACAAAAACAAAAAAATCGAATTGAGAACCTCCTCCTCTTGAAATTTTTAAGTCGGTCAGTCTCCTGATTAACTAATAATGAGTAAATTAAGCATAGTTTTAGTAGCTTAAGACACCACGTCTGGAAGCACCAACGTTTCAGAAATCAATCAATCGATGAATTAACCCGGAAGGAACTGGTTACTAACTGACGACACGGACGCAGCTAGACGTTCACGGTAGAGATATCTGCATCACAATTCTACGTATATTGCTGCATCCCTGTCGTCAGTTAGGTACTGAATTAATTAAGGTGTGTGAAGCGCATTCGGGCATCAAAATGTCATAATCCGGCACTGTCTGTCCCCGATGGATGCACAATATTTTCATCGAAAAAAATCATATCAGCGTTCGTTTCCACAACCCCCGTGTTTACACACGAGACAATGATGTTTAGCAGTTTGCTCAAGTGTCGAACGAACAATTGGTAATCGCATCGGTCGATAATGTCGATGTCGGTTGGCGCCGGTAAACAAATAATCGGTTACTGAGCCCGCATGTTGCTCGTCTTCTCGGTTGCAGACATTTATAAAAGTTTTGGAACGAAGTTCCTTATCGCACGGTAAGGACATGGCGGATCGGGGCTAGGCGAAAAAAAGTGTAAGAGTTTTCCGTCACGACCCTTTCTCAACTTCGTTCCAACCGAGTGTTCCATGACGCTTTTTTGTCCTCGCCGTATTGCTCAAGAGGAAAGTGGACGTTTTCCATACAAACGTAGTCCCTATTATCCTCTCTAGATATTGAAGTTATGGGAAATATTTGGGGCATTTTCTATGAAAAGGGACCTTATTGTCGATGGCGCTTACGCCGCACAACGTCGCGCGGCATTGTATTTATATCGGAGCATCGTTTATAATGGCGTAAGCGCCATCGACAATAAGGTCCCTTTTTATAGAAAATACAACATTTGATTTTTTGATTTATGAACCATACAAGGGGCATAGCCCCTTGACTTTAAGCATATTATGAGTTAGGATCGAATTAAACATGGCTTACATATTTTTGGAAACTGGTAGTGGAGGGCTAAATGGGTTTAAATGGTAATAGATTTAGCAATAAAAAAGGGTAAACAATCATGGTCATGTTTTTATTTTATTGAAAAACACTTAAATAATAAGTCACAGCAAAAATTTAACAATTAAGTATACCTAAAGTATTATAGTTTCATAAGTAATAGTTACTATTCATTAAAAGCGTTATCCAATATAAAGACACGTCAAAATAGTTTACCCTTTTTCTAATTAAAAAAAAAAAGGTATATATGTAAAGACTAGCTTTTGCCCGCGACTTCGTCTGCGTGGACTTGGTAACCGCAGCTAGAGTAAGAATAGCGCCTGGAGAAAATCTCATAGCAATTTAAATTTGAGCATATTATGCACAAATTAGCAGGCACTTCGTTAATTATCTCAATTCCACCCCGCTTATTACTTTCTTAAGGGATGATTTTCGGGATAAAAACTATCCTATGTCCTTCTCAGGGACTCAACCTATCTCTATGCCAAATTTCATCTAAATCGGTTCAGCGGTTTAAGCGTGAAGAGGGAACACACAGACAGACAGACAGAGAGACTTTCGCATTTATAATATTAGTATGGAAGTATGGATTGCAATGGAATGTCTATGAAAATATTGATAGACTTATTTATTTATTTATTTATTCTATATCGCATGCCATCTCATTTTAAATTGAAATGGGACAAGGCCGTCTCTTCATTGGTCTTACCTTAGTCACTCTCATCCGGTATTTACTAGTATTATTCTAATGGAAGTACACAGTCCAAGAACTATTTTGTTTAACAGCCGGGCTGTTACAGCCCACATATAGTCACGGACTTTAATTGTTCAGCCATTTAGGGTTTACTTTACATTGAACATTT
Source organism: Cydia strobilella (assembly GCF_947568885.1). NCBI lineage: Eukaryota > Metazoa > Arthropoda > Insecta > Lepidoptera > Tortricidae > Cydia > Cydia strobilella. The sequence goes on from NC_086068.1 coordinate 60,197,897, forward strand.
CATACGTTTAGTATTGACAACCAAATTAGCTTGAACCTTAGGCTGAAAAAACACTTGCGTTTCTATGTGAGAACGGCACGTCTGTACACGCGTCATGCGTCATAGTGTGAGTGAGTTGCTTAAAAATAGTACTGAGCGGCCGGCAAACGGCTGTCAATCTGCTGTCGCGGAGCGAGGCAATTCGAGTCGGGGCGGGGCGGTGCGTGGTCGTTCTGTATGATAATACTATTTCTTATTCTGTGATAATGGATCAACAATTAAAGTCTGTGACTACGAGAGCTCATCTCGTTATATGTAGGTATGCACTATGCAGCGCGCGTCAGCGTCACCGAACACCGAACTGATCAAATTTCTTGCAAAACCGAATCAGTACGAGCATGACGATACACTGACATCAGACTGATATCTGAATGATGTCATTTAGTTTATCGTGCGTCTCGCTCGCGTCTACATGTACGGACAAGTACGAGCGAAATGCAAGATAATTAAATGATATTCTGATGTCAGTGTACGTTTTAATTGGCCTGCATGATCTAAGACCGGTGTTAGATTCAGACTGTTCAAAGTATGGCAGAATTTCCTTCGTGCCTCACCGCTAACCGCATCGAATATAGGAACGATGCTGTCATCTTGTTACAATTTCGGATGTAGGAAAATACTTAATAATTCTGGAATTATTATTTGTATCTCCTTGGATATCACGGGCCTATAAATCCCGGTCTTTTGATAGGCTTGCGTGGGGATATAGATCCAACACGTAGAGTCCCCTTGGAGAACTTTAATGACATGTAGAACGCTTGCTGGAACCCGTTCACAGGCGCAACAATAGACACCCATGAACCGGTCGCAGCAGGCATTGGGACTATTGTAGAAAAAGTGAACAGTATACCGGTTTATGGATTGAAGTTTGGCTGGTCAAAAGATTGGGCTATTGCTGAGAGGTCCGGACACCTGCCATAACAATGTCTGTACACGTTATCGAGGCAGGCGGTGACTCGCCGCTGACTAGATGGGCCCCTGAAACTGCCGTCGTAAAGACAACCAGGAGCAACACCGGTGTGAGCGGCTCAGGGGTGTCGAGAGGTGTGCGCCGCTTTCTACCCAGTGGCTGTTACCAGCCACTGTGCCAACTCGCGTCTTATGCATCTTTCACTTCCACCCCTGGAGCATATAGCTCTTACGACTCCCCTCTGGACGGCCAATGAAGGCAAGCCAGAGCTGAGTCCTGCGGGTCCCCTTGGGGTCCACTCCGACCGACGAAGACTCGCCGGAGACGGAGACCCTGACCGACTCTCTGGAGCACTCGGGTCCGTGGGGTCGTCACTCCCCAACAGCTCGCCACAAGCTGCCCTGCGGGCTTATTATTATTATTATTATTTGTATGTATTTCCCATCACGGAACAATGGTGTTCCGGACCTTTGGGAGGCGTGCGCGGAGCCGAAGCCAACACGCAGAGGCCCTTTTGACACTTTAATGAAACTAATGTTCGCGATAAACTCAAAAACTACTGAACAGCTTTTCAACTTTTCACCTATCAATAGAGTGATTCTTGAGGAAGGTATCTTATTTGTTAAGGTTCTGTGTAACCCATGCGAAGGTTCGCTAGTATATATAGCCATTATACCGCATCAAACATTTAGTCCTCAAAGAACAATATTTGCCCCATTTAAAAGTAAACCTTAACACAACGGCATAAGATCTATAATCGATCAATCATTTCTCTCAACATCCGTGCGGCCTTGAAGCGTAGTCGGGCGACCAGCGGCCCGACCGGTTGGCGGATGGGTCCGTGACAGATGCACACCAAACTAGTTCCTACTGACCTCTACGACCTGCCCAATTTACTGAGCGTCCAGTATCCAGGCTCAACCGTATAAGAATATAATCGAAAATCTGCCAGTAAAATTTGAACCTGTAGTGTAGGAAATAGAGTTGAATTCTGTTTGAAAATTTTACGAAACAAGAAAATGATTTAAATTTCATCAAACTTAATAAGTACTATGACCTTGAGGGTTAGGAGGGTATGACATGACTGGGATCATACTTGTAGCAACTATGCGGGATCAGAGATCTCGATAATGCTGGTTTTGCTAGTACGCGCAGAATACCTGATCTGATCGAGCATATTTTTCTAGTAAAAGCAGTTACAAATAAACGAGTGGTCAATGGAGTGTACGAAGTGAAGTTAATCAATTAATTAAAGTATGTAGGTATCTACTAAATTGCAAATGTATAAAAAACAGTACCGTTACTATGGTATAATAATATACTCCGCCTGGTACTCTCTTCCGAAACTCGCGAACCACGTGAGTGACACAAGCCTACGTCATCGCGAACCTGTTGAAATTTTCACAGATGATGTATTTCTGTTGCCGCTATAACTACAAATAATAAAAACATACAACCCATACAACAAACGTGATTTTTTTGCCGTTTTTTGCGTAATGGTACGGAACCCTTCCTGCGCGAGTCCGACTCGCACTTGGTTATTAGGTATCCGAACATTCGTCCTTGATCCGTCCCTAAACATAAATACCACTTAAGCCGGTGTAAGCCGGGGCGACATTATCGTCCGCCGCGGCCATGCGGTCCGACTCAATTTGATCCAATTGTAAATAATTAAAATATGGCCGATTCCGTTACTAAGCACGTTCCCGCGTGGCTTTTTGTTGTGTTTAAGGGTACTTAGAACTGACAGTAACAGTAACATAGTTTTTCGGAACTTATGTACGAAATATCATTTGTTATTTACCAGTCGCTTTTCGGTGAAGGAAAACATCGTAAGGAAACCAGACTATTCCTAACAAGGCCTAGTTCCCCCTCTGGGTTGGAAGGTTACATGGCAGTAGCTTTCGTAAAAACCAGTGCCTACGTCAATTCTTAGGATTAGTTGTCAAGCGGACCCCAGGCTCCCATGAGCCGTGGCAAAAATGCCGGGATAACGCGAGGAAGAAGTAACAGTAACATAGACAAGGGACTATTAGTTTGATACCTAAATTTAATGCACTGAGATGAGGAAAACCTTTTAACTTCGCAATCTGAGTTCAAGGTCAACTCATCGAGCTTAATTGGAAATATTTAGAAAATTCCATTTAATAGAGCTCGAGTGGAAATACTTTGAAAATTCCTGTTAAGAAAGGAGCTTAGCGAAATATTGCGTTTAATGGAATTCTGTACAACATTGCTGGCCTTGGCCTGAGTTTCTTAAGATAACACTGTATACAAATGTGGCTTAATTTCCATCAGTGGCGGATTTGCAGTCAGACGTTCAGACGCTTGTAATTTCTACACATTTATCTTAAAAATAATTAATCAGTAGGTATAGGTACAAAAACTTGTCAAGTGACAACCCCGTGCCGACACTCGCGGCTCGGTCATAAAACTGCGGCGCGCAAAGAAGATTCACGGTTCGTGCGCGGTTGTTAGTTTCAATTTTGCTTGCAGGCGGCGAGTATAGGTATAATTTTATACCTAAATCTGACTTTTGTGAAGGAGTGAATTTTCTGTACGGTAAACTATTAGTTATTCTGTGCCCTAGGCCCCCAGGTCCTGTAGCCCCTTTCTCAGCACCCATCATATTGACTAAATTTTGAGATGTTATTATCAGCGAATTTTTTTTCACAATTTGCCGCCCCTAATAGCTTGCCGCCGCAAGACGAGTATGTTTCTAAGCATACATATTTCAGGGTCCAGATTTCATAAGGCATTGCATACGTTGCGTTAAGTGGGCTCAGTTTGTCCCTAGCTTAAGACGGAGGCGCTTCGCTCGCGTAACACGCTCGAAACAAACAAACAAAAAACACATAACCGAAGGACGTTGGTAATCGTAAGGTCGTAATGTTTTATCGTTTAACAATACGCGACTAGTTTTATCGGCACAGGAAGTGATATCGCCGTGACGCGGCTCGCAGTTCGCAGCAACTCGACGCTATTGTTGTAATTTAGCTAGATAATGAAAATTATCTGTATGTCATCATTGGCGTCTAAAGGGGCCCACCCATTACCAGTTCGCAGGACGATATCAGCCTGTCAGTTAGAACAAAAATTTGACAGTTCCCAACAACTGACAGGCCGATATCGTCCGGCGGACTGGTAATGGGTGGGCCCCTTAACATCGATTAATAATTATGATGGATTAAGCAGCGGCCATAAAAGTGCGGCACTTCTGCAAAGCACTAGTAAGTCCAATGCGAGAGCGGCAGCCGCAACCGATGTCAATTTTTAGGGTTCCGTACCCAAAGGGTAAAAACGGGACCCTATTACTAAGACTCCGCTGTCCGTCTGTCTGTCACCAGGCTGTATCTCATGAACCGTGATAGCTAGACACTTGAAATTTTCACAGATGATGTATTTCTGTTGCCGATATAACAACAAATACTAAAAACAGAATAATATAAATATTTAAATGGGGCTCCCATACAACAAACGTGATTTTTTGCAGTTTTTTTCCGTAATGGTACGGATCCCTTCGTGCGCGAGTCCGACACGCACTTGGCCGGTTTTTTAAATTGGTGTGACATAATTTATGGATGGCCCCCAACTAATAACAACTAGAAAATATGGGGCATTAAGGCATTATCTATGAGAAGGGACCTTATTGTCGATGGCGCTTACGCCGCACAGCGTCGCGCGGCATTGTATTTATATCGGAGCATCGTTTATAATGGCGTAAGCGCCATCGACAATAAGGTCCCTTTTCATAGAAAATACCACATATAATTTTCGGAAGCCTCAGCGTTTTGCGCAGAAACAAGCGCAGATGAGCCGCAGCGTCGCACGCGCCGGTCGCCGACCCCGCTGTAGAGTCTAGACCGGGTTTTTTGGGCCCCAATCGTGATTCGTGTGCCATCCGAACTGGGGGGTTCGGATTCTAAGCGTTACAAGCCAATTAAACGTAACACTGATATGAGAACGACATCTAACTGATGTTATTCAGTTATCGTGCATTTCGATCGTACTTGTTTTTGCGCGGGCGAGACGTATCTACGATAACTAAATATTCTAACATGATTCAAATATCATTCTAATGTCAGTGGTACGTTTAATTGGGCTGTTTTAGTACTTACTTAAGTTGTAATTTAATTTACAGAATTTAAACAGGTCTTAAAATTACCCCTTTTTCATTTTTCCGTACCTCAAATGAAAAAAACGGAACCCTTATAGGATCACTTTGTTTTCCGTCCGTCCATCTATGCGTCCGTATATATCTCATTGCTACAAAGCTTATATTCGGCCAGTTACATTGTTGAGGGCCTCACACGGCTCACACCGTCACAATAATCCGGATTTGCCTTAACGTTATCAGTCACGTGCTGGACTTTACCTTCTACCTGTTATCGACGCATTTTGTTTTGACAGTTGCCACTTAACTATATAGTATGCACTTGCATATATATACCTTTTTACTTTATATTAGAGACCACGTGAAAATTTTCATCCCAAGTGCTACGTCAAGTAAGGATGGAGCTTATAGTATTAGAGAAGAAATCACTAAAGGATTTAATACATAAAACCACGGAAAACGGGCATAGCTTAGGTAAATTACACTCCGACGCCGTAATGGCGGACGATCCTCGTCTGACAGTTCGGAACGCGCCACTCGTAATGTGACCATCGACACATTCGACACCAATGCACCCGAGCAAGCCACATAATCGGTTATCAATAGGGATGTGTATGCATTGTTACTGCCAATTTGGTGTATAGTTAGGATGGTCAGAGTCCCCCAAAGGGATGGGAAGGCATCTCATACTTCCCCACAAGGAAGAAATAAGCAACGAGATCGCTCGGAGCCAGTAGTATATAGATAGAGGTCGTACAGTTTCGCCGTCCTGTCAAATCATCTTCAACAGTCAAAAGAGCTCAAAACGGTAAACATACAAAAATAACAATGTCCCGAAAGCCGAATTCCGTGGAATATATTATAAAAAACCGGACACACTGTATCTCGGAACTGTTGAAACTTGTTTGGCAAGCGGGAATCGCGGTGTTGCTTTGTAGGCCGGAATACATGGTTCCTTTAGGGCTGATTACATATTAGTACGTACAATAGAATACATATGTAAATAGTACCTATACATTATGATACAAATGTGCTACGTTCGAGGCGATATTGTGCGCGTGATCTAGAAGCGGGCGCGTAAAAAGAAAGCCAATGTGTGTAATGACCAATGCACACGTGTTTCATACGACGTTTTTCAACGCGCTTGCAAGGAAAAACCAAAAATTATATATTAATTTTTTTTTTTTAATTTATTTACACAAAGGGTACATGCTTACAAACAAAATTTATGCATCGCCAAACTGTAACCAGTTTGTTGGCGATTGAAGCGCTCAAAAAAATATTAATAAAATATTAATTGTTAAAAACAGTTAGCAAAGTAAAATTAAAAAACAAAGTGTCAACTTTTTAGCGGGAAATGGTGTACTGGGTACAAGGGCCTAACACTCTTTGATAGAGAAAGATAGTCATATTGCGATTCCTATAAGAGGAAAGAGAAAATAGTGCCATGCTTTGTCCTTATCACCGACGGGGTTTTTTTTCATGGTCGGGTTATGGCAGCATAGGTAGGAGGCGATGGCGAAATACCGAAATTTATAGGAGTGAAAGAGAAAAAGGATTATGCTGCCATACATTAACCTGTCAATACATGAATATGTTTTTCTCTTACCCCTGGTCGCTCGGTTTCATGTCTATTACTACTATACTATGTCTATGACGTCGTCACTTTTCATCAGTTGATTAATTGTCGTTTGCATCTTTAAAACGTCCACCACACTCGCGGACATATGCGCGAGTGCGCGCGACCGGTCGCAGTGAAAGTGTAGAAGCGATCCGCGCGTGCGACCGCCGCTTTTCCAGAAAGCGCGCGTTTCTAGATCGAGTTGTTTGGTGATGCAGGAAGATCGCAGGGTCACTACACCCTAGAGTCACCGGGACCCTGTTCCACCACGATGACAATTGTCGCCTGACAATGACAATTCGTTAGGCAACAAACGCCAATCGAACAGTAAAAGCTAACTTCAAAAACAAAAAAACCGGCCAAGTGCGAGTCGGACTCGCGCACCGAGGGTTCCGTACTTTTTATTTTATTTTTTTACATTCGACTTGATTGAATGAAAGGTAAATTGCGGTTTACGATTTATGACGTATTAAAAAAAACTAATTAGATCTAGTTCAAACCAATTTTCGGTGGAAGTTTGCATGGTAATGTACATCATATATTTTTTTCAGTTTTATCATGCTCCTATTTTAGAAGTTACGGGGGGGGGCACACATTTGACTTTTTTTAATACTACGTCGGTGGCAAACAAGCATACGGCCCGCCTGATGTTAAGCAGTCTCCGTAGCCTATGTACGCCTGCAACTCCAGAGAAGTTACATGCGCGTTGCCGACCCTAAAACTCCATTCCCTCGTTGAGCTCTGGCAACCTTACTTACTACTTTGGAAGTGTCTCTCGCGCAAACTATTCAGTTTAGAAAAAAAATGATATTAGAAACCTTAATATTATTTTTGAAGACCTATAGATACCCCACACGTATGGGTTTGATGAAAAAAAAATTTGAGTTTCAAGCAGTTCCAAGTATGGGGAACCTCCAAAATTTATTGTTTTTTTTTTCTATTTTTGTGTGAAAATCTTAATGCGGTTCACAGAATAGATCTACTTACCAAGTTTCAACAGTATAGTTCTTATAGTTTCAGAGAAAAGTGGCTGTGACATACGGACGGACAGACAGACATGACGAATCTATAAGGGTTCCGTTTTTTGCCATTTGGCTACGGAACCCTAAAAAGGTAAGCGTTTGACCACAATCTCACCTGATCGTACCTAAATGCCGATGCAGTCTAGGATGGATCATGCTTACCTAAAAGATGTCTATTCACTCTCGATTTAAAAAGATCCAAGTTATAGTGGACTGGGAATAGATTTGCCGGAAGTGCATAAGTGTGCGATATACAAACCATTTTTGTATTGCAAAAAAGAGCAGTGCGGAACATATATAATTTAGGGTCACGTGTTTCAATTAAGAGAACGTTTCAGAGAAATAAATATACTAACAATGGCATCACAATACATATATGACTGCATATTACCTATATATGCTCTAAAAAATGTAGAAACCTTTCAGAAAATGCACAGTCGAAGAGTATATTAATGATAAAGATGCATGGCCTTCTATAAGTAAATGAATGAATTATGAAATGTATTTGTATTGTATTTGAAATTTTAATTGTTGAATTTTGTATTTTGTAAGCTGTCCATTTCCTCTAGCTACGCCCCTATGTACTGTAAAAAAAAAAAAAAACATTTAATTCAAGCACACGCGCTCGCAGCACTTCAAATGGGCACCGTATCACAGTAGCGACATCTATACTGTAATAGCTGTAAACGTAATAACCCGCGGCCATGACTCTCGGATCTTTGTTTCTTTTTTTTTTGCCTGCCAGAGATAATTCGCGCCGGTGCAATGTTTTTTTGCTCGTAATCATTTAGTATACCAACGCTCGACTGAACAGCCAAAACTGATTGCTGGCTTTGAATGATTGTAATGTTCGTACTTACTAAAAACATGGCTTTTTTTTTAAATACCACGTCGGTGGCAAACAAGCATACGGCCCGCCTGACGGTAAGCAGACACCGTAGCCTATGGACGCCTGCAACACCAGAGATATTACATGCGTGTTGCCGACCCTTTAAAAACCTGTACACTCCTTTTTTAAAGAATACTGTAGCCCTTCGGTAAAACCTCGGCAGGGAGCTCATTCCACAGCCGAAGCGTCCGCGGGAGGAAATTCCTCTTAAACCGCACAGTACGCGACAATTTAGGTTCTAGGGTGTGAGGATGAAGACAGCTTAATTAGATTATGAGATATGCAGATGTGTTATTTGACTATCATATTGCAGCAACCGCATCAAAGTGGTTCGGAAACCATGCTTTCTAAAGATTTTTGTCACATTCAAAATAAGGAAATCTGGTAAAGATCTCATAAATCCCCGGTCTTTCATAAGTAGGCAAGGAGGCCGCTAAAACCAAAAAAATGCTTGTAAAAACCATCGTTGTTTTATTTTTACAAGCTTTTTATTAACTTGCAATGTACCTATGTAAGTAAGTACCTATGTATGTATGTAACTATGTTTGTACGGGTCAATCTTGCATGATAAATTTGACCCACTTCCCGACTTCCAATGAAGCTGACAATTTGCATACACATCTAAGTCGGGTGACAATGCAATATTATGGTACCATCGAGCTGATCTGATGATGGAGACACGAGGTGGCCATAGGAACTCTGTGATAAAACAACTAAAACCTAATTGTGTTTGGGGTTTTTTGAATTGTCTCGATGAGTACCTATTAGTTGCCTGTGTAAAGAAAAGTACAGTCAGCGATAAAACTTATATTTGTTTCTGTTTACCGTTGTCGATCAAGAATCAAAAACCTTTTCAGAAACTCCTTGGACCTCCTTAAGAACCTCTTACTAAAGTTTGGTTACTGGAAAAGCAAAAATCACAGATTTGATTGATGAGGACTTGGGGAGTTCCACGTTCATAGTAAAATCGATTCCAGTACAGTAGCCATCAGATATATCAGAGCGGCTGAGGTGCTCATAATATCTGAACACGCACTCTAACGCCTTCAGAATACCGCTCCGATACCGACGCAGGCGCTTACCTGAAGGCGACTGCCCTTGAATAATGTAACTTGATGTATTGAAACTGAGTTTCTCCCACCGAAATAAGCTGATATTAAATGCGTAGGAGTCTTTGTTCCGATTCACGTGCTATCTGTATTCGTCACTCATTGTTTTATAGCTTTACATATACTCTTCGTATTATTTGAACGTTTAAAGCGCTTTGTTTTGTAGCTGGCGTGTGCCGTATTTTTTTACTAGTTAGCTTTAACGGGATACTGAAACGACTGTTTGTTAGAAAAATCTAGTACTTACTCAATCAGTTAGAGAATGTGTTTTTAGGAGTAACAAAATTAGATAAAGAGTTCCGTAACATTACGCAAAAAACGGCGAAAAAATCACGTGTGTTGTATGGGAGCTATACTTAAATTATTCTATTCTGTTTTTAGTATTTGTTGTTAAAGCGGCAATAGAAATACATCATCTGTGATAATTTCAACTGTCTAGCTATCACGGTTCACGAGACAGACGGACGGACAGCGGAGTTTTAGTAATAGGGTCCCGTTTTTACCCTTTGGGTACGGAACCCTAAAAATGAAATGTCATAGTGACCATTATTCGACACGAGAGGTTGGATGAATGGGTTGCAAGCTGCATAGCATCCTATATGTGTCGTTTTCAAGCAAAAGGTACCACATTGCCGCTTGCCATAAGGACGCTCTGACAGGTTATTCGTATAAAGATACAATCCAATTTCGTCCTTATGGTAAGCGACAATGTGGTACCTTTTGCTTTGCTCCTTGATACAAGTCGCGTGACTTCAACTGGCCCCAATTTCACATCGGTGACAGGTGCGACAATTGTCACAAAATATAACATATATGTAGAATTATACTTTAATTACAAATTTATTTACATACAAGATATATACAGTGGTACTACGTAAACGAAATTAATAACTAGCTTAAATCTAAAATAGGCCCTTGAGGCATTGTACCAAGGATGCTGGCGGCATTTCCCCGCTGTATCGCAATGCTGATACGTTGTGCGAGAAAGCCGCCAGCTCTTCGGTCACCAGTTACGTCAACCAGACGCATCGCGAATTATAGTCTAGAATTATTATTACCTAGTCGCCTGGCGCTTGACAATTGTCGCTCGGCATATGTCACTGGCAATTGTAGCCGTGGTGAAATAGGGGCCTGGTGGCGACTATACTCTGCAATTTTAGTATTTCATTACCTCACAAAGCAATGCGACCTTGTGATTTGTGATTTCAGTGGACAGACAAAAAAAAACGTTCCGCGAAATTAGTGGTCATTTAGAATAAGTGGCCTGTTCAGAGTTTCAGACAAATATGCTGGTGGCACTTATTATGCATCAGTTCAAGGTTACGGGAAGATTTATTTCAATTATAAGATTTATGAGTTCGAGCATAGAGTAACTTATACTAGAGCGGTACTGTCATAGTAAATTTTGTAACCCCAGTAAATTCACTGCCATCTGTCTACACACTTTAAAACTAAAAATGAAGATTTATAAAAATACGATAGAATGTATTTAAATATAGATAAATGTTTTTTTTTTTATTTGCATTAATTATTTTTATGATTTTGACCCATGTCCCATGTTCTTTCACTGATATGCGTTAAAATTGTTAAATAACAAACGAAACCGTCAACGCCATCTATACGACTGTAGGCCAAAACTAGTAGCGCCCTCTGAACGAGAATCAAATTTTCTTGATTTTCGAGGCACGTTTTTTCCTTAGACTGTATCTATCTATTACGGAGTTATATCTATCTTTGGTTCGAGTGGTGATATTTGGGGCATTTTCAATGAACAGGGACCTTATTGTCGATGGCGCTTACGCCGCACAGCGTCGCGCGGCATTGTATTTATATCGGAGCATCGTTTATAATGGCGTAAGCGCCATCGACAATAAGGTCCCTTTTCATAGACAATACCACATATAGTAACATCTGCTGCTTTTGTCTCATAATGTAGCATCGTGAGTCTTTTAAATCGTTTCAGCAGTTTAAACGTGAAGAGGTAACAGACAGACAGAGTTACTTTCGCATTAGTTATTTTTAATTAATCTATTTAAAATTAATTAATTACGCTATTTAAAATTTAACAATTTTTTTAAATTTATAATTACGTTTGACATATGTAGTTCCGTTTTTTGCTTTAAGGTATGCATGCTTTGATTTGTTTTTTAGTTTAATCGATTGAAGTGATTATGTTTACATTTGTGACGTTTTCAACCAAAACGTACCTCATTGTCGGTTGTTGAAACTATATGGAAATAGCGCCCTACTGTCAACCGACCATAAGTACCATTATGGTTGAAAATGGCACATTTAGTGAAAATTCAATATACTCTGGACGTGTAATTAGCTGTATCAATAAAATATGAATTGTGACACGAGTTGCGAATTATTTCTTCGCACATGTATTGTCAACGTTTTACAGTACATATGGCCGTTTAAATTTTCGACATAGTTACGTGATGTGCTATTGCTAATTATCGCACTAGTGAGGTAAAGTAGCACTACAGAACTATTCATACTCGTACAATTCATCGTCTCGCTGATATAGTGACGTCAGAGCGACTGACTCACATATGGCATATAGGTAAATATAGACTGATAACGAGTAGGTAAGTGTGTTGATATAAAATTTATAAAGTAATACACGGGGGAAAACGATGACAGACCATTTTACATGAGATATTATAGGTAAAATACTTAAGTCCCTATTGTACGTATAATAGAAATATTAAGTCCGCCTTTTGTACCTTCATGTATTGTGCAATAAAGTTTAAAAGTTGTGAAGTATTTAAATATACCACAGAATACAGAACTTTATTGGTAAAAGCAAATTTTACAGGTCACAATTTACATTTACAAAAAAATATATGTACATATGTTCGTCTTAAAGACCAGCTATAACTAAAATGTACAGTCACGTACTTTAATTGTTGAGCCATTTAGTTAGGAGGGCTCACCACTGGAGGGCTTCGTCACTTCTTCTTTAATATATGACATCTATTACAGTTTTTAATTTATATATAGTAATATTGTCTTCGGTTACCGCGATAGTTACTCATGAAATAAAACTATGAAAACGGATTATATCGCGTATATTGGACCACGAACGCTGTAAAGAGTTCGAAACGTCGGGATGTATTATAAATTCAATATACGCGATATAATCCGTTTTCATAGTTTTATTTCATTATATATAGTAGTGTGACTACTTAAAAAAAAAAATTGATTTGTTCCCAAACTTGTCCATTTAGTTAGGGTTACCTTTAAAATATCTTGGAGACCGAGCTTTGCTAGGAAAACATATAAAAACTCAAAAATGGCGTTTTCCCATACAGGCATATTTCGTCAAAATCGTTAGAGCAGTTTCCGAGATCCCCGAAATATATAAATATATATAGATAGATATACAAGAATTGCTCGTTATAAGATTGTAATTGTAATTGTGACCGAAGAGCTGGCGGCTTTCTCGCACAACGTATCAGCATTGCGATACAGCGGGGAAATGCCGCCAGCATCCTTGGTACAATGCCTCAAGGGCCTATTTTAGATTTAAGCTAGTTATTAATTTCGTTTACGTAGTACCACTGTATACATATATCTTGTATGTAAATAAATATAGGTATTTTAGACTGTAATTATAAGAAGTCACATGTATAATATTTAGATTTATTAGCATTATTAATTCCATGTAGCATAGCTCGCGTTTGTATTTTTTGCATGCCAGTTGCTGGTGAAGTATGCATGTGCTTTTTATTTACTAAGTCCATCTTTTGTACCATATTTTATGCAAAATAAAGATATTTGATATTTGGAGATGTCATAGCGTTAGTATTGACAACCAAATTAGCTTGAACCGTAAAGGGGCATTGGGCCAGCGGCACATTTCCGATTTGAAATTCAATTGGGGCATTTTCTATGAAAAGGGACCTTATTGTCGATGGCGCTTACGCCGCAAAGCGTCGCGCGGCATTGTATAGGGTGGGCCAGTGGGTCTTTCGTTAAAATGCATTTATCATTGGCCCACCCTATATTTATATCGGAGCATCGTTTATAATGGCGTAAGAGCCATCGACAATAAGGTCCCTTTTTATAGAAAATACGACAATTAATTTTTGAACGCGAAGTGCGAGGCAGACGCAAGGGGGTGTTTTAGTTTATTCAGTGTTGTGGATTGATTATTGACAATTGACACTAGTCAAATCAGTTTCTGTTTTAGAACTGTCAAAACGATTTGTTAATATGGAATTTATATGAAACATTACACAATGACGTCACGGTCAACTCACCTAGAGATAGATCAAGAAAAGTCTGCAACGATTTTCATGTGTTATTTCAAACGTAAAACTTCTATGAAATTATAACGGATAAATAACACTTGCACTGGCAAGGTACGCTCAATGCTGCTGGCACGTACAGGGAAACTACACACAGAACATTGGCTAAACCAGACTGGATGCAGACAGGCCAAACAAACCATGCCTGGCATCAACGGAAATCTCACAAAGTCGCTCCTTCAATTAGGAAAGACCTGACTGAGCATAACCAGTGTCATAACAGGTTATGGACTATTTAACAAACATCTTTTTATAACAGGTGTCACAGACAGTCCCCTATGCAGAGGATGCATGGAGACAGAAGAAACAGCCTCTCACGTGGTGCTGGAGTGCAGCGGAGTGGCCCCATACAGGGCAAAACATCTCGGATCCCCGAGAGACCTCCCCGAGGTCCTACTCAACATCAAAGGTTTGATAGGTTTCCTCGAGGAGCTGGGCTGGCAGGACTAGCCCACCCCCATGTCACGCAAAATAGGCGCCAGTCCTCGAGTTGCGGAAAATCGCCCGAACTACAATACACAACACTTGCACTGCGTGTGCTATCAAAATCATTGCAGACTTATTTTGGTCCAACTCTATTAAAATACTTCAATCGGATTGATTAAATATAAATTGTGTGGTTTTTCACTTAGTACCGCAAGACGATAGCTTTGCATAGTTTCGGAATATGAGGAAAAGTTTGGACAGAGTGTGTACACAGCGAATGTCGACATTTACATAAGGTGATTACCAAAAGAGGACATTCATATTAAGAGATTCATATATGGGCAGTTCAATGGAAATTAGCAGAGACGCCTCCTGTCCACATTGTGGTAAGGAGGAGACTAGCTTTCACTTACTAGCAGAGTGTATTATGTATGCGGCATCGCGATATAATATATTCGGTAGACACAGAGAATGAACTAAAGGATGTCGAACTTAAAGATGTCCTTCCGTTCTGCAGGAAAACAAGAAGATTTGAAGAGAATAGTGTGGGAATGCAGCCGGGACAGTAACCTGCAGCTCCAACTTCAGGGAACTGGGCTGAATGAACGCGACACGTGATCGACAGCCCGCCTGCCTCCGGCCGAGCGTCCCTACACTACATCTACATCTATCATCGCCAAAAACCTAGCCGTTACTCAATTCAATCTCAAACGCGAGTGGGCAAAATCGTGGCTTGTTAATGGCGGGAAAACTAGGCTCTGATATCACGCCTGGCTCCAGAATAATGGGATCGGACCTCCCTAGACGAGACTGGTGCAAACTTAATAGACTGCGTACTGGTCATGGTCGATGCGCCTACTACAAACACCGCTGTGGGTGGGTGGATTCCCCGGCCTGCAGTTGCGGTGCGGAAGCACAAACCATCCAGCACATCATTCATGACTGTCCTATAACGCGTTATGTCGCCGGCCCTCCCGAAGACCTGATCACCCTGAGCGACGAAGCCATAAAGTGGCTGACTGGTCTATGTGTAGATCTTTAATTACTTATACAACACTGACACTGTTTCTATTTCACAATTATTATCATGCCATACGATTAAATAAATAAAAAATCTACATCTATGGGCAGTTCATAGTGTTAAAACCTAGTACGAGATTATTACTCTCACTAGTTTTGGTTGGACTAAAGCAAAGGGGGTGCCGACACAGAAAAATTTCCATCGGAGTGATGTTATTATGACACCTATTTTTTATTATGTTATCGTAGAGAATACGCTAAAATAAGCATGTTTTGTAGGAAAAACTTTTCTCTAAAATCAAAAATGGACGAGATATTTGACCCGCAAGTTGAAACCACTACTTGACAAATTAAAATCAATCATTGGGAACAGTAAATTTAAGTAACAGAGTACTATTAGTTATTCTGTGGTAACAGGGACAAGATAGGTGCGACGACGAGCGAAGCGAGGAGGAGTGTGTTAGGTTGACCGCGATGATCGCGATCAAACAGAGCCA
Organism: Cydia strobilella; assembly: GCF_947568885.1. Taxonomy (NCBI): domain Eukaryota; kingdom Metazoa; phylum Arthropoda; class Insecta; order Lepidoptera; family Tortricidae; genus Cydia; species Cydia strobilella. The sequence continues at coordinate 60,213,860 of NC_086068.1, forward strand.
GAACAGACATGTTATTGTACCTACTAAAAATAATTCTAAGGGTCGGTTGCACCAACTGTTTGTGATCGTTAAAGAGTTCGCTAAATTTTATTGTATTGAAAGTTTCATAGTAAACCGCCGCGGCGCGCCGGGTGACGTTGATCAGTCTGTCAATTGCGCATGGTGCAAAACTTAGTTTTTTTTTTGCACCCCCTTTGCTTTAGGCCAACCGGTTGATTTCAAATTGAAACTATATTGAAATAGCGCCTTGTTGACAACCGACAATAAGTACCCTTTTGGTTGAAAATGACACATATATGCATATTATAATATAATCGATGACTAAGTAGACACATCACAACACAAAATATGTCTATCATATGTAGACCATTGTAGCACATTCCATTAATTAGTTTTTGAAATGCTGATATAAAAATTAGGCAACAAATTAAATATGTGCCTTGCACAGTTGCATTAAAAATCGATATGTAAATCACAAGGTTGCATAAAAATACTGATGTTGCAGTGCATTGAACTAATACCATATTGCAATGTTAGATATGTTAAACGTTTTGCTGTGTTTGATAAATATTCATATTTTGTTACTAAATCAATTTTTAGGGTTCCGTACCCAAAGGGTAAAAACGGGACTTTATTACCAAAGATAGATATAACTCCGTAATAGATGGATACAGTCTAAGAAAAAAACGTGCCTCGAAAATCACGAAAATTTGATTCCCGATCAGATGGCGCCACTAGTTTTGGCCTACACTCGTATAGAGGGCGTTGACTGTTTCGTTTGTTATTTATAATTTTAACGCATACCAGTGAAAGGACATGGGTCAAAATCATATAAAAATAATTAATGCAAATAAAAAAATCATTTATTCATATTTAAATACATTTTATCGTATTTTTATAAATATTTATTTTTAGTTTTAAAGTGTGTCGACAGATGGCAGTGAATTTACTGGGGTTACAAAATTTACTATGACAGTACCGCTCTAGTATAAGTTACTCTATGCTATTACTAAGACTCCGCTGTCCGTCTGTCTGTCTGTCACATAGCTAGACAGTTCAAATTTTCACAGATGATGTATTTCTGTTGCCGCTATAACAACAAATACTTAAAAGTACGGAACCTTCGGTGCGCGAGTCCGACTCGCACTTGGCCGGTTTTTATTTTTTTAATGAAAACAGATATGAGCGTAAGCGGGCTCACAAGAGGAGACACCCAGGATCACGCAAAGTGCAGAAAGGCAAGCAGTAAAGAGGACCCTAGCAAAGGCCGGGATAACGCGGGGTAGAAGATTATGTTACTAAATGTGACATTTTCAACCAAAAGGTACCACATTGTCAGTTGTCGATAAGGTTGCTTTGTAATTGAAGAAAGAAATAGCGCCTTACTGACAAGCGACAATAAGTACCCTTTTGGTTGAAAATGGCACAAATATGGGTAGAGGAAGCAATGGACAAATTAGAATTTGAGTATTTAGTTTTCAAGCTGAGCTAGTTTGAGATTAGTGAGAGAGAGATACCTATTAGAAACCATACAGGCACCATAAAACAATCTGTATGCTCTTTAAGTTCTTTGGACGTGTAATTTACTTTATCAATAAATATATGAATATGAATATAATGTTTATGGCGGACGTTGGCGGATTTTCCCTAAAGGCCTAGCAAAAAAGAACATCTTAAGTTTTGTAGCTATATAATAAAAAACCGGCCAAGTGTGAGTCGGACCCGCGTACGAAGGGTACTGTTCCATTACGCAAAAATCGGCAAAAATCATACAACATGGGATCCCCACTTAAATATTTATTTTATTTTAGTATTTGTTGTTACAGTGGCAACAGAAATACATCATCTGTGAAAATTTCAACTGTCTAACTATCATGGTTCATGAGATACAGGCTGGTGACAGATGGACAGCGGAGTCTAAGTAATAGGGTACCGTTTTTACCCTTTGGGTACGGAACCCTGAAAATTAATAACAGGTAGTGCTTAGCAGGGATAGTTAGGTAGAAATAGATATGGATGGTTCATTCTAGGTAATGGCGATCCTGCCTTGTCGCCGAAAATTGTATTGCCAAATTTCACTTGCCAACCAACTTTTCGCATAAGTTTCATTTGGTCGAATAACTTTTAGCAAATCATTATTTTGCAACCATTTCATTTCCCAACCCCATAGTTTGGAAATGAAAATGAAGTACTAAGTTGGGTTAGGTTAGGTTGGATTATGTGTTGTGTTCCTGCCGGTGAGTAAGGTTGCCAGAGCCCGAGGGAGAGGAGTGTTAGGGTCGGCAACGCGCATGTAACTCCTCTTGAGTTGCAGGCGTACATAGGCTATGGAGACTGCTTAACATCAGGCGGGCCGTATGCTTGTTTGCCACCGACGTAGTATAAAAAAAAATGTAAAGTTGGGAAATGAAATTCGGCAAAATGAGACTTCTGCGAAATGTTGGTTGGTAAGTGAAATTCGGCAATACAATTTTCGGCGAAAAGACAGAGAACCTAGTTAATGTTACTTAGTGAGTTTTATACAAGTTTATACCATCCATTGGTATTTGATTTACTTATTTTCAAGCAGGAAAGATAACATATAAACAGAATTTGTTTGTAATTGTCTAATAAACGTATTCTTAGCGTTACAAAAAAAGTAAGCAATCTCTTTTTATTGAAAATCACTTGAAAAATAAGTCACTGCAGACATGCAACAATTATAAATCAAACGATCATTTACATTCTTTTGGATCATTTACATTCTTTTGCTTTCATAAGTATACTGATTTTTAAAAAACTAAACGTCAAGATTGTTTACCTTTTTTCTAATGCAAAAAAACGAGGTATATTATTGTGTAACATCAAGTATACAGAAGCTACGTATTTCATCAGCTGACTTGTAATCTAGGTTACATTTTACAATAATAATTTGTTAGTTTCGTGATGTTACGCCTTCTTTCTCAAACATTTCATAAGAACAAGTAATGCAGAAGCAAAATAACTATATCGATCTAATAAGAGTGTTGTAAAGAAAACGGTAGGCCTTACGACGTTTTTGACTAAAAACGTTTTCAGGGCAAGAAGCAATTATAACCTTACTAATATCTTACAGTTACCAACTGACTTTTTATGCGTTTTGCTCAGGTAAAAAAAAACTAGTAGCAGCATAAGTTGCATGGTAGAGTACGTAAACAACACTTTCAAGGTACCTGTTTGTTGAAAGAACCAGTTGGCAATGGTATTTGCTATCAAAATTCGCAGTATGCGCTCAGCACGATCAAGAAATCAACGTATACGAGCAAACACAACATAATCTTATAGGGAAGACAGGTATAAAAACTTACCACTAACAATTTTAAAGTTTCACAAGGTCCAAACACAGAAATAAAGTTGCTACACCGTTTGCACACTGGAATTCACACCACACAGTTTAGTTTGTAAGTAGAGGAACTGTTATAATTAATATAAGTTAAAGCGCGTAGGACCTTCGCGATAAGGTACGGACCGAGTCTGCAAGCATCACATCTGACCATCGGCCATTGCTTTGCGAATGCGAGCGCAGAGGAGCGCTTGCGATCGACGTACGAACACGACGTTACGGCGAGTCGACGACGAACTTCCGCCGTCATCTTTTTCTACTACTCCATAGTAGAGTTGCAAGGAGTAAAAATATTTTTCTACTAATTAAGAGTCCCCAGCAAGCTCGGCCGAATTGCACGTTTTCATACAAACGTAGTTCCACTCTCATTTTAAAACTACGTGTTGGATTGTAATGAAACTGCACATACAATGACATGAGTTATATCTAAGTATGTAATTAGTTTATGTAGCCCCAGTTTATAAAACAAAATAGAGTTTATAAGACAAAACGAAATAGAGCAAAAAAATAAGTTTTGTATGAAAAACTTAAATTCGCTGTATTTTTTTACTATGGTATCTGAAGCTACATAAACTAATTACTGACATTACTTTATAACTATATAACTTATTCTATTGTAAGTACTAAGTAGTACATAGTTTCAGAGCAATCCAGCTGGTCGTTTAAAAACGAGAGCGGAACTACGTTTGTATGGATAACAGAGCTTGTTGGGGACCCTTAAGAGACGAACCCGCCACTAAAAATCCGCTACCATACAATCGAAGTAACACGTTCAAAGTTATAGGATTTTATAGTTCGTACATAGTTATAGGACCTTTTATTATCATCATACATTTTGCGGGCAACTAATTTGGTAAGGTTTACAAACAAAAAATCTTAACTTACGAGTACATGTACTTAGTATTTGTAACATAGTTACCTGTTATCATGTATTAATTTTTAATACTCTTTGAAGTGATAACTGATAAGCCCATTTAAGTGGCCATCTAAAAAAACCGGCCAAGTGCGAGTCGGACTCACACACCGAGGGTTCCGTACTTTTTAGTATTTGTTGTTATAGCGGCAACAGAAATACATCATCTGATGTGAAAATTTCAACTGTCTAGCTATCACGGTTCATGAGATACAGCCTGGTGACTGGTGACAGACAGACAGACGGACAGCGGAGTCTTAGTAATAGGGTCCCGTTTTTAACTTTTAGGTTCGGAACCCTAACAAATAAATATCTGACATGCGTCGGATCACTATGACTGTCGTTCATACTTGTATTTGTTGGTTGGAGGGAGGAGGAATAAACGAAATAAATAAATGTCATATACAAAGGGGACTCCACAATTCTTTGGAATTTGTCATATACTTGGAAATTTCGACCCATGCCACCAAGCGCGGGTGGCCGAATGGTTCAGGCATCTGTCTCATAGTGGTCTCATAACTTTGGAAACTTCTCGCAACTTTCACTGGAGCGGAGCGAGGCAGCGGAGCGGTGAGAGAGGTAAAGTCCACCAGTAGACTTATGAAGTTCTACGGAAGATCATATTGTTTTAATATAGAATGAGCCAAAATAATCTTTTTTGATAATAAACTTTTTATTTTATTTATTTCTTTAAAAACTACTAAATTAGTATTTTTTTGTGAATAAGGCAACGTTCTAATATTTATTTTGTTTACGAGCAACACTCGTCTAAAGGCATTTTACTAATTGGAAACCCGACCAATCCAAACTGTTGTTGTTGTTATGATTAAACATTTGCGATTCCGAAAAATAGTTTGTAAAATAAGGTGTTTGGATTCTATAAGTTCTTAAAACTTTAAATAAAAAATAATTAATTTCCACTTTCAATTCCAAAATTTATGACAAGCACATGCACGTTGACGACGTTGAAGTTCTGTGTATCTCATGTCTTGAAAAACGCCTTTACCTCGTTTTGTTGTTATGGAAATTTTGTTAATACTTGGTTAAAAAATCTTAAATAATTACTATATGATGGACAATGGTTAAGTTTCGTGATGCAGCCGCTGCTTACAAATTCTTGAACGGAGTGATTTGTGTCTACAAACCGCCATGTGTGCCCGTGAAACGAGTCCAACACACCATCATAACCAATCTGTGTCGAGGTTAGATTTTTAATAAAATTAAAGAGCCCTCCTCACTACGTATTAGATATCTTACTATCACTTGGCAGCCTTAGATTTATACCTAATACCCACCTTCCAAGCCTTGCTGCCAAAGCTTGGGCTGATGTAAAAATTACACATCTTAATTAAATTAACTATGCCTTTATTCCATATGAGACACGTTTGTTTTTCTCATTTTGGGTTGGATCTTAAAATAAGTCGCCTTGTTTGAGGATAACTAACGCTGTCTAGGATAACTAAGCCCCCCAGGCTTTTTTGGGTTGTTTTTAAATGATTTGAAGCAATTTTAGCCGCCAGAAATAAGTTTTTATTTTTTAGATTTTATTGAATATAACGTGAAACAAAACGCACGGCGGCCTTATTTTTTTGATTTGATTTGATTTAAGAAAATAGCCAAAAAATTACCACCCCCCCCCTTTTGAAAAAAATACACAAAATAGTTTTTTACCTATAGATAACAGGAAAACCTATTAGAAATATGCAGTCAAGCGTGAGTCGGACTTAATTATTTAGTTTTTGATCCGACCCCTACAGATTTTTTAAATACATTTAGCCAGTTAGCAGACACCCTTAAAAAAAAATAGTTTATTCAGTAAATATTCGGCATTGCGAACCGAACTATTTGGCCGAATACGAACATTGAAAATATGCCGAATACCAAATAGTCGGCCATCGGCCCATCTCTAGGTTAAAGTTATGATATTTCAAATTCCAGATTTAAACGCCTTGCCAGGCCGTCCCATCGAGCAGAGAGTAGAGATAGTAGGAGCCACCAATGAGCCAATGCTGGTAAAGATGGTCCCTAACTATGCGGATGACCCGTTAGCCTGCGGCCCTAGATACACCCACGACGACTTCAGGTGTTCCTGGGCGATGCATTTAGGGCTGTTCAGCAGTGGAGTTCTGTGTAAGTTGGTTATATATTATTTGCTAGAAATGGATAAAAATATCTTTTCACATCACCTATTCGAAAAGGGAACTTTTCTTCCCTGCTAGGAGGGATCAAAGTGGCACTTTTCTGTTCAAGGACATTTTGTTGCCAGTATGAAATATTGACACAAAGACATATGAGATTAGTATGCATATAATCGATTACAATTTCTTTATAATCGATTACGTGCATACAATTTTTCTAACTTAAATAATATTTTGTTGTAATTCTAAATAATAAATGTAGTTAGCGTATTTTAAATTAATAAATAGTTTATTTAAATTACGTAAATTAATTAATTCGCGTAATATTTACAAAGAAACGTAAAAAAACATTAGTTTAATAGTTTTATTTTTATTTTGACATTTTAGGTCTCCTTAAACGCAGCCATACTTGTCTATGCAATTTTAAAAGTTTATATTTAAAAAGTTTTGTACAAATATTCCACAAAGCATAATTATGCGGTTCTGTATTGTGTATAAATTTGTAAATACTTAGTTTAAATCAATAACTTTATAATAATAAATATAAGTGATATCAGTCTTCATAATAGTGTTCTTCCGAAGATTTGGTTCAAAGGGGTAAGAGCTAATTTGTTACCAGAAAAATCTACAAAAATAATGTACTTGATTTTCAATGTATCACTTTAGGTGTTTGCTGCTGTCTTTGAAAAGATATTAGGTACATAATTATGAGCTGTAGGTACTTTTAATTTGTCACTACAGTCACGTCTGAAAATATCCATACGGACAAAGTGCCAGAAGTATGTACCATTACTAAGGTCGTGTATACATATTTTTCGCACTTTGTCCGTATCGATCTTTGCTTAAAATAATAATGTTTTGAAACCTAATATATGTATGTAATTTCCTCATAGGTGATGTGAAAAGCAGTATGTGTCACATGGTAGCAAAATTATTTTCACCTTGGGCGTTAACACTTGAATCCCTCACTACGCTCAGGATTCTATGTTAGAATCCCTCGCTACGCTCAGGATTCTACTATAGAATCCTTCGCTTCGTTTAGGATTCAATTGTACGCCCTCGCCGTAAATATGTCATTTTGCTCCCTTGTGACACAATCTACTATTTTAGGGTTCTGTACCCAAAGGGTAAAAACGGAACCCTATTACTAAGACTTTGCTGTCCGTCTGTCTGTCACCAGGTTGTATCTCATGAACCGTGATAGCTAGACAGTTGTAATTTTCACAGATGTATTTCTGTTGCCCCTATAACAACAAATACTAAAAAAGTACGGAACCCTCGGTGCGCGAGTCCGACTCGCACTTGGCCGGTTTTTTTACTTCTCATGCTCTCAAAGTTGGTTTTTAGGGTTCCGTACCTCAAAAGGAAAAAAACGGAACCCTTATAGGATCACTCGTGCGTCTGTCTGTCTGTCCGTCTGTCACAGCCTATTTTCTCCGAAACTACTAGACCAATTAAGTTGAAATTTGGTACACATATGTAAGATTGTGACCCAAAGACGGACATGTAACATAAACAAATTAATTTTAAACATGGGGGCCACTTTTGGGGGGTAAATGAGAAACATTTGAGTAATCGGTAGCCCAAATACCCTTACAAAACCCTTATCATCCGCTCACCAACACCTTGCATATTGCTTATAAGGGTTAGCCTTATAAAGGGCTTCCCTTTTAGCATATAAGCGTGCTAATTTAAGTCGTCTACCTTGTTCATAAAGCACACATTACTTCGAATCCGAGCGATCGTCGGCGGCGACGGCGGCGTTCTTTACTAGGCACGTATTGTCTTTCCTTTTCATACACTACCGTAGATATATATTAATCCTGTCTCTTTCACGCAAAGGGAAACCTTTATAAAAAGCGCTTAAAGATAAGGGTAACCCTTATTAAGAGCTAGCCTTATTTTTGGTTAGCTTTTCGGTAAGGGTTAGTCAAAGGTAAGGGTATGAATGGGCTTGCAGTTCAAAAGGGAAAGTCTTTCAATGTGTTAGCCGTGTTTAAGTGTTGCCCATTGAAAGGGTTTTATCGCGGAAAGGGTTGTCCGGTCCCTGCAAATAACACAATTAAAAATTACTTTCACTATTTAAACTTTCACGGACGTAGGCCTCGCATCTATCACCTCACAGAATCTCAGGCATTCATTTCATAACAATGAAATGTTAAAGTCCAGTTGAAGTGGAACTTTTTCTCTCAGCGCCGCTTGCACTGTTGCACCATTCCACTAACCCGGGGTTAACTGGTTAAACTGTGGTTACCAGTACATTTTGGACTTTATTTCTAAGTCAATAAGGGTCGTAACAGATGATTTTACTTTATGCACTAAAGCTTAAAAAGCAACTAAGCCGCGTATAACTTAAAAACCGGCCAAGTGCGAGTCGGACTCGCGTTCCAAGGGTTCCGTATATTACACAATTTAAACAATGTATTTTTTATGTGAAACGTGAGTGAAATGTCTTTAAAAAACCCGTAGGGGTCGGATCAAAAACTAAGTAATTAAGTATTTAATTACTCACGCTTGACTGCACATTTCTAATAGGTTTTCCTGTCATCTATAGGTAAAGATCTATTTTGTGTATTTTCTTTGAAATTTTAGACCCAGTAAGTTTCGGAGATAAAGGAGGGAGAATGGTAATTTTTTGCCTATTTTCTTGAATAACTTCTCAACTATTAATCGTAAAATTATATAAAAAATATATTTGAGATTCTCACAATGAGCTCTTTCATTTGATATGTAACACGATTTAGTTTGAAAAACTTTATTTTTTAATTTTCTCATTTACCCCCCAAAAGTGGCCCCCATGTTTAAAATTAATTTGTTTATGTTACATGTCCGTCTTTGGGTCACAATCTTACATATGTGTACCAAATTTCAACTTAATTGGTCTAGTAGTTTCGGAGAAAATAGGCTGTGACAGACGGACAGACAGACAGACGCACGAGTGATCCTATAAGGGTTCCGTTTTTTTCCTTTTGAGGTACGGAACCCTAAAAACCAACTTTGAGAGCATGAGAAGTAAAAAAACCGGCCAAGTGCGAGTCGGACTCGCGCACCGAGGGTTCCGTACTTTTTTAGTATTTGTTGTTATAGGGGCAACAGAAATACATCTGTGAAAATTACAACTGTCTAGCTATCACGGTTCATGAGATACAACCTGGTGACAGACAGACGGACAGCAAAGTCTTAGTAATAGGGTTCCGTTTTTACCCTTTGGGTACAGAACCCTAAAATAGTAGATTGTGTCACAAGGGAGCAAAATGACATATTTACGGCGAGGGCGTACAATTGAATCCTAAACGAAGCGAAGGATCCCTCGCTACGCTCAGGATTCTACTATAGAATCCTTCGCTTCGTTTAGGATTCAATTGTACGCCCTCGCCGTAAATATGTCATTTTGCTCCCTTGTGACACAATCTACTATTTTAGGGTTCTGTACCCAAAGGGTAAAAACGGAACCCTATTACTAAGACTTTGCTGTCCGTCTGTCTGTCACCAGGTTGTATCTCATGAACCGTGATAGCTAGACAGTTGTAATTTTCACAGATGTATTTCTGTTGCCCCTATAACAACAAATACTAAAAAAGTACGGAACCCTCGGTGCGCGAGTCCGACTCGCACTTGGCCGGTTTTTTTACTTCTCATGCTCTCAAAGTTGGTTTTTAGGGTTCCGTACCTCAAAAGGAAAAAAACGGAACCCTTATAGGATCACTCGTGCGTCTGTCTGTTTGTCCGTCTGTCACAGCCTATTTTCTCCGAAACTACTAGACCAATTAAGTTGAAATTTGGTACACATATGTAAGATTGTGACCCAAAGACGGACATGTAACATAAACAAATTAATTTTAAACATGGGGGCCACTTTTGGGGGGTAAATGAGAAAATTAAAAAATAAAGTTTTTCAAACTAAATCGTGTTACATATCAAATGAAAGAGCTCATTGTGAGAATCCCAAATATATTTTTTATATAATTTTACGATTAATAGTTGAGAAGTTATTCAAGAAAATAGGCAAAAAATTACCATTCTCCCTCCTTTATCTCCGAAACTTACTGGGTCTAAAATTTCAAAGAAAATACACAAAATAGATCTTTACCTATAGATGACAGGAAAACCTATTAGAAATGTGCAGTCAAGCGTGAGTAATTAAATACTTAATTACTTAGTTTTTGATCCGACCCCTACGGGTTTTTTAAAGACATTTCACTCACGTTTCACATAAAAAATACATTGTTTAAATTGTGTAATATACGGAACCCTTGGAACGCGAGTCCGACTCGCACTTGGCCGGTTTTTAAGTTATACGCGGCTTAGTTGCTTTTTAAGCTTTAGTGCATAAAGTAAAATCATCTGTTACGACCCTTATTGACTTAGAAATAAAGTCCAAAATGTACTGGTAACCACAGTTTAACCAGTTAACCCCGGGTTAGTGGAATGGTGCAACAGTGCAAGCGGCGCTGAGAGAAAAAGTTCCACTTCAACTGGACTTTAACATTTCATTGTTATGAAATGAATGCCTGAGATTCTGTGAGGTGATAGATGCGAGGCCTACGTCCGTGAAAGTTTAAATAGTGAAAGTAATTTTTAATTGTGTTATTTGCAGGGACCGGACAACCCTTTCCGCGATAAAACCCTTTCAATGGGCAACACTTAAACACGGCTAACACATTGAAAGACTTTCCCTTTTGAACTGCAAGCCCATTCATACCCTTACCTTTGACTAACCCTTACCGAAAAGCTAACCAAAAATAAGGCTAGCTCTTAATAAGGGTTACCCTTATCTTTAAGCGCTTTTTATAAAGGTTTCCCTTTGCGTGAAAGAGACAGGATTAATATATATCTACGGTAGTGTATGAAAAGGAAAGACAATACGTGCCTAGTAAAGAACGCCGCCGTCGCCGCCGACGATCGCTCGGATTCGAAGTAATGTGTGCTTTATGAACAAGGTAGACGACTTAAATTAGCACGCTTATATGCTAAAAGGGAAGCCCTTTATAAGGCTAACCCTTATAAGCAATATGCAAGGTGTTGGTGAGCGGATGATAAGGGTTTTGTAAGGGTATTTGGGCTACCGATTACTCAAATGTGGTAGCTTTATATAAGGGTTTTTAAAAGCAAAACAAAGGGTTTCGTCTGGCAAAGGGTATGGTGAGCTAAGCCTTATGCAATACCCTTATAAAACCCCGATAAGGGATAGCGGGCCGGTCCCTGGTTATTTGTAAAATATTTGTTTGTAGTTGATTGTTATTTGTAATAATCTGTTTGTATTATGTTAATTATAAGTATCATGGCGCATTGGATTTCTCTAAAGTCATGTAAACATATTTTCAATTATTCTCTTCAAGTGCTCGGCATAAACGACGGTACCCGTCTCACGTACAAGCTGCACACTGCCCGCCTGACCCGAGCTTACAAGATCCACGGTCAGCTCGGCAAGGCCACGGACACCCACTTTTGGAACGGACGGACGGTAGAGCGCGCTGCGCACGCGCACGTCAACCGCGAGAAGATAGACAGGGTGGTGGCGCACATGCAGAGCGCGCACCAGGGCACTGTTTACGAGTGAGTTGCAAATACAGAATCCGTTTATTATGACGCTTATACCGACCAACCGCTTACTATGACGCAATGGGGTTGGCCGGTCGAAATAATTAGCAGATGGCGCCAGCATAGCTTGCCCTGTACAAGGGCCTGACACTCTTTGATAGAGAAAGATAGTCTTATTGCGATTCCTATAAGAGGAAAGAGAAAATAGTGCCATGCTTTGTCCTTATCACCGACCGGGTTTTTTTTCATGGTTGGGTTATGGCAGCATAGGTAGGAGGCGATGGCGAAATACCGAAATTTATAAGTGAAAGAGAAAAAGGATTATGCTGCCATACATTAACCTGTCAATACATGAATACGTCTTTCTCTTACCCCTGGTCGCTCGGTTTCATGTCTATAACTACTATACTATGTTTTATGGTCCTGTCAGTCCCTAGAATTGTATCAAATTTTGTTTTTTTTTTTAATGCCCTGGATGCCAGCCCTTTAAGCCAAATCTCATAGAAAAAGGGGCAGCTATGATGGCGCCATCTCTGCAAACCTTTGACAGTTGCCAACCCCATTACTGTGCGAAGTTTGGTTTTCATATTTTTATTTGCATTAATTATTTTTATGATTTTGACCCATGTTCTTTCACTGATATGCGTTAAAATTATAAATAACAAACGAAACCGTCAATGCCCTCTATACGAGTGTAGGCCAAAACTAGTGGCGCCCTCTGATCGAGAATCAAATTTTCTTGATTTTCGAGGCACGTTTTTTCCTTAGACTGTATCCATCTATTACGGAGTTATATCTATCTTTGCTATGACCTATAATCCATAGTAATAGGGTCCCGTTTTTACCCTTTGGGTACGGAACCCTAATAAAAAGTGAGAACCTGTAATTGGCTCTGTTATTCTATTGTAGCTTTAGAAATGTTTATAGCTGTTGATTTTCCTGTTTCCATGTAAAAAAAAAACAAGCGGACGGTGTTTATGCAATCTGTAGGTTTTTATCCTCGTTCTGTACGTATTTGTTTCTTGTTTCAGAATGACAGGCCTCCACAGCGACTCCCAGACCCTGTACGACTTGGCCTCGCAAGGCCCCATCAGGCCTAGCGATAACAAGCTCCCAGTGTTATACGGCATTAAATGTGTGCACTTCAAACCACCGGACTTCACTTTAGGTAGCTATACTACAGAATAAGTAATAACATAAATTATAGCTACAGTATGCGTGGCAGAGGGGGTAGCGGGACTATGCTATGTCTATAGAATACGTGGTCTGTGGTTAGATTGGACTCGAAGGCCAATGAATGAGTATAATTGTCCTACATACTTATTGCGTTTATTGTTTTTACATAAGTGCAAGTTTTCTGGCACTTTTTATTAACACACCTTTAATGTTAATAAAACGAAAGTTATGTTATCGATTCAAATCTATAACTCATATAAATACTTTCAAATTAAATGTTTTAATGTTTAGGTCTACATAAATTTTTTTTATACTACGTCGGTGGCAAACAAGCATACGGCCCGCCTGATGTTAAGCAGTCTCCGTAGCCTATGTACGCCTGCAACTCCAGAGGAGTTACATGTGCGTTGCCGACCCTAACACTCCTCTCCCTCGAGCTCTGGCAACCTTACTCACCGGCAGGAACACAACACTATGAGTAGGGTCTAGTGTTATTTGGCTGCGGTTTTCTGTAAGGTGGAGGTACCTCCCCAGTTGGGCTCTGCTCTAGATCTGGAATGACATCCGCTGTCCTGTGCCCTACCACACAAAGCGAGATGTCATTCGCAGTGCCCATACCTCTCGTTTGGACATAGTTTAAGGACATACCCGGGTCCGGACGTAGTTTATGGACATACCCGGGTCCAAATTAAGGAAACTGTAAGTCTACAATATCACTAACTGCCCTTATACAGTCGCCATCAGATATATCGGAGCGCCCGAGGTACTCACAAATATTTGAACACGCCTCTATTGTCAAGGCGTTAGAGTGCGTGTTCAGATATTTTGAGCACCTCGCGCGCTCTGATATATCTGATGGCGACTGTACCTAATGTTACATATACGAGACTGTTTGTTTCTTAATAAAATAGAATAATTTATGTATTTCAGAAATACAGTCTGTGAACGAGTACGATAAGTACTTCTGGACGCTGGTACACGACCTGGGGGTTCAGCTTAAGACGTCTGCGCATTGCACGGGCGTGCAGTGCATTAGGTGGGTACTGGGACTACCTATAGATACAGCTAGGTCTTACCATAGAGTAACTTATACTAGAGCGGTACCGTCATAGTAAATTTTGTAACCCCAGTAAATTCACTGCCATCTGTCGACACACTTTAAAACTAAAAATAAATATTTATAAAAATACGATAAAATGTATTTAAATATGGATAAATGATTTTTTTTATTTGCATTAATTATTTTTATGATTTTGACCCATGTTCTTTCACTGATATGCGTTAAAATTATAAATAACAAACGAAACCGTCAACGCCCTCTATACGAGTGTAGGCCAAAACTAGTGGCGCCCTCTGATCGAGAATCAAATTTTCGTGTTTTTCGAGGCACGTTTTTTCCTTAGACTGTATCCATCTATTACGGAGTTATATCTATCTTTGGTCTTACCAAAGATACATTGAGTAAAATGTGTTGTCTAAAACACTTTCGTGCTTTGAAATACGGAATATTACGAGAAACTCTGCGTAGGGCGCCACCACAATATGAGGGACTGAGGGTCTATCGCGAAACAATAAAATCGAAATTTCGTTATCTAACATCTCTGCATATTCGAGCGATAGAGGCAGATAGCGAAATTTCGGATTCGCGTTTCCCGGTAGGTCCCCTGTAAACAAACCGCCTTGATGCATCAATGTCATATTTTATTATCTCTGAAAACTTGTCAAAAACCTGTTAAAGGTACAGTATGTGTAAGTTACTCTATGGTTTACTAAAAAGGATAGTCCTGCACTCTGGTGGCAGAACATTGCAGCAATATACCCTATTCAGTGACCACAAAACATATGGCGTATGTACATACAGCGCCATCTGTTTCGGCTGTCAAACTAGGCACGATTATTTTTTAGACTTTACAGATGTAGTGTATTATCATAGAGTAACTTATACTAGAGCGTTACTGTTATAGTAAATTTTGTAACCCCAGTAAATTCACTGCCATCTGTCGACACACTTTAAAACTAAAAATAAATATTTATAAAAATACGATAAAATGTATTTAAATATGGATAAATTATTTTTTTATTTGCATTAATTATTTTTATATGATTTTGACCCATGTTCTTTCACTGGTATGCGTTAAAATTATAAATAACAAACGAAACAGTCAACGCCCTCTATACGAGTGTAGGCCAAAACTAGTGGCGCCATCTGATCGAGAATCAAATTTTCGTGATTTTCGAGGCACGTTTTTTCCTTAGACTGTATCCATCTATTACGGAGTTATATCTATCTTTGGTATTGTTCTTTTCCATCGTATTTTCACGGAAACGTACGAACGTGCCTTGCTGTTTCAGTCAGTATTACGACAACATTGACAAATATGAAAGTTTCCGACAAAATACAATGGAAAACTACAAAATACAATGGAACTTTTGTATTGTATTGTTGTATTGCTATTTTTTGTACTATCATGTTTTGGCAATAAAGTGATTTGAATTTGAAAATAATTATTTTCTGTTATGCACGACATCTGTCTGTACCTACCTCTCTATTACAATCAATAATTCTAGTTCGCACTTAGAAGTGTTTGTGCATATTCGTACGTACAAAGATAGATATAACTCCGTAATAGATGGATACAGTCTTAGGAAAAAACGTGCCTCGAAAATTACGAAAATTTGATTCTCGATCAGATGGCGCCACAAAATCATATAAAAATAATTAATGCAAATAAAAAAAATCATTTATCCATATTTAAATACATTTTACCGTATTTTTATAAATCTTCATCCTTAGTTTCAAAGTGTGTCCATAGATGGCAGTGAATTTACTGTGGTTACAATATTTACTATGACAGTACCGCTCTATCTTATTATATCCTCTTTGCGGAAACGTACGAACGTGGCTTTGCTATTTCAGTCTCGGTACAAAAAGTACAGAGGTTGACTGAAGTAGCATATTATGACAAAATAGGGGATATTACTGCAATGTTCTGCCACCAGAGTGCAGGACTAGCTTTTTTAGTTAACCTTATACATACTGTAACTTTAACAGGTTTTTGACAAGTTTTCAGAGATAATAAAATATGACATTGATGCATCAAGTCGGTTTGCTTACAGAGGAAACGGGAAACGCGAATCCGAAAATTCACTATCTGCCTCTTTATCGCTCGAATATGCAAGAGTGACAGAGATGTTAGATAAATTTCCTGTTTTCACGATAGACCCTCAGATTTTGGTAGTGGCGCCCCCTACGCAGAGTTTCGCGTAATATTCCCTATTGACAAATATGAAAGTTTCCGACAAAATATAATGGAAAATAATTATGCACGACATTTCTCTGTACCATAGAGTAACTTATACTAGAGCGGTACTGTCATAGTAAATTTTGTAACCCCAGTAAATTCACTGCCATCTGTCGACACACTTTAAAACTAAAAATGAAGATTTATAAAAATACGATAGAATGTATTTAAATATAGATAAATGATTTTTTTTATTTGCATTAATTATTTTTATGATTTTGACCCATGTTCTTTTACTGATATTCGTAAAATTTTTTAAATAACAAACGAAACCGTCAACGCCATCTATTCGACTGTAGGCCAAAACTAGTAGCGCCCTCTCAACGAGAATCAAATTTTCTTGATTTTCGAGGCACGTTTTTTCCTTAGACTGTATCCATCTATTACGGAGTTATATCTATCTTTGTCTGTACCTACCTCTCTATTATAATCAATAACTCTAGTTCGCACTTAGAAGTGTTTGTGCATATTCGTACGTATTTGAACGAGTGAAATTCGTACGAGCATGCAATACGATCCGACGGCTTTTTTTTTCCACAGGCAAGGCAAGTTTGATTTGTCCAACGCGATGCTCCGCAAACACTGGACGCTAGAACACATCGCCAGAAACATGGACGAGTGCAGACAACTCTTGGAGGCGTCCGTAGGCCTCGCCGCGCCGGAATCCGCTAGGCTCACGGGCTAACCTTCGGCCTCGAGAATAATTTAGAGATAATGTACATATTGGATAAGCTTTAAGTAGACAATAATAGTACATTATGATACAAGTGTGCTAAGTTGGTATTGAGGCGATATTGTGCGCGCGAGCTGTAAGCGAGCGCGCAATAAGAAAGCCGATGTGTGTAATGACCAATGCACACGCGTTTCATACGACGTTTTTCAACACACTTGCGAGAAAAAAAAAGATACTCATATTAATCAAATTTTAATAGTTTTTACAGTTAGTATTGTGTGTTTCATCTGTCATACTGCCGGCCGGGGCGAGGGCCGGCCGCGCCAATTAAAGAAGGCTCCCTTTCCATGCATATTATTAGCAATCAGTTAGCTTCTTAACTCAGTCGGATAATATAATGAAAAACCACGAGTGGAATAATACACTGAAAGAGCACGCGTGTTTAATATCTAGGATTATGAGCCAAAAATCGGTGGAATAAAAACGTCGTTTTGAGCAAGTGTGTTGAAAAGATAGTTATTGAAGTAAATAGATGATTTTCTCTTTTAAAATCCACATTCAAAATTACATATATTCAATTCTAAAAATGTTATGTCATTTCTTATCAGAATCATACAATTAAAAGCAGTTAGTTTATTTTAATGGTAGTTTTAGTTTGATATATATTATTATAATTATTATGTTATTTAAATTTACATTTATCTTCCGAGAAAAGAAAAATAATGTATTTAAAAAAAATACAATTAAAGGAAGCATGCAGCTTGATCGTAATATTTCAAGATTACGGAGTAAATAGGTTCAGTTACAATAACTTTTTCACCTCAGCAGCTCGAACAAGCCTACTTTCGTCACTCCCTGGTGAAACAATGTAGCTTTTTAATTTAGTTAAGGCCATGAAGTTCATACTTTTATTACATTTTTTATATGGTATGGTATGGTACGGTACGGTACGGTACGGTACGGTACGGTACGGTACGGTACGTATCGTATCGTACATATTATAATACTTTTTTTTTCTGTTTATTCTGTGTAATTCGAAATACATTTTAACCTTTAATATGTTATCACTACTGAGGTGAAAAATTATGTGTGCAACACGAGAGCATAGTTATTTTACATCTCGTGTTTTTGAGTCCCTCGCTACCCTCAAGATTCTACCTTAGAATCACGAGCGAAGCGAATCTTTCGCTTTCTCGGGACTCAAAATAAACACTCGCAAGAAAAACCAACTTTCCTCTCTTGTTACACAAATAACTATTCTCGTATAGTGCCAATGCGGCCACGTGGGCACAAAAGGCAAATATTTTTATCACTTTTTTACTGATGTCTAATCTCACAAAAACATAAATTTAGAGATATTTCCGTATTGCAGGCACCATACGTTCTATTCTTCCTAAAAAATTATATGATCTGTGCTATTGCTCAGGGCAATGCTTAGCCGAACGGAGCCGAAAAAGCCCGAACGCTCTAGTTTCCTATCCCCATATCAAAGATAGATATAACTCCGTAATAGATGGATACAGTCTAAGGAAAAAACGTGCTTCGAAAATCAAGAAAATTTGATTCTCGTTCAGAGGGCGCTACTAGCTTTGGCTTACTGTCGTATAGATGGCGTTGACGGTTTCGTTTGTTATTTAACAATTTTAACGCATATCAGTGAAAGAACATGGGTCAAAATCATAAAAATAATTAATGCAAATAAAAAAAATCATTTATCCATATTCAAATACAATTGATCGTATTTTTATAAATATTTATTTTTAGTTTTAAAGTGTGTCGACAGATGGCAGTGAATTAACTGGGGTTACAAAATTTACTATGACAGTACCGCTCTAGTATAAGTTACTCTATGCCCATATATACTATCCATAATTTCTATACCATCCATATCCCATATATCCTACCCCTAACACAAGTGACACTAGAGTAAACTAAGTATATCTGTAGGTACTCTATGCTATGGAAGGTAGAGGTAAGGAAATGAATCTTCATGTATCAAAAAGTGACCGTAAAAAAACAGTAAATAGGCGGCGCCACCATACACTGAAGTACCTAGACCATACACATAGTATTTTATATAGATGTGCACCCGTGCGACCGTGAGGGACAGAACATACGCAATGCGACAAAATTAAAAACACGTTTTAACATTCCTGACAAGATACCAGAAACAACCTACGTAATTTGGTCGGGTTATTTGCTGCCCGTTCCCTATTTCATATCTACATTATTATACCTCTATGGTTCATGTCATAGAGTGTCCTATATATTACAATACTCTTTGGTCTCAGAGCCTACCTAGCGCCACTGGAGAGATTAGGAACTATTATTTATTGCCGAAAGCGGTCACTTTTGCAACAATTCTGCCATAAGAGATTGGCATCCTTTCTATACCATCCATACTCTATGCTAACGATGATTGACGTGATATTATGGATGGTATAGAAAGGATTGCAATCTCTTATGGCAGAATTGTTGTAAAAGTGACCGCGTTAAGCTTTAAATAATAGTTCCTAATCTCTCCGGTGGCGCTAGTTAGGCTCTGGGACATGAGTATAACATGAACCACATAAGGCAATAAATAACCCGACCAAATTACGTAGGTTGTTTTTGGTAGTATTTCGGTGTATGGTGGCGCCGCCTAATTACTGTTTTTTGATGGACACTTTTCATACATAGACATTTGGCTCCTTTATACAGTCTCCATGCGTTAAGCTTTAAATAATAGTTCCTAATCTCTCCGGTGGCGCTAGTTAGGCTCTGGGACATGAGTATAACATGAACCACATAAGGCAATAAATAACCCGACCAAATTACGTAGGTTGTTTTTGGTAGTATTTCGGTGTGTTTTTTGATGGACACTTTTCATACATAGAGATTTGGCTCTTTTATACAGTCTCCATGCGTGATATATCACTTTTGATGGCCAAACGTCACGGTTATTTCAAAATCGTATTCCGGACAAATTCGTAAAATTTAAGTAAATATAACTCAGGACACACCAATGTTTCCTGCCAATTCTACTCACTTGATCAGTCTAGCCCGAACACTGGCTTCCACGAGTACTGTAGATATCCTACACTGTGATGTTCACAAAACTAGACACCCGAAATAAGTACAGGTTTGAAGAGTCCCTTTACAGCGGTAATAAACTCTCACTTCAACCCCAGAGAATATAACATGTTGTTCAAGTTGCACTAAAATCGTGCTCAAACTGTAGACCTGCTTTGGAATTATCCAATATACAATCTATTTATTAGCATTTAAATTTGGCTATTCGTAAAGGAATTAAAATGAATACCAGAATAGCAATTTTGTGGTTGCTGCTTTTCACTGGAGGTTTGACCTACACCGCCAACTGGTTGCTTGAGATGGATCCGTCTTATATCAACAAAACGCAAGCATTTCTGGAAGAGTGGATACCTTCGATAACTTTACAGCAAACAGACCAGTTACGGCAGTAGCTAAGCTATATTTTAGTAGGCTATTACCCTTTAATTTGTGAATTGTGCAAACAACGCTCATACTAAGTATTTTTCCGCGCATCAGCGCCACCTAGCGGACGCCCTGAACATAATTATGGGTCTACTTTGTAATGTATTATTTAAATGTTATTGACGTAGAATTTTCTTAATGTTTCACTTTGATTTTCGTTGTAGGTAAATCAAATAAAAAACATTGTAACGTCTGCTTTATTTAAAAAATAACTATCATGATTACAGTATTATTACGTTATAATAATATCTAAACAGAAAAACCGTGTTGGGGTTTAGGAACAATAATAGGTACCTAATAGTTTTAATAAGTTACTTTGTGTTTTTTGTAGTTAAAAAAATAGTAGGATTAATAACAGGACATAACACACTAAACAAACACCTACATATCATGGGTAAAACGGACAGCCCCATGTGCAGAGCGTGCATGGCAGAAGAAGAAACAACAAAACATATTCTCCTAGACTGTAAACAGGTAGAAGTATATAGGAGCAAATACCTAGGAAATCCATGCACACTAAAGGAAGCAACTAGCAACCTGAAGACCTTGCTAGGCTTCGTGGAGGAGCTGGGGTGGTTAGAGTAGCGCTACGCTTTCACGCAAAATAGGCACATTGGATGTCGAGTTGCGGAAAATGCCCAGCAAAACTAACTAACTAAGTTACTTTGTCCCTGTTTAGGGGCATTCCATTAAAACGGTAAGTAATTCATCTAGTTTCTTTAAACAAAATTCTTAATTTATGCAATGTCTACCTGTAAGGTAAGACAAAGTATCGGCGTATTTTGTATGCGAATTACTTTGTCTACTTGCTTATTATAGTAAAAGTATATTAAACAGTTTATCAAGAAAACAAGCTTTAAGACGTGAGTATCAGGATGGCGGGTGTACATCGACAAATGGAGCTGAGGTGTACGTCAGGAGTTAGTGCTAGCAAAGATAGATATAACTCCGTAATAGATGGATACAGTCTAAGGAAAAAACGTGCCTCAAAAATCAAGAAAATTTGATTCTCGTTCAGAGGGCGCTACTAGCTTTGGCCTACTGTCGTATAGATGGCGTTGACGGTTTCGTTTGTTATATAACAATTTTAACGCATATCAGTGAAAGAACATGGGTCAAAATCATAAAAATAATTAATGCAAATAAAAAAAGTCATTTATCCATATTTAAATACATTTTATTGTATTTTTATAAATCTTCATTTTTATTTTTAAAGTGTGTCGACAGATGCCAGTGAATTTACTGGGGTTACAAAATTTACTATGACAGTAGTACCGCTCTAGAGAGGTGCTAGCAATGTGCCAAATGTGCGCCAAAATTGGAGCAATGTGCTCTTTAAACTCCAGAGATATTTAATATATAAATGACGTCCGCCAACCTGACGTCAGGTTGGCGGGTGCATTTCCAGTTCTAGCTAATGGCTGCCTACTCAAGGGTCAATGTTGATACCATAAATGAATTCAGCACCCCCGATTTATACGTAAACGTTACCAAACCCGGCCTAGCAGCTTTACTGATGTAGATAATCAAGATAAAAATGAGAGCCCTAAATATACGTTCAAGAGCGGATATCTCCAAAACTATACAAGATATCGAAAAACTTGACCGAATAAAACTTGTAACAAATTAAATCTCTTTTCATTTTGTATAAGTGGCCAAGTCGCTCAGACGCATAGTTTCCGAGATATAATCGAAAAACCGAAAAATGGAACCTTCAAACCCCCTCTCCCCCCAGCACCAGGGTTATGGCCGGGGACTTTTGATATGTTCACCTCCTAACTAGTTCAAACAAAGCTACGAAGTCAAAAATTGTGTTCCAAGCATTTCCCTCTATACCTTTTTTTGGGCATTTATTTCCTGGCCTATTAATAATACGTGAGTGACGTGAGTAAAATAATTCAATAAGTAATGTCGTCCACTAAATAATGTGGTACAACAAATTTAACAACCCTAGGGGTTAAATAATTTCACGGTTTAGACTCACTTGTTTTAGTCACTCGCGCCCCCTAGGGGTACCCCTAACCCCTAGGGGGGTAACTCTAGGGGTAGGCGAGACTTGACAACAAGATAGACGCAAAGTATCCTCAAGAATGTTTTATCCAATTTTGACTTCTAAACGTAAGCTTAGTCATTAAATAATAGATTCATATGAAAAATAAATAGTTGTAGGATATAATCAATTAATCATGCAAAAAGTTTGACATTACCTGGTCCGTACCACTGTTTAAAACTGAAGTTAAAACAATGGCTTAAAAAACCGGCCAAGTGCGAGTCGGACTCGCGCACGAAGGGTTCCGTAACATTCGAAAAAAAAACAGAAAAAAAAATCACGTTTGTTGTATGGGAGCCCCATTTAAATATTTATATTATTCTGTTTTTAGTATTTGTTGTTACAGCGGCAACAGAAATACATCATCTGTGAAAATTTGAAATGTCTAGCTATCACGGTTCATGAGATACAGCCTGGTCATAGACGGACAGCGGAGTCTTAGTAATAGGGTCCCGTTTTTACCCTTTGGGTACGGAACCCTAAAAAAAGTGGTCGCTTCACTTCACTCTTTTCTTTGTGGCCACCGCGCAGTTAAGCGCAATTCTGCCAAAAACGAGTATCGAGCTTCACACGGCTGACATGAGGGTATATCATAAATAATCCGATCGAGAGATTACATTAAAATGTGTAATACCTGGAAGAAAAAAGACGGACACAATATAACTCTCTCTTGCTACTGCATGTAATGTCTTACGGGGGAACTCGGACTGCCTTGAACTGGTTGCACAGCTCGTACGCCTGTTCGTACCATCTATAGCTAAGGCCCAAATTAATTTACGACCGCGAAGTCCTCACCTATTAGCTGTGCCTAAAACGCGCACTATGTCTCATGGCAAATCACCACTTGTCCGCGCTCTACAGTATATCAACGCGCTCCTCGCATCAGCACCGGAATGTGATTTATTTGCAAGTAGTTGGATGGATCTGTGTAAAGAATGTATGAAGTACTGTGAGGCGATGGATAAGCGTGAATCATCTGTTTTGTACTAGTTTTTTTTCTTACATTTGTTCTGTTGTCCTTTCTAGACTGTATCATGTACCTAGTTGTATAAATACTTTCTATTATAAATTTCTCAGTGTATTAGTTCGCTGTAATGCTGTGTAAATTTTTTGAATTAATAAAATAAAATAAATAACGTCAACCACCACCAATTTTGAACCATTTGTTTCAAAAATGAGACATTAAAAGAAAATAGGTATCACGACGGTAGTGTTGGCTGTATCCCGCATATGATTATTAGATGTTATTAGCAAGTACAAATTTCACCCAAAAATAGCTATAGTTTTTTTTTTCAGTAAAAATCATGCTTTTAAGACAGCTGAGCTGAAGTGTGCGAAAGGGAAGCCATCGCGTATATGAACATCCCATAAGTGCGAACTAGTCAGACTACAAATTGTCGGTGCGAGTAAAAAAAATTGCCATGTATTTTTAAGCTAAGTACTTTTCAGGAGACAAATAAAGTGTTTATTTCCCTGTTCGTAATGTATATTTTGCACTTGTATTTTTTTATAATAGGTTTTTACATGAACATGAAGAGAATATACAGTTTTTCTCGCTAGATGAGATGTCATGTCTACGCTAGCTAGACTATGGACAAAAAACTAAAATGAACAGTATCAAGATTTAGCATTTACAGTTACGTAAATTATACTATTTTAATTTGACTAAACAAAAAGCGTTTAAGAAAATTGATAATTGTGAACGCAGCTTACGGACACAAAATTTTGCGGATTTTATTTTCGGTGCTACCCACCGCTGCATTCAAATAATTATATCAGAACGGATCCTCTGTAACGGTTTACACGTACTGGTTTACGAGCCATTTTTTAAATAAAGTAGATTCCAGTGAAATTACATTTGTTACAGCTACAATGTCGTGCAGTGTGCCGGATTGTAGTGAGAAGAGATCAAGAAATCCGAAAAAATACTCATTTCACAGGTAATTATGATATACCGAGCGAAATTTTCTTAACGTGATTTTGTCAGATTAGCAACATAAAGTGTAAGAAACAGTTCATTGTAAGTTTTTCTTCCGTTGTGTGCTAATATTTGATCATATTAGTTTGATTTGATCATTTTAGTCAATAATTTAGAATAATTTGTGTAAAAACATAAAAGAACTGTTACTTTACGCTAGGGCTTGTCAAAATGTTCACATGACTGTATCGATAACATTATTTCTTCACAAGGCATCAATAAGATATTACGAGTAACGTTTATAACAGACTTAAAATAACCTCCTTTTTTTTGAAGGCGGTTAAAAAACAAACGTTTCTTATGGAACTTTTTATGACATAAAATCATTAAATAAAGCTAAATCTGGTATTTTTTATTAGATTCTCAGACCATTTGTTTAATGATAATTAATATCGAACGAACCATTATTATGAGCGTTTTACGTTTTGTTATCTGTCAAGCTACTTAAACACGCTCCATCCAAGGTCAAATTACTTTCCCCACTAGTGGATAAAATGCGTTTTTCCCCGCTTGTTTTAAAGGACAACAACTTTCCGAGCTAGTGAGGGGAAAAGATTTTTTCCCCTCACTAGCTCGGAAAGTTGTCGTTTATCCTTCAATACAAGCGGGGAAAATCGCGTTTTATCCACTAGTGGGGAAAGTAATTTGACCTTGGATGGAGCGTGTTTAAGTAGCTTGACAGATAACAAAACGTAAAACGCACATGATAATGGTTCGTTCGATATTAATTATCATTAAATAAATGGTTTGAGAATCTAATAAAAAATACCAAATTTAGCTTTATTTAATGATTTTAAGTCATAAACCTTAAAATTCCATAAGAAACGTTTGTTTTTTTATAATGATGTTAAATATAATTCTGAACGCACAAGTTGAGTCGATGCAATTTCAAAACGCATCGTTGACATTTCATACATCAAAAATGTCAACATTGTCAACAATTTTTTTACTTAAAACCTTTTCTCATCGACTCGCGTAAAAATACACAACTTCCAGAGTTTTCTGTTATAATATCGTGAAGAAATGAGTGATTCCAGTGATGAAGATGATCTAACACCTGTGGATGTTGCACTTTCCTCGCTATAGTGAGGTGAAAAGTTTTGTGTTACACACGGGCGCAAATGTATTTTACTTCTCGTGTGTAGAAACACTCGCTACGCTCAGGATTCTATTTTAGAACCACTCGCTTCGCTCGTGGTTCACCTATAGAATCCTTTCGCTTGCTCGTGTTTCAATTCTACACTCGCGGGTAAAATACAACTTTGCACCCTTGTATAACAAATAACTATTATATCACAGTGCAAGTATTATTTAAATACGTCATAATTTGATAGACGTTTGGCAACAAATCCTGTTAATATTCCAGTAATGTGACTGATATCCCAGCCCGTTCCTTTGCAGGTTTCCGACGGACCCTGAATTACGGCGGGAATGGTTGCGTGCAATTACACGAGAAACTTTGACCCCAGCTAATTCTTCTCTTGTGTGCGGCAAACATTTTGTCCCAGAATGTTTCCTACCAACAGCAAAGAGGAAAATCCTGAAGAGGGGCTCGATCCCTACTTTATTCCTACCTGTAAGTATGCATACCTACTCATATACCTATAATCACTCATAATAAAAGTATCTTTTACCTCGTATGAGGTCCATAAAATGTGACGTTCTCAAGCTAAAAGTACCAGTTTATGCTTATGGATTCCGAGATATCAATGATTTTATTTTATAAATCAAGTAGAAATTGTCGAAATTTTGTTTTGTCCAGGAACAGTCTCTTGATACTTAAAATAATCATGTGTATTAAATAAATGTAAATATTAGGGGACATCTTACACAGATCAACCAAAAATAGATATAACTCCGTAATAAATGGATACAGTCTAAGGAAAAAACGTGCCTCGAAAATCACGAAAATTTGATTCTCGATCAGATGGCGCCACTAGCTTTGGCCTACTCTCGTATAGAGGGCGTTGACGGTTTTGTTTGTTATTTATAATTTTAACGCATATCAGTGAAAGAACATGGGTCAAACTCGTATAAAAAAAATTGATGCAAATAAATAATCATTTATCCATGTTTAAATACATTTTGTCGTATTTTTATAAATCTTCATTTTTAGTTTTAAAGTGTGTCGATAGATGGCAGTGAATTTACAGTGGTTACAAAATTTACTATGACAGTAGTACCGCTCTATCTTATTATATCCTCTTTGGATCAACCTAGCCCCAAACTATAGTCTGTATCTTCAGGTATTTAAAAGAATGTAAACAAACCACAATTAAGTATTTTATTGGGCAAGAAAATTCTTCAAGTCAGTTAATTTAACTCGAAATGCCAAAACTTACAGAAGTTTCACTATGATTACTTACTCAACGTAACATAATCATAATCATAATAATTTATTTATAAAACCAATTTACACACCAATTAACAACGAAGCTGCTATAATCGTGCTATTTTGTTAAAAGGAATATATCGGATTGTATTGTAATATACGCTACTACTTCGCCCTAGTAAAGAACCTAAAACAAGATCGAATATTTAGCCATTTGAGGGTAGATGAAAACGTTACACGATTAAGGCCGTTCCATCGGTTTTCCGCTGTCACTGTCACATTTCGCAAGAAAGAACGGGAAAGATAATGCTCGCCAAGTGTCAATTTTGATCGAATTTTGTCGATTTTTATTTATTTTAAAACCGTTACCTTACAATATCGAAATTCGAAAGCTATGAAATTACAATTTAAGTTAAGATTGTTTATTCTTCTTTTTTTGTTTATAGTATCACATAATAAATAACCGAGTAAAGTTGGATTAAAAGTCCGAGTTAGAGGTTACTTTGGGAATTAATTGTATCGAGCGAAGTGCCATAATTCGTGTATCGGAAGCTATGTTATTAAAGATAATATAGTCAATAACTACATATATTTTTTTCACGTCTACGTCACGTCACGTACTAATATCAACGCCTCTTAGAAAAACATGATCATGTAAGGAGATTTTTCGTCTTCTGGCTCAGGGAACCGCCTTAAATGAAATAGGTTAAAGCCAGAACGATGAGGGACAGATCCAGGCAGTTTTATATTTATTTG
This sequence comes from Cydia strobilella, assembly GCF_947568885.1. NCBI lineage: Eukaryota > Metazoa > Arthropoda > Insecta > Lepidoptera > Tortricidae > Cydia > Cydia strobilella. The sequence continues at coordinate 60,241,575 of NC_086068.1, forward strand.
GTTAACTGATAAATGTTTCAAGTACCCGAAAATTTAAAAACACATTGTTTATATTTATTTAGCTACCTAAAGATACAGACTACAAGATAAGCAAAGCTTGTACTATGGGTGCTACGAGTACGGTGCTAGACGACGATATACATACTTATATAGATAAATACATACTAGCTATTTTTTTATTATTTCTTATTGTACAATAGTATATGGTCATTTTATTAAACACTAAGTATAAAAAAATCAAAATTACAAACTAAATTAAAAACTAAAATTAAAAACTAAACTTAAAAATAAACTATAAATAAAAAATTTGCTCCAAATCAGTACCGTCTATTGGCAGCGTGCCCAGAAGGCTGGCAGCATTGCCACGTTGTATGGCAACGCTGATCCGCTGTGCTAGATGTGAACCAGCCCTCTGGTCACGCGTCAACTCTACTAACCTGCGGCTACATTCCTTAAAAACTCTATGGGCACTTTTCCCCCCAAGGCCCCATAGTTTCAACCCCAAACGGCTCAAATATGCAACCACTATTTATGGTTGCATACTTGCGCCGCTTATACATACTTATATACTTACACAGAAAACCCCCATGACTCAGGAACAAATATTTTGTGTTCATTACACAAATAAAAGCCCCGGGATTCGAACCCAGACCATCGGCTTCGCAGGCAGGGTCACTAGTGTCACTGCCCACTAGGCCAGACCGGTCGTCAAGTTAATTGCAAAGTTGTAAAGTTGCAAATTTCCTCAGCAATTTAAAAAAAACACGCTTAAAGTTTAATGACTGACTAGGGTATCTCATTGTCGGTTGTCCTTACGATCGGCAATCAAATACCCTAGTCGTTAAACTTTTTCTTTAGAAGGCACGATATGAATAAATGTATTTTTAAACAGTTATAAACTATTCTTCAATAAATACTCAAATTTTAAAGATGGGCAGCACCAGTCTCTCTCGCTATACCGTAATTTCGAAAAGGAATTCGTATAGGAGGTGCAAGCGTTATTGCTTGCCCTTAGAGTTGGTCAAAGACGCCTCGTCTTATTAAGATGTGCTATGTGACAGACAGAGAGACGGACAGCGGAGTCTTAGTAATAGCATAGAGTAACTTATACTAGAGCGGTACTGTCATAGTAAATTTTGTAACCCCAGTAAATTCACTGCCATCTGACGACACACTTTAAAACCAAAAATAAATATTTATAAAAATACGATAAAATGTATTTAAATATGGATAAACGATTTTTTTATTTGCATTAATTATTTTTATATGATTTTGACCCATGTTCTTTCACTGGTATGCGTTAAAATTATAAATAACAAACGAAACAGTCAACGCCCTCTATACGAGTGTAGGCCAAAACTAGTGGCGCCATCTGATCGAGAATCAAATTTTCGTGATTTTCGAGGCACGTTTTTTTCTTAGACTGTATCCATCTATTACGGAGTTATATCTATCTTTGGTAGACATAAAAATGTAATACAAACAACAAAGAAAACAGACATGTAGTACACAACTCTACCATATCTTTTTAAAAGGCATAGGTATATCGATAAATAAAAAACCGGTAAAGTGCGAGTTCGTTTAACTCGCACACCGAGGGTTCCGTACAACCTTTCAATTTTCTCATGTAAATGGAATCACGAAAGACTTCATATACTAAGCGTAATTGTGTACAGCGCCATCTATCGGCAAATTGGCTAACTAATTTGCGCGGCCTGTATGTATGTTGGTTTTTCAAGGATACTTAAATCTTATTGTGAAGAGGTGTTGTTTTTTAGCTTTTATTTGACTAGAATGGATGTAGTTATTATTATTGAACCCACTTCACTTCAATGAATAGTAGATTGTTAACCAAGGGTTGAATGGCACCCATTTCTGTCGAGGTAGTGTAATAGTCCGAGACGGAAATGGTGCCTTTCATCCGAGTTAAACACTCTACTTTTCATATAGCATGCGAGGAAACAAAACAAGACAAGGCAATTTTGCAAAATCAGTAATTAAAGTACCTAATAGACCTACGGCCATGATTTTTTTTCCTTAGGACTTACTTGCAATCGGAGACTTTTCATGTGTGAAGATAAATAACCCCTAGCGAAAAACATTTAGATTGCAATATTTACGAAAACACACATATTTTAACAAACTGCAATTTTAATTGTAATTTTAAAATGATTTGTTCATTATAACACGTAAATCAGCGGGATTGCCTCTTACTTTTTAATTTTTTACTTTTTCGTTCTAAAACTCCCGAATAGTCAATGGCATCCCAGTCATTTAGCCAACATAGTAAAAGTATTTAAAAATGTAAATATTAAATTACAATTTAATGAATAAAATGAGCAATTTATCTTATATTTTATTTTATTTTTATGAATATAGTGGTAAATAACTTTAAAACCCATTTAATATTGTACAAACGTTTAACTGTGGCTCTAACGGATTATGTCTTTGCTCATTTACGCAAGTGTAAGGTTTAAAAAATATATATTTGGTGTATTCCTTTTGGTTCCCTCCTTATAAAATCGAGTAAATACAATTCAACAAAAGAAATCAAGAATAATTGATTTTAACAATTTACTTACATCATTTTTGATAAAAAACAATTCAATGCAAAATTAGTAAAATTAGAACAATTACCAATTGTTCCAGGCGAGGAAATAAAGACACTATTTTTCAATTTTGTTTCCACCCAGTTGCTCGTCGGAGGGGGACGCAGAGGAGTACACCACATTTCAGCACTAGAGCAGAAACGTATCACTTTCTGCGCACTTTTTAGAACAACAACGACCCACTTTCAGAGCATGAGATATGAAAGTTTTTTTAAATGCATGTTCTATGACAGAAACAATTTTGAATATAAAACATTGTACTATTATTACCCAAATATGTATGTATGTATGTAAACACTTTATTGCACATAAGACAGGTTAAGATATACAATTAAACAGAAAGTATACAATGTACAAAGGCGAACTTATCCCTGTAAGGGATCTCTTCCAGTCAACCTTATCGTCTCAATGAGTATCGTTATTTTTGTGTATCGTATATTTATAAAAACAATATCGAATATTGCCTTCGGAAGCTTAAAACATGCTTGCTGTAAGAAAAACGCCTCTTCTTTGACAGGTGTTCCGTACCATTCAGACAACTTATAAAGAACGGTTTTTCAATATCCAATATTAAAGAATGTACCATATTCAATCAAAAGGGTACTTATTGTCGGTTGTCAATAAGGCGCTATTTCCATACAGCTTCAATTTGAAATCAACCTTATTGACAAGCGACACAATGTGGGACCTTTTGGTTGAAAATGTCACAAATAAACGTGTTATAATGATGAAGAGGTAAGTAATAAAAATATGAAATATGTATACTTTTCGTATTCTTACATTAACAGTAGGTTTTTATGTTGATTACGACGTTTAAAGGAAACTAATATTAACACTCATCAATAAGTAGTCATGAATAAATTTAAAAAAATTGGAAAAGTAAAAAGCACTAGTTCGCGAAAACCAACTTTCCGCACGCTAAACAGCTACGTAAAGTAGCAATTTTTGAGCAACTGTATTAAAAATATTTTTTTAATACAGTTGCTCAAAAAGTGGTGGTGGTCGCTTTCAGCTCGTGGCAAGATACCTCAGTACTAGTGGTAAAAAGACATTCTTTTCACACTAGTTGTAAAATGTACTATTACATAATTTAATGTTTATTAATAACCACTTTGCCCTACGGCCTACGCACATATATCGTACAACGTTTTATCTACGCACATATCGTTAGTTCTCTAAAATGCGTTCAGAAACCGTCCATATAAAAATCTGTTTTTGTTAACCTATTACAAGTTACAACTTGTTGCTACGAAGGAGCGGCGCTTCCTGTCCTGATACAGGTATAATACTTAATAGGAAGTCCCAACCTGCTACCTTGTAATGTAACATTTAGTTAATGTAATAATTTTCATTTTTTTCATTTTCATTATATACACAGGCATCAGAACCAGAATCCAACAGCCCGATAATAAACTTTCTAAATGCGGACTGCAGGCGACGCATCTTAGACTATTTGCCAGTTCGGGACCTCATGCGGATGGAACGGACCTGCAAACTCTGGCAGAACTCAGTGCTTGATCACATATCACGTAAGGAACGCTTTTTACACGACTATCCATCCATACTATAATTACTATTCATACTAATCCATACATAATATTATAAATGCGAAAGTGTGTCTGTCTGTCTGTTACCTCTTCACGCTTAAACCGCTGAACCGATTCAGTTGAAGTTTGGTATAGAGATAGTTTGAGTCCCGGGAACGACATAGGGTAGTTTTTATCCCAGAAGTCATCCTTTAAGATGGTTAAAAAGGGAGGTGGGAATTTGTATGGAGAATCGATAAAAAGCAGATAAAAAAAAAATAAGCTACCCAATTTACTATTCCACGCAGACGAAGTTGCGAGCAAAAGCTAGTATATAATTATAATGTAATGAATGCGAAAGTGTGTCTTTCTGTCTGTTAACCTCTTCACGCTTAAACCGCTTAACCGATTTAGTTGAAATTTGGCATAGAGGTATAGTTTGAGTTCCGGAGAAAGACGTAGGATAGTTTTTATGTCGGAAATCATCTTGAGATATTTAATGAATTGCTTGATAATAGGGTAGTTGACACATGTTGAATTTTATAACTTGAAGTGTGGGGCGTTAAGGGGTATATTAATTTTCCGAGAAAAAATACGCGATTTTTGTTTCGCCGACAACGATTCGCCGACGGGTTTTTTGGCCGAGTACCGATTGGCAGAATCTCATTACGCATAATAGGGTAAAGGCACCAGTGCTCAGGCATGCACCAGTGGTCAGCCTTTCTTGCTTATTTTTGGCTGTTATTATCACACCTTTTCTAATTTTCATGTCAAAAGTAGGTGATATAATAGATTGATAAACTATTGCAGGTGCAGACGCAATAAAAAAAATTTGTGCATGGGCATTTTTATTTTTAACCGACTTCAAGATTTCAAAAGGAGGAGGTTCTCAATTCGGTTGTTTTTTTTTTTTTTTTTTTTTTTTTTAATGTTTGTTACTCCATAACTCCGTCATTTCCGGACCGATTTTGAAAATTCTTTTTTTGATTGTAAGTATATATATACAGATTGGTCCCGTTTTTGTCAAAAAGCAGTTCTGATGATGGGATCCATGAGGAATCGAGGGAACTCCTCAATTGTGAAAGGCATACACATAGTGATTTTTGTATTTTTATCAACAAATCCAGCATTTCCATTTTAAAAAGTGACATTTGATGAAGTGGAACTGCTGATGATGATCAGAATGGAACTCTTCAATAACGCATAGTTTACGTTTGGCGATTTGTCCTCTTCTTTATGTTTGTTAAGCAACATAAGTTTTTAAGACATATTTTTGTCAAGCTCGAGTTCTGATGATGAGACCCACAAGGAACCGAGGGAACTCCTCAAATGTGAAAGGTATACATATAGTGATTTTTGTATTTTCATCAACAAATCCAGCATTTACATTTAAAAAAGTGACATTTGATGAAGTGGAACTGCTGATGATGATCAGAATGGAACTCTTCAATGACACATAGTTCACGTTTGGCGATTTGTTCTCTTCCTTATGGACCCTGACCCAAACTTGGACCCGGACCCGGACCGAACTCTGACCCAAACTTGGACCCGGACAGCCGGACACGGACCCGGACTCGTATCCGGACCCAGACCCGGACCCGGAAATGCTACTAGGAAAGTGGGTTAGGTGAGTGGGTGGGTTTTGAACTGCGATTCTCACAGAACAGAACTGCTATCAGAAAAGTAAGTTAGGTTAGAGCTGTGACCCTTACAGAAACGAAATGCTATCAGAAAAGTAGGTTAGGTTAGGTTAGAACTGCGACCCTTACAAAAACGAAATGCTACTAGAAAAATGGGTGGTTTTACCTCCTTTTCTACATAATTAGGCAAAAGATGCTGTCTTTTTCATTTCATTGTCTGGAATCTTAGAGTGCACCATCAACAATAAGTGAACTTTCAGCGGCATCCCCCATTGAAGTCGGTTTTTTTTTCTTAAAAATTATTGAAAAATAGATTAATTTTTAAAAGAATTGTCTAGCATGAACCACAACACTACTTCAAAAAAGTGCTGTCTTCAGACATGAAGGATCATGACTGTGATATGCGCCATTTTTTTTGGAGTGTCATATGGTATTTTGATAAGTCGTTAAAAGCCGAATTATGATATCTTGTTAAATGAATTTGGACTGCATCACATGATTAATACTTATTCTATCTGAAAAAAGTACAAAATTAATATAATCCCTATAAAAGTAACATTTTTAAAGCGGCTGACTATTGGGAACTACTTTTTTGTGTGAAATCCAATAGTCAGCCTCCCTTGGCTGACTACTGGGTTTATGGCAATAATTTTGAAAAGGTAGTAAACCCAGAAGTCAGCCGGGGGAGGCTGACCATAGGAATCGGAACTTTTTTTTATTTTCAAATGAAATCTAAGTCCTTAAGCCAAGTACCTTTAAATATTTACATTATTATCATTTTATTTGATTGAAATAAGTAACTACCCAGTAGTCAGCCTGTGGCTGACCAGTGGACATTGACATCGCGGAACTCAGAACCCACTAATCAGCCGTTAAAATGGGATGGCTGGGCACTGGGTACTTAAAGGCTGTATATTGGTACACAGAGGGCTGATTACTGGCAAAAAAGCACTTTCATTATATTTAATTAAATATTTCCATAAAGCAACATTTAAAAACGTTTTATTCTTTACAAAACTTAAAGTATATGAAATTCTTGAACAGTAAAAACTTTAATAATTCTTATAGCTCAATTAGTAATCAAATTTATCAAATTAAACGATCTTGAACATAGAAATTTCGTAAAAAGGCTGACTACTGGTGCCTTTACCCTAGTCGTTTGCAAGAGTAGTCAATAAACAGAGCATTGATACGCATACTTACTTTTGGTAGAATAACCATTTAGAAACTGTCATAATTATACCCGAGAAACCATTGGTCGAAACACAATATAGTAGGAGATACGTTATATATGGTCGACCTTCACCGATGTCTGACGGATAAAACTTATATTTTATGAAAGAAAATATGTTCCTGAATATAAATAAATAGGGTTGCCTAAAGAAATATGGTCAAGGCTATATTTAATACATTTTTAAAAATATTTTTTTCTTAAAATTTCACCGATTTGTCTGACGAACGAAATAAGTACCAATGGAAAGTATACAACTTGTACAACATAAATAAATTAGGTTGCCTATGTTTTTCCGGTCACTATTATGAGGTTGCCTTGTTTAAACATGTGACTAAATCGATAATTGCACCCATCTGTCTGACGCTTGAATTATATATCAAAATAATGGTAATTTTATTGTGAATACAATGGTATAGGGTTGCCTGCAACAATCCGGTCACAATTAAGGGTTGCCAGGCTTTTAAAGAAAATAAGAAGAAAAGACTTTTAGCGATAACTCATAAACGGCTTAACTGATTACGATTGTTTTAACTATTTTCGAATGTGCTTATTAATCACTATTTTTGTGATTTTTTTCATAATTTTTGGATGTATGGTTCGAAATTTAAAAGGAAAAACCCTTTTTTTCCTTTCTAAATAATTATTTCCGAAATGATTCACTTTATCAAAAAAAGTTGTTAAAAGACCCCTATTTATTTTGAAAGACCTATCCAACGACACCCCACACTATACGGTTCAGACGATAAAAAAATTGTCACACACGTTTTGTTTATTTCAAAGCGAATATTTCCGAAAATATTCACTTTATCAAAAAAAAAAAGTTCAAAACCCCTATTCATTTTAAAATACCTATCCAACGACATCCATACCATAGGGATAAAGTGAATATTTTAGGAAATAATCGCTTCGAAAGAAACAAAATGTGTGCAATAATTGTTTTTATTGTTTTAACCCTATAGTGCTGGATATTGTTGGATAGGTCTTTTAAAATGAATAGGGTTCTTCAATAATCAATTTTGGATAAAGTGAATATTTTCGGAAATAATCCCTTCGAAAGAAACAAAATGTATGTGAGGATTTTTTTTCATTTCAAACCTATAGTGCCGGATATTGTTGGATAGGTCTTTTAAAATGAATAAGAGTTTCCAAAAAATAATTGTTGATAAAGTGAATATTTTCGGAAATAATCGCCTCGAAAGAAACAAAATGTATGTAAGGATTTTTGTTTCGGTTCAACCCAATGATGTGGGATGTCGTTGGATAGGTCTTTTAAAATAAATAGGGGTTTTAGAAAAACATTTTTTGATAAAGTGAATATTTTCGGAAATAATCCCTTTGAAAGAAACAAAATGTGTGTGACAATTTTTTTATCGTTTGAACCCTATAGTGTGGGGTGTCGTTGGATAGGTCTTTCAAAATAAATAGGGATCTTTAAACAACTTTTTTTGATAAAGTGAATCATTTCGGAAATAATTATTTAGAAAGGAAAAACAAGGGATTTTCCTTTTAAATTTCGAACCATCCATCCAAAAATTATGAAAAACATCACAAAAATAGTGATTAATAAGCACATTCGAAAATAGTTAAAACAATCGTAATCAGTTAAGTCGTTTTTGAGTTATCGCTAAAAGTCTTTCCTTCTTATTTTCTTTAAAAGCCTGGCAACCCTTATTTGTGACCGGATTTTTGCAGGCAGCCCTATACCATTGTATTCGCAATAAAATTACCATTATTTTGATATATAATTCAAGCGTCAGACAGATGGGTGCAGTGCAATTATCGATTTAAACTCACATGTTTAAACACGGCAACCTCATAATAGTGACCGGAAAAACATAGGCAACCTAATTTATTTATGTTGTACAAGTTGTATACTTTCCATTGGAACTTATTTCGTTCTTCAGACAAATCGGTGAAATTAAAAAAAAATTTTTTTTTCAAAAATTTATTAAAAATAGCCTTGACCATATTTCTTTAGGCAACCCTATTTATTTATGTTCAGGAACATATTTTCTTTCATAAAATATAAGTTTCGTCCGTCAGACGTATCATTGAAGGTCGACCATATATGACGTCATCACGTATCTTAGACTATAGGTCGAATGTTCATTGGCATTGGCATATTGATTAGCAGAACTTCTCTCAGCGATCACTCCGCACCGCACCCATGGTCCGATTTGAGTAATTCTTTTGTTGTTTGAAAGAAGTTACCTCCGAGGTGTTCCCATGATATTTTTGGTTCTGATCTGATGATAGAATCCATGAGAAATTGAGGGAACTCCTAAATTTTTAAAGGCACGTGTATGGTGATTCCGGTGTTTTCTAAAGTAACTCAAGAAATTCCTTCCGAAAACCACCAATTTGATGCATTGCAACTGACAGCCATACCACGAGTTTGTGACTACATATTTGCTCGTTGTTGTCTCAACCTCTTGTCTTGTCTGCGAATCGATAATCTGCTGAAAATTTCTCGGAGAATCATTAGGTACCCTGTCTCAGGACTTAAGGGTCCCCGGCAAGCTCGGTTCTCCATACAAACGTAGTTCCACTCTCATTTTAAAACAACTATCTAGATTCTGAAACTTTGTACTTACAATAGGATAAGATATATCTGTGTCTGTAATTAGTTGTATGTAGCTTCAGATACAGTAGTTAAAAAAATACAGCGATTTTAAATTATTCATACAAAACTTGTTTTTGCTCTATTTCGTTTGTTTTATAAACTTGAGCTATATAATCTAATTACAGACCTAGATTTATCTCATGTCATTGTATGTGCAAAGTTGCCAAAGTTTCATTATAATCCAACACGTAGTTTAAAGGATGGAGACAACGACCCTGTACAGTTACTGCCGATTTAAAAAGAATAAAAGTGGAGAATTTGCAACAAGAAGGAGTAAATGATGAGTATAGGAGTAGATTAAAAACCGAATTCAATGGTATGGATGAGATTAGTGAGACTGAACAATTGTGGAATAGTTTTAAAAATAAAGTAGTAAGTGTGGCAAGTGAAGTATGTGGAGTGAGGAAGAGGCACAAAGGAAAAAAGGAGAAGAATGTTTGGTGGGATAAAGAAGTGCAAGAAGCTGTGTGTAAGAAGAAACAGTTGTGGTTGGATTGGTTAGCCACAAGAGCTAACCAAAGAAATCACACGGCTTCATATGACGAAGTCAGTGAAGCGAAAAAGGATTATAGAAGAATGAAAGTTTTAGTAAAGGAATTAGTAGACAGAAAGAAAGACGAACAGAAAGATAAAATGGAAGAAAGGCTGTCTCAAGATTTCCAAACAAATATAAAGTTTTTCTGGAAGTCCGTTCGTTTAGCCAGGGGTAACACCCAGAGTTCTGAGCTAAAGTCAATAAAAGACAAGAATGGAAGATTAGTGAATGAGGAAGAATGCATCTTAGAAAGATGGAAAGAGTATTTTGAAAGTTTGATAAAGAGGAGGCAAGCACGTCAATTTCGGAGTTGAATGAAAGCATTGAGAACGTGTCAGAGAACGAAGATAGTATTAGCATGGATGAAATTGTGAAAGCGTTGAAAGGAATGAAATCAGGAAAGGCTGCAGGATATGATAGAGTTTCTGTCGAGATGCTGAAAGCTGGACAAGGCATTGTAGCAAGTCAGTTGTACCGCCTTTTCAATATGTGCTTGAGAACCGGTCAAGTGCCCAGGGACTGGTGCAAGGCCGTCATTGTACCTCTTTACAAAGGAAAGGGATCACAACTGGATTGCAAAAACTACAGAGGCATTAGCTTACTCAGCGTCGTCGGCAAATTGTATGCAAAGATATTGATTGAAAGAGTAGTGAAAGAAACCGATGAGAAAGTATGGGATGCACAAGCGGGATTCCGAAAGGGTATGGGATGTACGGATCAAGTCTTTTCCTTGCGATGCATAGCCGAAAAGCATTTGGCTAAAGGTCAGAAGGTCTATTGCGCTTTCGTGGATTTGGAAAAGGCTTATGACAGAGTGGTGAGGAATGAACTTTGGTCGGTACTGTCGGTGTATGGATTGAGCGGCCGTCTCATTCAGGCACTGAAATCGCTCTATGAGGATTCCAGTGCTTGTGTGAGAGTAAACGGGTCGTACACTGAGTGGTTTAGCATCGAAAAGGGTGTTAGGCAGGGATGTGTAGCGTCACCGTGGCTGTTTAATCTGTTCATGGACAGTAGTTTGCATGATTTGAGAAATGATGAATGTGGGCTGAGAATGAGTGGGTTACCCGTCAAATGTCTTCTTTACGCTGATGACCTGGTATTGCTAGCGTCATCGGGTGAAGAGTTGCAGGAGATGGTAACTAGAATGCTTGGATCTTTTGAAAGGAAAGGAATGAAAATTAATGTAAGTAAGACGAAAGTAATGGTATTTGAAAAGGAAGAATATATGACAAACTGTGAAATTTTGATTGGTCAAGAAAGAGTAGAACAAGTGAAAGAGTTTGTGTATCTGGGAACCTTATTCACTAGGGACGGTAAGCATGATAAAGATATTGAAAGGAGAGTGAGTGCTGGAAATCGCGTGAATGGGGCACTTAATGCTTTTATGAGCAGCCAGAAGGTGTCGCAAAAGGCACGGTTGGCTGTGCATAGAGGGGTGCTGGTGCCTACACTTATGTATGGTAGCGAAAGTTGGGTATGGCAGAAGAGGCATCAGAGCCAAGTGAATGCAGTGGAAATGAGAGCGTTGAGAAGTGTGTGTGGTGTGAGATTACAAGATAGAATTAGGAACAGTGTGATAAGGGAAAAGTGTGGACTGAACGAAGATGTAGTGACAAAAATTGAGAAAGGTATGTTGAGATGGTTTGGACACGTGGAAAGAATGAGTGAAAGAAGGCTAACAAAGAGAGTGTATAAGGGAGAGGTAGAAACGGGAGTTGGAAGGGGCAGACCTCGGCGGACTTTCTCTGATCAGATCGGGGAAATCCTGAAGAAAGGCCAGGTCAAGAGCACCCTAAACCGGCGAGCGTGTATGAGGAATGTTATGAAAGTGAAGGAAGCGAAAGAGGTATGTCAGGATCGCAGCAAGTGGAAATCCGTGGTCTCTGCCTACCCCTCCGGGAAATAGGCGTGATTATATGTATGTATGTATGTATGTACGTAGTTTTAAAATGAGAGCGGAACTACGTTTGTATGGGAAGGTGCAATTCGGCCGAGCTTGCCGGGGGCTCTTAATGATATGTAATAATAAAATTCTTCTTTACAGAACGCCGAATTTTGATTCGGATATACAAAGATTTTAAAGAGGCTGTACGGATTGTTCCTGGTGGTTTTAACCCTGCCAAGGCCCCAGATAAATTTTTCGTTACGAAAGACAACGACGAAGTCTTAACTATCTTCATGGAACAATCGGTTGACTGGTGGCTTTCCTTCAAACTTTGGCTCAAAAAATTTGGACCTGCAGTCCGGAAGTTTGATGCTAACTGCCAATATTTTGAAGATGTTGTGGAGATCCTCAGGTACACCTGCCCTAACTTGGAAGTCCTCAGGGTATGTTCACATTTTTATTTATTTATTATTTATTTAATAAAATACAGAGTATTCTTAATTACTATAATCTTCGCCCTCAAAACTCAATAAAGAGTTTGACTGTGGGGTCATCAGTCTCTAGTTACATATATACTTAACTTAATTATATAGTGCAATTACTACAAAATATTGAGGTAGTGTATTTTTAACAAAGATTTAAATTTAGACTTCTTATTTTCACATCTTATGGCTTCGGGCAAACTATTAAGTATTATTGAGGATTTGAGGTTCTCGTTTTTAGGGTTCCGTAGCCAAATGGCAAAAAACGTAACCCTTATGGATTCGTCATGTCTGTCTGTCTGTCCGTCCGTATGTCACAGCCACTTTTTTCCGAAACTATAAGAACTTGAAACTTGGTAAGTAGATGTATTCTGTGAACCGCATTAAGATTTTCACACACAAATAAAAAAAAAACAATAAATTTTGGGGTTTCCCCATACTTAGACCTAAAACTCAAAAAAATTTTTTTATCAAACCCATACGTGTATCTATGGATAGGTCTTCAAAAATGATATTGATGTTTCTAATATCATTTATTTCTAAACTGAATAGTTTGCGCGAGAGACACTGTCGCGCGAGTGACTAAGACAATGAGTCTAAACCGACCAGGCATCGTAAACTGCGAGCAAAATCCATTGAAGGCATTGAATGACGTATGACAATCAGTAACAACCCTAGTACTTCAATGGATTTCGCTCGCAGTTTACGATGCCTGCTCACAACAGTTTAAATTCGAGAATGATAAATCTAAAAAAAAATATATGATGTACATTACCATGCAAACTTCCACCGAAAATCGGTTTGAACGAGATCTAGTAAGTAGTTTTTTTTAATACGTCATAAATTGTAAACCGCAATTTACCTTTCACTCACGTTTCACATAAAAAATACATTTTTTAAATTGTGTAATGTACGGAACCCTCGGTGCGCGAGTCCGACTCGCACTTGGCCGGTTTTTTTTCATTAGCGGGCGCCATTTTCAAAATTTATATAGCCTATGTCACTAACACAATTCGGACGAATTCAACCACATCTCATATGGGGACAGGACAGACGGGCAGACGGACAGACGGACAGACGGACAGACTGACAGACGGACAGCGGAGTCTTAGTAATAAGTTCCCGTTTTTACCCTTTGGGTACAGAACGCTGAAAAGTAAAAAAATCAACATGGTTTTTAAAGCGCTGATGGCCTAGCGGTAAGAGCAGTGGTGGGCAAACTTTCTTCACGAGGGGCCAAAACTTGAAGAAATTTCAGAGGAGGGACAGATTTACAGCAAAAACGCGTTTTTATTATATCGCTGGCCATATACTTACACATTTTTTCAAATGACGGTCGGCGGGCCAGATAAAATCCTTTCGCGGGCCGGATCTGGCCCGCCACTGGGTAAGAGCGTGCGACTTTCAATCCGGAGGTACCAATGAGTTTTTCGTAACTTACGAGTATGTACGATGTACGAAATATCATTTGATATTTACCAGTTGCTTTTCGGTGAAGGAAAACATCGTGAGGAAACCAGACTAATCCCAATAGGGTATAGTTTCCCCTCTGGGTTGGAAGGTCAGATGGCAGTCGCTCTCGTAAAAACTAGTGCCTACGTCAATTTTTGGGATTTGTTGTAAAGCGGCCCCAGGCTCCAAATAAAGGAAGTAGTCGTAACGTATAGACCGCGGGCCAGGAACAGATTTCCATGACCAATCGCCTCCCGGGCGAAAACTCGTAGTGGTTAATGGCTATGTATGATGAACCCTCGTGAGCGTCAGCTGCCGCTCCGTTGGTGGCCTCAACCCACCAACGGAGCGGCAGCTGACGCAGCAAATAAAGTCAATATTTTTTTTATCATCGCCTCCCGCTTGATATTTTGTCAGATGATAGTTTAGATGCTATTGCTAGTAAAACAAATCGTCAGCTGGCTGTATCGCGGTGGAAAGACCGTGTTACGCGTTTCGGTGGCTGCTATTCCTCAACCCACCAACGCAGCGGCAGCTGACGTTCACGAGGGTTCATCATACATAGCCATTAACCGCTATACGAGTTTTCGCCCGGGAGGCGATGACTGACGAAATTTGCGCCTGGCTCGCGGTCCAGTAGGTATTCGAAAATATGAGTAAGACTTACTGATTGCAAAGGCGACGCAGTAATGTATAGGTACTTACAGTCCAAAGTAACTATGCTGGTGCTATGTTCATGTTATGACCGACCATTAATTGTTGAAAATTACGACCAAAAATAATCTTTACTGATATAATTTTAGAATTTTTACGAATTAGAGAATATAGAATATAAATTACTTACACACGGGCGCCTTTTCCACTGTAAGGTCGGGCGATTCAAGCAAGCGATTTGAGTTGAGACTTGAGACCAGCTTTTTTTGAGAGCTTGCTGCGGACTGTTAAGTGACCGACATCCCCCATTTTATCCTACCAGTAGGTTATTTGTATATCCTAGCCTACATAATAACGCCTATAAATGATAGGTGTTATTATAGGCTATATATAATACGCAAATAGGATAATAATACCGACTTGTATAATACTTATATAAGAGTAATTTTATTAATAAATATAATTAATGCAAAAAAGTAAAACTCAATTACAACAAATACAATATTACCCCCCACTCTGATTATCCCCCGGACCAAATGTGCCAAAAATACTGGCGGCATTACCTCGCTGAATGGCCAGGGATATCTTTTGGACGAGGAAAGAACCAGAGCGAGGTTCGCCGCCCCTTTCCCTTAAGCGTCGCCCTATATCCTTAATAAAGAGTAGTTATTCACCTTTAAGAGTAATAAACATATTTTATTGTTAATATTTGTTTTCAGCTGATTAATTTACAAAAGAAGCTGTCGCACACCAGCACGCTGTACTTCCCGAAGCTGGCCCGGCTCGCGTTCCAAGACTGTGGGGTATGTTTGTACTATACTAGCCACTGCCCGCGGCTTTGTTCATGTAAAAGTCATTAAAGAGGTTAAAGAGGAGCATAAAGCCAGGGAATTAGAAGGAACTGAAAGATTTGGCGCGCCACGTGAAACTTGCGATGGAAGATGTGGTCGACGCGGGTGTCTCAATTACTTAGTCTGAAAATATCCTTCTATCCTTCCTTCATAAATCGAGTAATTTATCGTTCACTAAATTCACTCTTGCCCCTCACCTTTAGACTCCACATCTGATATAATCATTGTTTTTTTATGCCTGGTAGGTATATTATATCATATGAATAATATTATTGACGTGATATGTAGTCCGTGGTTATTGTCAATAGTTATGTCGGGCGAAAATTTTAGCAAAATAAAATGAGTGGAGCGTTTCAAATATTTTAAAATAGATGTATTTGTTACAGAAGATAACAGACGGTTGTGTCAACCAGTTCCTAACGAGCGACATGAACGAATTGTGCTTATCCCTACCAGCAGGCGAACACAAACACGTCAAAGGCAGATACCTACACAATTTGAATATTGATAAAATGAAGTGTCTCACATTAAGCTGCTTAATATCTGCTGCACATTTCTCCATTCTCCTTTCGTACGCGGACCGTTTAAAAAATCTAACTACTTTAGTCCTCGACACTACACTTGAAAGAGGAGTTAACAACAGACTTCATATGCTATTGGACAGAATGCCAAACTTAGAAGAGTTTTCTTTCTTAGTCTACGGTGTGCCGAATAATGATAATGACGACCAGCTTCGGCAAAGGAGTAATGTGTTTTTCGAGTCGGTGTGTCGACTTAAGAAGTTACGTCGGTTTAAGGCAGATGGCGTGGATGTGTGGGATGAGCATTTGGAAGCATTGGCTATGAATTGTAAGGATTTGTTGGCTGTGCGCTCGCCTTGCAACCGTAAGTTTTTTTATTATGACCCCTTAGACTAATTACACATACAGATAGTCCCCGAAACACGATTGATGTGTGCGTGGAACGCTCTTGTTTTGCACTCAGCAACACACACACATATATACAAAAATATGTTGCCAGTATATATTTATTTCCATCGAAGTAGGGAAATTGTAACATCATCCTTACACTTGGTTATTAATAATTTGGAAGTGTGTAGATTTGATTTTGGAGAAAAGCATTTTATGTTTCTTTTAGGGATTTATTGCATTTCAGCACTGTGAAATATGGTTTCAATAAATAAGCTGATACGTTTTTACAATTTTTTTATTTAACAAATGTGCATAAAATAATAAAAATCATTGTGTTGCTTTAGGAAAACTGGCATTTAACTGA
The DNA here is from genome assembly GCF_947568885.1 of Cydia strobilella. NCBI lineage: Eukaryota > Metazoa > Arthropoda > Insecta > Lepidoptera > Tortricidae > Cydia > Cydia strobilella. Next base: position 60,258,344 of record NC_086068.1, read on the forward strand.
AATTTTCCGAAATTTAAATCTAAAACGAACATTACACAAAATAAAAATAAGAAAAAAACTAAATAAATAATTAATGTCATTTGATTAAAAAACATTACTTTTAAAAATAAAATAATAAAAAATGTTAAAATATATTTTTCTATAATTATGCGTACTTCAATTAAGCGTATTCATTTTAGAATGTAAGTTTATGTCCCATGTGGAGGAAAAAATATTCACTACACTGGCAACATTTATAAGAAATGGCGGCTGACGAAAATTTGGATTTATGTATTTACGATTACGTAAAAATATCACACCAACGCGTGAAATGTAATATCAGGCGGTATGTTTTTATGATTTGATCCGTTGTGACACCCATTCAATGCACAAACAATAATCTTCCCTGTTTTTGATTTTTAAACGGGAGGTGTACACTAACCGATTTGACCTTTAGTACTGCGAGGACCGTTCGAATACGATGGCACGAGTGTGACGTGACGTCGCACTTGAAATGGCTTCACTACCGATGTACGTACTAGGAATTATGGATGGTACCTATAGAAAGGATGCCAATCTCTTATGGCAGAATGGTTGCAAAAGTGACCGCTTTCAGCTTTAAATAATAGTTCCTAATCTCTCCTGTGGCGCTAGTTAAGCTCTGGGACATGAGTATAACATGTAAGGCAACAAATAACCCGACCAAATTACGTAGGTTGTTTTTGGTAGTATTTCGGTGTATGATGGCGCCGCCTAATTACTGTTTTTTGATGGACACTTTTCATACATAGAGATTTGGCTCCTTTATATAGCCTCCATGCTAGGAATCTATGCCTTATAAATCTATGCATACAGGTATAACAAAAGTGGGACTTGCCGCGCTGTGTCGTGAGCTGGGGCCTCAACTCCGCGAGCTCAACTTAACTGGAAGCCGCCTTGATGACGACTCCATAGCCGCGTGTGTCTACGCTTGCCCGAAACTTGTGGTAATTCTATTGAGCTATATTAACACGATTTTCACTCATTGAACGATTTTCACATTTGTTTATAAGGATCACCAACAGAAGATACAATTTACATACAAGTATTAACTTACAAAAATGGCACATTTTTTATTGATCCCCCACTTACAGGCAATCACAGCATGCATTATTATATTAATTTAAACATTAAGTCAACAGTAACACCTAGAAAAAGACTTAGTAGACATTACAATAATTTAGAATAAGTATATAATACTAATTAACAAGACACTTAATAGTTAATATTAACAATAACTAAGGTAAGTTAGCCGAGCAACAATAATTTGTTTTTAAATAAGACTTCACTATCGTGAAACACATCCGAAGAAGGAACATTATTAGCATGCTTGTTGTATAGGCGGGGCGGGGCGGGGCTTGAAAGGGACTATTGCTTCCGCTTCGGGTTTTTTAAACATTTTCTACCAATTTCTTGGCAAAATAACATACAGTTTTTGGCGCCATCGTCCCAAGGATTCACGCAGGTAATTAGCATTTAAGAAAACGACTACCATCATCATCATTATTCATCTCAGCGTTATTCTGGATGTTTTTTTTTTCAAAAACTCCTATGGCGTCTTGGCGCCACGCCACGGGGACAGCTGCATGAGCCCTATGATTATGATATGACAGTTTCTCCACGTCTCTATTAGTTGGGCTTATTTTGAAAGATAATTCAAGAAATATTTTTTAACCGTATTTTTATAACATTTTTAAATAAGATTCATGGGTTAGGTAAACTTTCAATAAAATGTTTACAAACAATTTACTTAACAGCGACTCCATATTTGTAACTAAAATTGAATTGTCATTCATTAGTGACCATCATCCGACGCCGACGCGATAAGTAGCCATTGTTTTATTACACGTTTTCTTGATGTTTCTGTATTATGTTTCAGTGGCTGAACATATCCGACCATACCATTTTCAACATCGTGGTAGACCGCATAGCGGAGGCGCGGCGCGACATGCGCGCGAACTTGCGCGGGAGCATGTACGCCAGCGACAACGAGAACAATCTACGATTTAAGCTGCAGCTGCGTATTGACCATTTGAGGAGCTGGTCCAGGTTCCGCATGCCGCAGTTGTACCGTTACCCCCGTTGGTCAGAGGCATTGAATATATTTGAACATCAAAAGATTAGACAATTTAAGGTATTCTAATATAAGATTTTTTAATAAAATAACTTAATTATTGCGGAACACATATTTTACTAGGTTATTATGTATTGTAATTAAAAATATAAATTTTCCCTTAATTTAACTATAAATTCATTTCATTTAACTATAAAACTCCCGTGAGACTCAAACATATTCATTTATTTTAAAGCGGGTCACTCACGTATTATATTTGTACTTAGTCCGTGGTAAATTATTGTAGTTGTCCCAGTTCTGCCTTAGAACGTCACGAATTTATAAAGCTAAAAATAAAAAAGAAAACCTTTTTTCGGTGTGAAAAAATATATTTTTTTCAGTGAATTTCAGGAATTCGGACCTATTATTATATCTAAAATGTTAATTGGAAGTGTAAATTACTATAAGAAGAAGAATTGTTATGGAAAATGGCAAAAAATTGAGAAATTTACTTATGAAGCCATAACATATTTCTGTCATCCAAACAATGTGTTTGATTCATATAAATACTATTACTGGCATAGTATGTAATATTATGACCTGTTTTCCGGTGGAAAACAATATTCTTGTGACAATATACGAATGATAATAACATGAATAAGGTTATGATAACCTCAATAATACTGCGTTGCAGTAGGTACCTTATTTGTTCACGATCACGATTTTACTCTGATCGCCTTTCCACTCTTTTCCGTTGGAAAAGTATGCACATTTCCAAATTTACAAGGAAGCGAAATTACGACATCTTTTATCCCGGTGGGAAACAAGATTACTCAGTCACTCATTGAGTGAAGGTATATAGTATAAACCTGTACGTATACTGTTGTATTGTGTACGTGTGTGTATACTGTTTACAACATAATATGTTATATTATGTTTTCCTCCCGGTGGGAGTGAAGAAGTGCATAACTTTTTGCAGGTATGTAAATAAACAGCTGAATATTTATTAATTCCGACCCATTGGGCTAAGATGACTGGCATTTCCATAGATGTTCCAGTCAGAGTCGATTCGACTCATACCAGTTCCCATTTCCACTTATTGTTGAAACTCTAAACGGTTGGGTAAGTACATATAGGTACATATATATTTGGATGAGCCTGGTATACAAGATTTTATATTTGTCCTTGTACTAAATTAGACTGCCACAAAATGTCAGTTTTGGTCATATAATAATCTGAAATGTGCCTCAGACCAAAGGTTGTTTTCATTATTAAAGAATCAAGAGCAATAATTGTGTTACCTATAAGTGGAAACTGTTCTGGCCGTTGTGTCAACTCAATTTGTTAAACTATATGTGTGATTATATGCTGTTTGTTTTCCTTTGCAATAAAAAAAAAATATTGTTGATAAGACTAGAATTACTAGAAATTAGACCAAAAGAACCCACAGAAGAGGAATAACAAATGGAAAATAAATAGATGAACTCTCCAACTTAAATTCTATAAATTTGTTAATAATAAGCTTTCACTTGTTTTTCAACTGTGTAGTCTCATTAATTTTAATTATATATTATGAATATGTACACAAGGATGTTCCTGATGCTAGGCTAAACTGCATATCATTACAAGTTACTCATTTATGTTAAATTCTCTAAACATCTACAATAATTTACCACGGACTAAGTACAAATATAATTACAGGATTAAACGAACTTACCTGAAGTGAAGTTCTATCCTGATTATATGAAGTACTTAGTCCGTGGTAGGAGTTTCCCTCCCTCCCAAGTTAACATTAAATTTGTTAACTTATTCCCTCTTGATTTAGCTCTAAACCTACTGACATTTAGGGTGTTGCCAGTGGCGGAGGTTTTCTTTTTTATTTTTAGCTTTAAAAATTCGCGACGTTCTAAGGCAGAACTGTGACAACTGCAATAATTTACCACGGACTAAGTACTTCATATAATCAGGATAGAACTTCACTTCAGGAAAGTTCGTTTAATCCTGTAATTATTAAGTCGAATAGCTCGACATGTTTCGATCCAATTTACGAGGACTGTCTTCACGGAGCAACGACACGTGTTTCCCTTAGATCCGTGCTGATGGTAAAAGCGTTGTCTGTTCATATTTAAAGCGTTCAAGTAAAATTAAAATTGTAAGAAATGTGGATAATATATCGATTTGACTTTAACGACATGGCCACAGCAACGTACACAAACACCAAGTGGCTACGGTGACAGCTTGTTTGGACTCCATCTTTAGGAGTTATCTATTTCCTGAATGCCACGAGCACAGGGCTATAACCGCGAAAATCGAAGTTCGCAAATTGTAGGCATCTTTCTCTGTTACTCTAATTACGCATTCATTTGAGTAAAAGAGAAAGAACCCCACAATTTGCGAATTTCCATATTGATATAAGACGTGCTCAATCCCTACCCATTTTTTAAAAACTTCTAAAAGAACACTATTTAAAATCTCTTGGTCCTTTCACTTTCACTCATATCATATATTTTTAGGGTTCCGTACCTCAAAAGGAAAAAACGGAACCCTTATAGGATCACTCGTGCGTCTGTCTGTCTGTCAGCCTGTCTGTCTATCTGTCCGTCTGTTACAGCCTATTTTCTCCGAAACTACTAGACCAATTAAGTTGAAATTTGGTACACATATGTAAGCTTGTGACCCAAACATGGACATGTAACGTAAACAAATTAATTTTAAACGAGGGGGCCACTTTTGGGGAGAAAATTAAAAAATAAAGTTTGTCAAACTATATCGTGTTACATATCAAATGAAAGAGCTCATTGTGAGAATCTCAAATATTTTTTTTTATAATTTTAAGATAAATAGTTTATAAGTTATTCAAGAAAATAGGCAAAAAATTACCATTCCCCCCTTTATCTCCGAAACTACTGGGTCAAAAATTTTGAAAAAAATACACAAAATAGATCTTTACCTATAGATTACCGGAAGAACATTTCACATAAAAAATACATTGTTTAAATTGTGTAATGTACGGAACCCTTGGAACGCGAGTCTGACTCGCACTTGGCCGGGTTTTTCTTTTTGTTATTTTTCTCTTGGTTGGATTCTCATTATGTATTTACCTATGTAGTTTGTGTAGATTTATATAGTGTGCTATTGTTGCTTAAATAATATATATAGTTTATTTTTCATTGTTTGTAGTTTATACTTAGGTATTTAATTTGTAAACTTTACACCTTTGTTATTTAACACTGCCCATTAACTCATTCCTAGCCACTGTACCGCTATCTGAAGGTTGTCTGGAAGAGATCGCTTTTTAGCGATAAGTCCGCCTGTTACCTATTCACTTTATGTCCTGTGTTTGTCTGTAACATGTATTGTTCTTTGTACTCGTAGTGCACAATAAAGTATTTTATTATTATTATTATCTCCCCCCCCCCACTCCCCAGACCACCCGCCACGAGCCATCGATGTTTGTTTATGAAATAGTTACGTTTCGTACAAACGCCAAACAAATTGAAAAAAAAAACGGCCAAGTGCGAGTCGGACTCGCGCACCGAGGGTTCCGTACTTTTTAGTATTTGTTGTTATAGCGGCAACAGAAATACATCATCTGTGAAAATTTCAACTGTCTAGCTATCACGGTTCATGAGATACAGCCTGGTGACAGACAGACGGACAAGCGGAGTCTTAGTAATAGGGTCCCGTTTTTACCCTTTGGGTACGGAACCCTAAAAATGTATCGGGACGATGAAAAGTCAAATGATTATTCCATACATTATTTAAGGTCCGATTGGTATTTTCCACTTTTCTATCAACGGTTGTCATCTTATAGCCGTAACACACTACCGCACCGCACCAAGGTCGCGGTGCCGTGCGGTAGTGTGTTACGTACGTAGCACAATAACCCAACTTAATATTTGAGTTAGGTACTTTCGCATTTATAATATTGATTTAATTATTTATTACAGGATGTCCTCTTGTTCCCCGAATTGTGCAACGTGTGGGCGTGTCGCAGCTGCCCATAAATGATCGGCGTGAAATCGGCGTTATTACAAGTTGGTATTTGAATTACAATATGGTTTTTTTTTGTATTATTTGTATATGTTACAGTTGTCAAATATACATCAAATATTAATTAAATGAAACAGGATAGCCAGTTGCACAAACTGTTTGACACACCGATTAAATTAAAGTAACTGGGTAATCCTCAGTATTCAGCGTCAAGAAAGATGAGAGAGCGATAGGTTAATTGTGAATTCACATTGCCTCACATACGAAGGCAGAATTCTCTCTCTACTCTCTTTCTATAAATAAAAAATGTTTTCTAAAAGACATATTTATGGGTCAAACACAAAACTGTGTTGGCGTCTTTCCTGTAGACATACATACCTAAACTTGTGTGTTCTTCCAAACTGTACAGTTTCCTCTGCTGTGGGGAGGGCAATAAATTATAGTATAATAGCTTGAGGGCATGTAAGTAATGATTTTATCATACTTATCCAAATAAAAGGAGTACCATTTAACCCTTAAATAAGAAAATTAACCTTTATAGCCCTTAACTTTTGGGTATGTCTACAGGAAAGACGCGAACACAGTTTTGTGTTTAATAATAATAAATAAAATTTCTTTATTTCGGACAAATGCATCCATAGAATGTTAGTACTACAAGCAAAATCTTAATCTAGTGATAGTATTTAATACAATAGGTACCTAATTATATTATGAATTGAACAACACTTTTAATTTCCTCGGTCCAGTGCTTGAGGATCGGACAATCAAACCTATCGGCAATTTCTCTTAGAATGCTATATTTTTACGTAATATAGTCTCAAAACTATCCGTGCGAGCTGCCACAAACATGCCCGATGCAGATCACCTGCTGGGCAGTCCCATCAGCATTCTAAAAGAATTGCTGTACTGTACGCGCAAGGCGTATGCTCGTTTCGTGTACCGGACCCACAGGCTGCTCGTGTACAAGGATTGACAGTTCAATTCAATTCAATTCAATTATTTATTCATAAAATTTTACATTTTATACGTCCGTCGGTTTACGATTACACATTACATTACATATTAAATATACATTAAACAATACTTATTTACAAAAAGAATTCGTCAATGGTGTACAATGCATCTTTGACTAATTTTGTTTTCATTTGACAAATGAAGCGTAACTCGGGGCCTGCTTTATTGCCGGAGGGATCTTATTATAAATCTTTGGACCAATGAAGTTAAGGCATTTTTTAGTTTTAGCCAGTCGTGTGTGTGGCAAGCTCAGGTCATGTCGCCGTCGCGTGATGGAGCCGTGCGCATCAGCGTTGGTATGGATGTGGTTAATATTACTTCTAACATACTTAGCCATTTCCAAGATGTAAAGACTAGGTACGGTTAGTATGTTGTGTTTTATGAACAAGTCCTTTGCAGGATGATCCCAACTAACACCAGCGATGATGCGCAATGCTCTTTTTTGGAGTTTGAATACAGTATGATTTAAATAGTGTGATTTTTACATCATGTGAGCAACGAGCAAACCTGCGGGTAACCATATTACTCCGAACCGCCAACGCCCTGCGCTCCCTTTCTAAGTCTAAATCATCCCTTAGGTCGCTCGTGAGAACGTGTCCCAGGTATTGAACCTTGTCCACAACTTGCAAGGCTAGAGTTCAACAAATACTCTATGCCTCTCTTTTTGGTGTTGTAGGTACTCTAGTCCATGGGTCAAGGCGTAGGCTTCGCAATGGCAGCTGTTCCAGTTCACTGAGAGATTTAACCCATATATTGTCGTTATTGTTATTGTTTTACCTTTTTAATAATGTTACATTTCTAAATAATAAATAATTGATTTGTTATTTTATGAAATTCTTATTATTAAGTTTGACATATGTATATTAATAATTCAATGTTTTTAATATGGATGGTATAGAAAGGATCGCAATCTATTATGACAGAATTGTTGTAAAAGTGACCGCGTTAAGCTTTAAATAATAGTTCCTAATCTCTCCGGTGGCGCTAGTTAGGCTCTGGGACATGAGTATAACATGAACCATATAAGGCAACAAATAACCCGACCAAATTACGTAGGTTGTTTTTGGTAGTATTTCGGTGTATGGTGGCGCCGCCTAATTACTGTTTTTTGATGGACACTTTTCATACATAGAGATTTGGCTCCTTTATACAGTCTCCATGGTTTTTAAGAATAATAATAACTGCATCAATAAATTGCTCTGATATTTAGATTAAGTAATATTTGTAAAATTTGATAATTTAAAAGTGCTTGTTGCTAGGTTTATTTGAATAAAGAATATTTTGACTGACTTAGTCCCCGGCAAGCTCGGTCCATACAAAATACAAATTAAAAACGTAATTACGCTCTCATTTTTAAACGAGTAGCTAGTTTGCTCTAAAGTTTGTACTTGTAAAGGTATATCTATGTCTGTAGGTAATTATAGTTTAATGTAGCTTCAGATACCATAGTAAAAAAAAATACAGCGAATTTAAATTTTTCATACAAATCTTGTTTTTGCTCTATTTCGTTTGTTTTAAATATAAACAGCTGTATAAACTAATTACAGACCTAGATATACCTCATGTCATTGTATATGCAGTTTTATTACAATCCAGCACGTAGTTTTAAAATGAGAACGGAACTCCTTTTGTATGGGAAGGTGAAATTCGGCTGAGCTTGCGGGGGACTCTTATTGCCTATTACATAGTACTGTTGAAACATTTGTGGCGTTTTCAACTAAAAGGGTACTTATTGTCGGTTGTGAATACGGCGCTATTTCCTTACAGATTAAATTTGAAATCAACCTTATCGATAACCGACAATGTGGTACCTTTTAGTTTAGTTTCGTAACATTTCGTTTTAGTTTAAAAAAAAGCCTGAAGTCCTTAATTGTAACATTTGTAAGTTTGCATAATAAATATCAAGCTTTTTAGTTTAAAAGTAATTGTAATCGATTTGAAAATAGCAAAATGGCCTATCGCATTTTTATTTAAGTACGGAAAGTTAAGAAAATATCAAACTTACCACCACCGCAATGATCTTCAAATAAATATGATGCAGCCTAGAGTCGCGCGAGCAGATGTTTTGTGTAATATTGTTTTGTGTTTTGTGTAATATTGTTTTGTGTAATAAATATGATGCAGCCTAGAGGCGCGCGGGCAGATGTTTTGTTTAATATTGTTTTGTGTAATAATAATTATTAATAAAAATAAATTTGTTTGCTTAAATTTTGCGTTTTACTTTTCTTGCACCTCAAATCAGCCCACAAAAGTTGCATTAACACCCACACTTTTCGTGCGATATCACAAATCATATCTTTATCATTGCTATTTTAAATAAGCAGGCGTCTATATATATACTTATTCAATTCCATATTACTCTTTAACCGCTCTCTGAATTTGATTGTGCTTCATACATGTGAAACTGAAAACACATTGCTAGCACTAACCGTAGGCAGTACTTTCACCCTTGAGTAGGCAGCCATTAGCTAGAACTGGAAATGAGCCCGCCAACCTGACGGCAGGTTGGCGGACGTCAGTTATATATTAAATATCTCTGGAGTTTAAAGAGCACATTGCTCCAATTATGGCGCATATTTGGCACATTGCTAGCACTAACTCCTGACGTATACTGCAGCTCCATTTGTTGATGTACACCCGCCATCCTGATACTCACCACTTTTCCACTTCGCTAATCATTCTGCTAAGTTTCATGGTTATTTCCGTATAAGTTGTAATGAAAGATTCATAAATTGTATAGTGTGGCCTAGACTAGTAAGAAAATGCGTGCAATTAACGTTACATTGCCGACTACTAAAATAAACTGCATTCATAAGATTGATCAGATACCGCACTTTAATGAAAATTGCATGCAACTTTTAAGGGGCCCACTGACTATCAGATCGCCGGACGATATCGACCTGTCAGTTAGAACAAAAATTTGACAGTTCCGAACAACTGACAGGCCGATATCGTCCGGCGGACTGATAGTATAGTCAGTGGGCTCCTTAGGACTTGACGATTTCAAGTAAAAGTTACCTCATTGTCGCTCACTATAAGGACGAAATTTGCTAGTATATACGAATAACATTATATACACTGATTTGTATAATACGCTCATTATGCAATGAATTCATTTAAACTAAATGTACATCAGATTTACTGTTACCAAAGATAGATATAACTCCGTAATAGATGTTTACAGTCTAAGGAAAAAACGTGCCTCGAAAATCAAGAAAATTTGATTCTCGTTCAGAGGGCGCCACTAGTTTTGGCCCATTGTCGTATAGATGGCGTTGACTGTTTCGTTTGTTATTTAACAATTTTAACGCATATCAGTGAAAGAACATGGGTCAAAATCATAAAAATAATTAATGCAAATAAAAAAAATCATTTATCCATATTTAAATACATTTTATCGTATTTTTATAAATATTTATTTTTAGTTTTAAAGTGTGTCGACAGATGGCAGTGAATTTACTGGGGTTACAAAATTTACTATGACAGTACCGCTCTAGTATATCTACTGTTTCATTATGTATTGTTAAATACTGTTGTTAGCATTATAGGCGCTTTGGTATTACTGTAAGCTTATAATTGTAATAAAAAAAAAAAAAAAAAAAAAAAAAAAAAAAAACATGTCAGAGCGTCCTTATGGCAAGCGACAAAGTGGTACCTTTTGCTGGAAGACGACACATTTTAGTAATTAGTGTTTTGGTTGTCACCTGACGAAATATGTGTCGTTTTCAATCAAAAGTTACCACATTGTCGCATTCCATAAGGACGCTCTGACAGGGTTTTCGTATAAAGATACAATCCAATTTCGTCCTTATGCTCCTTATGGTAAGCGACAATGTGGTACCTTTTGCTTGAAAATAAGACATATGGTTCTTATTAGGGAGTCTCTTACTGGGAGTGTACCAATGCGCCGCGCATGGTAGGCGTGGTGTTCAAACGGAACATTATGATGATGATGTGATAGTTACCCACTAGAACGTAACCATGGCAACTGGCAACGAATGATGAGAAAAAGTTGATTCACCGGATTCACCCACACGCCTTATAAAACTACCCTGACTTTGCCGTATGAAATGGGATCTTTAAACTAAAATAAAACAACAGTTTGCCACAGAAAGATAATTTATTTGTAAATGAGTAGAAGCACGGACGGTACCTAACTATAACTACACGGGTACAGTCGTACTATTGTCCAAACCTCTTACGATATCCAACTTGTCACAGTGACAATAGTATGATTAGTATTTGAAGGTACGAAATGGTACTCAAATAACACTGGCAAATCCACTCGACCCTCTCAGCAAATATCTACCCTAACACCTTTTCTTAATACCAAAATCGCATAAATAAATCTGTCGTTGGATTTACCCGGGTTTGAAGTTAAACAACTGCATTACAGTCCATGCGATAATTATTATTTACTACATTTATATTATAAGGATGTCTGCAGTTAAAATAAATTATTTGAGAGTATGCGCCAAATAAAACAGTAGAAATTTCTAATTAATACAGAGAAAGAACTACAAAGAGTAATAGATAATTTGTATGAGAATGAGTGAGATATTTATTGATAAAATTATGAACAATTTTACACGTCACACAGCATACACATCATTATCACAATAAAACATAATATACTTATACATAATGTATGATAATAATAGCCTCTGCATTTTGACAGTTCGAAAAAAAATCCGATTTGAGTTGTCAGTTAACATTACTATTGGTAAGCCAGGGCTTTATATGTATTATTCCGTACTGTAGACTAAAATGACGTTTCATGTGTCTTCTTCTTCTTCTTCTTTTAAAATTATGGCTTCAGCCAAGTGGGACTATTTCGCCAGTATCAAGGTATTAAGAGGTTTAAAAACGACAAAAATTGTACGGTTTTACAAGACAGTGTACGGTGATTTGTTAGCTCTTGTAAATCGATAGCTAGACTTTACAAGAAGCACGTGGACTACCGGCCGTTGACTCCAAGATGGTGGTTAAACGCGCTTCAAAATTAATTATCCATTTACTGCACACTACCACATTAGTTTACTGTATAATAAGCTATCGATATTACACTTTAAACAATATTAATGAGCAAAAAACAAAGTAATTAATCACGATGCTAACTATCAAGATGGCGCTCGAACCGGAAGTCGTTTCATGTGTAAGACATGACATTTCTTAGTACCACATGAAATGTCATTTTAGTCCACGGAATAAAAAAACAGAATATAGTACAGTCGAAGCAAACTTTCCACATCGAAAAATGTATGTACATATTTTTGGCGTCGACTATCCACTACCTTTTTTTTACTTTATGGTACACAATAAAGAATATTTGTAACGTTTTCAACCAAAAGGTACCACATTGTCGCTTGTTGATAAGGTTGATTTCTAATTGAAGCTATATGGAAATAGCGCCTTACCCTTACTGACAAGCGACAATAAGTACCCTTTTGGTTGAAAACGGCACATTTACTAACTTACTTTGTACGAGTATGTGTATACTTATTTTCTAATAAAATAAAATTAGATTAAAGTTTTAGTTATACATTGTAGATAGAATATAGATTCATATACAGTATGGAACTTAAAAGGGACATTTTTTGCATGATAGGTAAAATTTAAACATATTAATAACGGGTCACTCACGTATTTTAAGTCGAAAAACGGTCGACATGTTTCACTCCGTACCGAGTAGCGTCATCAGGAGCTTGCGTCGACATGTCGAGCGTTTTTCGACTTAAAATACGTGAGTGACCCGTTATTAATATGTTTAATATGTCTGTGTCTCACGGAAGATTTGTTATTAAAATAGGTAAAATTTGTTCTCTTAAAGAACCGTTTGAAAGCAAAACTCTAAAAGGTATGTCCAAGTACGTATATGTTGTCACTGTGGCTGTCACTAAGTGAGGATTACCTAAATCAAAATCTGTGGCTTTGCCTGTCCACATGACTAAAACTGTTTTTTACTGCAGTTGGTTATTAAATTTATAAAAAATGCACCATGCAAAGTATAAACATAACTTACCTGGACTTATGACCTGGAATAGGTACCCGAAAGACAATATGAAAAGTACAAGATGATAAGTTTTTATACGCTCCGGTGTGGACATACCTTTGTGGCGTGTTAGCCATGTTCTCAAACAGCTTGAGATTTCAAGTCTGGCTACACCACCCCGACACGCGCTCGTCAAGATACATGTCGGCACCTGCGTGCACGCCGCTCGCAATAAAATTAATTTAAGTTTATTATCAATACATAAAGTTATTGTGGACCCGTGTTTCAATGAAGAACGCCCACATCCCCCTATCGACGGGATACCTTATTGGATTCACATTTTGAAGTTACTTAATTAACATTTAGACTGTGAAAGTATAAAAGAATGTACATAAAACGACTAAATTACAGAATAGCATAAATAAACGTTACAAAAACTCATACCGCACCACATTTCTATTCGACAAGTACACTTAATTAAGTACTATCTATCGTAGACTAATAAACACACACTCTTAGTGCAAAATATTGTAGCAGTTGTTTGGCAATCCATTCGCCACAAAATGGCGTCGTTCAGCTATTAAAATGGCGTCTACAATATTAAGCGTCATAGTAACTAGTCGTAAAAGTCAAGCATGACGAATGCAAATGTAGCTCGACTTAAACCTAAATTATATTAAACGAAACGAACGCACACAAGTGACATAACGCAGTCAATCATAAAATACACAGCCACAGCACGTTTATTCATTAGGCGGATCCACAGAGAACGAGCGGCCCGCGAGGAAAATGCCGCGCGATTGCGGCCACGTGGGCGTTTGCTTCGCCCGAGCCACGTCTACACAGACCGAGCTGCTTTGCGCGGCAATTTCCTTGCGAGGCTCGTTCTGTTTGCACCCGCCTCAATTAGGTACCTTAAAATTAATTTCGACACATCGAATTACATCTTTATTAAATACTGTAATTATAATTCACTTATAGGTAGGTCACATATCTTAACAGTTCCTATCACTCGTAAATGATATGGGTTATAATACGGACCAGTACTTGCCAGTACCTAAAAAAGTGGATATAACGTGTCACTAAGTCGAATAGGCCCTCTGATTTCAACCTAACTTATCTTGCATAAAATAAGACCATAATTATTAATTTCAACTAAGTTTTAATTGCCGCTAAAGGGGCCCACTGACTATCAGTCCGCCGGACGATATCGGCCTGTTAGTTGTTCGGAACTGTCAAATTTTTGTTCTAACTGACAGGCCGATATCGTCCGGCGGACTGATAGTCAGTGGGCCCCTTAATATCTAAACATTACAGTACAAGCGCCATCAAAAACATCTGTACAGTCGCCATTAGATAATATCGGAACGGCCGAGATGCTTAAAAATATCTGAACACACACTAACGCCTTGATAATAGAGGCGTGTTCAGATATTTGTGCGCACTTTCGCCGCTCCGATATATGTATCTGCGATATATGTATTTTTATCGCCTGTCACCATGCCTGTCACGTTCTAATATGTAAGTATGTAAGTGCGAAATGACAGGCATAGTGACAGGTGATAAAAATGCAACCATGCTGACACCGCTTAGCGACTGTAGGTACCTACTATACAGGTGCTCAAAATTATCTGCTTATAGTCTCTAAGCTTTTAGTTCCAAAACTCAGCTACCTTCTACTAAGAAAATAACCGCACAACTTTTTCAACATCTGAGGTAAGTTAGGTAGTAAAACTATATTCGTTCTTGTCTGTCACTTGGACATTTGTGATCGTAAGAAAGAGACAACTAGCATTGTATCTGGCCACTAAATGGAATGAATGACGTCGAGCAACTCGCATAACATGCATCACTTAAATAATGAATAAGAATTTCGCGGCAAACTCCGATAGAGTCGTCTTAAAATTAATTTAAATCTAGGCTTTCCCGCTTTTCAATGGAATGTTCTTTTGGAATGTGCTGCACCAAACTAAACTAAAGGGCCCTCCACACTCGTGCGCGAATCGCGGCGCGAAGCCGTGAACGCGAGTGTGGAGTCTAGTTCGCTAATCAGCGAAATCGACTTCATACTCGAACGAGTGGGCTTAAGACTTACTTTTTAAAATTTACTTAGCATAGACAAAGAAATATTAATTAAAGCGATATTCAGAAAAAACACTGTGAAAAGCGAAGTGTTTCGCGATTTAGATATTTTTTTGCGAAAATATTTATGAGGAATTAGAAATATGAATATATAAAAGTGACTTCTACTATTGTCAGTCATAACGGTAGAAGAAGGTATTGATGTTCCCCACCAAAGCTTGGTGGGCGGCAATAAACCCGACTAAATTACGTTGGTTGTTTTGCAATGTTGTCCTGAATGTTGAAACGTGTTTTTAATTTCGTCGCATTGCGTAGGTTCTGTTCAGCTGTCCGTCGCGGGCACACGCATGTGTCAACTATTAGCGCTTCACAAATAAGATATCGCATAATGTGCACCATCTACATCAGCTGTTAAGTTTGCGTACATCATTTTGCACAAGTCGCCTTATTATTCCTTTGCCTAGTATGTATGATACTTAAATATAAATAATCTAATTATGTTAATTTAATATCATTCTTTCAGAAACAGTCGCAGACATTACTATTAGCAAAGATAGATATAACTCCGTAATAGATACAGTCTAAGGAAAAAACGTGCCTCGAAAATCAAGAAAATTTGATTCTCGTTCAGAGGGCGCTACTAGCTTTGGCCGACTTTCGTATAGATGGCGTTGACGGTTTCGTTTGTTATTTAACAATTTTAACGCATATCAGTGAAAGAACATGGGTCAAAATCATAAAAATAATTAATGCAAATAAAAAAAATCATTTATCCATATCTAAATACATTTTATCGTGAAAACGGATTATATCGCGTAAATTGAATTTATAATACATCCCGACGTTTCGAACTCTTTACAGCGTTCGTGGTCAACGGGTGACATTTTATCGTATTTTTAAAAATATTTATTTTTAGTTTTAAAGTGTGTCGACAGATGGCAGTGAATTTACTGGGGTTACAAAATTTACTATGACAGTACCGCTCTAGTATAAGTTACTCTATGCTATTAGTATATTATATGAAGCAGCACTGATATTTTTAGGTTAAGGATCATTTATTCTCATAAGAACTATATTTTTATAGAGCCTATTATACATTTACTTACTACATTGCCTATTTTCTTGAAGCTCATTGTATGAAAATAGTAGATTGTGTTACAAGGGAGCAAAATTACATATATACGGCGAGGGCGTACATTGAATCCTAAACGAAGCGAAGGATTCTATAATAGAATCCCGAGAGTAACGAGGGATTCTAAAGTAGAATCCTGAGCGTAGTGAGGGATTCAAGTGTGTTACGCCCAAGATGGAAATAATTTTGCTACCATTTTCACATCACCTATGAGGTAATTATGATGTTTAAGAATATTATATAAGCTAACAAAATAATGTGCAATAAAATGCAAAAATAGTGTCCTAGAACAGAAAAGTGTTACTTTGATCCCTCCTTGCAGGGAAGAAAAGTGCCACACTGATCCCTCCTAGCAGGGAAGAAAAACCCCTTTTTCGAATTGGTGATGTGAAAACAATATTTAAAAAAGTGAACGCAAGTGATCGCTGCTTAGTGCTTACTGATTATTTTTTATAACGATTTTAGAGACTAAGTCTGTACACTACTTATAAGCAAATACCTCATTAGCCCGTTTAATTAAATCTACTATGATAATGATAATAAAGCTCTCCACACGGATGGAAATTCGTCACTAGAAAATATACCCCGTGTTTACAAACGTACAGTAAAGAACATTTAATTTCTGTACCTTGTCAGTGACAATTAATATGAAAGTCGCTAGGTACCTCATACTATTGTCACTGTGACACTGTACTGACATAAAATTTCTTAACCGTACTTTAAGTAACACAGAAGACACACCGTCACAAGTTATTGGCATTCATAAACTCTAGCAACATAAAATAACAATAATAATTTCTAAAATAAATATTGAAAACCTAATTAGCTTCATGCATGAATTTATTTTTATTTTTGGATTCATAATTTATATCGTTGGAACACCGGAAATGATAAAAATACTTTTGTAAACCTTAACATTATTTTATTAAAAAATATTTAAAATGTTGAAAATTTTTGAGCGGTTGAAACGCTCATAATTTTTGGCGCGAATTCGACAGAGCGTGAAGACGTCACACGTTGGGCGGCCCAACTGACGTTTGCTACTAATGACACTAATCTGTCGAACGCGTGACGTCACGTGGCGTTTCGAGCGTTTCGCTCACTAGCTTTTCGCGGGCAAATTTTTGTACTTTTTATTTATAATTTTAAGTAATTAAATGGTAATTTAAAAACGGAAATGCATTTGTAACATGATATAACGGTAACAAACATCCGAATAAAACATATTTCGTTCAAATATAAACTTCATGCATGAGGCTAATTCTTTCAAATCTGGACATTCTTTGGCTAATTATACTCGGAATCGAAAGCATTCTCCATCATGCTATTAAAAAAAGATGTCCCAAAAAGTCCATTCCATTACGTCACGTTTTTGTGTCAATTTTTTTTTTCACTTGTATGTGCGTGACGTAATGGAATGTACAATTTTTTGGGACATTTTTTTTAAATCACAGGATTGAATATGCTAGTGATTCTGAGTTGAAAGAACCCAAAAACACCAGGATCTATGAGAATCAGGTTTTTAATATTTATTTTAGAAAACGCCCTAATAATGGGGTTGGCCGGTCGAAGTGTTTAGCAGATGGCGCCAGCATAGCTTGCCCTGTCAATCCCTAGAATTGTGTCAATTTTTTGTTTTTTTAATGCTGCGGATGCCAGCCCTTTAAGTCAAATCTCATAGAAAAAGGGGCAAGCTATGGTGGCGCCATCTCTGCAAACTTTTGACAGGTTGCCAACCCCATTCTTCCTGAAGTAACCATTATGTCACTTTTTTACCCAACTAGGGTAAAGAAAAACACAAAAAGACAGAATGTTTAATTAAATATATATAAGAAATAATTGAATGTAAACCATTGCAACCTGTATACCTAGTATTATTTTATGCGCCCTTTAAGGGTCCATATTATCATAGAGTAACTTATACTAGAGCGGTACTGTCATAGTAAATTTTGTAACCCCAGTAAATTCACTGCCATCTGTCGACACACTTTAAAACTAAAAATAAATATTTATAAAAATACGATAAAATGTATTTAAATATGGATAAATGGTTTTTTTATTTGCATTAATTATTTTTATATGATTTTGACCCATGTTCTTTCACTGGTATGCGTTAAAATTATAAATAACAAACGAAACAGTCAACGCCCTCTATACGAGTGTAGGCCAAAACTAGTGGCGCCATCTGATCGAGAATCAAATTTTCGTGATTTTCGAGGCACGTTTTTTTCTTAGACTGTATCCATCTATTACGGAGTTATATCTATCTTTGATATTATGTAAGTACGTAATATTTTCGCAATAAATACTTTGTCTTTGTCTTTATTTTCGACTATCGAAGCGATTATTTTAAAAAGGTTCTTTGGATTTGACAGAAGACATATACAAGACATGTTTAGCAACGATTTCAGCGCCATCTGCGTCAAGCTTTGCGCGTTTATATTCGTATCGTATTAATAAATTAGGATTATGATCAAAGGAATCTCTACCCTGAACAGCCGCAGTTGGGTTATAGTTTTGAAAGATTTTTCTTGATATAATGGTTGTATTCAGTGCACCAATAATCGTGCCTTATATGCACCTTAATTATTTGAATATATTAAGTTATTTTCTAGTGAAGTAAATATTGCATAAATATTTTTATCTACTCTTGATTTAGTCACTATGAACTCAACTGGTGACATTAAAGCATAGGTACCTTGTATCGTCACAAAACGGAATAACAGTAAATAAAAAAAACAATGTAAAATAATAGAAACGAATGTAATTTAATCCAAAAGTGTATAATTAAAACTCAGAAAATTTAAAGAATAATAAATAGAGTCCGCAGACGCTAATTCTGCACAACCTTAAAGTAACAAAGTATGGGAGTGTCACTACAAACTTAAAAGGCTACAAACGTGTTATTTTCAAACAAATCTGACGTTTAGGGTAACTAAGCTATTAGCTAGTTTATTTTTTAGCTCAAACGCACTGTCTATTTTTTTATTATTGTGTAAGAACGTTCGCTAGGTGGCGCGGTTGCACTGAGTGGGTTAACGAGAAATAGTATGAGCAAAGACGTTAACCCAGGTAGCATTTATACGTCATTATGACGTCATTATAACGTCGCTGACGTCACTTGCTACCTGGAAACTGGCGCAGCGCAGACGCGTGCGACGGATTTTCCCAACAATGGCACCCGCGTGCGTGCACGTGCGCCCGCTCCGCGCGCCAGCGAACGCCCTAACGTTACATTTCCACTGTGTAACGAATCGATACACAAACAATAAATACCCCAAAGATATAGCGCCTATTAAATACATTGTCTATAAAAGCTTACATCGATATAGAAAAGTAAAATATAAAGTAAAAGATAAAAAGCGTTTATATATTAAGTACATATTAGTAAGTGTACAGCCAACATTTAGAGCCCGGTAACGATTTTGGAGCAAAAATGTAAAATTGATAGATTAAGTCGTTGAAATTATACAAGTTTTGTTACGTAATATCTAAACAATAAGTATCTATTGGTTTCGAGCGTGCGTCACCGGTAATATATGAAGAGAAGGGACAGCTTAAAAATTCATCAATAAATTATGCTGGTAAATTATACAAATTGATGTATAAAAACAGTTTCAGCGAATGTTGTAGATTGTTTAAGTATCAAAATAACGTTGAAATTAAGTTGATTCTCAGAGAAATTGTCACTTGTTTTGAAGTAATTTCTGGAGAAAATTGATTTCGTCTAACTTTCATTAACACTACTTCAAAGTCATAATAATAAAAATATAGTCTGTAAAAGGTGGAGTACAGGATATGTGTAATACAAAATTACCATTTTTAGCCGTCCAAACTCTACGAACAAATAAGAGCGACAAAATTAGTGCTTTACGCGCGTTTACCTAAACATCCATCAGAAAAAAACATTACGAATTTAGTGAGGAGTCTGTTTACAAAAAAATGATCTAAACCGGCAAGATGAGAAGACGTGCTAATAGAAACCAGTACTTGTTATTTCTATTACGTATCAAAAGGTGTACAATTTCAGCGACTAAATCTATCAATTTTACATTTTTGCGACTAAAATCGATAACTCTCTCGGCTCTTAATAAAACGAGTGAACTAGGCTTGATAATGAAAATGAGCTGTTTTCACTATCAAAAGTTTATTCAATGTATTAGATGTGTAGTTTAAGACAAATTCGTGACAATGCGCGGAGTTTGACTATTATCACAATTCAAGTTATTGAACTATTCGCTTAAATATTTTTTTGTTGACTGTACATTGCCCCGTTTGGGTAAGGCACCGACGGGCCGTGGCGCGCGCACTATGCTCTAAAAACAATAAGTTGAAAACACTACCTACAGTACCGGAAATACAAGTGTGACAGAGTGGTCAGAAACAACAACGAAAAGAATTTTGTCCCACCTATATGTATTTACTATTTTCAAATTTATTCAAACACTTCACAACAAGAGGGGCTTTCCTTAACTTTTTCACATTGTCGTTAGATATATAGACTCTCGCGCCGAATGGTGGTTTCTATGACAGTACCTTCAAGTGTCTTCTGCTTGGGCTCAATTTAAAAAAAAATGTCGAAATATGCTTTTAGCGTATTCTTATTACTTAAGTCCCCGGCCAGCTCGGCCGAATTTCACCTTCCCATATAAACGGAGTTTCGTTCTCTTTTTAAAACTACGTGTTGGATTGTAATGAAACTTTGCACATACATGAGGCATATCTAGGTCTGTAATTAGTTTATATAGCACCAGTTTATAAAACAAACGAAATAGAGCAAAAACAAGTTTTGTAAGAAATACTTAAATTCGCTGTAGTTTTTTAACTATGGTAACTGAAGCTAAATAAACTAATTACAGACATAGATATACCTTATCCTTGTACATACAAAGTTTCAGAGCAAACTAGCTACTCGTTTTAAAATGGACGTAACTACGTTTGTATGGAGAACCGAGCTTGCCGGGGACCCTTAAATGTTACATTTCTAAATAAATTAATGTGCTAAACTTCCAATAAAATGTCTACAAACATTTTACGTGGAAGCTACTCGATATAAAAATGAACTATCATAGAGGCCATACGACGCGAGAAGTACATGGGAGTTCACAGAACCAACCAAGTCTCCGCAGTAGTTCCAAACTCACACATTATGATATAACAATGTTGTTTAAATGCTTTCGCTTTTGCATAATTTAGAAGATATCGCTTAGCCATCAAACTTACACTCAGTTACTTATACTCGTATATTAAAATGTCAAAAATATGTCTACTTATCAACATTTATTCATAAATATTTTTTTACAATCAAGAAAGAGAACAATCTTGGACGGAATTTTAAAGCATAAGTACAACTACTCTTAATTAAAAATAAAATATACTTCTCCAACCGATTACTTGTGTAAGTACTAGATTCGGACCAAGCTAACTCTGCATGGCATTTGCAATCACAGAGGCGATGTCATCATTAGTGTCAAATTACTATAAAAATATGCCGTTGGTAATGACACGTCCTCACTTTGATCTATTTAAATCGATGCAAAATTAGCTTAGACGGAGGCTATTATAGTGGGCAAATTCATAGTTTGAGTTTTACACTTATAGGCCAAGCAATAAGAAGGTATAGAGGGAAATGCTATGAAGTCTAGGAACACAACTTTTGACTACGTAACTTTGTTTGGACTAGTTAGGTGAACATATCAAAAGTCCCCGCCCGTAACCCTGGTGCCGGGGGGGAGGGGGGTTTGAAGGTTACATTTTTCGGTTTTTTACATATCTTGGATACTTTGCATCTAAGCAACATTACTACTCAAACAAAACGAAAGCTGAATTAATTTGCTACAAGTTTTACGTAGTACACCCTCAATCGTTTTAGCAGAAGTCTTGGGGCACTATTGATATTTATTTTCTAATTAAACCTAGATAGAAAAGTTATTAGTTCCCACTTACTACAATTTGACGACCATTACGAGATACCTAGGTATAACTAGCCATATTGACATCTTTTTCGTAACCATGCTAATATTGACATCGTATATTTATTTCCCAACATTTATTTGACTTTGTGATGAATTTTTATCTGTATTGACATTTGTATATAATAAGTGACGATCATAATATAAATTCGTATAGATTAAGTTAAAATAATTTGTAATGTAATTTAATATTATGAAATAAATAAATCTAAATCTAAATCGAAATCTTACACCGGACACTTCCACAGTTGCGGTATCAGCTCCGTTTTCTTCAGCAACAACAAAGCACTGCTGATAGAAGCCGCGGCGACCACGGACGGGTACTCGGGGCAAAGATGTTTATTTTCCATCATCTCGCAGAGGCAGAGGAACGTGGTGGACGCTTCGATATCCTCACAGGCCATTCTTTGTTGCACTACCAATTCAATTCACCAAGTCTTGGGGCACTATTGGTCCATACCAAACCCGGCCTAGCAGCTTCACTGATGTAGATAATCAAGAAAAAAATGAGAGCCCTAAATAAACCTTCAAGAACGGATATCTCCAAAACTATACATATCGAAAAAATTGACTGAATAAAACTTGTAACAAATTAAATCTCTTTTCATTTTGTATAATTGGCCAAGTCGCTCAGACGCATAGTTTCCGAGATATAATTGAAAAACCGAAAGATGCCACCTTCAAACCCCCCTCTCTCCCCCAGCACCAGGGTTACGGGAGGGGACTTTTGATATGTTCACCTAAGTTAGGAAAGCAAAGCAAATCGATCGATTCAAAATGAATGTTATTAAATATTTATCATTCAAAATCATCATTTAAAAGTAAATTCTACCAAAAAACATTTGAAAACAACTTAAAATTTGCATTTGATTACTTTGCCTCACATTTGAATGAAATGCAACTTTCTTATTAGTTTTTGAACAATCAAGAGAGCCGCTGGTGTAGTCAAATAGCTATTTATGCAACAAGTGCGGAAATCATCTTTACGCACGTGTATCATACAATGTTTTACTATGCATTGTGCGAGTAAATAAAAAAACATATCATGGTACTTAAATAAGTTTAATTATTAAAAAATTGAAAAGAAAAAGCACTAGTGCGGAAAAGTGCTCTTTTCCGCACTAGTGCGAGAAAGTAGAACCATATGTTCTGTAAAAAAAATTTAAAAAACAAAAAGCACTAGTGCGGAAAAGTAGTACTTTCCGCATGATATGGCTCCGTAGAAAACGCACTTTTCGAGCACATGCATTGTAAAATATAATGAAGTGTAACAAATAAATATGCTATGTGTTTACTTATAACATAGCTTCAATCTGCTTTCCCCATTTACACGTGATGTCTTATTGCACACAATTTCGGTTATTAATGACGTTATCCAGCTTTAATAACTCTCAATATAATGATGTTAAGCCTCAACATACGCTAATAACTTTGCCTACTTCATATACGTATTTATCATTTTGAACACTTTCGAGTTAAGTAAAATATTGTCATGACTGCAAACTTAGTATAGTAAGAATAGAATAGAATAGAATAGTTTATTTCACAATCAGATTTACAAAACATAGTTACCAGGGGCCCCCGCACTAGGTTGCACTAAGTTGTGTGAACTATTTATATAACATTATGAACTAGAATCACTTGAACTATGGGCATAGCGCGTCGCGCACCTTCGGCACCATCACTTCTTAACCTAGTTTAGAATCTGTTACGCTCTTACCTTCTTAATATTATATCAAGTATACATCATTCTGCCATATCACACGAGTCACAAGTTATATTAACTAATACAGACCTATTTACAAACCCCGGTTTGATGCGCTAATAGTGCTTAATTAAATATTGACTTCTATCGACATCCATATGAATCAATTTTTGTATCGTAACTACCAAATAAGAGCGTCAATTCTGATATAGATACTTTCCCCATTACTCGCAAACCTCTTGCATAATGATGAAATAAAACTATGAAAACGGATTATATCGCGTATATTGAATTCACCCGTCACCCGTCACCCGTTGACCACGAACGCTGTAAAGAGTTCGAAACGTCGGGATGTATTATAAATTCAATATACGCGATATAATCCGTTTTCATAGTTTTATTTCATGAGTAACTATCGCGGTAACCGAAGACAATATTCTCTTGCATAATGCTTATTATGCGACATTGTAAAAAGTCCGTAGAATTGATCAACAAACAATGTTATAATTATCTGGGCACGAAGAGGTTTAATATTGCGATCATTCAAAAATTGCTTCATATGGATGTCGATAGAAAAGTCGATACAGCACTAGCAGAAGTACATTTTTGCTCCCGTCAAGGGGTTTCGCTTATTTATATTGATCAGAAGGAGAGTCACAAGTTTTCATCACATTTCGGGTCACTACTGAATATAATCTAATTTGAAATTGCAGTCACAAGTTATAAATTTAACGTGGACGCACACCGCTACTAATTTAGAATTCACCTTAAGTACATAATTTATAAAAAATAGTTTAAAATGATCATTTTATATAATATGATCAGTGTTTTAAAACTAGTCTTTAATTTCATATAACATACGAATGCATAATTTTGATCACCCAAGTATTGTATAAATAAGTTGCAATACAAACTAATTCGTAAGAATAAATTCAATGATATCGTCCGAAATTGATATGGTACCCTCAAGCTTATAAGACTAAAAATGATAATTATAAATATATGTAATCAGATTCAAGAAGTACAGAAAGTTTCCTGAAGTCGATAGTTAATAACGTGTATAGTTTCAACACGTTTAGTTCATTCTATTTTACGACGTGTCACAACACTCATTCTTAACTATGGTATATGGTATTCCTTTTCTTTGCGTTGCGTGCGCCGGGTAAGGACACTATTATAGGGGCTATTTTTATTTTGTTCTCTATTTTTTTTTCGTCAGTTCGGTGGTGGATAGATATTCCACATACGGGTTATCACATATAGTAAGTCTATACTGTACAACATAGTAAGTTCAACTTAACCCGTATATAATAAAAAAAAATTCTACTGATTTACGAAAATGTATGGTATTTTCGTAACTGAATGAAAAACCACATACATTTATTTTTGTCTCTTATTAGGATTTCGTATTTTTTCCCCCCAGAATTAGCTCATCCAAATTTTATCCAAATCTAACGACAAAAAAAAATACAACATAATAAAATTGAGCCCTAAAGGGCTATGTAATTTTAAGCTCATATTTACCTAAACTATTTTTTTTTATGAAGCAGAAACGTTTGCGGACGTTACTCCAAAACCTACCTACCTGCTATGTCACATCACATCCTTGGACACATTTTTTTCGCACTTTTTTATAAGTCATCTACAAGAACTATAATTTAAAACACATGTAGAGTTAGATTAATCAAAGTCTGCAATGATTTTGATCGCATAGGTACGCAGTGCAAGTGTTATTTATAGGTCACAATTTCATAGAAGTATACACTAATTTTATACTTAAAATTACTGCAAGATACGTCTTTAATATTGAATTTTTCGATAGTTTTTTTTTTGCATTTCCTGCAGCGCGACATTACTGCCGACTGCATTACTGCCGCAATTGTCAAAATTGACGTTTTTGACTAATATAGTGTTTGACAATTGCGTTAACAATGCAGTCAGCAGTAATGTCGCGCTGCAAAACGGCAGCAGCAATGCTCGTGCAGCCTGAATCTGAACGTCACATTTATTTATATCGTGCCTTCTAACGAAAAAGTTTAACGTTATGATTATGACGACCAACAATCAACAGTTTGCTTATGTATAAGGTTAAATTGTATATGCTTATGTAGGTATAAGAATCAATTGCTGTGCCCTTACAGGGTCTATATTCCATGTAAATGTAATATATTGGCAATAAAGATATTTGAAGTTAAAAAAAAAACAATGAGATACCCTAGTCATTAGTCATCAAAGACCACCCCCTATTAACATATAACATGGTTTTTGAAAAATAGATTTTTCTTTGCTAGCGAGTCTAGGGATACCAAATCAGTGTTCTAAAAGTTGATACGAAATGCAACTCTGTTTAATCGTTAACCTTATTGGAATGCATGAAGGTTGATATTGGGCTGTAGCCGCGCGCGCCAGTTGATGTCTTTGCCGGTCAAATGGTTAAAAAACGAGAACCTCAAATAATGTGAACATACCCTAAGGACTTCCAAGTTAGGGCAGGTGTACCTGAGAACCTCCACAACATCTTCAAAATATTGGCAGTTAGCATCAAACTTCCGGATTGCAGGTCCAAATTTTTTGAGCCAAAGTTTGAAGGAAGGCCACCAGTCAACCGATTGTTGCATGAAGATAGTTATAACTTTGTCGTTGTCTTTCGTAACGAAAAATTTATCTGGGTCCTTGGCAGGGTTAAACCCACCAGGAACAAACCGTAGAGCCTCTTTAAAATCTTTGTATATCCGAATCAAAATTCGGCGATCTGTAAAGTTATTACATATCATTAAATTTTAGCAGTCGGTATCCAACTTCTGGACTGCAGGTCCACATTTTTTCTAGTCATTAGTCATCAAAGACCACCCCCTATTAACATCATAACATGGTTTTTGAAAAATAGATTTTTCTTTGCTAGCGAGTCTAGGGATACCAAATCAGTGTTCTAAAAGTTGATACGAAATGCAACTCTGTTTAATCGTTAACCTTATTGGAATGCATTAAGGTTGATATTGGGCTGTAGCCGCGCGCGCCAGTTGATGTCTTTGCCGGTCAAATGGTTAAAAAACGAGAACCTCAAATAATGTGAACATACCCTAAGGACTTCCAAGTTAGGGAAGGTGTACCTGAGAACCTCCACAACATCTTCAAAATATTGGCAGTTAGCATCAAACTTCCGGATTGCAGGTCCAAATTTTTTGAGCCAAAGTTTGAAGGAAGGCCACCAGTCAACCGATTGTTCCATGAAGATAGTTATAACTTTGTCGTTGTCTTTCGTAACGAAAAATTTATCTGGGTCCTTGGCAGGGTTAAACCCACCAGGAACAAACCGTAGAGCCTCTTTAAAATCTTTGTATATCCGAATCAAAATTCGGCGATCTGTAAAGTTATTATATATCATTAAATTTTAGCAGTCGGCATCCAACTTCTGGACTGCAGGTCCACATTTTTTGAGCCAAAGTTTGAAAGGAAGGCCACCTGCAGTCATGCGATTCTTATGATAACAAATTAATTTGGTGGTCGTCGTCTATCGTAATGAAAAAATCATCTGGGGGCACTCCGCAACGTCGAGCAACGATTTCATCATTAAAAAGATTCTCAAAAATAAGACAAAAGTTTATAAACATTCGTACATGTAAGCATACTCGTACAGGTACGAAGAAATTTGGGATCGAGCTGATCTTCAGGGATTTCCAAACTGTTCCTCGGAAACATTTTTGTTCAAAATGTTTGCCATGATAGGTATACCAGTATGCATACCTATGCATACTTACAGGTAGGAATAAACTTGGGATCGAGCCTCTCACCAGGGTTTTCCTCACTGCTGTTGCTCGGAAACATTCTTGGTCAAAATGTTTGCCGCAAACAACAGAATAATTAGATGGGGTCCAAGTTTCTCTTGTAATGGCACACAACCATTTCCGACGTAAGTCAGGGTCCGTGGGAGCTACGCACATGTGGTCACGATTCAAACAAAATATTTTCAACGGTTGTTATAATTTTCATCATTATATCATGACTAGTGATCGGAATAGTAAGAGTATAAATACCTAAACTTGGTGGAACATAAGTCATAAAGTGGAGACTGCCTTGCGATAACATTGTCATTGTTGTCAGAATCAGGATCATATTCACAAACAATATATAATTAACGATATATTATATGATTTAAATAATTTTGTATGTATTTACATTGAGCAGCGATATAATGTGTATTTAGATTTAAGAAATATATACAGAAAGTACGAAAAGAATTATTGTTTTATTTTACGCCTATTAATTGTATTAGACAAAAACGAGGAATGCATCGTTTTATACCATATTTATAATAATATTATTTACTTAGTACGTTTCCGGGTCATTAGTCCCGGTTTTTTTTTATCGCAAGGCAGTCCCCACTATACGACTTTGTTCTACCAAGTTTAGGTATTTATTCTCTGCCTATTCCCATCACTGATCATAAAAGATGTATCTAAGCATTGAGTTTTATGTTGGACCTTGGTATTATGTTGAACTCTTTAACTGGATTGTGAAATTTTTGAACGTTTTCTAATAATTTGCTAGACCAAGTAGTGAAAATGTAACAGTATGTTATATATTTGTGATCTACTCACAAAGCCCTTTCATTTGGTACCTCACATGGTATGTTTAAATAAATAAAAAGTTTGTACTGCCCACTTTATGACGTCACAGCCCACCACTTTCGCGCTCATCTCATACCTATATTTGTATTCAGGACATCATACTGAATGCACTGATACCAAATATAATATACTCATGTCCGAGACGACTTCTTAAGTCGACACACCGACTCGAAAAACACATTACTCTTTTGCCGTCAATGCTGGTCGTCATAATCATAACTAAGTAGTCGGCATACCGTAGACATGGAAAAAAACTTTTAATTTTGGCATTTTGTCCAATAGCCCATGAAGTTTTTTTGTTAATTCCAAGTCTGTTGTCTATACGGAGGACTAAAGTAGTTAGATTTTTTAAACAGTCCGCGCAAGAAAGCAGAAAGGAGAAATTTACAGCAGATATTAAGTCTAATTTGAGACTTCATTTTATCAATTTTCAAATTGTTTAGGAATTTGCCTGTGACGTGTTTGTATCCGTCTGAGGTGAATAAGCACAATTCGTTCATTTCGCTCGTTAGGAACTGGTTGACGCAATCGTATATATACACCAGTATTTTCTCTTTCTTCAGCAGATTTATACGGATCCTAATTATTTGTATTTAGGTTGTCATTTCTGGCATCTTTTTCGCGTAAATCATTTGTGCTGCCATTAAATACGTTTCTACATTCTGTAGAATTACATCTATCTAACCAACTATCGTTTTTAGCATAATTCCTAGGCAGTAAATTATTTTCTTCATCTATTTGAAGCTCTTTAACTTTTGCTGTCAACCTGTTTATATCGTTTTCGGATAGTTGATCTTTTAATATATCAAATTCACTGACAAAAATTGCATTCTCATTTTGTTTACTTTTATTTCTAAATACAGTTTCATCGGGTTTCGGGGTTACTCGGGCTAACTGTCTGAGTTTATCAAACTTTCTTTGAAAACTACTATTGTTCGCTCCTAATCTTTCTTCACCTGTAAGACCACTACCACCTTACGACAATCGTCCTCGCCCTCTGTGTAAAAACATGCACTTCTTTCATTATAATTTTCGACCCAATTAACTCCTTTATTATTTCTTCTTTCTAAATAACACCTAGCTTGATTTGATGTGCTTGGATTAATTGCAATTCTACGTAGATAATTTCTCTCCCAACCTTGACCATTTATGTCCCATTCATTATTTATGTAACTTTGATCAGTTACATTCCTACTTGGACCGTTTCGTCTACCTACATCAATCCCGTCCCTACCAACATCATTTTTATCGCTACCTGCATCATTTTTACTTCTACCTACATCATTTTAATTAAACAAAAAGATAAAATAATATATCTTTTTTTTATAGTCATCATAAACTATCGCCATGCATGTTCGCTTTTCGGATAGTATCTAAGTTTAAGTTTAGTTTTTTAAGTGCATAAATGTTTAAAATGTAAAAATTAGCGCTATCTTGCCAACAAACTGCAATCGCAGTTTGGCGAGGAATATAATTATAAGAAAATTGTTGTGATGTACATTGAGATAAATAAATTAAAAAAAAAAAACCAGTCCTGCCTATACCATTTTGTCACTACCTAAACCGTCTTCGTCCTTACCTACTGTTATCTCGTTACAGTCTTGGAACGCGAGCCGGGCCAGTTTCGGGAAGTACAGAGTGCTGGTTGGCGACAGCTTCTTTTTTAAATTCATCAGCCTAAGGACTTCCAAGTTAGGGCAGGAGTCCCTGAGAACCTACACAACGTCCTCAAAATATTGGCAGTCGGCATCCAACTTCCGGACTGCAGGTCCACATTTTTTGAGCCAAAGTTTGAAGGAAGGCCAGCAGTCAACCGACTTTTCCATGAAGATAGTAATAATTTCGTCGTCATCTTTCGTAACGAAAAATTTATCTGGGGCCTTGGCAGGGTTAAACCCACCAGGAACAATCCGTAGAGCCTCTATTAAATCTTTGTATATCCGAATCAAATTTCGGCGATGTGATATGTGACCAAGCACTGAGTTCTGCCAGAGTTTGCAGGTCCGTTCCATCCGCATGAGGTCCCGAACTGGCAAATAGTCTAAGATGAGTCGCCAGCTGTCCGCATTTAGAGTTTAATAAAAATAAATAAATAATAATAAATCATTTATTCTGGCGAAATAAACCCTATTTTACATTTACTTATTTTGCCAAACTGCAAGACAGTTTTAGCGGAAGCCGCTCGACCCCAATTTCAAAGGAATACCGCAAATCGATGTACAGGTTAGCCGTTTGGCACACACATACTAGAGGCCAAAACAAAAATTTTGACCCGAAGTTCCTAAAAAAATTTCGCTGCGGGGGGAGTGGTAACATTATTTTTTTTGTATGGAAAAAAAAAAAATTATCATACGAAAGGGCTTTTTGAGGCGATTCTAAAAATATATCACATCATTACATTTCGGGCATTTTTTTTAAATTAAAACAAAAAGAATTTTCGAAACATACCAAGTTTGGGCTCCTCCAGACACGATATGGCTGATTATTTTTTGTACAATATACCACAAATGATATGTGATATCCTCATGTCTAACCCCAAGAAAGCAATTTTAAAAATAATATCATTAACATTTTTTTTTTAATTTTTCAATTCTACAGTTCTACTTCAATACCTATTTCACTAGACTTATGGAACTGTACTGCAGATACGGTACATATTAATCATAGAATGATACGTAATATCCATATATCGGACGGAAAATACCTCTTTAACCCTTTAACTGCGGCTTTTCATCGGTTGGTATAGTTTGTTTTGTTTTTGACACAAAATATCAAGATTGTATCCTTCAGATACGATATATGTACCTTACTGATTTTTTTTTGTACAATATACCATAAATAATACGTAATATTTTGATATCTAATCCCAAGACAGCAATTTTGAAAATAATTTCTTTAAGATTTTTTTTTAAATATTTTTCATGTGTATAATTTTTCAATAATACAATATTGAGAAATTTAAAAAAAATATAAATAAAATTATTTTCAAAATTGCTTTCTTGGGGTTAGATAATAAGATATTACGTATCATTTGTGGTATATTGTACAAAGAAAAATCGATAGGGTATATCGTATCTGAAGGATACAATCTTGATATTTTGTGTCAAAAACTAAACAAACTATACCAACTGATGAAAGCCGCAGTTAAAGGGTTAAAGAGGTATTTCCCGTTCGATATATGGATATTAAGTATCATTTTATGATTAATATGTACCGTATCTGCAGTATAGTTCCATAAGTCTCGTGAAATAGGTATTGAAGTAGAACTGTGTCACTTTGTAAAATTAAAAAAAAAAAAAATTGTTAATGATACTATTTTCAAAATTGCTTTCTTGGAACTCCAAGAAAGCAATTTTGAAAATAATATCATTAACAATTTTTTTTTAATTTTCTAAAATTAAATTAAAATTAAAACCGGCTTTTTATGATGTTAATTTGACAAAATATCGTTAAGATCGTTCGGAATATCATAATTACTTGATTGCTTGATCTTTTCACACTACACGACATATTCGCTGTAACAAATGTAATTTCACTGGAATCTACTTTATTTAGAAAATGTCTCGCTTAAACTAGTACGTGTAAACCGTTACCGAGAATTCGTTCTAAGGTATATTTTTTTTAATGTCTAACTAGACATGAGGATATCACGTATCATTTGTGGTATATTGTACAAAAAAAAATCAGCCATATCGTGTCTGGAGGAGCCCAAACTTGGTATGTTTCGAAAATCCTTTTTGTTTTATTAAAAAAAAATGATCGAAATGTAATGATGTGATATATTTTTAGAATCGCCTCAAAAAGGCCTTTCGTATGATACCACATACCATAGGTTTTGGAATATTTTTTTCTACCATACAAAAAAAATAATGTTTTACCACTCCCCGCAGCGAATTTTTTTTAGGAACTTCGGGTTAAAAATTTTGTTTTGGCCTCTAGTATGTGTGTGCCAAACGGCTAACCTGTACATCGATTTGCGGTATCTTTATACGAACGGGTTAGACTATTTGTTGGCAGAGGGGACTCCCTTAAAACAGATGGGTAGAATTTTTTAATCTGTGTACGTAATGGTCTGTGTAGACCAAGAGGTCTCGCTCTGTATGGACTCAATGGACTTAATAAAAGCTCCAACTGGCTCTTCAAAGGGTCAACCAGCAGCTGCAGTTTAAAGCGTAGATTGTTGTCGTTGTCGCTGGCGTACTTGCTCCCGCGCAAGTTCGCGCGCATGTCGCGCCGCTCCTCCGCTATGCGTCCTATTACGATGTCCGATACGCTTCTGTCGGATATGTCCAGCCACACGAGTTTCGGGCACGCGCAGACACACGCGACTATGGAGTCGTCATCAAGGCCGCTTCTATATAAGCTGAGCGCGGCAAGTCCGACTTTAGTTATTCGGTTGCAAGGCGTGCGCACACCCAACAATTCCTTACAATTCATAGCCAATGCTTCCAAATGCTGATCCCACACATCCACGAAATTTGTCTACAAACCAATGCAACTTCTTAAGACGACACACCGACTCGAAAAACACGTTACTACTTTGCCGACGCTGGTCGTTATTATCATTAGTCGGCACACCGTAGACTAAGAAAGAAAACTTTCTAAGTTTGGAATTTTGAAGTTTTTTGTTAATTCCAAGTCTGTTGTCTATACGGCGGACTAAAGTAGTTAGATTTTTTAAACGGTCCGCGCAAGAAAGTAGACCCTTTTACCCAAGGTTCGAATTCATAGCTTAAAATAAAACTTGAACCCTCATTCCATCCCCTTAGGGGATGAATTTTGAAAAACCCCTTAGTGGATACTAACGTTATAAAAACTACCTATTGTGAAAAATTCAGCTCTCTAGGTCCAACGGTTTGGGCTGGGCGTTGATTTAAGTGAGTCAGTCAGTCGGGACTTTTACGTTTATAGATTATATATCAGAACGGATTCTCCGTAATGCTAAGTAATACACACGACGGAAGTAAAACTTATAATGAACTGTTTAATTAAACCGGCTTTTTATGATGTTAATTTGACAAAATATCGTTAAGATCGTGCGGAATATCATAATTACTTGATTGCTTGATCTTTTCACACTACACGACATATTCGCTGTAACAAATGTAATTTCACTGGAATCTACTTTATTTAAAAAATGTCTCGCTTAAACTAGTACGTGTAAACCGTTACCGAGAATTCGTTCTAAGATATAATTATTTGAATGCAGCGCTGTGGGTACACATTAGAAAATAATATCCGCAAAACTTTGTGTCCGTAATGCGTTCACAATTATCAATTTCCGTAAACGCTTAGGAAAAATTGACGTTTCTGCTTCATAAAAAAAATTGTAAAGTATAATTTAGTTTTAGGTTTAGACTTAGGTCCTAGTTTAACAACTAGCGCACGCAACTCTGTAAATGCTAATTCTTGCTTCTGTTTATTTTACTTTTACGTCCATAGTCTAGCGTAGAAATGACATCACCTTTAAATCTATCATTCTCTTATTAAACGATAATTTCATTAAATATCTCAATTATGACATATCTGAAAATAGTTCGTTTTAATAGTCTATACTAGTAGTTCATAGTCACATTTTTTGAAAATTCATAGTCACCTTAAAATTTTAGAATATCTACAAAATGGGAATTTAGCATATTAAAATCCACCGAACCTGATTTTAATTAGCTAATACCGACAATACATTGTGTAAGTACATAATATAAAGTTTGGTTAGCGGGCAATGCCGGGTCGTGGAGTATCACCCCGCACAGGTACTTGGCGTTTGGTCGAGCGGTGACCGCTCAGGGCTCGGATCTGGAACAATTATTGACACCTCTGTCACAGGGCGGACACGCTAAACATCAAAAATCACTCGCGTTTCCATGTGTGAACGGCACGTCCGTACACGCGTCATGCGTCATAGTGTGAGCAAGTTGCTTAAAAATAGTACTGATAGTACGCCAGAAGTCCGCCAGATTTCTGTCGCGGGGCGAGGTAATTCGAATCGGGGCGGGGCGGTGCGAGGCCGTTCTGTATGATAATACTATTACTTGTTTTGTGCCTCTTGTTATCCCTTTGAAACCTACGCCTATCGTACGCGGCAGTGTTGGGCTGAAAGTAATTTAAAAATTAAATGCATGTAATTCAATTATCATGTAATTAAATTACATAAGTAATTAATTCCGACCGAGACTGGTGCGCGGCGCGCCATCGTGTCGGGCTGCAGCCGCGCGTGTCGTAACCTAAAAAATTAGCCGAATAATTTTGACATTGATGCAAATTTATCCTGAAATAAATAAATCTAAATCTAAATCATACCTTTTTAATACATTTGCTCAAAAAGTGGTACTTTTTGTGGCTGCGTAGCGTGCGAGAAGCTCAATTTCACGAACTAGTGCTTTTTACTTTTTAGTTCCAAACTATACTTTCGAAACGCAGTTAAAATGTAATTTAGCGCGGAGCAGGTACCAGGGCCTCATGAGTTATGAGGAGGTGTCGTTGAACAACCCGCGCCGGGCCCGCGGCGGCCGCGGCCGGGGCGCGCACGAGTATGAAGGTATCGCGGGCTGCGGCAGCTCAAGTATCGCGGGCTGTATAGGTACTTTTGGTTTTGGTTTGGTTTGGTGGTTATGATTCTACTAATGATATATTAATTTATTATTTTTTCGCAATTGTATTAAAAATACCTTTAAATGAGCCGCTCCTCCGGAGGCGGTTTGAGCGCGTGATGCAACATCTCCGCCCTCGGGTTGCAGTACTCCTGCCCCGAGGGGCTGTAAGTCCCCCTGGTGGCGCGCTTGCGTCTCGCCTGAGCGCACAGCGCGCCGAGCGCCAGCGCCGCCAGCGCGGCGGCGAGCAGCGCGCACCCGACCGCGATCAGCACCGTGGCCGACGTCGAGGCGCCGCCTTCCGACTCCGATGCGACGCTCTACAACAACATGTACCATATTAACGTTACGAGGTAAGGTTGACGAAAATGGTTAAAGGTGTACAAGTGGTGGTAATGGCATAGAGTAACTTATACTAGAGCGGTACTGTCATAGTAAATTTTGTAACCCCAGTAAATTCACTGCCATCTGTCGACACACTTTAAAACTAAAAATAAATATTTATAAAAATACGATAAAATGTATTTAAATATGGATAAATGTTTTTTTTATTTGCATTAATTATTTTTATATGATTTTGACCCAAGTTCTTTCACTGGTATGCGTTAAAATTATAAATAACAAACGAAACAGTCAACGCCCTCTATACGAGCGTAGGCCAAAACTAGTGGCGCCATCTGATCGAGAATCAAATTTTCGTGATTTTCGAGGCACGTTTTTTCCTTAGACTGTATCCATCTATTACGGAGTTATATCTATCTTTGGTAATGGTATGGAGGCTGATGCGAGAGTGATTAAGCTAAATTTGAATGGTAAAAAGGTACTTTAAATTTAGGTGCCTCTAATTGGCCGCGATACGAGTTATGTGGAGCGCTCCTATTGGTGCTTCTTAGAAAGCCTCCGCATAGTAACCGAGCCCTACGGCTGCGTTTAGCTACTGCATTATACAAATAAAGGGTTGCGTTCGCAACAGTATGTATGTATGTAAACACTTTATTGCACATAAGACAGGTTAAGATATACAATTAAACAGAGAGTATACAATGTACAAAGGCGAACTTATCCCTGTAAGGGATCTCTTCCAGTCAACCTTTAAGCAACTGAGAGTAGACAATTAAAAATGACAGACAAACGAACACTATGTAAAGAAAAGTGAAATTATGGTTCAATTATTACACAAGTAAATAATTGAAAACCTGTAGCCTATATTATAATATAAATACACATATAATACATATTAATATTATAGGTATATTTACAATGTCGCCATAAGATACTCTGATATCAAAGATAAATCCGTTTATGACTCTAAGTACTTGTTAAGAAATGGCTAGCCAGTTTAACCTATGACGAGACAGAGAAATTACTAAAATTTTTAGTCCTAGTTAACCTAACAATTGTCAACCGGTTATAACATTCTTTGTTACAACTACCTACTGTTATTGGTGCCCGCGATACAGGAGCGCCTAGTGCGGGTGCCAAAGTTAATCTTTCAGGAATTGTACTCTTAGTTAATAAATATTTTTTCATTTTTCATTTTCATTAATGAGGGCTACCGTTTTTGTGCTCACCAGGTGGCGCCACTGTAGATGTAGGTCCAGAAAAACAGATCTCAAAATTCTTCTATGCTTATTTTTATAAAATCAATACGTTCTAATATACACAAAAGTATATTAACGTCTAAATGTGCCATTTTTTCAACATGTTTAATTTTGCATATATTTTAGTTTGCACTTTATTTAAACCACTAACATTTATTGAGCTATATTTATTGTTTACCATGATTAATCAAAGATGGACCAATATTTACCACAAATTATGAATAAGGAGTGAAAATTCGCAATAAAAAAAGCTTGAAACCCCCAAACTTCTATGCATTTAACATTTTGAAAAACTAGATGGAGTTCACTAGCACCCCTAGCGGCGAAATTAAACGCGGTAGCCCTCATTAGCTGCATGCATGATTTATTTAAATCTTTGCAATCATAATTTATATCGTTTGAACACCGCAAATGATAAAAATACTTTTGTAGACCTTCACATTATTTTATTAAAAATATTTAAAATTTTGAGCGGTCGAAACGCTCATAATTTTTGGCGCGATTTCGACAGAGCGTGATGACGTCACACGTTGGACGGTCCAACTGACGTTTGCTACTAATGACACTTATGTGAACTAATCATTCCACTCAGGCCTTACACTTACACTTAGTATGTCTCCTGCGGACGCTCCCGGCTGTGGAATGAGCTCCCTGCCGAGGTTTTCCCGAGGGGCTACAGTATGGGGTTCTTCAAAAAAGGACTGTACAGGTTTTTAAAGGGTCGGCAACGTGCGTGTCATATATATATCTGGTGTTGCAGGCGTCCATAGGCTACGGCAAAGATAGATATAACTCCGTAATAGATGGATACAGTCTAAGGAAAAAACGTGCCTCGAAAATCACGAAAATTTGACTCTCGATCAGATGGCGCCACTAGTTTTGGCCTACACTCGTATAGAGGGCGTTGACTGTTTCGTTTGTTTTTTATAATTTTAACGCATACCAGTGAAAGAACATGGGTAAAAATCATATAAAAATAATTAATGCAAATAAAAAAAAAAAATTCATATTTAAATACATTTTAACGTATTTTTTTTAATCTTCAATTTTAGTTTTAAAGTATGTCGATAGATGGCAGTGAATTTACAGTGGTTACAAAATTTACTATGACAGTACCGCTCTATCTTATTATATACTCATTGGCTACGGTAACTGCTTATCATCAGACGGGCTTGCTTGCCACCGTAATATTAAAAAAATATCACTTTTTTTAAATTCGATGTCAAATTAATCTACCAATTTACAAATGTGACATGATGTGTGTGTGTGTGTGTGTGTGTGTGTGTTGTGTGATGTGTGTGTGTGTGTGTGTGTGTGAGTGAGTGATGTGAGATGTGTGACGCACCTGCTGAGAGCAGTTCTTGCCCGCCCAGCCGTCGATGCACTCGCACGTGTAGTCGAGCACGTCGCTGCAGCGCTGCGTGCAGCCGCCGCCGTGCTCGCAGGGGCCCGTGTCGTTGCCCGGCGGGTAACATGGGTCGGCCAGGGCGCACTCGTGACCGCATTTGCCGCGCTCGCATTGGCATCTGAACATTCACATTAAAATATTAATTAGCCTCATGCATGAAGTTTATATTAGAACGAAATATGTTTTATTCGGATGTTTGTTACCGTTATATCATGTTACAAATGCATTTCCGTTTTTAAATTACCATTTAATTACTTAAAATTATAAATAAAAAATACAAAAATTTGCCCGCGAAAAGGTAGTGAGCGAAACGCTCGAAACGCCACGTGACGTCACGCGTTCGACAGATTAGTGTCATTAGTAGCAAACGTCAGTTGGGCCGCAAAACGTGTGACGTCATCACGCTCTGTCGAATTCGCGCCAAAAATTATGAGCGTTTCAACCGCTCAAAATTTTTCAACATTTTAAATATTTTTTAATAAAATAATGTTAAGGTTTACAAAAATATTTTTATCATTTCCGGTGTTCCAACGATATAAATTATGAATTCAAAAATAAAAATAAATTCATGCATGGAGCTAATTCTGTTGTTCTTACAAGCTTTTATTTAACTTGAAATGTACCTATGTAAGTATGTATGTAATATGTATGTAACATGTTTGTAAGGGACAAATGTTGCAAGTTAAATTTGACCCACTTCCCGGTTTCCAATAAATTTGAAAATTTGCATACATATGTAAATCGGGTGAGAATGCAATATTATGGTACCATCGAGCTGGTCTGATGCTGGAGACAGGTGTTGGCCATAGGTACTCTTGTGATAAAACAACGCAACCTAATTGTGTTTGGGGTTTTTAGAATTGTCTCGACGAGTATTAGTTGCGTGTTGAAAGAGAAGTACAGTCAGCGATAAAAGCTTGTACCAAAAATGAAATTTTTGCCATAAACTTATTTATTTGAAGTAAAACTTCTTTAGGCGCGACTGGAACGAATCTCAGATTTTTTTTCTGACATAAGTAACGCTCAGTAGTGACACACGCACAATAGGACACGTCAAAGTGCCAACGTAGCGATAAACGTCAAAAAAGTTTTACTTCAATCGCGCGTAAAGACACACACTTTTTTTTACAAGAAACTCCGTTGAATCAGACGCATTATGCGGATTTTTTTTTACCTAATTTATGAATAATCATCACGTTAGTTACTAAATAATCAAAAATGCAAGTACATCTAAGAGCTTCGATAAATATTGTTAAATTAGTATAAACCCGAAAACGTGTTTAGATATAGGGTGGGCCAGTGATGAATTCTCTTTTCGTACTGACGTCTTTCGTTAATGCATTTATCACTGGCCCACCCTATATTTGTAAGATTTTTTTTCACTCCTACCCTTAGGTACATGGAACGCGTACGCTTGGCATCTTGGCTAGGCTCCCTGTCAGGCTTGTGGTTATATTTGCCGCCCCCGTACTGGCACACACAGCCATGAAAAACGTTCTCACCCTACCTGACATTGCTTGTATAAACTGAAATAGAAAAGGAAAATGATGACTCACATGTAGGAGCCGGGTAGGTTGACGCACGTGCCCGTGGGGCCGCAGCTCACGCTGTCCTTGTCGCACTCGTTCACGTCGGCCTCGCAGTGGAGGCCTGTCCAGGCTGCAACACAATTATTATTAATAACAGTTCAAGAGACAGGCGCCATATTGCATGAAGTGTAATGCTAAAGTTTTACCGCAACTATATGTTTGCAAGGCCAGAGCACAC
This sequence comes from Cydia strobilella, assembly GCF_947568885.1. Classification (NCBI taxonomy): domain Eukaryota; kingdom Metazoa; phylum Arthropoda; class Insecta; order Lepidoptera; family Tortricidae; genus Cydia; species Cydia strobilella. The sequence continues at coordinate 60,298,299 of NC_086068.1, forward strand.
CGACTGCGTGTGCGTAGACGTGCACGCGCACGTCACGGAAGCGGTGCACGGTGGGCTGGATGGCTCGAAAAGAGGAAATTCGCACTTTTTTCAGAAAATCATTTTTTGAAAAATGCTATCCAATAGAGAATTATATGAGGAACAATAAATATATTTAATATTTTAAATGACATGTGTCTATTGTAAAACATTAGATTATTTCTTTTTAGTTGTATGAAAAATGTAAAAAATGTACTTAGGATTTTTTTATAACTTAATAAACGTTACATATACTATGTGTTATTATCATTTTTACTTTTAACTATCGAAATATAATGTAAAAACCCAAAAAAAACAAACGAAAAAATCGAAAATGTGTTAACTTTTACTGGACTAAAAAAAAAAAACAGCACCTGAATAGAAAATCTGCTTATCGTTTCTTACTCTATAAAAGTAGAAAAACAAAGTCTTGAAAGGTAGAAGACGGGACCTCTAATAGTTTCTGAGAAACAAGATACCTATTTTTGGGTCCCATACAAAAAAACAGACTTTATTTTTTTCTGCTGTCAATATGCCTTATTTCGCAAAAATGTATACCACATTTATTGTTCCTCATATAATTATCTATTGGATAGCATTTTTCAAAAAATGATTTTCTGAAAAAAGTGCGAATGTCCTCTTTTCGAGCCATCCAGCCAACTGTGCGGTGTGTCGTCTCTCATAAGGTACTGTATATTACAACGCGCTTGTCTACGCACACGCATCCGGTGTGCACAGGCCTTAAGTTACCATGATGCAGAACTAAAATTATATTTGCTTTTCTTACGTTAAGGTACAATGGGTTCAGCCAACATAGTCTTTTAAAAAAAATAGCCCGTTTTAGGGTTCCGTACCCAAAGGGTAAAAACGGGACACTATTACTAAGACTCCGCTGTCCGTCCGTCTAAAGACTGAATAGAATAAATATTAAGTGGGGCTCCCATACAACAATCGTATTTTTGGTTTTTGTCGTAGTCCGACTCGCCCTTGGCTGGTTTTTTAGATCAAAATACGGTTAATAAAGCTTTGGTAGGTAGGTCTAGTAACTTCATCGATTTGTAACCTGTTTAAACAACTTTCGCTAGATAGAAAAAACTCTGGTCTAATCGCACCCTCAATGAAACTATTTTTGCACAAAAGTTATTAACATGACAATTGTTTATAAAAATGCGTAGGTAATAAACAATAAACAATAAATAAGAAATAAGTTATATTATTTTCAGCCGTGGGACTGAGCTGGAGCGAGGCCAAGAAGGATGCAGAAAATAGAAAGGCATGGCGGAATCTTGTGGAGGCCCTATGCACCTCCGGACATACAACAATAATATTATTTTTGACCGCTTTATTATATGTATAGACATAGAGTAACTTATACTAGAGCGTTACTGTCATAGTAAATTTTGTAACCCCAGTAAATTCACTGCCATCTGTCGACACACTTTAAAACTAAAAATAAATATTTATAAAAATACGATAAAATGTATTTAAATATGGATAAATGATTTTTTTATTTGCATTAATTATTTTTATATGATTTTGACCCATGTTCTTTCACTGGTATGCGTTAAAATTATAAATAACAAACGAAACAGTCAACGCCCTCTATACGAGTGTAGGCCAAAACTAGTGGCGCCATCTGATCGAGAATCAAATTTTCGTGATTTTTGAGGCACGTTTTTTCCTTAGACTGTATCCATCTATTACGGAGTTATATCTATCTTTGGTATAGATCATAGGTGACTTTTTTTTGTTAAAAATTAGAATTGAGGTGTTATTAATGAATGTCATTTTACCCCTCCTTACCCTCCGACGCAAAAAGAGGCGTGTTATATGTTTGACACCAATATCTGCGTGTCTGTCTGTGGCATCGTAGCTCGCAAACGGGTTGACCGATTTCGATGCGGTTTTTTTTACGTGAAAGCGAGTTTCCTTGCGGTGATTCTTAGCTATGTTTGATAAAAATCGATCCAGCATTTTGAAGAGTAATCAGCACTTTTCCATAATTATGTAAGGCATTTTTGGCAAGAAATGTACTTTTTGGCATAATGCGTAGGGGTTTTTAAATTAATAGTTACCTATGAAATAAAACTATGAAAACGGATTATATCGTGTATATTGAATCCCGACGTTTCGAACCCTTTACAGCGTTCGTGGTCAACGGGTGACTGAGGAAAAACTACAAAGTGCAAAAAAAAAAGTGTTTTGCACTTTATAGTTTTTCCTCAGTCGGTGACCACGAACGCTGTAAAGGGTTCGAAACGTCGGGATGTATTATAAATTCAATATACGGGATATAATCCGTTTTCATAGTTTTATTTCGTAACTATCGCGGTAACCGAAGACAATATGAATAGTTACCTATATAAAATTATATACTGTACCTATAAGACCCGCGACTAGCACCACCTGCCACATATTATTCGCATTTCATCGCAATGCACTCCCACGAGATGTGTTTCTCAATTGTCACTACACAAGCACACAAACACACAGCTCTATTTATCTGGAATTAGGCATCAAATATCCTTGCAGCTTACACATCCTTATTTATTCCGTTTCAAACATGTCACAAAAAATATCACTTACATTTCACTAAATTCATATTTAATAATTTTAAAACAAAACACTCGCTAGTCTTATTTCAATCGCAAGCACGACAATAACTATTAATTGGTCATACTAATGTCTGTCATAATATTAGTTCACTACTGCACAATAGTTCATAACAAAACAATTTACTGTAGACAATTACACTCAAATAATTATTATATCAATCATCATACTTGTATTCGAATATTGTTGAATTTTGCTCTGAATAATAACGTATTTCTTCTTACTATCTCCACTAGTCTATGCTATTGTGATACTCTAATAAATTCTTTATGACTGATCGTACTCTGTTTCTCAAACTGTTTCAGGTGCTAGTGATGTACTTGAATATAGTATCGGTATTTTATCCTAGTAACTACGTACCCAGGTAGCATTTATACGTCATTATGACGTCCGTTACGTCATTATGACGTCACTTGTACGTCGCTGACGTCACTGCTACTTGTGTAGCGAATGATGTTCTCTATAATAGCCTTAAAAGAACTGCTATAGAACCGCTACACGGCTACATGCATCTATTGTCGAGTAGCAGTAATGAGAGTTCCGCTACTTGACGCTAGATGTCCACTACGAAATAAGGCGCGAAAACTGATGTATGGAGTTACCACTCGTTCTTTACTTATATTTCTCTATGCCCCAATGCATGTATTTAAAAAAATAATACTAATTACAACTGTAACTTGGACGATAATGCGGAACTAAGTTAAAGTTACACTAGACTTATATTGACCGGGATATAGACCGTGATTACCTTTTGTATTATTTGTGAGCTCCCGATATTTCGACGCAGTTACATGCATCATGTTCACGGGTGACTGAAGATAGCGGGTGGGTGTCAAAGTTGTGTAGACAGCGCTCTGTCTACCCTCATTCTTGCGCGTCGGCTGCGTTCACTTTCAACGTTACCAACGGTCACATTCACACTTGTTGGTCCGGTCGCGTTCACACTCGTTGGTCTGTCCAAACACACTACACTCACGGTGTCACTACGCGTGTTTGATTCGGATATCACTGGTTTTTTACACAAACAAATCACAGGATTCCACACATTTGACAGTTTAAACCCATCTTCACGATTAAAATTTTTGTATTTGTAAATTTCAACGGCTTCTCTTACCAATCTTGGTATATAGTGGCGTTCTGTCGAAATGACCTTGGGACTATGCAACTCGATCCAGTGATTTGTACCCGACTCAAGGAGATGCTGAGCAATAGCTGACTTGCGAACGTCATTGTTCTTGACCGCAGCAATGTGTTCTTTAATTCTGCAGGCAATAGTGCGTTTGGTCTGCCCAATGTACGAACTACCGCAGCTGCACTCAACTTTGTATACACCAGGTTTTTCCAGGGGAAAATTGTCTTTGGGCGACCGCAGAAATTGTGCAATTTTCCTGTGCGGGGTGAAGATAGTTTTTACAGAGTAGTTATTTAGTATTTTTGATATCTTGTCTGTCACACCCTTGACGTACGGCATAAACGCTGGCTGTCTCTCAACGCGATGAGTAAGGCGCTTGGTTTTTGTGTCCCGCTTGTCCATGTTAACTCTGTAGCCATTCATCCTCAGGACACTCTGAACATGGTTCAGCTCCTGGTTTAGATGTAGCGAGTCACACAGAGCGTGTGCTCGATTAGTCAGTGATGCCACAACCGAGTTTAACTGCAAGAATGAGGGTAGACAGAGCGCTGTCTACACAACTTTGACACCCACCCGCTATCTTCAGTCACCCGTGAACATGATGCATGTAACTGCGTCGAAATATCGGGAGCTCACAAATAATACAAAAGGTAATCACGGTCTATATCCCGGTCAATATAAGTCTAGTGAAACTAACCGTGAATCATTCAAAACTCTAAGTTAAAGTTAAATTAAAATAAAACTATGAAAACGGATTATATCGCGGATTATATTTTTATCGCGTATATATATATATATATCTTTACTTGAAAATAATTGTAGTGTATAACTAGCCTTATGAACCGATTTTGCATGTACAACCAGCCTTAAAGTTTGTAGCCTATGATTGTTCATTATTTTAGTATGTGGGTATTTTTGCACTTTGTAATTTTTCCTCAGTTACCCGTTGACCACGAACGCTGTAAAGGGTTCGAAACGTCGGGATGTATTATAAATTCAATATACGCGATATAATCCGTTTTCATAGTTTTATTTCATGAGTAACTATCGCGGTAACCGAAGACAATATTAAAGTTAAATTGTTGAGACTGATTGCATGAGTACATCCCTAAGGAAACCGCAGGTAATCCGGCTGCGCAAGCGACGCGTCAAACATTGTGGGTATATAGCGACATGTTTAGAGGAAAATGACTAATTAAGGATAATTATTAAGGCGGTTCCCTGAGCCAGAAGGCGAAAAATCTCCTTATATGATCAAGTTTTTCTAAGAGGCGTTTATATTCGTAGACGTGGAAAAAATATATGTAGTTCTTGACTATATTATCTTTAACAACATAGCTTCCGATACACGAATTATGACACTTCGCTCGATACAATTAATTCCCAAAGTAACCTCTAACTCGGACTTTTAATCCTACTTTACTCGGTTATTTATTATGTGATACTATAAACAAAAAAAGAAGAAAAAACAATCTTAACATAAATAGTAATTTCATAGCTTTAGAATTTCGATATTGTAAGGTAACGTTTTTATAATAAATAAAAACCGACAAAATTCGATCAAAATTGACACTTGGCGCGTATGTTCTTTCCTGTCCTTTCTTGCGAAATGTGACAAAGACAGCGGCAATCCGATGGAACGGCCTTAATGTGTGATGACGCATTGGTCGTTTTGGCGCCATGAGGGACTCTACGAAATCTATGCTAGGTATTGATTTTACCTCCTGCCTACTCGTATTTTTAATTTAAACTATATACTACATATACAGGGTGTCCCTAGCCATTGGACAAAGCCGAAATGTACAAATGCATTAGGGTATTTAGAACCAGTATACAAAGTATCATAACAATCGGTGTAGCGGTTACGTAGAAATTAACAACTTACGATTTTTTACTTTGGAGCAGTCTGTATGTGTTAGTAGCTTCTCAGGTAATAAATAGTATGAAACCTTCTTCGACCTTTTTGATTTTCTTTTTTATTTGTCACTAATAAGATTCTGACTTTCGAAAAATGTCATCATTAACGCATATTTTCGAACAAATAGGGCTTGGAGACTATATAAAGGAGCCAAATCTCTATGTATGAAAAGTGTCCATCAAAAAACAGTAATAAGGCGGCGCCACCCATACACCGAAATACTACCAAAAACAACCTACGTAATTTGGTCGGGTTATTTGTTGGTTCATGTTATACTCGTGTCCCAGAGCCTAACTAGCGCCACCGGAGAGATTAGGAACTATTGTTTAAAGCTGAAAGCGGTCACTTTTGCAACAATTCTGCCATAAGAGATTGGCATCCTTTCTATACCATCCATAAAATAGGGAGCGTGCATAAACTGTAGAGGGCAGCACAGGAGACGTCAAATTTTTGGCGCGGCGTAAATGTGTAGTTTATGCTTCCAAAGTAGCTCACAAGATGGCAGCACTTGCTTCGGCGTGAAGTGTCAATGTACATGTGATGTACATGTTTATGGTTCCGATTCAGGCCACAAGATGGCAGACCCTCCAACGCGCACGGTCCCTATTGTCAAAAGCTCTGCCAATGATTAATACAGTATGTTTCTTTTTGTTGTCGATTTTTGGATATAACTTTTGTTTGAGATTTTTTTTTTTTGTTCTTATTAAAAAAATATTAACATTCCTTAGAAGTAACCCTACGTGGGATTTCAGGGTTTGTCCAATGGCTAAGGTCACCCTGTATAACGGTAGTCTATGTCATTTGGGTAGGACAAATGTAAAATATTTTTGGAAACACTTTTCTTAACGACTGCACTTTGTGTCCACTTTTCAGACGAGCGGTCTGGCCTAGTCTGTAGCAAAGATAGATATAACTCCGTAATAGATGGAAACAGTCTAAGGAAAAAACGTGCCTCGAAAATCAAGAAAATTTGATTCTCGTTCAGAGGGCGCTACTAGTTTTGGCCTACAGTCGTATAGATGGCGTTGACGGTTTCGTTTGTTATCAATTTTAACGCATATCAGTGAAAGAACATGGGTCAAAATCATAAAAATAATTAATGCAAATAAAAAAAATCATTTATCTATATTTAAATACATTCTATCGTATTTTTATAAATCTTCATTTTTAGTTTTAAAGTGTGTCGACAGATGGCAGTGAATTTACTGGGGTTACAAAATTTACTATGACAGTACCGCTCTAGTATAAGTTACTCTATGTCTGTAGTGACCCTGCCTATAAAGCCGATGGTCCTGGGTTCGAATACCGGTAAGGGCATTTTATTTGTGTGATGAACACAGATATTTATTGCAGAGTCATGAATGTTTTCTATGCATTAGTCATCATTCGCTTGCCCTTGTCCCATTCACTTGGGGTCGGCGCAGCATGTCTTTTTCTTCCATACATCTCTGTCACCCGTCATCTCATCATTCACTTGCGTTAGTTTCATATCATCTTTCACACAGTCCATCCACCTTTTCCTCGGTTTTCCTCTCCTCGTACCTCCCTCCACACTCATTCTTAATACATTTCTCGTCACATGACTTTCATCCCTCCGCATCACATGCCCATACCATGCTAGGCGATTCGCCCTTATTTTTTCTGTTATGGGTGCAACTTTCAGGCTTCCTCTTATATACTCATTCCTTATCCTATCCATTCTCGTCACGCCACACATCCACCTTAACATTCTCATCTCCGCTACATGCAATCTCTTTTCATCCCTCACCTTTTTCTATGCATTAGTATATTCCCAAAAATATTACCGGTTCCGTCCTCAAAGGGTAAAAACGGGACCCTATTACAAAGACTCCACTGTCCGTCTGTCTGTCACCAGGCTGTATCATGAACCGTGATAGCAGGCAGTTGAAATTTTCACAGATGTATTTCTGTTGCCGCAATAACAATACTAAAAATACAATTTGTACGGAACCCACGGTGGGCGAGTCCGACTCCCACTTGTCCGGTTAAAAAAAAACCACTTAATTTCAGACAATGGACCATATAATTTGTTTTATTACGATATAATATAATATTTTTATCTATATCTAATGCTTAAAAGAAGATCCCATCCCATGCTGTAAACTACTTGTAAGGAACCAATACATTTTTTCATTTTTTTTTTCATTATCTAACAAACTAAGAGTTTATCAGTACGGTTTTTACTCACTATTATTTTTAGTCGCTTTTGGCGACATGTTTCGGATTCTTTGGGAATCCATCCTCACAGTGCACGACGAACAACCGCCGCGGACACTCGTGCCTGAGGATGGATTCCCAAAGAATCCGAAACATGTCGCCAAAAGCGACTAAAAATAATAGTGAGTAAAAACCGTACTGATAAATATTTTGAAATATGTCTCACGATAGTTTAAGTGCGAAACTAAGAGTTGCTTCAGTCGCCATATGACTAGTCTTATACTTATTCTATATTTACTTTTTTTTGTTCTCACTATGATGAACGGATGACCAGTAACGAAAAATGGGGCTGTACACTTTCTCAATCTCTACGTCTCTACTCTCTCTCTACTTCGTCTGCGTGGAATTAGTAATTTGGGTACCTTAATTCTTATCTGCTTTTTAATCCATCCTTTTTTCACCCCCAAATTGGTCCACACTATACATTTCCACCCCATTTTTTACACCCTTAAGGGATGATTTCGGGGATAAAAGTTATTCTATATCCTTTCCCACAGCTCAAACTATCCACATACCAAGTTTCGTCTAAATCGGTTCAGCGGTTATTGATTCCCCATACTAATTTCCAACCCCCTTTTCACCCCCTTGAGGCGTGAGTTCTGGGATAAAAAGTATCCTATGTCCTTCCCCGGGACTCAAACTATCTGTATACCAAATTTCAACTAAATCGGTTCAGCGGTTTAAGCGTGAAGAGGTAACACACAGACAGACAGACAGACTTTCGCATTTATAATATTAGTATGGATAGCGCCTTATTGACAATAGCGCCTTATTGACAACCGACAATAAGTACCCTTTTGGTTGAAAATGACACATTTGTTCAATAAATAGATAAGACAAACTTTGCGTAGACTAAATATTGAAGACAATAGGGATATTACTGCAATGCTCTGCCACCAGAGTGCATCACTAGCCCGTTTAGTAAACCATAGAGTAACTTATACATACTGTACCTTTAACAGTTTTTTGACAAGTTTTCAGATAATAAAATATGACATTGATGCATCAAGGCGGTTTGTTTACAGAGTACCTACCGGGAAACGCGAATCAGAATTTTCGCTATCTGCCTCTTTATCGCTCAAATATGCAAGTGACAGAGATGTTAGATAATGAATCGTTTTTCTTGTTTCGCGATGGACCCTCAGATTGTGGTAGTGGCGCCCTCTGCGCAGAGTTTCGCGTAATGTTCCCTATTATCTATTATGCGTCGGTTCATTTTTGTAAAAAAAAAATCTAAACGTTGATCCATTCTCAGTGGGTTATATCAGCAGTCGCAGTTTGAGCGCCGCCGTCCCGTTATCACCGTTATCAGTTATCAGTTATCAGTACGGCAGATTGCGCGCGGCGCACTAAGATTCCAACAGCTGACCGAACGTGGGAAAAACGTCATAACTCCTACACCGGGTCTATATTGTTTCCCATATAGTTTTAAGTCATAATGTATTGTTTGTCCACATTTTCGTTAGTCATAATTTGGTTTTTCTCAGAAACGCGTAACTTTTCAGGATTGCCATAAAACAAACCTAACCTAACCTATCTATAGGATAACCTGAGGAAAATCCTGAAAGTTAACGGTTTCAGAATTATGACTAATGATAATATGACAATCATTACATTATGACTTTCATTACATTATGACTTTAATTGTGTTTAATGACATTCTTAAAATTTTATTCTTGTATTTTTTCTTGTAATAATGTATGTATGTTTTGACATCCATCTTCCATAGATATGTACCTAATTGTAACTGACAATGTATGATTGATACAAATAAAATAAGTACGAAATTGGTGTCATTTTACTCATTTTAGGTTTTTCAATTAGTGAAATGCTTAGAGGATATAACCAAACGGAGACGCCTTGTCTGTAATTTTGAAACACGTTACATTAACAAACTGAACATCATATAGAACTTCAATTCAAGTAAGTTCAAGTTTCAATACATGTTAGTTCCAAATTATCACAAAAGAACATGCTAAAGTTAGGATTCAGCTGATTTTATGTACTAAGAAGTTAAGTAAGATCATAGAGTAACTTATACTAGAGCGGTACTGTCATAGTAAATTTTGTAACCCCAGTAAATTCACTGCCATCTGTAGACACACTTTAAAACTAAAAATGAAGATTTATAAAAATACGATAGAATGTATTTAAATATAGATAAATGATTTTTTTTATTTGCATTAATTATTTTTATGATTTTGACCCATGTTCTTTCACTGATATGCGTTAAAATTGTTAAATAACAAACGAAACCGTCAACGCCATCTATACGACTGTAGGCCAAAACTAGTAGCGCCCTCTGAACCAGAATCAAATTTTCTTGATTTTCGAGGCACGTTTTTTCCTTAGACTGTATCCATCTATTACCGAGTTATATCTATCTTTGGTAAGATGCAACAATTTGAAGAGATTTATTGATTACATAGAAAAATAAATACTGATACAGGTAATTGAAGTGCATAACTAGAGCATTAGTCTCATTCAAAAATGCATTTTACTAGCAAGTGCGAGAGACACCCACAGGCTTAAGTACCAAACAGTCATTTTGATATTAGAAGATTCGTAACAAGATCGCGCATATCGTATGTTGTGTCTTTAACACTAAACTTAAGTCTTACTTAGGCAAAGCCGCAAAGTAAACGCGCTCTCAAAATGTAACTTCAACCTCGTATTATAACGATCCAATAAACTTTAGTCTAGAGCATCTAACACTTAAAACTAAAATCAGTCGGTCAACTCGAAAATTTATTTATTTATTTATTTTCTTTATTTTCTTTATTTAGGAGGAAAATGAGTCTTTTAAAAAGGTACATAATCTACTGAGCATTGATAACTAGCAACTAAATTACTCCAAAGAACAATAATAGCTTAGGAATACCACCTCAGAATTCACGTCAGATAACGTTGACACAAAGGCCTCCTCCATTGCCTTCCATGCCTCTGTCTCTGGCTAGTCATGTCCATAGTGGACACGACTAGACAGACAACTCGAACTTTTCGGAAAAAAAACAAGTGTTCCGCCATAAAACTTCTTTACAAGTGTGAAATAAGTGTCCGGAGATCGAATTCGAGAAAAATCCAAGTAATTAAGTGTTGATTTCAAGCGATGTTGAAATGCGGGCTCGATATAACATACACGACACGAGAAGAGAAGTACATTAATTATTGCTAACTTATCTGCCAAACTGCATAGCAGTTTGTTGGCAGAAAACTTATTCTACCCTCAACCACTGTAAATTAAGTTTATATTGGCGTTATACATATTTATACGTTTTACGGTAACACGTACAAAGGTATAGTTGGTCTAACCAAACTGTCAGTAAATGAGAAAATCCCCTGTCTCCCTTCCTTTTCTTTTGGGTGCCAGTACTAGTGTAAGACAAAGAAATGAGACAGTCCTTTGACAAACCATATTAACCTAGGGTTGTAGGAAAAAACATAAAGCAATCGGTTGGCATTTTAATCATGTGACCCGTTCCAGTCTAAGCAAAAATATTTTTTTAATCGTTTTTTATACACAACCTTTGATACGTATTGTCTACATAACGTCAAATTTATACGTAACGTCAAAATAGTCATGTCAGACAAACGTCACACATTGTGTATGACCATTGGCCGACTATTTTCGACAGAGGGGAACGCCTGTTAATGGCTACTCCGTTTGGTTATATCCTCTAAGAGTGAAATAGATAAATATAGTTTTAGTAAGAGTCTTTTGTACTTATACTTTATGTATTCTGTGATACTGACACAGGTTAGAGGAATGGCAACCTTGTTGCATCATGATAAGGTTTACTTTTAGTGGTTTTTAGGTTCAAGTCTCGGCTTCGAAAGATAAGAGAGAAGCAACGCTCCGTGGGAACAAACTCGACCTACAATAGGGATGAGAAGTGGCCACGTATGTAAACTCACCAGTTAGGTCGGTGACACGAAAGTTGAATAAACTGGACAAGTTCGTGTCGGACTCGCCCACCGGGTTTTGTAATTTTTAGTATTTGTTGTTATAGCGACGACAGAAATACATCTGTGAAAATGTCAACTGTCTAGCTATCACGGTTGATGAGATACAGCCTGGTGACAGACAGACGGACAACGGAGTCTTAGTAATAGGGTCCCGTTATTACCCTTTGGGTACGGAACCCTAAATAGGTAGAACAGATTACCTCCTTTTTTAAAAGTCGGCAAGTTATAAATCATTAAGCTTAAATGAACCATAACTTAAAACATAAGGTGGAAGGTAAATATTTTTTATTTTATTTTTAGAAGACCAAGCAATAAGAAGGTATAGAGGGAAATGCTAGGAACACAATTGTGGACTCCGTAACTTTGTTTGGACTAGTTAGGAGGTGAACATATCAAAAGTCCCCGCCCGTAACCCTGATGCCGTGGGGAGCAAGGGGTTTGAAGGTCCCATTTTTTGGTTTTGTCACTTATATCTTGGAAACTTTAAGTCTTAGCGACACGACTACTTAAACAAAACGAAAGCTGATTAAGTTTGCTACAAGTTTAAATTAGTAAATTTTTTCGATATCTTCAATAGTTTTCGAGATACTATTGAAAGTTTATTTGGGGCTCTCAACTTTATCTTGATATCTACATCAATGAAGCTACTAGAGGCCATGTTTGGTATCGTTTTCGTGTAAATCGGGAGTGCCTAATTAATTTATCGTATTACATTGACACCATTCATTTCTTGGAGACCCATTACAACTAAGGATAATTTGATGATCGTTTTTTTATTATTTATTATATATATTTTACCTGGCGCTGATGGCCTAGCGGTAAGAGCGTGCGACTTTCAATCCGGAGGTCGCTGGTTCAAACCCCCGGCTCGTACCAATGAGTTTTTCGGCACTTATGTACGAAATATCATTTGATATTTATACCAGTCGCTTTTCGGTGAAGGAAAACATCGTGAGGAAACCGGACTAATCCTAACAAGGCCTAGTTTCCCCCTCTGGGTTGGAAGGTCAGATGGCAATCGCTTTCGTAAAAACTAGTGCCTACGTCAATTCTTAGGATTAGTTGTCAAGCGGACCCCAGGCTCCCATGAGCCGTGGCAAAATGCCGGGATAACGCGAGGAAGATGATGATATATATTTTACCTAGAGACAAACATCTCTAAACAATTTTAGTATTTGTCTGTTGTTTGTATATTTTTTATTAGTTGTTTTTATGTAATTCGACATTAAGACTGGATACATCTCTAACAAATTATCTAATATTTCATTGATTGCATATTTGTAATTTTTGGTTAATTTTATTGACATGTAAAAGTGCCCATGTGGCCTATTTGCTGAATAAATGTTTGCTTGCATATAAATTAATGGAAATCATGAAGTTATGGACTCACCTGGCGGGCACACACACAGGAACCCGCCTCGCGTGTGCCGGCAGGTGCCGCCGTGCAGGCAGCGCTGCGAGCCCCCCTCCCCCTCCGCGCACTCGTCCCTCTCTGTCTCGCAATGCACGCCGGTGAACCCGGGCTCGCACAAGCAGGCCGGGACCTAGCCATGAGGAAATAAAATAACACATTTATTTAATTACTAGCTTTTGCCCGCGACATTTATAATACTAGTATGGATCTATCGCAAATAGATTTATGATTTATGATTTGTAAGTTATTTTGCACCACCCCTAACAGCTAGTGTTGGTAGGAACTCGTCTTTGAATTTGAAGAACTCAGTTCGTTTCTACGAGACTCAAACACTTCCGAGTCTTTTAAGTCCCGAGTCGAGTCTTTTCTCAACGAGCAACTCAAAAGGACTCGAGCCTCCGAATAAAGACTCCGTCAACATTTTTATAGGTTTATCCTAAATTACTGTAAAGAAATTAGGCGTTGATGTATGATTTGTGTACATAATCTACAAATTTTACATAAAGAATGCATTTTGAAATTGTTTGTAAAAAAATCAAGAGCTCTGAAAAGGACTCAAGTCTAGAAAAGACTCGGGACACTAACAAGTTGAAAAGAACTCGAGTTTAGATTTAATTATAAGTCTGAAAAACTGAGTAGAGTCTTGAAGCAGAGGACTCAAAGGACTCGAGTCCCTACCAACACTACTCCCAGGTAGCAAAGTGACGTCAGCGACGTACAAGTGACGTCATAATGAAGTCATTTATACGTCATAATGGCGTCATTTATACGTCATAATGACGTATTAAATGCTACCTGGGCTAACAGCATTTATACCACGCCATAATTACGTCGCTGACGTCATAATGACGTATAAATGTTGTTATGGGTGGTGCAAAATAACTTACAAATCCATACTAATATTATAAATGCGAAAGTGTGTCTTAAGGAGCCATTTGAGGGTAGATTTTGTTTACTTTTATTTAAATACCTAAAGATGCAGAGTATAGACGCGACAAACAGTGGTTCAGTGAGTCCACTACATACCTCCCCGTCGGCGACGCATGCTCCGTGCTCGCACGGTTGCAGCTCGCAAAACGCGCGCTCGCAGTGCACGCCGACCCAACCGCTGGAGCACGTGCACGTGTAGTTGTTGCCTCGCGGTGCGTCTGCAACGTGCACGCGTGCTTAGTAATGTCTCAAGATTATTATAAAGCTGCAAACTGGATGGACGCAACAAATCAAGACTATTCATACATTGTGCTCGACCAAATGTATAAACGGCCTTGATTTGCCACTAATGTGTTTGTAATGTTTCATAAAACTATCATACACCTGCCATAATGCCATTTAGACATAGACATAGACATAATTTATTGGTAATAAGGTATTACAGGTCACCATTTTTTTGTTACTTATTCGAAAGGTTCCTAAGATTCCGAAGTCTAAATTGTAAAAAAACGGCCGCCATTTTGAATTTCTTCATTTTGTAGGGTTCCGTACCCAAAGGGTAAAAACAGGACCCTATTTACTAAGACTCCGCTGTCTGTCTGTCTGTCTGTATCTGTCTCTGTCTGTCTGTCAGTCTGCCACCAGGCTGTATCTCATGAACCGTGATAGCTAGACAGTTGAAATTTTCACAGATGATGTATTTCTGTTGCCGCTATAACAACGAATGCTAAAAACAAAATAAAATCAATATTTAAGTGGGGCTCCCATACAACAAACATGATTTTTTAGTCGTTTTTTGCGTAATGGTACGGAACCCTTAGTGCGCGAGTCCGACTCGCACTTGGCCGGTTTTTTTTCTAATCGGAATTAAAATTGATGTAAGAGGATCTGAAAGGTTCTCTAACCTGTGAGAACCTGTAATTGGCTTTTTGTATCATATTTATAAAACCTATAGACATGTTAACAGCTGTTGGATCTCCGAATATAAATGATAAATAAATAAATAAATAAACATAAATCCGTTGTAGTGTCATTACACAATACCTGGCACGTCCCTACAAGTGGCTCCGTGTTGGCACGGCTGGTGCGCGCACGTGCGCTCGCGCGGCGTCTCGCAGCGGTCGCCGCGCCACTCGCTCGCGCACGTGCACACGAAGCCGCCCGGCGTGTCCGTGCACGTGCCGCTGTGCTCGCACGGTGTGGACGCGCACTCGTCGATGTCCGTTTCGCAACTGCATGAAGGGTGAAATAGAAATGTAAACCGAAGCGATTTTTATTGAATCTTTAACCCCAGATTCACTCCTTGACGAATTACGGGAGAAAAAAGTACTAACACTATTAGCACGTAAGTGTTAGCATTTCATAGTCCCAATTAATTATTAAAATATGTATTTTAAATTTCTGTATATGTTGATAAACAGTGTTAAGGACTGTTTATCAAAATATATTAATTTAACAAGTAACGGAAGCATTTGACATTTCGAGCTGACTCCCGATTGGTCGCGCCATTTTAAATCGTACCGCTTCCGGTGAGGCAAGATGGCGGCAACTGGCGCTACGGTTGGGAGGCAGAACGAGTGAGGCTACGAACGAGTGCAGATCGAGTTGTCATAACTTGATTATGTCGGAGTGTAAGTGAATACAAAGCTTGCTAAATCATCGGATTGTTTTATTGAACTGACCTTCACTTCGTTTATCTGTAAGTGCTGATATGTATAATATAATAATAATAAACAAATAATTTATGAGCTTATAGCCCTCGTGTCGAATGATGGTCCCTCTATGTTGATTTTAGTTATCCCCTCGAGTGGCAAAGAAATATTTTAAATTTTCGCGTCGTGCGGCGCGCAGCCGCCAGGGGGCGTGTTTTCCATATTAAAAATGGCGGCCCGCCGCACGCGCGGTTGTCAGAGAGCGTCCCATTCGAGGTAGGGTGGTCATCCATTAATTACATCACAAGTTTAAGGGGAGGGATAAAAATATGACATGTTGTGACAAGGGGGAGGGGGAACTTATTTAAATGTATTTAAATTATTTTATTTGCTATACAGTTAAAAAACAAGTTTTTGGAACGATAATCGTTTTTAATCATTCAATTTTGGTTCCTAATCTGTTTTGGGTTATAAAATGACTAATAATTTCTTTTGTCAAATATTACATAGTAATACTTAATTCGATTTGCCGATTTCATTGAAAAGATGTGACGTCACAGTCACACCAGGGCGGGGGAGGGTTTTGCTAAATGTGACCAAGTGTGACAAGTAGGGGGGGGGGGGGGGGTCAAGAACCCTCGAAATTCGTGTGATGAACGCTGATTTCATTGAAAAGATGTGACGTCACAGTCACACCAGGGCGGGGGAGGGTTTTGCCTAATGTGACCAAGTGTGACAAGTAGGGGGGGGGGGGGGTCAAGGAACCTCGAAATTCGTGTGAGGAACCCTAGCTTGCCACTCGAGGGGTTATAGAAAATGTACCAAAAATGTACTTACAATTGTCCGGTAAATCCTTCAGGGCATTCGCAGGTATAGTTGGCTACGAGATCACGACACGTTGCTCCATTCTGGCATTTGTTATGCAAGCACTCGTTTATATCGGTCTGAAAATAAATTGTATTTTAGGAAGTTTTCAGAAAAAAACCGGCCAAGTGCGAGTCGGACTCGCCCACCGAGGTATCCGTACTTTTAAGTGGGCTCCCATACAACAATCGTGATTTTTCTGCAGTATTTTGCGTAATGGTACGGAACCATTAGTGCGCGAATCCGACTCGCACTGGGCCGGTTTTATAAACTTAAATACTGTGCAAATTTAAATAAAACAACGGAAAATGTATTAATTTACGATCAAAATAATACAGTACCAAATAAATTTTTTCACGCATAAAATTATATGTTTTTTGTTGCGTACATAAATCACTATGCATTCCCTGGTAGAAAAGTGACGTCAGCGACGTCATTATGACGCAATAATGACGTCATTATGACTCCACAATGACGTCGCTGACGTCATAATGACTCCTTAATAACGTCGCTGACGTCATAATGACTCCATAAAGACATTGCTGACGTCATAATGACGTATAAATGCTACCTGGGTTGAAATGAAAGTGTTTCCCATGACCGTTCTGCAGGCCCAGTATACAGGGCCCCGGACTCACCTCGCAGTAATCACCGGAGTAACCTGCGGGACACGCGCACGCGTACGAGGAGCGGACGTCTTCACAGCGGCCGCCTCGAGCGCAGTCCTGCTCGAGGCACAGCACGCAGCCGATGGTGGTGCCGCCGTCGGCGGTGCCCCAGGGGCGGCCGCTTCTGTACACGATAAATACGTGCTGTCAGTATAGGTACAAGCAAAGATAGATATAACTCCGTAATAGATGGATACAGTCTAAGGAAAAAACGTGCCTCGAAAATCTAGAAAATTTGATTCTCGATCAGATGGCGCCACTAGTTTTGGCCTACACTCGTATAGAGGGCGTTGACTGTTTCGTTTGTTATTTATAATTTTAACGCATACCAGTGAAAGAACATGGGTCAAAATCATATAAAAATAATTAATGCAAATAAAAAAATCATTTATCCATATTTAAATACATTTTATCGTATTTTTATAAATATTTATTTTTAGTTTTAAAGTGTGTCGTCAGATGGCATTGAATTTACTGGGGTTACAAATTTTACTATGACAGTACCGCTCTAGTATAAGTTACTCTATGGTACAAGAGAACTGAACTGACTTTTGGAGCTCATTTAGACCGAGCTACCCCAACCGTCCTACACGACGAGTCTTTTCTCCGAAAGAGATTGGTGCGAAAGGAAAGTTCACTTTTAACAAGCTGTAAGGCCATTTACGTCTGTTGTTTTCGCCGGACAATTGTAAGTGTTAGGCGACGATATCTTGGGGCGTATTTACCGACAGCCGGACGTAGTCGCGTAACATGGTCCAATGTCCGGTGAAAACAACGTATACAAACGGCCTAAAGATTGTAGGTAGGCAGACTGATTTTTCGTCCCCATTTACCGATTTTGCTGCCTCCGTAGTCGAAATGAAGTAAAATAAAATATTTCGAGTAAAATAAAATATCTTATTCGGAAGGTAAAGTACACGCACATAAGTTTGTAGCAGGGACCGGACAACCCTTTCCGCGAGAAAACCCTTTCAATGGGCGACACTTAAACACGGCTAACACATTGAAAGACTTTCCCTTTTGAACTGCAAGCCCATTCATACCCTTACCTTTGACTAACCCTTACCGAAAAGCTAACCAAAAATAAGGCTAGCTCTTAATAAGGGTTACCCTTATCTTTAAGCGCTTTTTATAAAGGTTTCCCTTTGCGTGAAAGAGACAGGATTAGTATATATCTACGGTAGTGTATGAAAAGGAAAGAAAATACGTGCCTAGTCAAAGAACGCCGCCGTCGCCGCCGACGATCGCTCGGATTCGAAGTAATGTGTGCTTTATGAACAAGGTAGACGACTTAAATTAGCACGCTTATATGCTAAAAGGGAAGCCCTTTATAAGGCTAACCCTTATAAGCAATATGCAAGGTGTTGGTGAGCGGATGATAAGGGTTTTGTAAAGGTATTTGGGCTACCGATTACTCAAATGTGGTAGCTTTATATAAGGGTTTTTAAAACCAAAACAAAGGGTTTCGTCTGGCAAAGGGTATGGTGAGTTAAGCCTTATGCAATACCCTTATAAAACCCCGATAAGGGATAGCGGGCCGGTCCCTGGTTTGTAGTCCATGCAGCCCTGAATGACTGGTCTACTCACATCAGTTCGTAGTGGGGTTGCGCGTCGAGTTTAGCCGCCGTCTTGCCGACATACAGCTCCTCGTCGGTGAAGAACGGTAACAACAGAGAACCCACGTACACAGCGCCCATACAGCCCTGAACAGAAAATTATACTGTCATTTATTTTACCCGTACAAAAGAAAATTAAATACCTGATGGCTTTAGAAAACTATTATTTAGATGAGCATAAAAGGCCAGTATTTAATAAATACAACACAAGGCGGGTACGAGAGGGGAAGTTAATACAGCCCCCAGCGGTCAACTATTATGGAAGAAGGTTAAATAAATATTTAGTGCCTAGGCTGTTTAACGAAATAGGGTGGTTGAGAGATAAATCTAGGTTTAGTAAGCCGGTCCTTAAAAAGAGACTAAAAACATACCTTTTAGAAAATTGAACATGGGAAAATTTACATATTAGGTATTTGTGCATGTTAGTTTTTATGTTATACCTATATATAAGGATTACTGTCTAAGCTGTTAATTATTTTGTTCAGGTGCATGATTCCATTTTGTTATTGAGCGCTTCAATCGCCAACAAACTGGTTACAGTTTGGCGATGCATAAATTTTGTGTAAATAAATTAAAAAAAAAAAAAAAAAATCTTTATACACAAGAGCAGGGCTCCAACCCAGGTAGCAAAATGACGTCAGCAACGTCATAATGACGGCATTATTACATCATAATGACGTCGCTGACGTCATCATGACGTATTTATGCTACTGGGGAACATATATTGCCGATGACGTCAAACCAGACATGTAGGCTGATTTAAAATAGTATTTTCGAAAACAATTGCCACTTCAACCTCTTTAATTTAACGATATCACCACTTGAGATGAGCATAAGGTTGACTGACATTGTCATTCAGATTAACTACACATCAATTTTTATTCCTTGAGGTAATAAGTTTCGTAAAAATTATATTGTTTACCACATCACACTGTGTGCAAAACGACGTCATTTTTACGTCACTTGCGCTAAAAGTTCGAACCTGAACATCAATGAAAAAAAATGTACGTCAAGTTAAACGTTGTGACGTCAAAATCTTTCGCTGTTTGTTTCCCATTATCAATAAATAAAAAAAAAAAAAAAAAGTACCAAATATTAATTTTCTGTAGGTTAGAATTATTGTGTGCAACACACGTTGGTGCCATTCTGGCGGGTGTTGAACCGATGCTATCACGAATTTGAGTTGACACATAGCTACCTATATATAAAGTAATGAAAATACCTAATCGAATTTAAAATTTTCACTACACATACAATAAAAAAAAATACAAAACATATATAAATTGGGTGAATTGCTCAATCACTCATGACCCGGGCCATTTCTGTAAAAATCACCAGGCCCCAATTTCACATTGGTGACAGGTGCGCCAATTGTCACAAAATATGTCATATTATGGAAGGTAAAGGTAAGGAAATGAATCTTCATGTATCGAAAAGTGACCGTAAAAAACGGTAAATAGGCGGCGCCACCATGCACTGAAGTACCTAGACCATACACCTAGTATTTTATATAGATGCACCTGTGCGACCGTGAGGGACAGAACATACGCAATGCGACACAATTAAAACACGTTTTAACATTCCTGACAACATACCAGAAACAACCTACGTATTTTGGTCGGGTTATTCGCTGCCCCTCCCCCATTTCATCTCTACATTATTATACCTCTATGGTTCATGTCATAGAGTCTCCTATATATTACAATACTCTTTGGTCTCAGAGCCTACCTAGCGCCACCGGAGAGATTTGGAACTATTATTTACATCTGAAAGCTGGTCACTTTTACAACAATTCTGCCATAAGAGATTGCGATCCTTTCTTTACCATCCATATGTAGAATTATCGGTTAATAATAAAATTGTAAGTCACCTGTCGCTCGACACATGTCACTGACAATTGTAGCCGTGGTGAAATAGGAGCCATGGTGCTGCATTCAAATAATGTTGAAGGTATCATTTACGCAGTCTTTGTTAGTGACGCCAACGTTTGCCAGGCTATATCCTAAACAGATAGTGACCACGGAGTACGAACCAGCCATACATGCAGTCATACCTTGAAACTTTTTCCGTCCCAATAGTGGCTATACTGTATATAGTAACAGATAAATCGTTTTATATATATTTTTAAATCAAATTTCTATAAAAAAAAAGTACCTACTGTAAGTAATTGCATGATTAGTAATTTAAATTGTATTTTATATTATTTACTCGTAATGCATGTAATGTTTTGAAAAGATGTGTACCGCCGAGTTTGCCTGTCCCATATTGGGATACCCTCCTCCAGAGGGGGGATTTAAATCTTCTCGAGGCAGAGGTGTAGAGTTAGAGCCGGCGTAGCTTTGACGTTCATAAGCGCATTGTAATATGCCTACCTGAATCATAAACTATCTTTATCTACACATATCATAAACGCTATGCGTTCAAAAACCGCAAATTACGGCCAGCGCAATGACAGTCGTAACATGCGGTTTCCGAACACATCATAGATAACTTAGAATATAATATGTGCTTTATCTACAGCAGTGTACGCAACTATACATAATTAGGCATTAACACTCGTGTGATGTTTTTATGAAACTCTCTTTCAGCTCGTTTTATAACACCACTCGTATTGTAATGCATTTCATTATGTAGCATTAAACTACAATCAACTTGATTATAAACTGTTTTATTCGTGGGTAGTACCCACTGGGTACACACTTTGAAATTAAATAGGGAATATTACGCGAAACTCTGCGTGGGGGGCGCCACTACCACAATCTGAGGGTCTATCGCGAAACAAGAGAATAGAAATTTCGTTATCTAACATCTCTGTCACTTGCATATTCGAGCGATAAAGAGGCAGATAGCGAAATTTCGGATTCGTGTTTCCCGGTAGGTCCTCTGTAAACAAACCGCCTTAATGCATCGATGTCATATTTTATTATCTCTGAAAACTTGTCAAAAACCTGTTAAAGGTACAGTATGTATAAGTTACTCTATGGTTTACTAAAAAGGCTAGTGCTGCACTCTGGTGACAGAACATTGCAGTAATATCCCCTATTGTCTTCAATATTTAGTCTACGCAAAGTTTGTCTTACTCTATTTATTGAACACGTGCCATTTTCAACCAAAAGGGTACTAATTGTCGGTTGTCAATAAGGCGCTATTTCCATATAGCTTCAATTTGAAATCAACCTTATCGACAACCGACAATGTGGTACCTTTTGGTTAAAAACGCGTCATACCTTAAAGCTTATCCCATTCCAGTAATGGCGAGGCTGGGGTAACAGTTAAACGATATTTAACTTATATTTTATGCGTAGTAAACAGTACTTTATACACTGACGACATAGACATAGTATATACAAGTAGTTATAGACGCGCCAACGAGCGACCGGGGGTAAGAGAAAGAATAACTACATACATACATACATACATACATATAATCACGCCTATTTCCCGGAGGGGTAGGCAGAGACCACGGATTTCAACTTGCTACGATCCTGACATACCTCTTTCGCTTCCTTCACTTTCATAACATTCCTCATACACGCTCGCCGGTTTAGGGTGCTCTTGACCTGGCCTTTCTTCAGGATTTCCCCGATCAGATCAGAGAAAGTCCGCCGAGGTCTGCCCCTTCCAACTCCCGTTTCTACCTCTCCCTTATACACTCTCTTTGTTAGCCTTCTTTCACTCATTCTTTCCACGTGTCCAAACCATCTCAACATACCTTACTCAATTTTTGTCACTACATCTTCGCTCAGTCCACACTTTTCCCTTATCACACTGTGAGTAAGAGACAGAATATTCATATAAAATTTGGGCAGCATAGGATTTTTTCTCTTTCACTTATAAATTTCGGTATTTCGCCATCGCCTCCTACCTATGATGCCACCCGGTCAGTGATAAGGACAAAGCATGGCACTATTTTCTCTTTCCTCTTAAAGGAATCGCAATAAGACTATCTTTCTCTATCAAAGAGTGTTATTTGCACAGTATTTAGTTGATAATACTGATAATACTTCTGTCTACTTCAAACAACAAAAAAAATCATGAGGAAACCGGACCACATAATAAATAATAATACTAGGTACAGAAGGTTCACTCTCTAACAAAACGCGTCTATTACGACAGATATGACCGCTAGGTGGCGCAAGCGCGAGCAGGCGTCCGTTCCGTAGCGGTGCGCGGCAACTACTATGGCTAGACACCAAAATTGGTGTGGGCCGCATGTACTTGTAGCGACGCGACGGAATCGCGGAGTGAGCCACGCCTGACTGGACTAATTCCAATGAGGCTTAGCTTCCCTCTGGGTCGGATGTCAGATGGCAGTCTCACCTTAAAGTATTTGCCGGCGTCGTTGTCGGTTGTGAACCCGTCTCCCTCCGTGTACTCGAACACGTTTTGTTCTGTTGACGTTTCGACCTGAGGATACAACTAAACTGTTAATGTATGAGAAATATTATTACAATTATAAACTGTAATGTTCTCTTCGCTATGGACCCAACCCCAAACTTGGACCTGGACTTTTTTTTGAACTGCGATCCTCACAGAACCGAACTGCTATCAGAAAAGTGGGTTAGGTTAGGTTAGAACTGTGACCCTTACAGAAACGAAATGGTATCAGAACATTGGGTTAGGTTGGGTTAGAACTATGACCCTTATAGAAACGAAATGCTACTAGAAACGTGGGTGGTTTTGCCTCATTTTAGTTAGGCAAAAGATGCTGTCTTTTTCATTTCATTGTCTGGAGTGCACCATCAACAATAAGTAACCTTTCAACGGCATCCCCCATTGAAGTCGGTTTTTTTTTCTTAAAAATTATAGTATTTGTTGTTATAGCGGCAACAGAAATACACCATCTGTGAAAATGTCAACTGTCTAGCTATCACGGTTCATGAGATACAGCATGGTGACAGACAGACAGACGGACAGATAGACGGACAGCGGAGTCTTAGTAATAGGGTCCCGTTTTTACCCTTTGGGTACGGAACCCTAAAAAAGTGACGAAGCCCTCCAGTGGTGAAGGCCGGATTCGAACCGGCGTCTTTAGCTATCGCGGCTAATGCCATGAACCCCTAGGCCACCTCGCCACGGCGGTACCCGTCACAATTTCTCGACTATATGCCATCTTAGTAAGACTAGGCGTCTTAGACCAACTCTAAGGGCAAGCAGTATCGCTTGCACCTCCACCTCCTAGAGGAATTACGTAAAAAATATTTAATAAAATAATTTGATTTGTTCCCAAAGTTGAGTAAATATTATTAAAAGTATTTTTTTAATATGTCAAAAACTTTTTTTTTGTTGAATAAAGTATGCATGGTTAAATATTCGTCCGTCGGTCAGCAATAGCTGCCAGGCAGTTTGGTCTATTGGCGACGTCGTTGTGCTCTCATCGTGCCCTGTGTTATCTCCAACCATCCATACTTAATATTATAAATGCGAAAGTCTGTCTGTCTGTCTATCTGTCTGTGTGTTACCTCTTCACGCTTAAACCGCTGAACCGATTTAGTTGAAATTTGGTATACAGATAGTTTGAGTCCCGGGGAAGGACATAGGATACTTTTTATCCCAGAACTCACCCCTCAAGGGGGTGAAAAGGGTGGAAATTTGTATGGGGAATCTATAACCGCTGAACCGATTTAGATGAAACTTGGTATGGGGATAGTTTGAGCTGTGGGAAAGGATATAGAATAACTTTTATCCCCGAAATCATCCAGGGTGTTAAAAATGGGGTGGAAATGTATAGTGTGGGCCAATTTGGGGGTGAAAAAGGATGGATTAAAAAGCAAATTACTAATTCCACGCAGACGAAGTCGCGGGCAAAAGCTAGTATATAATAAAGTATAGTATAGTACATACAGCGGGCTGCAGTATGTGCTCCTGCGGCGCCGAGCCGCCGAGGTATATCCGTCCGTCGGTCAGCAACAGCTGCCAGGCCGTTTGGTCTATTGGCGACGTCGTGGTGATCTCATCGTGCCCCGTGTTATCTACAAATGCCGCTAAAAAGAGAAAAAACACACGTTTTGAGATGGGTTTACGTTAGTTGACGACCGCTTTTCGATCTATCTCGGAAGAGATGTTTAAACGTATTGCAGACTGTAAAAAATTAAGTACGGTTTTATGTTCGGTAGTATTAAGTCTTCTATGGATACATGGGCCGAAATAAAAGAATTTTTAATTTAATTTATCTAGAATGAGAAAATATGAATTTCGTACGGTTTCCAACAGGATCTCTATTTTTTCCCATATAGTTTTAAGTCATAATTTATTGTTTATCCACATTTTCGTTAGTCATAATTTAGTTTTTCTCAGAAACGCGTAACTTTTCAGGATTGCCATAAAACAAACCTAACCTAACCTATCTAAAGGATAACCTGAGGAAAATACTGAAAAGTTAACGGTTTCAGAATTATGACTAATGATAGTATGACACTCATTACATTATGACTTTCAATAATTATGTCAAACAAAGCCTCGTAAGGCCCCCCATACAGAATTTCAAATGGGATTAAATTTCTTTGTTTGAGAACGCAACGAAACAAAAGAACATTTCATTAGCCAAATCAAGTATTTATTTGGCTAAAATTAAACGTTATATTAGATTAAGGAGTGTGCATTTTTATGTACATTGGGCCTTGCGAGGATAGAATACGATAAAGTACATACCAGTGAGCATATCTCTTGCTACAGCTATCTTGAGAACACTCCACTGCGAGTGCGTCTGAAGTGATCGCCGAATTGACCTGTTTTTAGACATAATAATGATTTCGTTAGCGTTCTTGTACAAAGATAGGTGGTAGTATTTATACTTAAAAATAATGTAGCGGTGTAGGTAGTACAGTACTTCTTTATTACTATAGATCTCAGTACAGGGGTGACATCGTCACTGAGTGACGAAACCCCATTAAGACCGTTCCATCGGTTTGCCGCTGTCACTGTCACATTTCGCAAGAAAGAACGGGAAAGATCATGCGCGCCAAGCGTCAATTTTGATCGAATTATGTCGATTTTTATTTATTTTAAAAACGTTACCTTACAATATCGAAATTCGAAAGCTATGAAATTACTATTTAAGTTAAGATTGTTTTCTCTTCTTTTTTTGTTTATAGTATCACATAATAAATAACCGAGTAAAGTTGGATTATAATTCCGAGTTAGAGGTTACTTTGGGAATTAATTGTATCGAGCGAAGTGTCATAATTCGTGTATCGGAAGCTATGATATTAAAGATAATATAGTCAAGAACTACATATATTTTTTCCACGTCTACGAATATCAACGTCTCTTAGAAAAACATGATAATATAAGGAGATTTTTCGCCTTCTGGCTCAGGGAACCGCCTTAAAAAATATAAAAAAATAGATATAAAAAAAAGACCTCTTCTCCGGCCAGGCCCCGCCGAGCCGCCACTCCAGAGAGGCCTGCTCCTTGTACACGCCGACAGTGAACCAGGAGTCCGGTCCGCTGACGCTCTCCGCTCTGAAGAGGGTGCCGCCGAGTTTCGTCCTGGAGATAAAAGGTTGCAGTTAGCAAAACGTCATCATTCTATGTGTTCATTTTGAACCGCTTGGGACCCAATGAGGGCTAACGCGTATGAATTCGCCGCTAGGGGCGCTAGTGTAGATGGTGGTCTTTTCCATAGTTCGAAATGTCAAATGTCACTTGTCACTTCAATGACTGACAGCTGTTCTTTAGTCTTTTGGACCACCATCAACAGAGGCGCCAACTGGTGAGCAAAAAAACGATAGCCCCCATTGCTGGACATATAAAAATTGTAACTAAATATAAGTGAGCATCTTCCTAAATGTTAATGCAGGCTATGAAGGCATGTATTCCCCCTATCTATTAAGTTTTATCTTTCTTAAAAAGTAAAGAGATAGGTGCGGGCTGAAAAACAGCGCTGTGCAGTCGCCAGACTCGCGGCACAAGCCGAGTCCCGAGCCTATTGTTGCACTTAGGATTCATAATATTGTTAACTATAATTCTAAATGTCATATATGTATAATACTGCTGTAAATTAAGCTTGTACCTACTGTTTTTTTTTATTTACTGCGACAATAAATGACTTTATTTATTTATTATCATCTTCCTCGCGTTGTTCCGGCTTTTTTGCCACGGCTCATGAGCCTTTTTTTTTTGTCGGAGTGGGAATGCACTTACGCACGGTGTGTGGGACTCGCCGCTCCTGGGGGGGGGGGGGGGGGGGGGAAGAATTGGCCCTACCCACTAAACCCACTCCGGCGTTTCACCCTATTGGCCGTTCGTGAGGGCGCACCGGGATCGATAACATTCCACCACGGCGCCCTCCGAGCTCATGAGAGCCTGGGGCTTGACAACTAATCCCGAGATTGGCGCAGGCACTATTTACGAAAGCGACCGTCATCTGACCTTCCAACCCCGAGAAACGATTAGACCCTATTGGGATTCGTCCGGTTATCTCACGATGTTTTCCAACACCGAAAATCGACTGGTATATTTCGTACATAAGTTCCGAAAAGCTTATTGGTACGAGCCGGGGCTTGAACCCGCGACTACCGGATTGAAAATCGCACGCTCTTACCGCTAGGCCACTAGCGCTCTCAGTAAGCATAACATACGTAACTACCAAAGATAGATATAACTCCGTAATAGATGGATACAGTCTAAGGAAAAAACGTGCCTCGAAAATCACGAAAATTTGATTCTCGATCAGATGGCGCCACTAGTTTTGGCCTACTCTCGTATAGAGGGCGTTGACTGTTTCGTTTGTTATTTATAATTTTAACGCATACCAGTGAAAGAACATGGGTCAAAATCATATAAAAATAATTAATGCAAATAAAAAAATCATTTATCCATATTTAAATACATTTTATCGTATTTTTATAAATATTTATTTTTAGTTTTAAAGTGTGTCGACAGATGGCAGTGAATTTACTGGGGTTACAAAATTTACTATGACAGTACCGCTCTAGTATAAGTTACTCTAACGCGTTAAAATTAAAATTAGGGTACTCAAATGGAAAGTTGTCAACCCAACCCAACCCAAAATATACAACAAGTTGCCAAAACATACTGCAATAGATAATGTAACTGAATTTAAGAAATGCCTGTATGAATTTTTGGTACAAAAAGCATACTATTCGATAATGGAATATTTACTGGACATATTTTTAATTTAAGTTGTTTTAGTTTTAAGTACATTCTTATTTTTGTTTGACATTTAACATATTATTTTCGTTTTATGCCAATTGGCAAAACATAGTGAAACATAAATTATTGTATAAGATCTATATTTAACCTATGTTAACAAATATATATTTTTTCTACTCGTCGAGTATAATCTGTGTATTACAACTTCATATGCAACACTACAACCTTACTCTTTTCAACGTTGAATAGTCTATGGCACTTCCGACTCAAGCATAAGAATTTTATCGATACGGTTTAGTCAATTATAAAAATTGTGAAAATAGAACTTCATACATTTCGATAAAATATTTCTTGTTTAAGGAGATTCGATTCAATGAAAATTAGCCTACTTTAACACGCTGCGTCGCATCTGCTTTGTGATTGGTTGGCCAACAAAAACATTTTATTTTATGTTGGAGTAGAAACAATTGCTTCATATGTCAGAAACGCGCATGTGACACCCTTCATATAGCAACATCCATACCCTACGAAAACAGCTTAGCGTTGCTTGTTAGTCTCTATAGGCTACGGTGGCCAAAATCGAGAAAAAACTGTCTAAAAATTGAATTTAGCTTGAGCAGGTACCAGGGCCTCATGAGTTACGAGGAGGTGTCGTTGACCAACCCGCCGGGGGCGTCGGGCCCGGCGGCCGGGGCGCGTACGAGTATGAAGGTATCGCGGGCTGCGGCAGCTCGCGTATCTTAGCTGTATACTTTTGGTTTTGGTTTGTGTACCTATATGATTCTAATAGTTGAAAGTATTATTTTTTCGTCTCGTAGAAAAAGTATTGTATACAATAGTGATAGATTTAGATTTAGATATTTATTCTCATAATATAAAATTACAATATAAATTATCTTAGACTAATCTACACGAATTTATATTATGATCGTCAGTACATACAATTTACATTATTTGATAAATTCAAAAATACAATTTTATTACATAATATACATTATATACTAGTAGACTAGACATGACAAAAAATAGTATTTTAGAAATCAGAAATCAGAAACATTTATTGTTCAAACTGTGTAGGTACAAGAAGTATATCTAGGTACATTTTTTTATGGGTATCAACAGTTTTACCCTTTTCGGGCATACAATTTATTTTATCTTAAACTAAGTAATCTTAAACTAAATTTTAATATACATTTAGGTTTACAGAGTTATAAAATTCTTTTAGGTTATAGAAGACTTTGTCTATTAAAAAGTTTTTTAAGCATCTTTTAAAGGTATTTCCTTCGAGGCTTTTTATTTCATTAGGCAGATGATTAAAGACATTAATAGCGGATATGAATGTGCTTTTTTTATATATTAAAGTGCTAGCTCTCGGAAGTACCATATTATATTTATATTGCGATCTAATATTATCTTTGCATGAGCGCTTTGTGAAATGTTCAGGGTGATTTTTTACAAATAGACTTAATTCTAATATATAATTCTAATTTATACAATCGTGATATAATTAAGCTTTGCAATCTCGTACCTTAACTTAAGCAACTCAGCAAGCTTCGTTGCTTAAACACGGTACTCGACTGAAAAGCTCTCTATTATATCAAGATTGTATAAAATACTATTTTTTGTCATGTCTAGTCTGCTAGTATAGAATATATAGGTAATGGTTGGTACCTGTACGTGATGGTGATGGAGGCGGGCGGGTGTACGTCGGAGTAGTCTTGCAGCGAGCGCGGCCGCCGCAGACGGTAGCCCAGAGTCGTGTTCACGCCGTCGAACGTAGCGTTCGATATGCATTCGTAGCTATAAATAACAAAAAAAAAACATTAATAATCCTTTAAAAATAAAGTTCAAAATGTATAAAAAATATATATGGTACCTACATTTTTAATAAATAAAAAACCATAACGCCAAAGCTAATGACAATTGTCACAAGATTTAATAGTACATTTCGATGCTAGTGCGGAAAGTATGTCATTACTTGAAGAATGACATATCCGCACGTGTATCGAACGACGTTTTTTAATACAGTTGCGAAAAAATAAGAAAAGCAACCAGCCCCCAAAGGTCAATACCGACGGTTAGTAGTTTACTGGCTGGTGTCCGCGGAATGGAATTCGAAACTTTTTATATTATTAATCCTGTGACATCATTGACATTGCCATTATGAAGAGGTGTTTTTCTAGCTTTTATTCGACTAGAATAGATTTTGTTATTATTATTGAACCCACTTCAATGAGTTTTTTTTTTCAAATGCATGTTCTAAGATAAGACAGAAACAATTGTAAATATTAAAACATTGTACTATTATTACCTAAATATCGTTATTTACGATTATTTGTGTATCGTATATTTATAAAAACAATATCGAATGTTGCCTTTGGAAACTTAAAACATTCTTGCAGTAAGAAAATACGCCTTTTCTTTGACAGGCGTTCCGTTCCATACAGACAACTTATTAAGAACGGTTTTTAAACATTAAAAAATAAACGTGTTATAATACATATAATGATGAAGAAGTAAGTAATAAAATATGAAATAGGCATATTTTTCGTATTCTTACATTAACAGCAGGTTTTTATGTTGATTACGACGTTTAAAGGAAACTAATATAAACACTCATCAATAACTAGTCATTAATTGGAACAAGCTGTAGCAGGGGATGTAGTAGCGGCCCAAAGTGTCAATGAGTTTAAGAATAAATTAGATAAGCACAAAGCAAATTCTACTCAACACTGAGAACTTGGTTTATGACTCTGGATACAGGCATTATCAGTTGTTTAAACTGCCTGCCTGCATTACAAATAATAATAATAATAATAAAATATGAAATAGGCATATTTTTCGTATTCTTACATTAACAGCAGGTTTTTATGTTGATTACGACGTTTAAAGGGCAGCTTGTGGCGAGCTGTTGGGGAGTAACGACCCCACGGACCCGAGTGCTCCCGAGAGTCGGTCAGGGCCTCCGTCTCCGGCGTGTCTTCGTCGGTCAGAGTGGACCCCAAGGGGACCCGCAGGACTCTCAGCTCTGGCTTGCCTTTATTGGCTGTCCAGAGAGGAGTCGCTAGAGCTACATGCTCCAGGGGTGGAAGTGAAAGATGCATAAGACGCGAGTTGGCACAGTAGCTGTTAACAGCCACTGGGTAGAAAGCGGCGCACACCTCTCGACACCCCTGAGCCGCTCACACCGGTGTTGCTCCTGGTCGTCTTTACGACGGCAGTTTCAGGGGCCCATCTAGTCAGCGGCAAGTCACCACCTGCCTCGATAACTTGTAAAAACATTGTTATGGCAGGTGTCCGGACGTCTTTACAATAGCCCAGTCTCATTGTCCACCCAAACTTCAATCCATAGACCGGTATACTGTTCACTTTTTCTACAATAGTCCCAATGCCTGCTGCGACCGGTTCATGGGTGTCTATTGTTGCGCCTGTGAACGGGTTCCAGCAGGCGTTCTACATGACATTAAAGCTCTCCAAGGGGCCTCTACGTGTTGGATCTATATCCCCACGCAAGCCTATCAAAAGACCGGGATTTATAGGCCCGTGATATCCAAAGAAATAATAATAATAAGCCCCCAGGGCAGCTTGTGGCGAGCTGAATGGGAAGTGACGTCCCTTGGGTCCCATACCCCCGAGAGTCGGTCAGGCCCCTCCCTCCGGCTTGCCTTCATTGGCCGGCTGGAGTGAACACTGAGCAGGGGCCGCAGGACTCTCACCTTTGGCTTGCCTTTACCGGCCGTCCAGAGTGGGGTGTCAGAGCTATATGCTCGCAGGGTGGAAGTGAAATATGCATAATACGCGAGTTGGCACAGTGGCTGTGATTGTTTACAGCCACTGGGTAGAAAGCGGTGCACACCTCTCCACACCCTGAGCCACTCACGTGATGTTGTCCCCTTGTCGCTCCGTGCGAGCGGCCGTTTTCGGGGACCCATATTGTGAGTTGGCGAGTCACCACCTGTCCATATTTTTTTTCGTGTTTTTAAACATAGATTGGGGCAGGTGCCATAGTATTTCCATAGACCCGGTAACCAGTACACTAACATCTCAACACAATAGCCTAGTTTATTTTGTTTCTTATCATTGCAATAGTCCTGCACTAACCGGGGCTTGTCCTTGGGTGCACTACTATAGTGCATACAGGGATAATCGTCGGTTGGTGTCACATCACCTTTTAGAGTAAATTGTCTTTTTACAAGGGGCCTCTGCGTGTTGGCTTCGGCCCCACGCACGCCTTCCAAATGTCCGGGACCCCATGGTACCGAGATTATGTAAAGGACGAACATAATAATAAGTATAAATTTAAAAATTTTTTTTTTTTTTTTTTTATTAGCCTATTTTGGTGTCCCACTGCTGGGCAAAGGCCTCCCCTCGTTTTCTCCACTCGACCCTGTCATCGCCATCTTCCCACCATTTGGGGCAGAATGCGTCCAAGTCGTCCCGCCATCTCCTTTTTGGTCTGCCTGAACCCCGGCCTGCACCGTCTATGGTGCTCCGTGGGTCCCACTCAGTAACCATTTTGGCCCATCTTTCCGGGTGCATGCGACAGACATGTCCCGCCCAGTCCCACTTAAGCTTAGCGGTCTTGACGCCTACATCTGCAACTCTAGTTCTGGAGCGTAGTTCCGTGTTTCTGATTCGATCAGTTCTACGAACACCTAATATACTACGCTCCATAGCTCGCTGGCAAACCTTGAGTTTCGATTTTAGGGCCTCAGTTAATGACCAAGTTTGTGCACCGTAAGTTAGGATGGGCAGGATGCACATGTCAAGGAG
Organism: Cydia strobilella; assembly: GCF_947568885.1. Taxonomy (NCBI): domain Eukaryota; kingdom Metazoa; phylum Arthropoda; class Insecta; order Lepidoptera; family Tortricidae; genus Cydia; species Cydia strobilella. The sequence goes on from NC_086068.1 coordinate 60,331,218, forward strand.
TTTGCGCTTAAGACACAAGGGAAGGTCACCCTTCATTAGCGCTTTCATGGACCAGAAGCTCTTCCAGGCGTTCTCGATACGTCTATCGATTTCGATAGACCGCCTGTTCTCGAAGGATGCTATCTGGCCCAAGTAAACGTACTCGTCGACATATTGTATATCCTGCCCATCTACTACTATGCTATGTTTAGCTTGATTGGTCATCAACTGAGTTTTCGCTCTATTCATTGTAAGTCCAACCTCAAGGCTCGCCGTGCTGAGGTCTTGCAGCATTTGTTGCAGATGTGATGACGTGTGGGAGAAGAGGACTATGTCGTCAGCAAAGCGCAGGTTTGTTACAAACCAAACCTTAAAAAAATTGGAAAAGTAAAAAGCACTAGTTCGCGAAAACCAACTTTCCGCACGCTAAGCAGCCACGAAAAGTAGCACTTTTTGAGCAACTGTATTAAAAAAGAAATTTTTGGTAATTCTTGACAGAAAATGAGTTCTGTCGGAATTTCGTGACAATTGTCGTATTTCTTGTGACAATGAAAATGAAAAATGATTTATTTATGTATCAAAAATGCAGCTTATTACATAGTAGAATTACATTTTTAGGAGTATTTTATTGTTAGACAGCCTAGGAACAGTGTCCTGAGCCCTAAACTAAGTAAACCGAATAATGTAAAAACCATTCTCCTCCTTTTATATTATCTGCCTATGCCTGTTTTTTTCCCAATAAAGAAAAAATAAAATAAAATATAGGGACAATTGTCATTAGCTTCGAAAAACAACTACTTGTTGATGGCAAACAAGCACACCGCCCGTCCGATGGTAAGCGGTTACCGTAGCCTATGGAGGTCAGTGACGTCGTCAGTGGTGTCTAGTTTGTGTTGTATATGTTTCTCAATGTATTGTCCAATGTTTATGTCATGACTTATGATAGATAAATGTATTTTCTTTCTTTATTTGATGACGACGATTGTCGCACCTGTCACCATGGTGAAATAGGGGCCAGTACTCACCCCCCGTCTAGGTTCCGACAGTGCGAGTTGAGCGGGCAAGCCTGCAGCTGACAGAACTCCACCTCGGCGCACTGCTTGCCCTTGTAGCCCCGGGGGCACGAACACCTACAAATGATATGATTACTAGCAACTAGCGGAACTGGCAATTACAAAAACAAAAAAATATTAGAGGACATCTTACAGAGATCAACTTAGCCACAAACTAAGCAAAGCTTGCACTATAACTGCTAGGCGACGATATTATAGTAAGAATTATCTCAAATGATATTTTCGCCCAAACCCTAAGCTGTTAATTAATTTTGACATTACCGGTGGAGTAATGTGTCATATAATAGTTATTTACGATACAAGTGCGGAAAAGAGGAAATTCTAAACGAGTGGCGATAAATTAAAACACGACCGCAGGGAGTGTTTTAAATCGACACGAGTTGCGAATTACCTTTTCGCACGTGTATCGTACAACGTTTTACAGTACATATGGCCCTTTAAACTTTCGACATATGCACGAAAAGTGCTCATTCCCGCACTAGTGCGAAAAAGTAGCACCATATGTACTGTAAATGTATTTGCATGCATTATACTATATTTTTATGTGCAAATAAATGATTGATTGATTGTTAAACAAAAGGCATTGTTTCTTTTATGCGCCGCGGTGGCTACCTATTTCTGATCAGTGAAAAGAATCACGCCCGTTTAACGCATTCACTGCCAGGGGGCGCGGCCTAGGAACAAGCTTGTATGACGGTGAACGCACATGTGCGTTGGGGGCAGTAATGGCGTTCTAATGGTTCAAATTCAGATAACAGCATTCGGAGTTAACACGTTTCGGTAATGGACAATAGGTAAGAATATTCGGAGATTGCAAAAAACTGTGAAATAAATTTGAGCCCTATGAAAAACGGGCGGAATCCTTTTCACTAATGAGAAATGAGGTAGCCATAGCCACCGCGGTGCACAAAAGAAACAAATGCGTAGAATTTTGACAAAAAAAATCATTTGAGATAATTTATACTATACTTATATAGATAAATACATACTTTTATATATATAAAACACCTGACTCGGGAACAAATATTTGTGTTCATCACACAAATGCCCTTACCGGGATTCGAACCCAGGACCATCGGCTTCACAGGCAGTCACTACCCACTAGGCCAGACCGGTCGTAAAATACATATTTTTTATTTATTTATTTAACGAATATCAGTGTGTATTTCTTTAAGAGTCCAAATCGAAGGCAAATTGTACAGAATATCTTTTACTTTTTAGCTTGAAAAACCTCGGCAATGATATGTATATAGTTTGAATCTTCTCAAATAATTTTTACGCCAAAGACCGTAATCTGTTAAACAAAAGCCATTGTTTCTTTTGTGCGAGCGCGTGGCCATTGTGTCTTGAGCGCGTGTCCATTGTGTATGAGCGCGTGCCACGCAGAAGATTCAAACTATACATCTGTCTCTGTCTTACGTGTAGTCGTTCCACGTGACGCTGCAGGTGGCGTTGTGCAGGCACGGGCTGGACGCGCACGCGTCGTCGGACACCTCGCCGGGCAGCACGCCGGCCGGGTCGAGCGTCACGTCGCCGAAGGAGAGCGGCAGACGGAGGCCGGACACGCGGAGCGGGAAGAACTCCACTATCGTCACGTTCACGCCGTTCGAGATCTGGGGGGGGGGGGGGGGGGGGTTCCGTTTATTCAGACCACACAGTCGACAAACCCCGATAGTTTTAGTTTATAGGTCGCATTTTTCAACCGATTATCGTGAAACATGTTATGTTCTTTTTAGTTGACTATTTGGGGCATTTTCTATGAAAAGGGACCTTATTGTCGATGGCGCTTACGCCGCACAGCGTCGCGCGGCATAGTATTTATATCGGAGCATAGTTTATGATGGCGTAAGCGCCATCGACAATAAGGTCCCTTTTTATAGAAAATACCACATTTTATAAATTGTTAATGACATACCTATCAATATGTAGGAATTAAATCGTTTATTTACCAAATATTTTACAAATATAAATAACATTACTACATTATAGCTGTACTATTTGTAATACAAGAAATACGAAAAAAAAAATAAAAATAAATTAAAAACTAAAATCCGTTCTGAGCCATGCCGGGTCCAAAGGTCCCCATAACACTAGCAGCGTTACCCTATCAATTGTTGAAATTTATTATTATTATTTCATTCGTAGAAATAATTAAGTTTTTACTAGAATAATTTTTCGTTGTTTTGTACGGTGAATTTACTATTTTAAATGTTATTATTTAAAATGTTTAATGTATGTAATCATTTTATATGCATGAATTAATATTTGACAATGTATATTGTTAAGAATTAAATAAAAAATAAATAAATAAACTTGGTGAATAGGTTCGATAATTGTATCGGTGTTTTCGTTCATTCAGGCATAAGGTAACTTATAATAGAGCGGTACTGTCATAGTACATTTTGTAACCCCAGTAAATTCACTGCCATCTGTCGACACACTATAAAACTAAAAATAAATATTTATAAAAATACGATAAAATGTATTTAAATATAGATAAATGATTTTTTTTATTTGCATTAATTATTTTTATGGTTTTGACCCATGTTCATTGACTGATATGCGTTAAAATTGTTAAATAACAAACGAAACCGTCAACGCCATCTATACGACAGTTGGCCAAAGCTAGTAACGCCCTCTGAACGAGAATCAAATTTTCTTGATTTTCGAGGCACGTTTTTTCCTTAGACTGTATCCATCTATTACGGAGTTATATCGATCTTTGATTCAGGTTATGGATTTAAAAAAAAAACAGCAGAGGAGTGGGGATTCGCGGGATAAATACAGCCCAGAGCTCCTTATATTAGTATCAAGTATGTAACTAAAGAAATTAATGTTATGACCACAAATAAATTAATGTTATTAAATAAATATTTCATTTCATTTCAAACTGTACTCTCGAATTTAATTTTGGATGTTTTCTGGAAAAACTACGTATTTACAAAGATTAACTCCGTAATAGACGGATACAGTCTAAGGAAAAAACGTGCCTCGAAAATCAAGAAAATTTGATTCTCGATCAGATGGCGCCACTACCTTTAGCCTACTCTCGTATAGATGGCGTTGACGGTTTCGTTTGTTATTTAACAATGTTAACGCATATCAGTGAAAGAACATGGGTCAAAATAATATAAAAATAATTAATGCAAATATTGCAAATAAATAAATCATTTATCTATATATAAATAAATTTTTTGATATTTTTATTTTTAGTTTTAATCGTGTGTCGATAGATGACAGTGAATTTACTGTGGCTACAATATTTACTATGACATTTATAAGATTTTATGTAGGAATATTTTTTTTAATGCGTTGCAAAGAGTTTCTTGCGCCGGTTTCTTGTCGAGGATGTGGCGTTGACATTAATAAGTGCATTATTTATTTACACTTTATTGCACAGTAGAAAAAAACAGTGACAAAAGGCGATCTTAATGCCACACGGTATTCTCTACCAGTCTAACTGTAATATGCCTGAATAAGGGGTTCCGTTTTTGTGCTCACCAGTTGACGCCACTGTAGATGTAGGTCCAGAAAAACAGATCTCAAAATTCTTCTATGCTTATTTCTATAAAATTAATACGTTCTAATATACACAAAGGTGTGTATGTTAACGTCTAAATGTGCCATTTTTTTAACCTGTTTAATTTTGCATATATTTTATTTGGCATTTTTTAGGGTTCCGTACCTCAAAAGGAAAAAACGGAACCCTTATAGGATCACTCGTGCGTCTGTATGTCTGTCCGTCTGTCACAGCCTATTTTCTCCGAAACTACTGGACCAATTAAGTTGAAATTTGGTATACATATGTAAGTTTGTGACCCAAAGACGACCATGTAACGTAAACAAATGAATTTTAAACATGGGGGCCACTTTTGGGGGGTAAATATGAAAATTAAAAAATAAAGTTTTTCAAACTATATCGTGTTACATATCAAATGAAAGAGCTCATTGTGGGAATCTCAAATATATTTTTTTTTATAATTTTAGGATAAACAATTTAGAAGTTATTCAAGAAAATAGGCAAAAAATTACCATTCCCACCCTTTATCTCCGAAACTACTGGGTCAAAATTTTCGAAAAAAATACACAAAATAGATCTTTACCTATAGATTACAGGAAAACCTATTAGAAATGTGCAGTCAAGCGTGAGTCGGGCTTAATTACTTAGTTTTTGATCCGACCCCTACAGGTTTTTTAAAGACTTTTCACTCACGTTTCACATAAAAAATACATTGTTTAAATTGTGTTATGTACGGAACCCTTGGAACGCGAGTCCGACTCGCACTTGGCCGGTTTTTTTAAACCACCATGATTTACCATGATTAAATTAATCAAAGATGGACAAAGATTTACCACAATTATGAATAAGGAGTCAAAATTCGCCATAAAAAAGCTTGAAACCCCCAAAACTTTATGCATTTGACATTTTGAAAGACCTCCATCTACACTAGCGCCCCTAGCGGCGAAATTAAACGCGGTAGCCCTCATTGAAGAATAAGAACTTTCACAGAAGATAAGAACTTTCACAGAAGATAAGAACTGACCTGGACATCTTGTATGACGCCTTTAAAGTAGTCGGCGTCGATGGGCACCCGCGGGGTGGGGGGCGTGGGGAGGGGGTCGGCGGGGGCGGCAGGGCCGGGCGCGGGGGAGGGCGAGGGCGTGCTCGCCTCGGGCGGGGGCGGGGGCGGCCCGCCTAAGTACAGCACCTGTGGGTACAATTCATGTTAAAATATGATGCGTTGACTACAAATTTCTTGACCCGAGACGAGAGGCACAGCACAGTGCAACTTATATACCGATAACGGATCGGACAATGTGAAAACGCCTTTCCTTTAAAGCAAGGCTAAAAAACTGGCTAATCAAGCAATACTTTTATAGTTTTAAAGAATTTATAGATTATAAAGAATAGTTAATAGTGTAATATGGGGCATTTTATATGAAAAGGGACCTTATTGTCGATGGCGCTTACGCCGCACAGCGTCGCGCGGCATTGTATTTATATCGGAGCATCGTTTATAATGGCGTAAGCGCCATCGAAAATAAGGTCCCTTTTTATAGGAAACACCACATACGTATAATAGATTATAAAGAATTGTGTAATATTGAATTGATTAATAATAAAATTTTATCGAATAATGTAAATACAAGATGTGTAGAAAAAAGTAAAAAAAAAGTATGTCAATGTGAAAACACTCTTACAGTGAGAAGGAACCCACGGGAACTTAAATGTAAATTATATATTACCTGAGCATCCAGTTGTTTCGCAGCCGAAATGGATTTCCTGAAGTATTCCGTCCCGTTCAATTTCACTTGCACCAACGTTGAGTTTCTCACAACCTGCGAAGTAAATCAAAATTTAAATATTTACTTATTCAACTGAATAGAACGATAGAATTCTAATCGGGGACTTAAGTTTGGCGTTATACCTCTTTTTTTAGGGTCCCGTACCCAAAGGGTAAAAACGGGACCCTATTACTAAGACTCCTCAATCCGTCCGTCTGTCTGACTGTCTGTCACCAAGCTGTATCTCATGAACCGTGATAGCTAGGCAGTTGAAATTTTGACATTTCCGTTGCCGCTATATAACAACAAATACTAAAAACAGAACGAAATAAATATTTAAGTCGGCCTCCCATACAACAAACGTGATTTTTTTGCCGTTTTTTGCGTAATGGTACGGAACCCTTCGTGCGCGAGTCCGACTCGCAATTGGCCGGTTTTATAAAAGCGTTTTTCAATAAAAATACACGTCAAGATTGTTTACTATTTTTATAATGCTAAAAAAAATGAGGGTAGAACGGGTATATTATACACATTTTTGTTTCCTTCTAATTTCCTGGCTTTCCATTGGCTTTAAATTATTTGTCTTAAAATTCCAATTCCATAATCATTCATTTTTGAGATACCGCTTTTGGGCCTGAGAACAGCAATATTTTACATGAGTGTGGCGCCGCCCGAGTTGGTGTACATAATATGTGCCATTCTCAACCAAAAGGGTACTTAATGTCGCTTGTCAGTAAGGCGCTATTTCCATATAGTTTCAATTAGAAATCAACCTTACCAACAAGCGACAATGTGGTACCTTTTGGCTGAAAACGTCACATATTGCTACTTACTGGCTGTAAGCACGTATTTCTACTATGAAGGGGAGACTTATTGCGATAATTCAAAAATGCCCCGACAGTTGCCAAATTTACTTCATAAAATTTAAAATCTTAACCTTAACTTCAATTTATATCTTCGAAATTTGCAAATTTGTACGTAAATACCCCGACCTATTTAAAAACACACATACACTCATAATGTGATTAAGTTTTACTAACCACATTACGAGTGTAACTTACTTGCAATAAATTAATTATTATTATTATTAAAAAAATTGCTGACCAACCTAGACGATACGAATCGAGATATAAAAAAAAACCTTTTCATTTCTCATGCTCTGAAAGAGGGTCATTGTTGTTCTAAAAGGTGTGCAGAAAATGATACGTGTCTGCACTAGAGCATTTTACGTTCTAAGTACGATTTTGTAATTTTTTTACGATAAGCAATTGAAATTTGAGTTTAAATGGATTTGTTATACAATTTTCATTCTGATAATTGACTCAATTCCATAATATTGCCTGAATTGTTAATTGAAAGTACCCTCAACAAATACTATAAAAATGTATACTTAGTCATGTTTTGCAACATGCATTTTACTTTATACATTATATTACTGATTTCGAAATGAAAAGTAGAGTGTTTAACTCGGGTGAAAGGCATCATTTCTGCCTGAAAATGAGTGCCTTTCATTGCCTTTTCTCGGTTAACAATCTACTATTAATATACAGACAAAAAACTCAAAACGAAAACTACATAGCACAAGCCCACAAAATATGGCCATAAAATTTATAACAAATTACCTAATGATATAAAAGACATAGAATTGGAAAAAATATTTAATATAACTAAAACAATACTTAATCAAAAAATGTTACTACAGCTTACAGGATTCATCATCTTCCTCGCGTTATCGCGGAATTTTGCCACGGCTCATGGGAGCCTCGGGTCCGCTTGACAACTAATCCTAAGAATTGGCGTAGGCACTAGTTTTTACGAAAGCGATTGCCATCTGACCTTCCAACCCAGAGGGGGAAACTAGGCCTTGTTAGGATTAGTCCGGTTTCCTCACGATGTTTTCCTTCACCGAAAAGCGACTGGTATAAATATCAAATGATATTCCGTACATAAGTTCCGAAAAACTCATTGGTACGAGCCGGGGGTTTGAACCCGCGACCTCCGGATTAAAAGTCGCACGCTCTTACCGCTAGGCCACCAGCGCTTCTTACAGGATTATTTTAATAAAAACTAGTAAACAACGAAATAAATATGTGGTATTTTCTATAAAAAGGGATCTTATTGTCGATGGCGCTTACGCCATTATAAACGATCCTGTGCGGCGTAAGCGCCATCGACAATAAGGTCCCTTTTCATAGAAAATGCCCCATATATACTTACGCTGGGGTAACTTTTAAATACCTACTGGTAAGTAATTATAGCTCATCCAGTTTATCTACTCATATTTGTTTGTGTACCTGTGTCTTGGTGCGAAAATAACGATGTACCTAATTGTATAATGCTAGAATATGTCTTATTCAACCACCCTGCAACTGATATTGCTATGCGCCACAGTTTAAGAGTTATTTACAAAAGCTTAAAAAAAGGGATCTTAGAATTGATTATAATTAACTTTCCCGCGTTAATATCTCTCTGAATATTGATCCTAGCGAAATATGATGAAATTATGCTCGAAACTATTAGTATTGTTTATCTATCTACCTACATTGCTGCGCCCGCCAGGGTTTCATGTTTCATTTGTGTATAGTCGCCATCAGATATATCGAAGCGGCCAATGTGTTCACAATATCTGAACACGCGCTCTAACGCCCTGACAATAGAGGCGTGTTCAGATATTTGTGAGCGCCTGAGCCGCTCCGATATATCTGATGGCGGCTGTACCTACCTATACTCTTAAGTACTAGTAAAACCTATAATGTACATGTGAAATTCAAAATAAATACAATACAATGGCTAAACTGATAATGTTCGCTATAGTTTTCAATTAATGTCTTTCTTAAGCTCTATTTATACGATATTTTTATGGTTAATGGTTTAAGAATTTTATTCTCAAAAAGAATTTAACTCGCTTACTTGAGAATACAATTTTTTTTATAATAACACGAGTATTTTTATATTAAAGGAAAAAATGGAAAAAGTTACACTTCCGGCAGGATTTCAACCCGCAATCTCCGCAATCCGTGCGTTGCTCTTAACCAATTGAGCTACGGAAGCCTACCAGAACCTTGCAAATCTTTCCATTCCTTCCCTTATGTATACACGCCTTATGCCTTATGTATCTGCATATTAAAAAATTGAAAAAAAAAATGAATATACGAGTATCTTATGGGGCCCACTATCAGTCCGCCGGACGATATCGGCCTGTCAGTTAGAACAAAACTTTGACAGTTCCGAACAACTGACAAGCCGATATCGTCCGGCGGACTGATAGTCAGTGGAGGACTTCCGGTTCGAGCGCCATCTTGATAGTTAGCATCGTGATTAATTACTTTGTTTTTTGCTCATTAATATTGTTTAAAGTGTAATATCGATAACTTATTATACAGTAAACTAATGTGGTAGTGTGCAGTGAATGGAGAATTAATCTCAAAGCGTGTTTAACCACCATTTTGGAGTCAACGGCCGGTAGTCCACGTGCTTCTTGTAAAGTCCAGCTATCGATTTACAAGAGCTAACAAATCACCGTACACTGTCTTGTACAACCGTACAATTTTTGTCGTTTTTTAACCTCTTAATACCTTGATACTGGCGAAATAGTCCCACTGGGCTGAAGCCATAATTTTAAAAGAAGAAGAAGATAGTCAGTGGGCCCCTTTAGGACTAACGTGCAGACAATGTAAAATCAATAATCATAGAATCATTACAAAACATTAGTATGGTTACAAAGTGGGTAGAAATAAGTTACTAACCGGCTCGGATAGCTTAACTCGTGTGAGTAGATATGGGTAAGCGTTGGGAATGCATTATTATGACATATTTACGGCGAGGGCGCATATTGAATCCTGAACGAAGCGAAGGATTCTATAATTGAATCCTGAGCGTAGTGAGGGATTCAAGTGTTAGCGCCCAAGGTGGAAATAATTTTGCTACCATGTGACACATACCGCTTTTCGCATCACCTATGAGGAAATTGTTATGTTCCAAAATATAATTTAACCTGAAAATATTATACTATACATACAAAAAAGAAGAAAAAAACATGTGCTAGAACGGAAAAGTGCTACTTTGATCCCTCCTGGGAAGAAAAAGTCCCTTTTCGAAGGTAATGTGAAAAAAAATTACACCCCCACGACGTGTAGGGTGTAGGGGAGGTACCCAATTTTTTTTTTTTTTTATCCTACGGCTTGGTTTTATTGATTTATATATCCATGCCAAATTGCAGCTTTCTAGCACTAACGATCACGGTGCAAAGCCTCGGACAGACAGACAGACGGACGGACATGGCGAAAGGGTTCCTAGTTGACTACGGAACCCTAAAAAGCGCTCAGGGTTAACGAATGATCAACTTTTGCAGAAGTACAGTTATATAATAAATTACCCGATGTGTACTATAAAAAAAACCGGCCAAGTGCGAGTCGGACTCGCCCACCGAGTGTTCCGTACTTTTTAGTATTTGTTGTTATAGCGGCAACAGAAATACATCATCTGTAAAAATGTCTAGTTATCACGGTTCATGAGATACAGCCTGGTGACAGACAGACATACGGACAGCGGAGTCTTAGTAATAGGGTCCCGGGTTTTACCCTTTGGGTACGGAACCCTTAAAAACGCACGCACTTTCAAAATATTTAAAAATAGCTTAAAACACCATATTCTAAATTACGAAAGCCTTCTGAGTTATAACCGACCTACTGTTTCACTGTTATACTATGTACACCTTGTTTGTGCAACTTGCCCGTTGCAATTTTATGCCTACCCTCATATTTAAAAAAATGTGTAATTTCTGGATCTTTCGATAGTCATGTATGATAATCCCTTTAGTGATATGCATTCTTAGTAGTTAGAAATAATGGTTATTTACGATAAAAGTGCGGAATAGAGGAAATTCGAAAAGAGTGGCGATAAATTAAAACACGACCGCAGGGTGTGTTTTAAATCGACACGAGTTCCGAATTACCTATTAGCACGTGTATCGTACAACGTTTTACAGTACATATGGCCCTTTAAACTTTCGACATATGCAAGAAAAGTGCTCTTTACGCACTAGTGCGAGAAAGTAGGGTTGGACTAAAGCAAAGGGGGTGCCGACACTGAAAAATTTTCATCGGAGTGATGTTATTATGACACCTATTTTTTATTCTGTTATCGTAGAGAATACGCTAAAATAAGTATGTTTTGTAGGAAAAACTTTTCTCTAAAATAAAAAATGGCCGAGATATTTGACCCGCAAGTTGAAACCACTACTTGACAAATTAAAATCAATCATTTGGAACAGCAAATTTAAGTAACAGGGACAAGATAGGTGCGACGACGAGCGAAGCGAAGAGGAGTGTGTTAGGTTGACCGCGATGATCGCGATCAAACAGAGCGCCAGAACAAACATGTTATTGTACCTACTAAAAAAAAAGTCTTTTTCATTTCTCATGCTCTGAAAGAGTCATTGTTGTTCTAAAAGGTGCGCAGAAAATGATACGTGTCTGCACTAGAGCATTTCACGTTCGAAGTACGATTTTTTTAATTTTGTTACGATACGCAATTGAAATTTGAGTTTAAATGGATTTGTTATAAAATTTCCATTTTAATGTTAGACTCTCCATTCCATAAATAACGATACTTTTGCCTGAATTGTTAATTGAAAGTACCCTCAAGAAATACTATAAAAATGTATACTTAGCCATGTTTTTAACAAAATACATGCATTTTACTTTTCTCGTATTCGAAATGAAAAGTAGAGTGTTTAACTCGGGTGAAAGGCATCATTTCTGCCTCGGACTATTGGCGCTCTCACTGCGTTCGAGCGCCAAAACACCTCAGCAGGAATGAGTGCTTTTCATCCCTTGGTTAACAATCTACTATTTTTGCACCCCCTTTGCTTTAGGCCAACCGAAAGTAGCACCATATGTACTGTAAAATAATATTAAAAATAATGCACGTTTGTTAAAACAAACATTAAATTTTGTAAAATGGAAATACTTTATCTACGCAATGTATAAATAATACGAATGCTATGTACCTATTCATCAAATTTTATAAAAATAACGTTTCTCATATAAGTTATTGTGATTACCTACTTATTAGCAACTTCTTTAAATTTAACTAATTTAAGTATAGGTATAGTGTCTTATTGGCATTTCGCACAAATCATTTCACTGATATTTCGTGTCTGGATTGGTTACCTACGTGGCAGGCTACGCCTAGTGCAGGAACCGGTGCAACCTTCATTGCAAATGCATAAATGTATAAATTAAGTTAAGTACAGCTTGTTAAGTACCCTATTTCCTAATGGAAGAGCGGGCTCTCCCGTCACAAGTATTGTTTTACTTAATGGGAGACTCCAGCCTTTTATGTAAATGGTATCAAAATGTCAAACCAAAATAAACTATTTGTATTTGTAAATGTACATACATAATTGTCTCTTAGTTTTAAGACCAGATAATTTTTAGGGTTCCGTACCCAAAGGGTAAAAACGGGACCCTATTACTAAGACTCCGCTGTCCGTCTGTCTGTCACCAGGCTGTATCTCATGAACCGTGATAGCTAGACAGTTGAAATTTTCACAGATGATGTATTTCTGTTGCGATGTATTTCTGTATTAATTCTTGAATTAGTTGGCAAATAAATAGCATAGCGGAATAAGTCGTTAGAAATAAAATTTAAACCTACCCCTTATAATAAGCATAAGAAATGTAATAATATGTATTTTATGCTGTTTTTAGTATTTGGTGTTATAGCGGCAACAGAAATACATCATCTGTGAAAATTTCAACTGTCTCCCTATCACGGTTCATGAGATACAGCCTGGTGACAGACAGACGGATAGCGGAATCTTAGTAATAGGGTCCCGTTTTTACCCTTTGGGTACGGAACCCTTAAAACTGATCTTAAGATCTGTTCTAACGGTCAATTTTTGAATTTAAAAATTACTGGAAATTAAATAAACTTATGAACTTAGGAAACACAATTTAGCATTTAAACGAGATGTAAAAGTAAAGCAATTAATAGTTGAGTCTTGAATTAATTGGCAAGGAAAATCACACAAAGAAACAGCATAGTGGAATAAGCCGTTGGAAATAAAATTTTAATCTACCCGCTTAGAATAAGCATAAGAAATGTAATAATGTGCAAGCACTTACCCAATGGCGATTTTATACACTAAAATGATTAAATTTCTACTAGGAACAACGAGTACGGAAAACGGAACTAATCAACTAATAAAATATTATAATATTAATTACCGCCGCCTGCGTCCAGTCGCGTTGCCCGCTAACTCTGTCCGGCAGCGCTGGCTAGATATAGGGCCGACGCGGGGAGTGGGCGCGGAGCGAGGGGGGTACGCGAACGGCCGGTTTACTTCGAAATTCGAATTCGAAGACAAAGGAATGGCGCGCTAGTACAGTTCGTCGCAAAAAAGAGGAAACAAAATTGGGACTTGATAATATAGTTGGTCAAGCAAATCTTGTCAGTAAATGAAGATGAAAATGAAAAATAATTTATTTGTGTATCAAAAATGCCGCTTATTACAAAGTAGAATTACATTTTTTAGGAGTATTCTATTCTATTGTTAGACAGCCTAGGAATAGTGTCCTGAGCCCTAAACTAGGTAAACCTGTCTTATAGGGATCAGGGAATAAACCACCGCCAGTTCTAGCAATGCAGCAAAGGTTCTAGCAATTAAAGCAATGCAAAATAGAAACAAAGAAAACTATACTCATCCTTTTCTTTTGGGTGCTAGTACTGCTAGTACTAGTGTAAGACAAAGATAGTATGATTATCTCTGTCTATGTTTGAAATGAGACAGTCCGTTGACAAACTATATGTACATATGTATATACAAATAATAATGCATTTTCATTTTAGTACTTAATTAGAATGTTATTTTGTAATTTTATTTTATTTTTATAAATGTAACCTAGGTTACGTAAAAAAATAGAAAGAATTTTGTAATTAACAACATCGTCCCTTTAATTCGAACACGGTATAAGAAACTCTCATATAATAATGACATTAAAAAACCGGCCAAGTGCGAGTCGGACTCGTGCACGAAGGGTTCCGTACCATTACGCAAAAAACGGCAAAAAAATCACGTTTGTTGTATGGGAGCCCCCCTTAAATATTCATTTTATTCTGTTTTTAGTATTTGTTGTTATAGCGGCAACAGAAATACACCATCTGTGAAAATTTCAACTGTCTAGCTATCGAGGTTCATGAGATACAGCCTGGTGACAGACGGACAGCGGAGTCTTAGTAATAGGGTCCCGTTTTTACCCTTTGGGTACGGAACCCTAAAAACCGGCCAAGTGCGAGTCGGACTCGCGCACCTAGAGTTCCGTACGTTTTACAAGCTTTTATTTAACTTGCAATTTACCTACTACCTTTTTTTTTTTTTTTTTTTTTTTTTTTTTTTTTTTTTTTTTTTTTTTTTTTTTTTTTTCGTTGGAAAAATGCTTTATGCATACCCACACCCTCGGGGGAGAAAGTGCGGGTTATGTGGGACTCGGCAAAAGGCGCCACTACCCACTAAAAAACCAACGGTATGCCTGCGCGCCGCCAATGGGGCGTGGCCACGGGTTCTCTTAAGTACGCAACCGTGACCACGCCGGCGCCGCCCGCCACTACCACATGCAGCGGGCCCTTCTCTGGGGGGGGGGCTAGGGAGTAACTTCTAGCCCTGCCTCCTCAGAAGGCGCGTGGGCACACCACGCACGCCTTCTCTGCGAGGCCTATGTAATGGGCAGCGACGCCCCCGCGCCGCTGCCCAGACCTCGCTAGGTGGGGGGGAGGAGATGGGCATACGCCCTCCTCCGAGCCCCTGCGCGCTTGCGGCGGATCGGGTGCGAGGCTGGGTCGGCCTCCCGTTCCCTCTCCGCTGCCTCCTTCTGCGACATTACATCCTCGCAGAAGGAGAGGACCGCTTTCCACGACCTCTCGTCGGCGACCATAGCCTTAACTACGGCCGGCAAGGAGAGGTCGTCCCCCACCACTGCCATGAGGTCACGGCGCTGCCCCGCCCAGGCTGGGCATTCCTCCAGGGTATGCTGCGCCGTGTCCTCGCCGCAGCTGCACTGGTGACACTCGGCCGTCACCTCCCGTCTTGCGAACCGGTGCAGGTAGCTCCCGAAGCAGCCATGACCCGTGAGCACCTGCACCAACCGGAAGGTTAGCGAGCCCCGCTCTCTTTCCAGCCAGTCTTGTAGGACCGGCCGGACCGCCTCGACAGTCCTGTGTCCTCCCTCGCGCCCAGCTAGTTCTTCCTCCCATTGGAGGACGATGGACTGCCGGACGAGGAGCCTCTGCGCCTCTACTTCCCTGGGCGCAGGATGGTACTCCTGGAGCCGGAGGTCCCTGCGCCACTCGTACAGGGCCGCTTGGGCCTCCGCCTCCAGATCCCAAGGAGGCGTTCCCGCTAATAGGCACGCCGCATCATATGAGGTGGTGCGGTACCCGCGTACGACGCTGATGGCCATCGCCCTCTGAGCCTTCCTCAGCAGGGCGACATTTCGGGCCACCAGAGTCACCGCCCAGATCGGCGCCCCGTACAGGGCCATCGATCGCACCACCCCCATATACAGACGGCGGCTCGCAACCTCCGGCCCCCCGATGTTGGGCATCAGCCTCTTCAGTGCGGCCGATGCTGCCATTAGTCGGGGGGTCAGGCGGGCAAAGTGCTCGCGGAAGCTCCAGCGGGAGTCGAGGACAAGTCCAAGATATTTCATGTTGGACTCTACCTCGATTCGAGTGCCACCAACGACGATGCTGGATCCTGCAGGTGGGGCCTTCCGGGCAGCGTGGAAGCAGAGCGCCTCGGACTTGTGCAGCGCCACCTCCAGACCCAGCATCGTTATGCGTCTCACCACCTGTGCTACCGTCACGGTGGCGAGGCGTGCTGCTTCCCGGTACGAGGTCCCCCGGGAGGTGACTAGCGTGTCGTCTGCGTAGCAAGTCACACTTGACCCCGGGAGGAGCTCCCCCCGCAGCACCCAGTCGTATCCAATGTTCCACAGGAGCGGCCCTAAGACCGAGCCCTGTGGAACACCGCACGATGTCTCCCACCTTGTCAGCCCGCCGCCCCGGACCGGATACTCCACACACCGCTCCGAAAGGTAGGCCCCGACTATTTGACACAAATAGGGAGGCACTTTATGGTGTTTCAGCGCCTCCCTAATGCACGACCATGGCAGGGTGTTAAAGGCATTGGCGATATCCAAGGACACCGCCAGGAGAACCCCACCATGGTCAACCGCCTCATCCGAGAGGGCTTTAATGCGCGCGACCGCATCTACGGTCGACCTGCCCTCTCGGAATCCAAACTGGTGTTCGGACAGGTCAGGTCCTACTCCCCGGAGGTGCTTGATGATGCGACAGCAGATGATACGCTCGAAGAGCTTGTCGGCCTCGTCGAGCAACACGATCGGACGGTAGGCTGATGGAGAGTCCGCGGGACGCCCATCTTTTTTAAGGAGGACGAGCCGGCCGGTTTTCCAGATGGTCGGAAATCGGCCGGACTGTAGACAGGCATCCAGTAGCCCGCGGAATCTCTCCCCCAGGGCCCGCAGCGCCAGAGCGAGAACGCGTCCCGGGATCCCGTCTGGACCCGGTGCCGTGTTTTTAGCTTTTAGCCTCAGCACGGCTGCATCTAGCTCTGCCTCCGTTACCGGAGGCACCACGACTTCCGCAACCTCATACCCTACGAGCTGATGGGGAGGTGCCATTGCTGGGGGCTGGTGTTCCGGTCTGTTCGGGAACAGGTTGGAAACAACCAGCTCCAGCAGTCGAGGCTCGAGACTCTCCGTCAAGGGGGGGGCCCAGGGGCGTAATTTGCCCCTGACCGCCTTGTACGGCCTCCCCCATGGATCTCGGTTTAGCGTCTCGAGAAGCTCCGCTCTGGCGCTCGCCTTCGCCTCGCAGATGGATAGCTGCAGCGCCTTAACCGCCTCTCTATAGGCTCTGTACAGCCGCGTCTCCTCCACGACGTCTCGGGTCTGCCTTCGTCGGCGGCACCGTGTGTACTGGCGTCTCGCCCTGTTGGACCGGGATCGGAGTTCTTCGATTTCTCGAGACCACCAGTACACTTGGCGCTTCGGAGGCCGTGGCTTGGCTCGTGCCATACCTGCGTCACAAACTTGTGACATGGCTTCTCGAAACCAGGCTGCCTCTTCCTCGACCTCCACAGGCTCGGAAGATGTTGTCCAGGCCTGGACGAGGGACGCTATCTCCACCGCTTCACGATCTAGGCTGTTCAGGGCCCATCGAGGGGAAGGGTTCGCAGCACGGCCATTCGGACGACGATCCGTGTCTGTCGTGCCTCCGGAAGACGTGGAGACATCGAACCGGATGTACAAATGGTCTGATAATGTCTCCACCGTCTCTAGTACTCTCCAGTCACGGACACGGGTCGCGAGTGCCGGGGTCGCGAACGTAACGTCCACAATGGACTCTCCCTGCCAGCGCACGCAGGTGCTGGCCGACCCTTGGTTCAGAACCGACATGCCGGTCATCGTCGCCCACTCCTCAAGAAGATCTCCACGAATATCTGTTGCGGGACAGCCCCAAGCCGTGGATTTGGCATTTAAGTCCCCCGCGACAACTACCTGGCGCGGTTGGGTCTGCCCAGCGAGAGCCGCTAGCTGGCCGAGGAAAGCTTCGAACTCAGAGACTCTTCTATTGGGGGAGAAGTATACCCCGATCAGGGTGATTTCGCCCCAGAGGACAGCCACATACCCTTGACCCCTCGCCAAGGTGGACGGGGGCGGTATGCCCTCTGCCTTTGTTATAATGGCCACTACGCCGTCTAGGTCCGCGGCCCAGTTATGGCTGGGAGGGACATAGTACGGCTCTGCGACCACGGCGACATCTATCGACCACTGCACCATGGACTGCAGGAGGAGATCTTGAGCCCCGGCGCAGTGGTTTATATTCGCCTGGAGGACCCGATTAAGTGACTTCGTCATTTTGTCGCATTAATCAGGCCCTCTTGTGCAGCCGGCGGCGCTGACGCTCCAGGGGCGCTTGGTTTGCTGGCCTCCTTCTGGGACGCGCGTTTCGGGGCTTTAGCCCCCGTCGTGCAGGTACTGCTGCCGGCACTGTGGTCGGCAGGTTCGCCCGCTGCAGCGCACAGAGTGCAGTGGGGCGCGGCGGTGCAATCTCTGGCCCGGTGACCGCATTGACCGCAGCGGTAACATTGGTCGCTGCGGTCGATTTCTGAGGTGCACCCCTTCCTAACATGGCCAGGCACCAGGCAGCGGTAGCACCTCAGGGGTCGGGACTCCAGCAACTTCACGTTTGCCGAAGCCCAGCCGACTAGGAGTCGCCCCTCAGCCACTTTCTTAGCGGCTGCTACGGGGCAGCGAACCCACGCTGTACCCAGGCCTGTTGGCGTACGGGAGATCCGGCCAACATTCACCGCATCTAGAGCACACCCGCCACCTTTCGCCACGGCAGCGGCGAGCTCTTCTTCTGAGACCGAGTCATCCAGGCCGGTAATGCGCATTTCCGCGCATTTTACCGGCCTAGCGATGCGGACGTCGACCTCATTCAGCGTCTCCCTCAGCTTGGCAGCAAGGGAGTCTGCTTTGTCGCCGCTGGTGGTGGCTGGGCCCGGGATCTCCAGGATTGCCGCCCCTGTCACTGCCCTGCGGAACCTCAGACCGGTGATACCGAGCCCGGCCAGGGAAATTTTGGACTTGGCCTCCGTAATCACCGTTTTGTAGGTGACGCCCCTCTCTTCTGCTCCCATCTGAAGGGTGAGGACTACGGCTGCTGACCGTGGGGCGCGAAGTATCGCCTTGGCCTTATTGCGACCCTTCCCTTCTTGCGCTTTCAGCGGTGCCGGACGTTGTTGTGGCTTCGCTGTCGTCGCTGCTCCAACGGGAGTCTTCTTTTTACCCCGCTTGACCACAGTCGTCCAACGCCCTTCAGAGTCAGGCACTGGTGTCTGCCGCCGTGGTTGCTGGACTTGGGAAGCGGGGCCAGGAACACTCGTAGGAGGCTTTTTAGGCCCCTCCTTCTTTTTCTTCTCCTTCACGGTCCGCTTTGCACCCGATGGGTTGGTAGTAGCTGGGGTGCGACGGGGCGGAGAGCTTCCTGCTTTGGAAGGTACGGGAGCAGTCGACGCCTGGGTAGGTTGCTGTGGGAGCAGTCTCTCCTCCAAGGCGCTCAACCTTGCACCCATCATGGCACTCACCTTGGTCACGATGTTGCTCTCTAAGTCGCCTTGCTCCCGAGCAGGTGATGTCGCCGTCTCTTGGCGCGTCCCTTCGAGGCGCTGTTCTAGGCTAGCACGCAGGTCGCCCATCTCCTTACGGAGCTCGGCCATTTCCGCCTTTAGGCGAGCGTTTTCGGCGGCGAGCCTCCTCGTCTCATCGGAGACAGTCCGGCCACTCATCTCGCCGACTGCTTCCCGGATCGCAGCCACAGCCTCGTTCAGGATACGTATGTACGTGCCCTTTAGGTTTTTGGACTTAGTGGCCACGTTCTTGATAAGCCCCAGACTATCATGCACTTGCTGGTTCAGGGCCATTGCTGTGCGGTCTTCGTCGTCTGACCCACTTGTCGTCCCAAACGATTCCGGACGACGGGCAAGCCGTCTTTGGGTCACTTTTTTGGACGCGGCCCTCAGGTCTTCTTCGGTTTGCAGCTTAAGCTTCAGGAGTTCAGCCTTCGCCTTGGTCAGCCCTGCGTGGAGTGCCGTGGTTGGTCGGCGTCCTCTTCCTCGCTTGGAAGGTCCCGAGGCGGACTTTCCTTGCTCCGCGCGATCGGAAGCCTCTCTGCTCGGCGATGCTCCCGTTTCACTACCGCTGCTTCGCTGCCTCTTTCGTCCTTCGGACAATTGGGCAGTTAGCGAAGCGTCGGATTCGGCGGTTTCCGCGTCGGTTGGCACCGGAGAGAAAAATACTTCGTGCCCTGGGAGGTCACCCACGTCTATTCTCCTGGGGGAGAAGAACTCCTCCCTGCCAAGAGAGGGGACCCTTTCTGCAATGCGTTCTGTTCGCACTGCGGCTCTACGTCTCTCACTAAGCACCCTAGCTGGTTCGGGTGGAGAGCGTACAGAATCCACCGCCGCCCCCGGAAGCATGTCTTCAACATAGCGCACAAGGCGCCCTTGGGCATTCCGAAGTGACCGGAATCCATCTTTGGGGGGACTGGTGGGGGCTTCTGCCTCTACCGGACCACTATCTTCACCATCACCCCCTCCTTGCAGCCTCAAAACCAAATCACTCTGCAGATCGGTGTCCATGAAGTATTTGCCAGTGTCGTCGTTTCGGAATCTCGAGTGGTTTGCCCCCCCAGAATACGGAAGGCGGCATGTCGCCACAGCACGGGCTCTTGCCCGTCCTGTGGCGACATGGAGGATTGGAACCTCCTGGGGTAGTTCTCCATTTTCGTTTCCACTCATTTTGTTTGCTATTTTTAAAGAGGTATGCCCCTCCCTGACGCTTGTGACTGGACTCCCCCCAGCCACGCATCCCGTCGGCACGTCAGACACACCTTGGGATTGGGGTGATTTTTATAGTGGTTTTCTTCCACATGATTTCCCTCTCAGTGAGCGAAATCCCCGGCCCACTCAATGTGGGTTACGGGTCGCCCGACGATGGCCGAGGCCACCGACCGTCTGCCGACTGCAAGACGGATCTGCCGCGCTTAGTGGCCGAAGCCACTCCTACTCCTCCCCCCGCCAGGGGGAATTCCTAATGGGTCCCATCAGCGTCTCAACAGGGGCCTTGTGGCTCACACTGTGCTCTCTGCTACTCAGAGGGACACGCGGAGCCACCCGCCGTGTACCGGGGTCGTCTGGCCCTTCATCCCAGGCCTGTCCGATATGGGAAGCCCTATTCGCTATAGCCCCGGGAACACTAGCACCGCTACGCAGCCATTCCTCAGGGTATCAATCAGGGAACCGCTCCGCGGGCGAAGATCCGGAATTTGTCCCCCCGCAGCCGCCATTGGAGGCCGAGAGCCCCCCAGACGCGCAACAGATGCGCGCGGAATCCGATGCGCGAGCCTCCCGATCCACTAACACCGCCGACCCGCCCGGAGACATGGATCTGCAATTGGGTTTCACAGAAGCCCAATGCACAATCCTTCCAGACAGCTAGGCAATGTCAGAAAAGCAGAAGGCTCCCCAATCCAGAAACCACACACATCCATGACGCGTCAGGGGCCCCTCCAGTCCCCTCCAGCGTCTACGGGGGGAGAGTCCCGGACGTTCGCGCGCAAATCAGTGACCCGATTGACACCACATACACTCTCATGGCTCCTCCTCTCTGCTCCGGCCTAAGCCACCTATGGCAGCTCTTGCCATAGGTGGCTTAGTAGAGCGCCAACTCCGTCCCAGTGGGACCTGGCGTCTCGCACTGTGCCCTCTGCTGGTTTCAGAGGGACACGCGGAGCCGCCCCCCGTGTGCTACTCTTAGTCTGGCCCCTCTCCTCAGGCCTGTCCGGCTTGGGAGACCCTATCCGGCATAGCCCTGAGGGTCATTGGAGCACGCAAGCCCCTTCACCACGGCAAGGTGACAGCATTCGAAGGGGAATTTTTTACCTACTACCTAAGTTAATCAACTGTCGAGCTATCACGGTTCATGAGACACAACCTGGTGACAGACAGACAGACGGACAGCGGAGTCTTAGTAATAGGGTCCCGTTTTTACCCTTTGGGTAATTTCTTGATTCTTCGCATTGATAGTTCTGTTATTATATGTACGTAGGTAAGATATCCATGCCACAGCCCATTTTGAACGCATGCGAAAATTATTACCTATTTAATGTATTATCATTTTTCCGGAAATGGTTTAAACATTTAAAATAAATGTTGATATTCTTCTTCTTCTTCTTCCTGCCCTTATCCCACGTTATGTGGGGTCGGCACAACATGTTTTTCTCTTCCATTCTCCTCTATCTTTCGTCACCTCAGCACTCACTCCTTTCTTTTTCATATCCTCTTTCACACAATCCATCCATCGCTTTTTGGGTCTACCATACGCTCTCCGTCCATCAACATTCATCCCTAACATTCTTTTGCCTATATGGCATTCGTCCCTCCTCATCACATGCCCATACCACGCTAACCTACTACTTCTTATCTTCTCCGTTACTGGTGCTACTTTCAAACTTCCCCTAATATACTCATTCTTGATCCGATCCTTTCTCGTCACTCCACACATCCATCTCAACATTCTTATTTCCGCTGCGTGCACTCTTCTTTCATCCGTCACTTTCATCGCCCAGCATTCTGATCCATACATTACAACAGTTAAATGTTGATATTACTTAGTCACAATTCAGTTTTTGCCGATGTTTTTCAACAAAGATAGTAAAAATATCACATGTAGTTTAGGATTAAATCAAGTTATATTATTTAGTATTATACGCAGAGGCTGACCATATCATAGTTACTGTACGCAATGATTGTCTAAGACATACATATTATCGTAAAAAAGAAGTGTGTGTTCAGACCCCTGAAGCTAGGCTACGATTGCTGTGAAATAACTATTGAAGATTCGTTGCCTTCAATGTTCGATCGCTTACAGCACCGCCATTAATAATCTTATATGCCTACCCACCCCTTGCACCTTTTCATGTCTACCATGAAAGACGGTTATCGTCAATTAAATAGTTTTAAAATATAATTTTGGGTTTTAATGAGTATATTAAGGCCCCGTAATGTACACTACGATACAGTGTGTGTACCTTCACTATGATACTTTTTATATTGTACCAATGTTTAGAGAAAGATTCATGGTCATTTTACGCTTTTTAGGGTTCCGTACTTCTAAATCACTTATGTATGTCTGTCTGTCCGTCTCTTATAACCGATTTTCTACGAAACTACTTGAAATTTTAGTTGAAATTTGGTAGACGTATGTAAGTTTGTAACCCAAAGATGGATATGTAACGTAAACAAATGAATTTTAAACATGGCGGTCACTTTTGGGTGGTAAATGAGAAAATTAAAAAATAAAGTTTTTCAAACTATATAGTGTTACATATAAAATGAAAGAACTCATTGTGAGAATTTCAAATATTATTTTTTTGTAATTTTAAAATAAATAGTTTAGAACTTATTTAAGAAACTTGCTAAAAAATTACCACCCCCCACCCCTCCTGTTTAGGTCTCTCAGGAGGAAAATGGAAACTAGCGTAATTTATTTTTGGACATAACTATATCAAAGATAGATATAACTCCGTAATGGATGGATACAGTCTAAGGAAAAAACGTGCCTCGAAAATCAAGAAAATTTGATTCTCGTTCAGCAATAAAATTATGGGCCTCTAGGGCTCTAGGCCAGACACGGTTAGAGGGAGAAATACCAAATGCTCTTAGAGCACGACGTTGTTCTGTGGTTATTGTAGTTGTCTCGTAAAACCGATAGCTGGATTTTATGAGAAGCACGTGGACTACCGGCCGTTGACTCCAAAATGGTGGTTAAACACGCTTTGAGATTAATTCTCCATTCACTGCACACTACCACATTAGATTACTGTATAATAAAGCTATCGATATTACACTTTAAACAATGTTAATGAGCAAAAAAGAAAGGAAGTAATCACAAGGCTACTATCAAGATGGCGTTCGAACCGGAAGCCATCTGAACAAGTCTCTTTTTTTTATGAAATAGGAGGCAAACGAGCAGACGGATCACCTGATGGTAAGCGATTACCGCCGCCCATGGACACCCGCAACACCAGAGGGGTTGTAAGTGCGTTGCCGGCCTTTAAGATGGGAATACGCTCTTTTCTTGAAGGTTTGAAGGTCATATCGGTACGGAAATACCGCAGGCGACAGTTCATTCCACAGTTTAGATGTGCGAGGCAGGAAGTTTCTAGAGAAACGCACAGTTGAGGACTGCCAACCATCTAAGTGGTCTATTGTCATCTATTGGCGCTAGAGTGGGTGTTCAGATATTTTTGATCACCTCGTCCGCTCCGATATATCTGACGGCGACTGTGCCACATACCTGTATAAGATGTAGGTTCCCGTTGTCGAGCCTGGTGCCTCCCACCGTGTAGTCCTCCGGGGTCTGGTTGAAACGCAAATGTACGAGCAACTCGCCGCCTTTGAGCGACGCGCCGACCAGCGTCTCCTCGGTTTGACCGTACCTTTGTAATAGGGATGACACATGTTGAATTTTATAACAAAATCTAGTAACATAGAGCAAATGAGCAATATATCACAATAATGTAGATATTAAAATAATATATGGAAATAATACAAAAATCTTAAGTTTCAAAATTGAAGTAATTTTTTAACTTCCAAAAAGGAAAAAAGTAAGAGTTTCGATTCCTTACATTTTATCTATAAAAAGATTGTACAGCAACTATACACATAAACGCAATATTTCACGCAATTTTCTTGTTTTGTCCGTACATTCAATATGGGCTCTCAGTGACCTTGACGTCACGTTCACTTATGGTTTTGTTAGAAGCGTTTCGCGAGTGAAGTACGACTGTCGGACTTTGACTATCATTTCTGACTTTTATATTGCTTTAATGCAATGGGTCCCGTATAGACATTTGAACAAAATAAGGCTGATCGATTGATACCATTAATGAAAATTTGATAATTAGACGCCTTGTCGGAGATCGGATAACTTTTTGACAGTGCGAGCCAAGCGTACAGGTCTTGGCAACATTTTAAAAGAAAATTTGGTCGAATATAACATATAGACCGCGGGCCAGGAACATATTTCCATGACTAATCGCCTCTCGGGCGAAAACTCGTATAGTGGTTAACGGCTATGTATGATGAACCCTCGTGAACGTCAGCTGCCACTCCGTTGGTGGGTTGAGGAATGGCATCAAATAGTCTATAAAAAAATTTAGTCATCGCCTCCCGCTTGATACTTTGTCAGATGATAGTTTAGATTCTATTGTGAATAAACAAAATCGTCAGCCGATTGTATCGCTGTTGGAAGACCGTCAGCTGGTCACATGAACATGTAAAAGAGAAAAATCTTTTCAGTCATCGGCGTCATCGCCTCCCGTTTGATACTTTGTCAGATGGTAGTTTAGATGCTATTGTTAATAAAACAAACCGTCAGCCGGTTGTATCGCGGTGGAAAAACTGTGTTACGCGTTTCGGTGGCTGCCATTCGTCAACCCACCAACGGAGCTGCAGCTAACGTTCACGAGGGTTCATCATACATAGCCGTTAACCGCTATACGAGTTTTCGCCCGGGAGGCGATGACTGACGAAATTTGCGCCTGGCTCGCGGTCCAATACCTCGGCATGGAGCCCAGGTAGAATATCTGTCCGGTGGGCTTGCGGGTCCGTATGAACATGGATATGTCCAGTGCGGCGTGGACGGCTCGGCGCGCGCTCTCGCGCACCGCCACTGTTACCACTGAATGTGGCGTCGCGGATTCTATATAACATACCTCGGCATGGAGCCCAGGTAGAATATCTGTCCGGTGGGCTTGCGTGTCCGTATGAACATGGATATGTCCAGCGCGGCGTGGACGGCTCGGCGCGCGCTCTCGCGCACCGCCACTGTTACCACTGAATGTGGCGTCGCGGATTCTATATAACATACCTCGGCATGGAGCCCAGGTAGAATATCTGTCCGGTGGGCTTGCGGGTCCGTATGAACATGGATATGTCCAGCGCGGCGTGGACGGCTCGGCGCGCGCTCTCGCGCACCGCCACTGTTACCACTGAATGTGGCGTCGCGGATTCTATATAACATACCTCGGCATGGAGCCCAGGTAGAATATCTGTCCGGTGGGCTTGCGGGTCCGTATGAACATGGATATGTCCAGTGCGGCGTGGACGGCTCGGCGCGCGCTCTCGCGCACCGCCACTGTTACCACTGAATGTGGCGTCGCGGATTCTATATAACATACCTCGGCATGGAGCCCAGGTAGAATATCTGTCCGGTGGGCTTGCGTGTCCGTATGAACATGGATATGTCCAGCGCGGCGTGGACGGCTCGGCGCGCGCTCTCGCGCACCGCCACTGTTACCACTGAATGTGGCGTCGCGGATTCTCGGGTGGAATATAACATACCTCGGCATGGAGCCCAGGTAGAATATCTGTCCGGTGGGCTTGCGGGTCCGTATGAACATGGATATGTCCAGCGCGGCGTGGACGGCTCGGCGCGCGCTCTCGCGCACCGCCACTGTTACCACTGAATGTGGCGTCGCGGATTCTCGGGTGGAATATAACATACCTCGGCATGGAGCCCAGGTAGAATATCTGTCCGGTGGGCTTGCGGGTCCGTATGAACATGGATATGTCCAGCGCGGCGTGGACGGCTCGGCGCGCGCTCTCGCGCACCGCCACTGTTACCACTGAATGTGGCGTCGCGGATTCTCGGGTGGAATATAACATACCTCGGCATGGAGCCCAGGTAGAATATCTGTCCGGTGGGCTTGCGGGTCCGTATGAACATGGATATGTCCAGCGCGGCGTGGACGGCTCGGCGCGCGCTCTCGCGCACCGCCACTGTTACCACTGAATGTGGCGTCGCGGATTCTATATAACATACCTCGGCATGGAGCCCAGGTAGAATATCTGTCCGGTGGGCTTGCGGGTCCGTATGAACATGGATATGTCCAGCGCGGCGTGGACGGCTCGGCGCGCGCTCTCGCGCACCGCCACTGTTACCACTGAATGTGGCGTCGCGGATTCTATATAACATACCTCGGCATGGAGCCCAGGTAGAATATCTGTCCGGTGGGCTTGCGGGTCCGTATGAACATGGATATGTCCAGCGCGGCGTGGACGGCTCGGCGCGCGCTCTCGCGCACCGCCACTGTTACCACTGAATGTGGCGTCGCGGATTCTATATAACATACCTCGGCATGGAGCCCAGGTAGAATATCTGTCCGGTGGGCTTGCGGGTCCGTATGAACATGGATATGTCCAGCGCGGCGTGGACGGCTCGGCGCGCGCTCTCGCGCACCGCCACTGTTACCACTGAATGTGGCGTCGCGGATTCTATATAACATACCTCGGCATGGAGCCCAGGTAGAATATCTGTCCGGTGGGCTTGCGGGTCCGTATGAACATGGATATGTCCAGCGCGGCGTGGACGGCTCGGCGCGCGCTCTCGCGCACCGCCACTGTTACCACTGAATGTGGCGTCGCGGATTCTCGGGTGGAATATAACATACCTCGGCATGGAGCCCAGGTAGAATATCTGTCCGGTGGGCTTGCGGGTCCGTATGAACATGGATATGTCCAGCGCGGCGTGGACGGCTCGGCGCGCGCTCTCGCGCACCGCCACTGTTACCACTGAATGTGGCGTCGCGGATTCTATATAACATACCTCGGCATGGAGCCCAGGTAGAATATCTGTCCGGTGGGCTTGCGGGTCCGTATGAACATGGATATGTCCAGCGCGGCGTGGACGGCTCGGCGCGCGCTCTCGCGCACCGCCACTGTTACCACTGAATGTGGCGTCGCGGATTCTATATAACATACCTCGGCATGGAGCCCAGGTAGAATATCTGTCCGGTGGGCTTGCGGGTCCGTATGAACATGGATATGTCCAGCGCGGCGTGGACGGCTCGGCGCGCGCTCTCGCGCACCGCCACTGTTACCACTGAATGTGGCGTCGCGGATTCTATATAACATACCTCGGCATGGAGCCCAGGTAGAATATCTGTCCGGTGGGCTTGCGGGTCCGTATGAACATGGATATGTCCAGCGCGGCGTGGACGGCTCGGCGCGCGCTCTCGCGCACCGCCACTGTTACCACTGAATGTGGCGTCGCGGATTCTATATAACATACCTCGGCATGGAGCCCAGGTAGAATATCTGTCCGGTGGGCTTGCGGGTCCGTATGAACATGGATATGTCCAGCGCGGCGTGGACGGCTCGGCGCGCGCTCTCGCGCACCGCCACTGTTACCACTGAATGTGGCGTCGCGGATTCTATATAACATACCTCGGCATGGAGCCCAGGTAGAATATCTGTCCGGTGGGCTTGCGGGTCCGTATGAACATGGATATGTCCAGCGCGGCGTGGACGGCTCGGCGCGCGCTCTCGCGCACCGCCACTGTTACCACTGAATGTGGCGTCGCGGATTCTATATAACATACCTCGGCATGGAGCCCAGGTAGAATATCTGTCCGGTGGGCTTGCGGGTCCGTATGAACATGGATATGTCCAGCGCGGCGTGGACGGCTCGGCGCGCGCTCTCGCGCACCGCCACTGTTACCACTGAATGTGGCGTCGCGGATTCTATATAACATACCTCGGCATGGAGCCCAGGTAGAATATCTGTCCGGTGGGCTTGCGGGTCCGTATGAACATGGATATGTCCAGCGCGGCGTGGACGGCTCGGCGCGCGCTCTCGCGCACCGCCACTGTTACCACTGAATGTGGCGTCGCGGATTCTATATAACATACCTCGGCATGGAGCCCAGGTAGAATATCTGTCCGGTGGGCTTGCGGGTCCGTATGAACATGGATATGTCCAGCGCGGCGTGGACGGCTCGGCGCGCGCTCTCGCGCACCGCCACTGTTACCACTGAATGTGGCGTCGCGGATTCTATATAACATACCTCGGCATGGAGCCCAGGTAGAATATCTGTCCGGTGGGCTTGCGGGTCCGTATGAACATGGATATGTCCAGCGCGGCGTGGACGGCTCGGCGCGCGCTCTCGCGCACCGCCACTGTTACCACTGAATGTGGCGTCGCGGATTCTATATAACATACCTCGGCATGGAGCCCAGGTAGAATATCTGTCCGGTGGGCTTGCGGGTCCGTATGAACATGGATATGTCCAGCGCGGCGTGGACGGCTCGGCGCGCGCTCTCGCGCACCGCCACTGTTACCACTGAATGTGGCGTCGCGGATTCTATATAACATACCTCGGCATGGAGCCCAGGTAGAATATCTGTCCGGTGGGCTTGCGGGTCCGTATGAACATGGATATGTCCAGCGCGGCGTGGACGGCTCGGCGCGCGCTCTCGCGCACCGCCACTGTTACCACTGAATGTGGCGTCGCGGATTCTATATAACATACCTCGGCATGGAGCCCAGGTAGAATATCTGTCCGGTGGGCTTGCGGGTCCGTATGAACATGGATATGTCCAGCGCGGCGTGGACGGCTCGGCGCGCGCTCTCGCGCACCGCCACTGTTACCACTGAATGTGGCGTCGCGGATTCTATATAACATACCTCGGCATGGAGCCCAGGTAGAATATCTGTCCGGTGGGCTTGCGGGTCCGTATGAACATGGATATGTCCAGCGCGGCGTGGACGGCTCGGCGCGCGCTCTCGCGCACCGCCACTGTTACCACTGAATGTGGCGTCGCGGATTCTATATAACATACCTCGGCATGGAGCCCAGGTAGAATATCTGTCCGGTGGGCTTGCGGGTCCGTATGAACATGGATATGTCCAGCGCGGCGTGGACGGCTCGGCGCGCGCTCTCGCGCACCGCCACTGTTACCACTGAATGTGGCGTCGCGGATTCTATATAACATACCTCGGCATGGAGCCCAGGTAGAATATCTGTCCGGTGGGCTTGCGGGTCCGTATGAACATGGATATGTCCAGCGCGGCGTGGACGGCTCGGCGCGCGCTCTCGCGCACCGCCACTGTTACCACTGAATGTGGCGTCGCGGATTCTATATAACATACCTCGGCATGGAGCCCAGGTAGAATATCTGTCCGGTGGGCTTGCGGGTCCGTATGAACATGGATATGTCCAGCGCGGCGTGGACGGCTCGGCGCGCGCTCTCGCGCACCGCCACTGTTACCACTGAATGTGGCGTCGCGGATTCTATATAACATACCTCGGCATGGAGCCCAGGTAGAATATCTGTCCGGTGGGCTTGCGGGTCCGTATGAACATGGATATGTCCAGCGCGGCGTGGACGGCTCGGCGCGCGCTCTCGCGCACCGCCACTGTTACCACTGAATGTGGCGTCGCGGATTCTATATAACATACCTCGGCATGGAGCCCAGGTAGAATATCTGTCCGGTGGGCTTGCGGGTCCGTATGAACATGGATATGTCCAGCGCGGCGTGGACGGCTCGGCGCGCGCTCTCGCGCACCGCCACTGTTACCACTGAATGTGGCGTCGCGGATTCTATATAACATACCTCGGCATGGAGCCCAGGTAGAATATCTGTCCGGTGGGCTTGCGGGTCCGTATGAACATGGATATGTCCAGCGCGGCGTGGACGGCTCGGCGCGCGCTCTCGCGCACCGCCACTGTTACCACTGAATGTGGCGTCGCGGATTCTATATAACATACCTCGGCATGGAGCCCAGGTAGAATATCTGTCCGGTGGGCTTGCGGGTCCGTATGAACATGGATATGTCCAGCGCGGCGTGGACGGCTCGGCGCGCGCTCTCGCGCACCGCCACTGTTACCACTGAATGTGGCGTCGCGGATTCTATATAACATACCTCGGCATGGAGCCCAGGTAGAATATCTGTCCGGTGGGCTTGCGGGTCCGTATGAACATGGATATGTCCAGCGCGGCGTGGACGGCTCGGCGCGCGCTCTCGCGCACCGCCACTGTTACCACTGAATGTGGCGTCGCGGATTCTTGGCCGAAAGTCGCGGCGGTGTAATCTGAACAAAAAATAAAGAGTATAGTCTATTTTTTAGGGTTCCGTCACCAAAGGGTAAAAACGGGACCCTATTACCAAAGATAGATATAACTCCGTAATAGATGGATACAGTCTAAGGAAAAAACGTGCCTCAAAAATCAAGAAAATTTGATTCTCGTTCAGAGGGCGCTACTAGTTTTGGCCTACAGTCGTATAGATGGCGCTGACGGTTTCGTTTGTTATTTAACAATTTTAACGCATATCAGTGAAAGAACATGGGTCAAAATCATAAAAATAATTAATGCAAATAAAAAAATCATTTATCTATATTTAAATACATTCTTTCGTATTTTTATAAATCTTCATTTTTAGTTTTAAAGTGTGTCGACAGATGGCAGTGAATTTACTGGGGTTACAAAATTTACTATGACAGTACCGCTCTAGTATAAGTTACTCTATGCTTTTAATAAGACTCCGCTGTCTGACTGTCTGTCTCGAGTGCGAATCGGACTCGCGCACGAAGGGTTACGTACCATTACGCTCAAACACGGCAAAAAAAAATCACGTTTGTTGTATGGGAGCCCCACTTAAATATTTATTTTATTCTGTTTTTAGTATTTGTTGTTATAGCGGCAACATAAATACATCAGGTGTGAAAATTTTAGCTGTCTAGCTATCGCGGTTCATGAGATACAGCCTGGTGACAGACGGACAGACAGCGGAGTCTTAGTAATAGGGTCCCGTTTTTACCCTTTGGGTACGGAAACCGAAAAACGAGTGACGAATACATAATGACACGAAATAAACGAAAAACTAATGAGACGAGCGATGCTATGATACTCGTACAATTGTGGCATTTCGTTGATCGACTGAATTAATTGCACTTTGTAGTTAGCATGCAAGTTTTCGAACCGGCTCAAGTCGGACCCACTCACTGTACTGGCACGTGTCGCCGAGGTGCGGCCTTGGGCACGTGCACACGAACGAGCTCCACGCGTCCTCGCAGGCGCCCGAGCGGCACGGGTTGGGCGAGCACTGCTCCCTGCGCGGACACGAGGCCAGCACGCCGTGCAGCTGCGCGCGCACCACCGTGTCCGGCTCCTCCAGCTCCGGGTCCGGGGCCGTGGCGTTCGAGTCTTCCGGCAGCACCTGGGTCACAGGGACACGCTACACAACTTGCGTTTTTTATGTGTACACGCGTCATGCGTCATAGTGTAAGTTGCTTAAAAATAGTACGCCAGAAACGGGTCACCTGTGTCGAAACCTGTGTCGAAACGTCGGTAAATAAAGGTAACAAAATAAATTCGCGATAGACCCGTTTCTAAATGTGATTTAATATGTGTTTAAACCGCGAAAGTTTTAAATGTTATAGTACGCCAGAAGTTCGTCAGATTTCTGTCGCGGGGCGAGGTAATTCGAGGCGGGGCGGGGCGGTGAGTGGCCGTTCTGTATGATAATACTATTACTTATTCTGTGCCTAGGTGAAAGAGAACCAGTCTAGTAAATAAATAAAGATATCAGCCAGCCCCCCTATACAAGGAGCATTCCACGGGCTGTTCTGTACAAACTTATTTCCTGTCGTTTTTTTTTTCGGCACACGATTGTTACACAACTGCCCAAAAAAGGAGTGCATTGTTTTTTTTTTCTGTGCATATTTTTGATCATTTGCCATAGAAAAGTAAACTTACGCCTGCAAATCTTCAGAAAATAAGCGTGTGTACGGAACAACGGTAGACAATCTCACGGAATGCTCCATCGAGAATCGCGAATTTTATACGGGACGACAGCGAAATTGCCATTATATCTGGCTTGGCTTCTTCTGCAGGCGGATCAGGCATAGTTGACCTTGAGACTTAAATCTTCGATGTTTGAAAAATTGTGGTGTAGGCCACAGCCGAAGATCACCCTGTACAACTAATACCTATCTCCCATCTGATTTGATACGTCACACTCCCATATGTAGCATTCATGCGCTAATGAACACAAACAAAGGAAATCTATTTTAACTCGATTATTACGCAACAATTAACCAGAACAAAGAAACATGTGTACGTTTCGCTAGTATATAAGGCCAACATTTTCAATAAAGATTCATTCTATACTCAACTCTAGTGTTGTCATTATACCCCTGGACGTCCCACACTTCATGGCGACCGTGACAGTGGGGCTGCTCGAGGCAGCCCCAGCTTAGACGCTGCCCGGCTGCCCAACCACCGTGCCAGCCGTGCCAACCAGCCAGTCAGCCAGCCAGCCAAACAGAAAAGAAGAGGTCATCATCGCTCAGAACGGAGCCGCCAACGACGCCAGCGCGAAACAAGCGGGCAGCAACACAATCACAACATATACAACCACAGCTGTGCTGATAATAATATGCGCCATTTTTATGTATGCCATATGGAAAAAATACATAAATGTCTCACAAGAAAAATTGAGCGACAAGCGGTATCAACGATGATGCGCAACACCAACAAGGCAGAGCAGAGCGTCTAGCACCCGCCTCACCTGCACAGCCCTTCTCCACTAACCCCACCGCCAGTGCGCAACAGCAACTA
Organism: Cydia strobilella; assembly: GCF_947568885.1. Taxonomy (NCBI): domain Eukaryota; kingdom Metazoa; phylum Arthropoda; class Insecta; order Lepidoptera; family Tortricidae; genus Cydia; species Cydia strobilella. The sequence goes on from NC_086068.1 coordinate 60,364,615, forward strand.
CAGGTACAAATTCAACACAACTGCGTTAATTTGATAATTTGCGAAAAAAATTTTTATTAAGGTGTAAAGACTGTTGTAAAATCTCAGTTTCACAATAAATGTGAACATTATATGTAAATAACGTACAGACAATTATGACTGACATTCAAAAATTACATGACAAATTAAAATCATAACCACATACGAACAAGACACAATGACGTCTAATGACAGTTTTCACCTAAAAACGGCGGCAGCACTGCTGCCACCCATGGACGGTTCAGAGGCCGTTACTAAACAGCTTATAGACGCCATAGAATTGTATTCTACACTAATCAAGGAATCAGACGCAAAAATGTTAATAAACTTCGTGACTAAAACTCGTCTAACTCAAAGTGCAAAACTTACCATATCAGATAAGCATACCAGTGTAACCAATTTAATTGATGAAATGAAGCTCCGACTATTACCAACGAAATCAGCAACCGCGATACAAACAAAACTATTAACTACAAAACAAGGGAATAGGACAATCGAGCGATATGGCCAAGAGTTAGAGGAATTATTCGTAAACCTCACAGTAATACAGGCAAATGGGAAGCCAGAGGCCTATAAAATCTTGCAACCTCTAAATGAAAAAATGGCGATAAATAAATTCGCAGAGGGTCTGCGCAATGACAAACTAAGTACCATTGTAGCATCGCGAGGATATTCCTCGCTAAAGGATGCCATACAGGGTGCAAAGGACCAAGAGGTGTCCATCATAGCATATACGCCCGCACCGGAGCAAGTCTTGTACTTTCGGAACAAAGGGCATAAATACCCAAAAAAATAAAAATGGCAAAAATAAAAATATTAACGGAAGAAATATGGAAAAAAAAGTTTTTTTAACCAAAAAATAGGAAGCTAAATCAGATAATTATCGCAGTCAAACGATTAGCCTAATCACCTAAAAGTTTTTGTGACTCTTATATGCTTTTAATTCTACTACGGGGAGTACGGGGTAGTACACCAAGATACAAACCATAAACGGAACCTTTGAAACTAAAACCATTAGAGCGAGCTCTCAATTGAAAAGGTCCTAAGCCACACGGAAAGTTATTTTATTCCGATGTGTGAAATCACAGATTATATAATACTATACTGTGAAATTAACAAGTCTACATATTATTATGTAACAGCGCGCTATAAAAAAATAATTATTTTGTATCCAAAATAAAATATATTGAATATAATAATAAGGTCGGCCGACCACATGCTGAGTACACATGCGCTAAAATACGCTGTGTAAGTACTATATATGTACTCATTTAAAAGACAAGTAACGCGAATCACAAAGAAGCTTACTTACCTACAGCTCGATAGTGTACGGAACGAGCATTAATTCCCACGCGAGGGTATTAGATACATATATGCAGGCACTAAATGCTTGATACATCATGATACGGTCGAGTTACCATTCATGAAAGTCCTTGAACACGTAAGAAAGTGTTAAAAGAAGTTAAAATAATTCATGGTATAAAATAATGTATACACAATAAAGAAATAAATAACAATATACCGTGTATACAAATGAGAGAATTAATGAACAGGTTGAATTTTTTTTACGAAAGATAGAGACAGAGAACAATTACGCGTATATTCAATGACAAGGACACTGACAGAAGATAATTTAGATTAGGAATTATTCTTTTATTTGTCATCCAGTAAGTTTATATTTTTATAAATTACCAAATTTTTCTAGAAAAAAAAATACATTTTATTCACAAATTATGGATAACTTAACAATGTAACTTAGTAACCATAATACTAAATACTTGCTTAATATGTTGTATTTATAACAGTAAACAAAACAGATATAATATGAACCGTTAAGATACCAATAAACACATGTTGGTGCAACAATGCATTCCATAGCCATATAAGGAACAGGTAGCATAAGCAAATTGTAAACACAGATAATACTTAGACTTTTTTTGCTTCTTATTATATTCCAACATAGAATTATAAGAAACCATATATAACCCATAGAATTAAATAAAATAGAATTACTAAAACAAAAAAAAATACTAATTACCATTTTATTATATTCCAAAATAGAATTTTAAGAAACCATATGTACACCATAGCCATAAGTAAAATAAGATTATTTAAGCCAAAAAATATTATTATGTTATTAACTATTTTTTGTCTCAAAAAAACGGGGAAGCTGTGGTGTAGGCCACAGCCGAAGATCACCCTGTACAACTAATACCTATCTCCCATCTGATTTGATACGTCACACTCCCATATGTAGCATTCATGCGCTAATGAACACAAACAAAGGAAATCTATTTTAACTCGATTATTACGCAACAATTAACCAGAACAAAGAAACATGTGTACGTTTCGCTAGTATATAAGGCCAACATTTTCATTAGATTCATTCTATACTCAACTCTAGTGTTGTCATTATACCCCTGGACGTCCCACACTTCAAAATCACGTCGGGGTCACCACTGTGCGACTTATGGTTTTATGTCGCACGCTCAAGGTCTTATGTGCTAAATGGAGTGGTGACCCATTAAAAATCAGAAGGTTAACTTTATATTTTATTTCACGTATAGTTACAGCGATGGTATCTAATGAAGTGGCGGGGCCCGTGAGAACATACCTGACGCTTACTCCCCGCGCGTCCCGCGCCCGATTCATTTTCGCTGCGTAGTGGGATTAGCTAACCAAGTGTGTTCCCACAGGTAGATGCCATAATTTTTGCATGTAAAATTCAATTTTAATACAGTTGCTCAAAAAGTGGTACTTTTTGTGGCTGCGTAGCGTGCGAGAAGCTCAATTTCTCGAACTAGTGCTTTTTACTTTTTAGTTCCAAACTATAGTTTCGAAACGCAGTTAAATAGTTATTTACGATACAAGTGCGGAAAAGAGGAAATTCGAAACGAGTGGCGATAAATTAAAACACGACGGCAGGGAGTGTTTTAAATCGACACGAGTTGCGAATTACCTATCCGCACGTGTATCGTACAACGTTTTACAGTACATATGGCCCTTTAAACTTTCGACATATGCACGAAAAGTGCTCTTTTACGCACTAGTGCGAGAAAGTAGCACCATATGTACTGTAAATGTAATTTAGCTTGAGCAGGTACCAGGGCCTCATGAGTTATGAGGAGGTGTCGTTGACCAACCCGCGCCGGGCCCGCGGCGGCCGCTATACAGCGGCGTATCGCGGGCTGTATAGGTACTTTTGGTTTTGGTTTGGTTTGGTGGTATGATTCTACTAATGATATATTAATTTATTATTCTTTCGCAATTGTATTAAAAAACGTCGTTTACAACACGTGTGAAATGTCTTTTCACACTAGTTGTAAAATGTACTATTTTATTCCTTGTGTTATAGCAACTCACCCATTGGTTGTTGACGACAACGTCCTGGAAGCATCCCACGAAGAAGTTCGGTCCGTGCGTCACAGTGGCGTACGAGGAGCCGGCGGTACCGAGACGGGTGGTCGGGAAGGATGTCACTGTGGAGTTGTAGGCTTCGTTCTGACTGATGGGGTATATGGTCTGCTCCTCGTTTGCGGCGAGCACGAGGTGCGAGGAGTTGATTGTTACGAACACCTGTGTAAGAAATTAGGTTGAGCAGAATTAAAACTAAAGGAAGGAAAGTTATCAAGAAATTATAGATTAAATAGAATAGGAACACTTTCACTTTCATAAATTGACCACGTGTACTATTTTGAGACCGTTTGCTAAAGTGGTCTTGAAATGGCAAGAAGACCATTTCCTAAAGTGGTCTTGAAGATTCCTCAGGTGTGTTTATTTTTGTATATATTTTCTAAGGATTATGATCTAGAAAGGTATAGGTATAGTCAGCCAAACACCTATTCGCAGACATAAAAATACTCACATTACCCTCACAATTTATATTTAACATAGCTAAACACGTACACACACATAAACACACTTTTGTTACCAACAAACCCACACGCACTCGTTTAGGAAGCAAGGAACGACTACTATCAGCACCCCAAAGACTAAGCAAGTCTTCAAAGACCATGCATGTCTTAGGTCCTAAGATTTATAACGCGCTGCCTAATGACATCAAAATATTAGTACGAATATGTTTATTAACAAACTTAAAAAATGGCTAATTGATAAAACTTTTTATACTGTAATGCAATTATTCGACATGCCCGACCTATGTACTAACTATATACTAACATGACATGATATTTTAATTTTGACATAATTATTTATAATGTATTTTTAATTTACTGAAAATAATGATTTATTGTAATTTTAATTCTAGACATAATTTGTTTTCATTATCAATTATGTGATGATAATAATTTATATTCTGATGTTTGACATGTAATATTTTAAGAATATTATGAATAAACGAGTATGAGTCAGGGACCGGACAACCCTTTCCGCGATAAAACCCTTTCAATGGGCGACACTTAAACACGGCTAACATATTGAAAGACTTTCCCTTTTGAACTGCAAGCCCATTCATACCCCTACCTTTGACTAACCCTTACCGAAAAGCTAACCAAAAATAAGGCTAGCCCTTAATAAGGGTTACCCTTATCTTTAAGCGCTTTTTATAAAGGTTTCCCTTTGCGTGAAAGAGACAGGATTAGTATATATCTACGGTAGTGTATGAAAAGGAAAGAAAATACGTGCCTAGTCAAAGAACGCCGCCGTCGCCGCCGACGATCGCTCGGATTCGAAGTAATGTGTGCTTTATGAACAAGGTAGACGACTTAAATTAGCACGCTTATATGCTAAAAGTGAAGCCCTTTATAAGGCTAACCCTTATAAGCAATATGCAAGGTGTTGGTGAGCGGATGATAAGGGTTTTGTAAGGGTATTTGGGCTACCGATTACTCAAATGTGGTAGCTTTATATAAGGGTTTTTAAAAGCAAAACAAAGGGTTTCGTCTGGCAAAGGGTATGGTGAGTTAAGCCTTATGCAATACCCTTATAAAACCCCGATAAGGGATAGCGGGCCGGTCCCTGGTATGAGTATGAGTATGAGTATATGGACCAATATTAAGCTGAAAACACAAACCTTCTGCCAGTTGCTATCATTCAGATTCGAGCCTATAAACACCCCCTCCCACTTGTTGAGCAGTGACGAGTGCAGGTTAAGCCTCCCGTTGGACAGCTCGAGGAAGAAGTACGTGAGCCCCCGCCCCATGGCCAGCAGACCGTTGGCCAGAGTGGTCTTGAAGCGGAAGGAGATATCGTAACCTTCCTCACGGGTCGTGTTGATTTCGGCGTAGCTACGCTTTTCCAGGGACATAGTTGTGATCTAAAAAAACAAGAGGAATTAATAGTACAAGCTTTGCTTAGTTTGGTTCTAGGTCGATCTGTTAATACAAAATTGGAAATATTCTTCCTCTAACTTTATGAGCTAAAATTTCTAAAATGATTATTTGGTGAGTTCTGTCGATTCCTTATATCCCTTGCTCTTCTTTTATTTAAACAACAGTTAGAGGGATTATCTCCGGTTGACGGCGGACGCTGTGTACAGAAATTACGTTACAGTTACAAATAAATTATGTCTTTCGATCGGTAGAAAGCGACGCAGAGTACGGCGTCAAACGAAGACCAAATTCTAAATACTGTATTTAAAATAAATTAATTTACACTATGCATGAAAAAAAGCATCAGAAGATTAATAGAGAAACGTACACATCAGTTATTTTTAAACACAATTTCTACTATAAAGAGTAGTTAATTTGATCGTGACGTCACATGCTAGTGTTTCATAAATATCCATTGTAGCAAAATCGTTTTGACAGTTCGTAAAAAAGAAACTGATTTGACCAGTAGTCAAATACGCTATGGAAAGATGGATGTCAGAACACGAATCTATCTATCTATCTGTTCATCTGTTCCTTTTTCGATCTTTCTCTTCTTTTCCTTAATCAAACCCAGGTAGCAGTGACGTCAGCGACGTACAAGTGACGTCATAATGACGTCATTTATACGTCATAATGACGTATTAAATGCTACCTGAGAAAGCCATAACCCAGATAGCAGTGACGTCATAATTACGTAATTATGACGTCATAATGACGTCGCTGACGTCATAATGACGTATAAATGCTGTTAGGGGAGGTAGCAAGTGCCATCGTTGCAGGCCGTCCACAGCATCAAACCCACCACCGGCTTGGATAGACGGCTACAGTACAGTACCTTCTCGCAAGTGCGTCCGTGATGTCCCGGGGTGCAGCTGCAGTTGAATCGGTGCTCAGTTTCGTGTTGCAACCACGGTAGGCATGTTCCGTTGTTACGGCACGGTAGTTGGCGGCAACCTGGAAACAGTACATTGACTCAAGGGCCTGACACTCTTTGATAGAATGTGGAATGAGTTGCCTCCTGAGGTATTTCCTTTGTGCTACGACATGGGATTCTTCAAGAAGCGGGTATTTAGGGTTCTCAAGGGTCGGCAATGCTTAAGTAGCTCCTGTGATGTTGCTTACGTCCATGGGCGACGATGACTGCTTCCCATCAGGCGGCTCGTCTGCTCGTTTGCTGAATATCACATAAATAAAAAAAAAGAAAGATAGTCTTATTGCGGTTCCTATAAGAGGAAAGAGAAAATAGTGCCATGCTTTGTCCTTATCACAGACCGGTTTTTTTTTTCATGGTCGGGTTATGGCAGCACAGGTAGGAGGCGATGGCGAAATACCGAAATTTATAAGAGTGAAAGAGAAAAAGGATTATGCTGCCATACATTAACCTGTCAATACGTGAATATGTCTTTCTCTTACCCCTGGTCGCTCGGTTTCATGTCTATAACTACTATACTATGTCTATGGACGGAATGTATACATTGTGAATCGAATAAGGCGATGCTTACGTGATTGGTGATCTGTATTGTATCTCTTTTTGGTATTAGTTTGTGCAAACTGTGTGTAATTTATTTTTCGCCATATTTTATGTTTCTTTCTTTTTGAATCAAAATTGTCATATATTCCTCCTTTTCAAATACCATAACTTTCGTCTTACTTACATTTATTTTCATTCCTTTCCTTTCAAAAGATCCATGCATTCTAGTTACCATCTCCTGCAACTCTTCACCCGATGACGCTAGCAATACCAGGTCATCAGCGTAATTTTTTTTTTTTTTTTTTTTTTTTTTTTTTTTTTTTTTTTTTTTTTTTTTTTTTTTTTAACATAAAAATCTATTTTATTAAATTAATTCCACAAAACAACATTAGAATTAAGTAATACAGGGTACAGTATAAATTGTATGTTTCGCGCTTTTATCTTCTCTTACCTTCTAGAACAACTGAGCAGTTGCGTCCGCCCCAGCCGGGGTCGCAGGCGCAGTAGTAGGTAGCTCGGCCGTCGTAGCAGCGCCCGTGGATGCCGCATGGGTCGTATCTGCCAGAAAATACGTTAATATAGCTTGACCACAACCGCTGTGCTGCTCCTTAGGTATGCGAGCGGCGAGACGGGGGGGTCGACACGACGACAGACTCTTGTGTGTCCGTGATCTTCCCTGCCCGCACCCCGCCTCCCCGCGCATACCTTATGAGCGGCACAGCGGTTGTGGTCAAGCTATAGTACATTATTGTCGAGGCTCGGAAGTAGCTACTTGCTAAGGATTCATTTTAAACGGACGACCTTGGGAGACGAAGCCAGCAAGTAGCCTTCCAGCCGAGTCATATATAGTGCTTTTCTCAAAAATGGCGCAATAATAACAAATATAATAGAAATATTTTACAGAAGCAACGTTCTTATGTATATATTTTAACAGAAATAAGTAAAAAGATTTTCTTTGCCGCCGTTTTATTTTTTTAATTAAAAATAGAAGTGTATTTTTCTGCTGAAAGTACGCCAACCTATTTGAGACACCTAAATAGTCGCGGTACCAACATTATAATAATAAGTACTGATCATCTGTTTGGCTGTTTAATGGACCTATGCCTTCATTTGATATGGCCACTTCAACTTTTAAAAAGTTTGGAACTCGACAAATAATGGAATTTGTACGTCGACTTTGCCGTCCATTTTTGAGAAAAATATTTTAATTACTTAGATTTTTACATTTCTAAACAATTTTAGTACTTAGAGCTCGTTCCCACTGTCGGATGTCGGGACGATTTTTAATCGGGTGTCGTAGCGGCAGAACATTTTATATGAAGCTATTCACACAAGAACGACAACGATTTTGTGTCGGATCCGACATAAAATATCGTGTGTTTTGACAGCCCTCCGTCCGGAAAAAAATCGTGTCGGCGGCGCTGTTCACATGATGTCGGATGTCGGACCGACCCCGGCCGCGCCGCACCCCCTGTGCCTCCCGCGCGTCAAATGAGAACCTCAAATGGCACCAGCTGCGATCGTGGCCGACAGCCGACTAGTGTGAACAGAGGCGCCGACACCCGATTAAAAATCGTCCCGACAGCCGACTAGTGTGAACAGAGGCGCCGACACCCGATTAAAAATCGTCCCGACAGCCGACTAGTGTGAACAGAGGCGCCGACACCCGATTAAAAATCGTCCCGACAGCCGACTAGTGTGAACAGAGGCGCCGACACCCGATTAAAAATCGTCCCGATAGCCGACTAGTGTGAACTGAGGCACCGACACCCGATTAAAAATCGTCTCGACAGCCGACTAGTGTGAACAGAGGCGCCGACACCCGATTAAAAATCGTCCCGACAGCCGACTAGTGTGAACAGAGGCGCCGACACCCGATTAAAAATCGTCCCGACAGCCGACTAGTGTGAACAGAGGCGCCGACACCCGATTAAAAATCGTCCCGACAGCCGACTAGTGTGAACAGAGGCGCCGACACCCGATTAAAAATCGTCCCGATAGCCGACTAGTGTGAACTGAGGCACCGACACCCGATTAAAAATCGTCTCGACAGCCGACTAGTGTGAACAGAGGCGCCGACACCCGATTAAAAATCGTCCCGACAGCCGACTAGTGTGAACAGAGGCGCCGACACCCGATTAAAAATCGTCCCGACAGCCGACTAGTGTGAACAGAGGCGCCGACACCCGATTAAAAATCGTCCCGATAGCCGACTAGTGTGAACTGAGGCACCGACACCCGATTAAAAATCGTCTCGACAGCCGACTAGTGTGAACAGAGGCGCCGACACCCGATTAAAAATCGTCCCGACAGCCGACTAGTGTGAACAGAGGCGCCGACACCCGATTAAAAATCGTCCCGACAGCCGACTAGTGTGAACTGAGGCACCGACACCCGATTAAAAATCGTCTCGACAGCCGACTAGTGTGAACAGAGGCGCCGACACCCGATTAAAAATCGTCCCGACAGCCGACTAGTGTGAACAGAGGCGCCGACACCCGATTAAAAATCGTCCCGACAGCCGACTAGTGTGAACAGAGGCGCCGACACCCGATTAAAAATCGTCCCGACATCCGACATAGTGGGAACGAGCTTTTAACTAAATAAACTTAGCGGTTTCACTCACGCATTTTTAGTCACTCGCGCGACATGTTTCGGAGAGCCTAGGTCTCCATTTTCAAGCACTAACAGTGCCTAAGTGAGTAGCGGTCACGACGGGTGGGCGTCACGTACTAAGCCGCCGCCACCGCTAAGTTAATATGTCTCACGATAGTTTAAATTCGATTAATTTTAGTACTTGTCTGTTGTATGTATAGTACCGCCGGCGGGAAGCGAGTCGTAGGTATAAATCTGAGGTCGCGCGGAGAGTTCCATAGGCCTGCTTGAAGGTACTTTCCTTCGACCCGAAAGGTATAGTTGTATTGTAATGTAACACGCTTCGTAGTATTTTGTTACTTAAACGGAGGCACTAACCTGTATAAGTAATTCTTAAGGCCGTTCCATAGGTTTGCCGCTATCTCTGTCACATTTCGCAAGAAAGAACGGGAAAGATCATGCGCGCTAAGTGTCAATTTTGATCGAATTTTGTCGATTTTTATTTATTTTAAAAACGTTACCCTACAATATCGAAACTCGAAAGCTATGAAATTACTATTTAAGTTAAGATTGTTTTTTCTTCCTTTTTTATTTATAGTATCACATAATAAATAACCGAGTAAAGTTGGATTAAAAGTCCGAGTTAGAGGTTACTTTGGGAATTAATTGTATAGAGCGAAGTGTCATAATTCGTGTATCGGAAGCTATGATATTAAAGATAATATAGTCAAGAACTACATATATTTTTTCCACGTCTACGAACATCAACGCCTCTTAGAAAAACAGGATCATATAAGGAGATTTTTCGCCTTCTGGCTCAGGGAACCGCCTTAAACTAAATAAACAATTTTCTTAAACTAAAAATAAAATTAAATAAATAATTTTCGTGTCTCACATGTTGCACTCGTTGATGTCGATCTCGCAGTGCTCGCCCTCGTACCCGGGCAGGCACTCGCACGTGTACGCGCCCACGCCGTCCACGCACTTGCCGTGCCGGCACGGGCTCGCCGCGCACTCGTCGATGTTCACCTCGCAGCGGGACCCCGTCGTTCCGAACACACATATGCATTCGTAGCTATAACATAATAAACTTTTGTCTTAGTTAAAGCAAAGAATAAATAATAGTACAGAGAGGAAACTTCCTACAAAACCCAAGTTTGACAACGGTTCAGGGTCAAATCATGCTGTCCCTTTCTAATATGTGAGTAATTATTTTTTATGTAACTGACAGTGTATGAAATAAAACTATGAAAACGGATTATATCGCGTATATTGAATTTATAATACATCCCGACGTTTCGAACTCTTTACAGCGTTCGTGGTCAACGGGTGACACGCGATTCAATATACGCGATATAATCCGTTTTCATAGTTTTATTTCATGAGTAACTATCGCGGTAACCGAAGACAATATTATGACAGTGTATGATTAATACCAATAAAATTCTATTCTATTCTAATATACGGCACTATCCCTTTCGGTTATTTAGGGTTGTCAAAATTCAGGTAATTATCTTATCTGTGGTCGACTGGTCGTGCACGCAAAGGAACGTCAAGTTGTGCCAACCCTAATAATTGCTCGGAGCAATGCTGAGCCGAATGGAGCCGAGTTTGCCCGAAACGAGGAGTTTCGCACCCCTGATAGTGGGAAGATTTGTTGACTATGGATGAGGTCTTGGTGGCTCAGTTGGCGGAGCGCTGGAGTATCGATACAGAACCCTTTGTCTTTATCTTATCTGTGGTCGTGCACGCAAAGGGACGTCAAGTTGTGCCAACCCTGATAATTGCTCGGAGCAATGCTGAGCCGAACGGAGCAGAGTTTGCCCGAAGCGAGGAGTTTCGCACCCCTGGTTAAAAGCAGAAATGCAGAACAAAATGTAGCTTTTATCTTAGACTACTAAAAAATTTGATGTCACCCGTGTACCCGGTTACACGTGTTCTCATCCGTGAGCGTTTTCAGGAGAAAAGTCTGCTGGTTGATAAAGAATTACCTGTACATATATTCTTTTGACACCCGTGTAACTGAGTACAAGTATACTGACCCGTGAGCGTTTTCAGGGGAGAATGGAGTGTAGAACACATCCGGTAGCACCATATGCGGTTGCGGCCCTAGTTGTACAGGGGGCCCGTCTGCCGGCTGATAGAGGCTGGTGTTGCTGTGCTCCACGCATATGCCGTCGTACTTGCACGGATTGCTTGCGCATTCTTGAATGTCCACGTCACAGTTTTTGCCTGCGATAAAAATAGTAATATTAGCGTAAATTTTTTGACTGTATGTATACACGGAATACACGGTACGGTAGAAAAATGACCGATGATGACATATTACTCGTGTACCCACCAGTGTACCCCTGGTCGCACAACTGTCTTCATTCAAACATACCTTATCGTTAAAAGAAATAATAACTGTGATATGCGGACAAACAGACAGACATGCGGACGGACGGACAGACAAATATGACGTTTCCTTTTTTGTCATTTTAGCTACGGAACCCTACAACACTAGGGGGGTAACTGGTTCTCGCACGGTTGCGAAGCGCACTCGTCAATGTTGACCGTAACCCGTGTTACTGCACTCGCAAATGTATGTGTTGTGTCTGGGGGGGTTCTATACGCACCCGTGTACCCCTGGTGGCACTCGCAGCGGTAGTCTGAGACCAGGTCGCGGCAGGTGGCGCCGTTCTCGCACGGCTGCGAGGCGCATTCGTCGATGTTGACCGCGCAGTGGACGCCGGCGTAACCCGTGTTACTGCACTCGCAGGTGTATGTGTTGTGTCTGGGGGGTTCTATACGCACCCGTGTACCCCTGGTGGCACTCGCAGCGGTAGTCTGAGACCAGGTCGCGGCAGGTGGCGCCGTTCTCGCACGGCTGCGAGGCGCATTCGTCGATGTTGACCGCGCAGTGGACGCCGGCGTAACCCGTGTTACTGCACTCGCAGGTGTATGTGTTGTGTCTGGGGGGTTCTATACGCACCCGTGTACCCCTGGTGGCACTCGCAGCGGTAGTCTGAGACCAGGTCGCGGCAGGTGGCGCCGTTCTCGCACGGCTGCGAGGCGCATTCGTCGATGTTGACCGCGCAGTGGACGCCGGCGTAACCCGTGTTACTGCACTCGCAGGTGTATGTGTTGTGTCTGGGGGGTTCTATACGCACCCGTGTACCCCTGGTGGCACTCGCAGCGGTAGTCTGAGACCAGGTCGCGGCAGGTGGCGCCGTTCTCGCACGGCTGCGAGGCGCATTCGTCGATGTTGACCGCGCAGTGGACGCCGGCGTAACCCGTGTTACTGCAGTCGCAGGTATATGTGTTTAGTCCGTCGATGCAGCGGCCGCCGTGCTGGCACGGTTGGGACTGGAAAGATGGATGTCTTAGCTGCTTCTCTTAGAATTTTCGTTATATTGATAGGGACTTAGGCTTAGAACGCACTGCGGTTTTTTTCTTGCGGTTTCAGTCTTTCAAGTGCGTGCGCTTATAAAGCATGCCGTACGTTACATTTTTTGCGGTTGCGGAACCGCTTTTGAAAAACCGCAGTGCGTTCTAAGCCGAAAGAAAAATGTATGGCTTTTAAATAATGACAAGGTTTAAGAGTCATTTGTAACTCGAAAAAATTCTATTAACAATTTATTTAAAAATACTCGTAAAATAATAGTAATAAAAAAGTTGTATTAATTAAGAGCTACACCGTATTCCTAAGTAATAAACACTACAAGGATAGGGGCCGTGCGCGTTGGACAGTCAGCCATCTTGTGGCCTGAATCAGAAACATAAACTATACATTGAATGTGCCATTGACACTCCACGCCAAAGCACAGAATGCCAATCTTAATAACTATCTAAAAACTTAAAATTACAGTTCAGAATATGTAATGTTATCATACAGAACGGCCACGCCCCGCCCCGCCCCGACTCGAATGACCTCGCCCCGCGACAGCAGATTGACGGCCGTTTGCCGGCCGCTCAGTACTATTTTTAAGCAACTTACACAATAACGCATGACGCGTGTACAGACGTGCCGTTCACAAAGAAACGCGTGAGTTTTGATGTATAGCGTGTCGCGCCAATACTTTCCTATAACGTAGTGGAACTACTGATACTGATGCTTGAGGTAACTCCAGCCAGCAGATCCTGCAGCAAGGACTAGGAGGAGACTACAAGGGGGAGGCGATGATGATACAAAATCGCATGGCTGCTGATTCAACCTAAGTGGCAGCGAGTCGGTGGAGTATGTCAACGTCACCTCACACCGGCTACGTGAAATCAAACAAAATACGCGCGCAAACCGGCTTATTACGCACTTATATACTTACTTCGCAGTCGTCAATGTTCACGTCGCAAGTCGGCCCGGTAAGGCCGTCCTGGCACACGCAAGAGTAGCTCGCGACGCCATCTACGCAAGTAGAGCCTTCAGCGCAAGGCGAAGAGTCGCACTCGTTGATATCTATTGAGCAGTCTTTGCCTGCAGAGAAAAAAAATATTAGCGTAAGAATTTGACGTACTTACTTAAACTTATTGAAGCTGGTGCTAAAACTACGGAAACGGGCGTCTTTCCCGTGGACAATATTGGGTTTAAACCGAAATAAATATCATATGGGGCATTTTCTATGAAAAGGGACCTTATTGTCGATTGCGCTTACGCCGCACAGCGTCGCGCGGCATTGTATTTATATCGGAGCATCGTTTATAATGGCGTAAGCGCCATCGACAACAAGGTCCCTTTTTATAGACAATACCACATATACGAAAGAAAAATGACCAAAGCCGAGTAGGCGTCGTAGCACGGTACGCTTATCACTATGCCTGTCACGTTCTAACAAGTATGTGAGTGCGAAAGTGACGGACTTAGTGATAGGGGAACCATGCTGCGCGGGCTGGAATTAGCGTCCCTCGTTTACCGGACCGGTGCCTGTACCACTCGGCTATCAGGCCACGGTGGCATGGGTCGAAATTTCCAAATATATGACAATTTCCTAAAGGCTTGTGGCGCCCCCTGGACACTGGAGGCTTTGGTATTGTTTTCCTTCATATATGATATTTATCTCGGTTTATAGTGTGTGTCTACTTGAAAAACACAAATTAAAATATTTTCATAGAAAGTAATTTAATTTGTTTTTAGTGTCACCGACGCGCGGTAACACGATACATTACGTTTAAGTATTTTGCTTATTTGTAATATATTTGATATTTTTCTCACATAAAATAACAATTTATCCATTGACATGGTTATTTACACTAGGTACCATGACAACGTCAAATCATCTTCTTCCTCGCATTATCCCGGCATTTTACCACGGCTCCTGGGAGCCTGGGGTCCGCTTGACAACTAATCCTAAGAATCGACGTAGGCACTAGTTTTTACGAAAGCGACTGCCATCTGACCTTTCAACCCAGAGGTGGAACTCGGCCTTGTTAGGATCAGTCCGGTTTCCTCACGATGTTTTCCTTCACCGAAAAGCGACTGGTAAATATCAAATGATATTTCGTACATAAGTTCCGAAAAACTCATCGGTGCGAGCCGGGGTTTGAACCCGCGACCTCCGGATTGAAAGTCGCACGCTCTTACCGCTAGGCTACCAGCGCAAATCATAGACTTGTAACATATGTATAAAAAGGTAAGTAATGCAGGTTATCGAAAGGAGTCCGCAACACTTAGAATATTCGCTTTATTCAAAAACGTTTACCAAATCTAAAAAACCGTTGATAATAGTCAAAGATAGATATAACTCCGTAATAGATGGATACAGTCTAAGGAAAAAACGTGCCTCGAAAATCAAGAAATGTTGATTCTCGTTCAGAGGGCGCTACTAGTTTTGGCCTACAGTCGTATAGATGGCGTTGACGGTTTCGTTTGTTATTTAACAATTTTAACGCATATCAGTGAAGGAACATGGGTCAAAATCATAAAAATAATTAATTCAAATATAAAAAATCATTTATCTATATTTAAATACATTCTATCGTATTTTTATAAATCTTCATTTTTAGTTTTAAAGTGTGTCGACAGATGGCAGTGAATTTACTGGGGTTACAAAATTTACTATGACAGTACCGCTCTAGTATAAGTTACTCTATGATAATAGTAGTACATTGCACAAAACAAGTACATAACACAGAGAGAATACAGTAAATGTGTACAAAGGCGAACGTATCCCCTTAAGGGATCTCTTCCAGCTAACCTAAGTAACTGAGAGAGATACATACGAAATGGTAGTCAAACTAAAATAATAGTTTGTCCCTATCCGTCATTTTGACAGGTTTGTAGTTACGAGCATGGAGACTGTATAAAGGGGCCAAATCTCTATGTATGAAGTGTCCATCAAAAAACAGTAATTAGGCGGCGCCACCATACACCGAAATACTACCAAAAACAACCTACGTAATTTGGTCGGGTTATTTGTTGCCTTATATGGTTCATGTTATACTCATGTCCCAGAGCCTAACTAGCGCCACCGGAGAGATTAGGAACTATTATTTAAAGCTTAACGCGGTCACTTTTACAACAATTCTGCCATAAGAGATTGCGATCCTTTCTATACCATCCATAGTTACGAGGTTCTAAGTTTTATGAATAAGGTAGTATAATAGATAACGATTGAAGGTACAGTCAAATAATTACATTTTAGTAACATTTCGTACCTTGTCACAGTGGCAATCTATATGAAAGTCGCTAGTGACCTCCATACTATTGTCACTGTGACAAGGTACGAAATGCTTGAATTTAATAAAACTGAACTAAAATAATCAAAATGATCTAAAATTTTCTTCAAAAAATCTATTATCAGATCTTCATGGATTCATTTTAAAAGTTTTGTTAACACAATCTCATTTCATTTTCATTTCATTTATTTATTGCAATCCATGGTACATAATAATTTAAATTGTAACAGCATGGACCCTGAATGGGTATAGCAAGATAATCTTAATAAATATCTAAATACTTAAAATTACCTTACAAAATAAAACAACACACAGCCAGCAATTAGCTAAAGACGCCGTTTCGAATCCGGCCTTCACCACTGGACGGCTTCGTCACTATTTCTTTAATATATGACATCTATTACAGTTTATAAAACATAACAGTTTTGATTAATTTTTAAATTAAATAATCCAAATATATATATATCCATAGAGTAACTTATACTAGAGCGGTACTGTCATAGTAAATTTTGTAACCCCAGTAAATTCACTGCCATCTGTCGACACACTTTAAAACTAAAAATAAATATTTATAAAAATACGATAAAATGTATTTAAATATGGATAAATGTTTTTTTTTATTTGCATTAATTATTTTTATGATTTTGACCCATGTTCTTTCACTGATATGCGTTAAAATTGTTAAATAACAAACGAAACCGTCATCGCCATCTATACGACTGTAGGCCAAAACTAGTGGCGCCCTCTGATCGAGAATCAAATTTTCGTGGATTTTCGAGGCACGTTTTTTCCTTAGACTGTATCCATCTATTACGGAGTTATATCTATCTTTGATATATCTCAGTTGCTTTACCCATATTACATTATTATAACTATCATTACTAATGAATTTTATGATACCAATTTGCAATACAATGATAGTCTGGCGCCACCATAACTACATAAAACGCAATAAAAAAAAATTCTAAGAAAATTACCGATACATATCTACTTAAATGGCGCCCGCAGCAATCAATGATTGAATAGTTGCATGAATTGCATGCAAACTGGAACCATAAAATCAACGGCGCCTTTGTAAGAACAGCAGAACAACAACAACAGAAGCTTTAGATTAATATTAATATCTGACATTGATGTGAATATGAATTGACTGACATATAATGTACATATAATCTAATAGTATTATTATTTTGACCATATATTTTATTTTATTTTATTGTAATGTATTTCCTTTGAGATTGTGTAATTAATTTCGACATTACTGGTAGAGTAATGTGTCTTATAAATGTATTTGCATGCATTATATACTATGTTTTATGTGCAAATAAATGATTGATTGATTGAACAATTCTCTACTAATCATGGATGTTACATTAACATTTACAAATGAGACCACAGATTTAACATATACGCTAGTTGACGCAAATACCACGATTTGTATTGAAACCAAGCGTGCCGACTTTTTCATACAAAATTTACGCATAATATAATTTTAAAATTACTTATATGTGATAGGAAATATATTCTTGCCTTTGGGTGCTCGCAATTTTTGGGCTGTTGCAGTTAATTATCATGCAACGAAGCATTTTTTAGGGTTCCGTACTCAAAGGGTAAAAACGGGACCCTATTACTAAGAGTCCGCTGTCTGTCTGTCTGTCTGTCACCAGGCTGTATCTCATGAACCATGATAGCTAGACAGTTGAAATTTTCACAGATGATGTATTTCTGTTGCCGCTATAACAACAAATACTAAAAACTGAATAATATAAATATTCAAATGGGGCTCCCATACAACAAACGTGATTTTTTTTTGCTGTTTTTTCCGTAATGGTATGGAACCCTTCGTGCGCGAGTCCGACACGCACTTGGCCGGTTTTTAAGTTTTCACGGACGTCCGGCTGCAACAACTGACGCGCGTGGACTGTACAGAGCGACGGTCAACCTCGACGCTTGGTCGGGGTTCGGACACGCGAAGTAGATGCATTTGCGTCTTCTATGGTAGGTATATTTATTTCTGTGATGTGGACGATGTTATATTTAACGTTCATTCGCATCATTACCTAATAAAAGAGCTTTCCCCTTTAGTCCATAAGAAGCCATATATGGCAGTAATAATATTGAATTCTATTAGCATCCATTAAAATTCAAATTTAAACAAATATTTTTTTATGACATGCACAAGAGACAATTGGATTTATTATTCAAGGTATTGTAAGTTTTCCTCTGTAATTAATATAGTTATTTTCGATACAAGTGCGGAAAAGAGGAAATTCGAAACGAGTGGCGATAAATTAAAACACGACCGCAGGGAGTGTTTTAAATCGACACGAGTCGTGAATTACCTATTCGCATGTGTATCGAACAACGTTTTACAGTACATATGGCCCTTTAAACTTTCGACATATGCACAAAAAGTGCTCTTTTACGCACTAGTGCGAGAAAGTAGCACCATATGTACTGTAATAGTAGATTGTTAACCAAGGGATGAAAGGCACTCATTCTTGCCGAGGTATTTTGGTGCTCGAACGCAGTGAGAGCGCCAATAGTCCGAGGCTGAAATGATGCCTTTCACCCGAGTTAAACACTCTACTTTTCATTTCGAATACGAGGAAAGTAAAGTGCATGTGTTTTTTTTTTTAAACATGAATAAGTATACATTTTTATAATATTTCTTGAAGGTACTTTCAATTAACAATTAAGGCAAAAGTATCGTTATTTATGGAATGAAAAGTCAAATATCGGAATGGAAATTGTATAACAAATCCATTTAAACTCTAATTTCAATTGTTTATCGTACAAAATATTAAAAAAATCGTACTTCGAACGTAAAATGCTCTAGTGCAGACACGTATCATTTTCTGCACACCTTTTAGAACAACAATGACCCTCTTTCAGAGCATGAGAAATGAAAAAGTATTTGTATTGTGTAGGTATTTACGATTGGATTTCGTAATGATCATTTAATCATTGCAATCATGTACAATATTATAAGTCTACAAGGTAACATATATGTGAACACAAAGATATATAACTCCGTAATAGATGGATACAGGCTAAGGAAAAAACGTGCCTCGAAAGTCACGAAAATTTGATTCTCGATCAGATGGCGCCACTACCTTTGGCCTACTCTCGTATAGAGAGCGCTGACGGTTTCGTTTAACGCATATCAGTGAAAGAACATAGGTCAAAATCATAAAAATAATTAATGCATATAAAAAAAATCATTTATCCATATTTAAATACATTTTATCGTATTTCTATAAATCTACATTTTTAGTTTTAAAGTGTGTCGATAGATGGCAGTGAATTTACTGTGGTTACAGAATTTACTATGACAGTACCGCTCTATCCTATTATATCCTCTTTGGTGAACATTAACCCTGACAGGGTATAGTAATTAGTTTTAATCTTATACTAGTTTTATCAAAATGTGTCGTTTTCAAGCAAAAGGTACCACATTATCGCTTGCCATGAGGACGCTCTGACAGGTTTTTCGTATGAAGATACAAGCAATTCTCGTGCTTATGGTAAGCGACAATGTGGTACCTTTTATAAACTGATCGGCGATTGGCCCTAGTCACACCTGATGGAAAGTGAAGACAGGGCCTAAGATGGAGCTCACCGGTTCAGTAACAGCCTATTCACTCTTGTTTTAAAGAGACCGAGGTCATATTGATCAGGGAATACAGATGGCGTAAGCGCATTCCATTCCTTAGCCGTCCGTACCAAAAAGGAGGAGGCAAAACGTTTCGTCCGAACGAATGGAATGTGGACCACGAACGGGTGCATTCGCTCCCCGCGCCTGGATGTCCTATGATGGAAAGGGGAAGGTGGGATCAGGTCGTGCAGTTCCTGTGCGCACTCCCCGAAATGTATCCGATAGAACACCGAGTTTATTGAAAACGTCACAAATAAATGCTTGTTGTACATTACTTAAAACAACAATTACTCTAGTAGAAATAGACCATGTTAATTGTGAAAGTATGGACACATCCGGCTATAAAATTGTTATTCCTCCGAAAATTCGGATAATGAATAGTAAGCATTATTTATAAGTAGTTGTTTTAATTTGACAACCGGTCTGGCCTAGTGGGTAGTTACCCTGCCTGTGAAGCCGATGGTCCTGGGTTCGAATCCCGGTAAGGGCATTTATTTGTGTGATGAGCACAGATATTTGTTCCCGAGTCATGGGTGTTTTCTATGTATTTAAGTATTTATATATTATATATATCGTTGTCTGAGTACCCATAACACAAGCCTCCTTGGGCTTACCGTGGGACTTGGTCAATCTGTGTAAGAATGTCCTATAATATTTATTTATTTAATTAGTTAACAAATGTATTGTAATTTTCTTCTAAGTTAATTTGTCTGGGAATGCTATTATATAATGTCAATTGTCACGTGATTCTTGCTCGGATTTTGGTATTAAAGGGCCCACTGACTATCAATCAGCCGGACGATATCGGTCTGTCAGTTAGAACAAAAATTTCACAGTTCCAAACAACTGACAAGCCGATACCGTCCGTTTTTACTACCACTACCTACTCGTAATGCCATGCTCGCAGCATTCACCAACGTAACCTGTGCAACACTGCTCGTAAAACACGGCTAAGTGTAAGGATTATTTGAAAGTGATTACCTTTGTATGCCTCCTTGCACGTGCACTCGAAATTGTTCTCCAGATCGTGACACACGCCTCCGTTTTTACTACTACTACCAATGTAACCTGTGCAACACTGCTCGTAAAACACGGCTAAAGTGTAAGGATTATTTGAAGTGATTACCTTTGTATGCCTCCTTGCACGTGCACTCGAAATTGTTCTCCAGATCGTGACACACGCCTCCGTTTTTACTACTACTACCAATGTAACCTGTGCAACACTGCTCGTAAAACACGGCTAAAGTGTAAGGATTATTTGAAGTGATTACCTTTGTATCCCTCCTTGCACGTGCACTCGAAGTTGTTCTCCAGATCGTGACACACGCCTCCGTTTTTACACGGTGCGGAGAGGCACTCATTAATATCTTGCTCGCAGCTTTCACCAGTGTACCCTGTGGACGATTTGCAACATTTTTACTACAGGTAAAAACGGAACCCTATTACAAAGACTCCGCTGTCCTGAAATATACAGCATAGTTAGACAGTTGAAATTTTCACAGATCATGTATTTCTGTTGCCGCTATAACAACAAATACTAAAAACAGAATTAAAAATTTAAGTGGGGCTCCCATACAACACGTGATTTTTTTGGCCGTTTTTTGCGTAATGGCACGGAACACTTTGTGCGCGAGTCCGACTCGCACTTGGCCGGTTTTTTTAGAATAGAATAGAATAGAATTCATTTATTCATGGTAAATTACATTTCATACAAACGTATTACAAAGAAAAAGTATATAAAAAAAAAGTATATACCTAGTTTACCACGAAATGGTCCCGCCTCAGCATAATGCTAAGCCTATTTATCTAGTTTACCACGAAATGGTCCCGCCTCAGCATAATGCTAAACCTAAAGTCAGCGCTGGTCTTCCGACGAGACCATTTGTGGGCCACGAACGCAACCGTACAACACGGCCTTATCTATCACCGAACGCATCCACTTTCCGGTGACGTCAGCGCCATCTAACCTGCGCCTGCGCTAAAAAAAATTGAAATAAGAATGAAGCAGCTCACCTGGCCTGCAATAGCACTGGTAGGAACCAGGCGAGTTGACGCACACCCCATGGTTGCATATCTTCGGCTTGACCGCGCATTCGTCGATGTCAACATCGCAGAACTTTCCTGCCGAACAAAAAGCATACGTATAAGCCAAGAGCCTGACACTCTTTGATAGAGAAAGATAGTCTTATTGCGATTCCTATAAGAGGAAATAGAAAATAGTGCCATGCTTTGTCCTTATCACCGACCGGGTTTTTTTTTAAGGTCGGGTTATGGCAGCATAGATAGGAGGCGATGGCGAAATACCGAAATTTATAACAGTGAAAGAGAAAAAGGATTAAGCTGCCATACATTAACCTGTCAATACATGAATATGTCTTTCTCTTACCCCTGGTCGCTTGGTTTCATGTCTATAACTACTATACTATGCCTATGGTATAAGGAGTGTTGGCCGAAACGTTAATGCGATAGGCTTGACGACAAATTTTCATTAATGGTGTCAATGGATCAGGTTTGTTTTTGGGATTAGGGATGAAATTTCCGGTTTTTTTTTCCGGTTTTTTTCCAGTTAAAAATTAAATACGTCACACACAATACCACTGATGAGTGATGACAGTGTCAATACCATAAACAAACACATTAGACATGCAACCTTAACCTACCTGTTTAAATTTCTAAACGGGGGATTTCGCTCGCAGTTTACGATGCCTGCTTATAAAACAAAGTCCCCCCGACGCGTCTGTCTAAGTTCGCGAAAAACTAAAAAATTACTTAACGAAATTTCATGCGGTTTTCACCTATGAATAGAGTGATTCTTGGGGAAGGTTTAGGTGTATAATTTGTTAACCCGTGCAAAGCCGGGGTGGGTCCCTAGTATTAATATAATATATATAAAATAAAACTATGAAAACGGATTATATCGCGTATATTGAATTTATAATACATCCCGACGTTTCGAACTCTTTACAGCGTTCGTGGTCAACGGGTGACTGAGGAAAAATTACAAAGTGCAAAAATACCCACATACTAAAATAATGAACAATCATAGACTACAAACTTTAAGGCTGCGGGCTTAGCACGGTTATTGTCATATTGCGCGTGAAATGGTTATTATCATATTGCGCGTGATAGGACTGCTGTCTTCTAACGTTATCGTAAAAAACTGTCATTTTGCGAGCATGGTACCGGGCTACGATAACAATATCCCGTCGATAATGCAAGTAATCGACAATCTTTTTTTTTCCTTTTCTTGATGGACTTGAGGGCGGTGTTGCCCGTAGCCAATGTCACGTAAAAGGGTAGGAACAAAATAAATGCTCTTAGAGCACGACGCTGTTCGGTGGTTGTTGTAGTTGTCTCGTAAAACCGATAGCTGGATTTTACGAGAAGCACGTGGACTACCGGCCGTTGACTCCAAAATGGTGGTTAAACACGCTTTGAGATTAATTCTCCATTCACTGCACACTACCACATTAGATTATTGTATAATAAAGCTATCGATATTACACTTTAAACAATATTAATGAGCAAAAAACAAAGGAATTAATCACGAGGCTACTATCAAGATGGCGTTAGAACCGGAAATCTCTAATCGACAATCATTCGTTAGTGACCACGATTGTCTATGCCTAGAGTTTTTGAAAGATCCATTCAATAGGTGGCCTTATTCAATTGTCGGACATGTGTCTGATGAAGTTTGAACGCGAATAGCTAGATTTATTATTACACTTCGAAATTATAGGCCATAACACACCATCGTACCGCACCGTGACCTTGGAGCAATTCTAGAGGGTCCTTTACGCTCATGCGCGAATCACGGCGCGAAGCCGCGAACGCGAGTGTGGAGTCTAGTTCGCTATTCAGCGAAATCGACTCCACATTCGCGTTCGCGGCTTCGCGCCGCGATTCGCGCACGAGTGTGGAGGGCCCTTAGGAATAGGGACACAAACAGTGTCCCATATTTCCATGTTTTTCTTTTTTTTTCATGGAAATATGGGACACTTGGCAACACTGGCGCACGTGTGCGGCAGTCTGTAAGGTAGGATCGCACCGTTTTGACGGTTCGGTGCGATAGTATGGAAGCCCACGCCAGTACTACCTATTCCTAGAACTGCACCAAGGTCATTGTGCGACGCCCCCATAAGTAAGAGCGAGAAAGAGATATCGCTTTCTCGCTCTTACTTATGGATGCGTCGCACAATGACCTTGGTGCGGTGCGACGGTGTGTTACGACCTGTAAAGGCAAATACGTCAAAACGGTGCGAACCTTACAGACTGCCGCACACGTGCGCCAGTGTTGCCAAGTGTCCCATATTTCCATGAAAAACATTCATTCATTCATACATGACTACGATAACAATATCACGTCGGTAATGAAAAAAGTTATCGACAATCATTCGAAAGTGACCACGATTATCTATGCCTAGAGTGTATGTCAATGGCTGGCCTTATTTAAATTTCGGACGTGTGTCGGACAAAGATTGAACACGAATAGTTAGTTTTATTACTACACTTCCAAATTGAAAAGAGTTTAAATGAGTGACAGTTGAGTGACAGCTTTATACAAATTGACTTGCATTATATAGTTTGTCAAAAGGTCCCTCCACACTCATGCGCGAATCGCGGCGCGAAGCCGCGAACGCGAGTTTGGAGTCTAGTTCGCTAATCAGCGAAATCGAATCCACACTTGCGTTCGCGGCTTCGCGCCGCGTAGTCTGGAGCGGGCTAAACATGAATCTAGTATAACATGGATCGGTCATGAGGGGTGGGGCGAAATGACCGAACGGGATAGTCTTATGTATCTTTAAGTAGTAGTGACAGAGAGCAATATATTACTTTTTGTCTTTGTCATAGTTTCACTTTTCCACCGCTGCCACAACCGAAATTGTGGCAAACAAATAAGTACGTGACATGTCATGCTTCGTTGCTTGTTTAATTATTGTTGTTTTCTATGAAATTGTGCTTTCTCTTATAAAACATAGTGATGGTTAGCGTTTTGAATTGATAAAATAATGGTGAATTGTTCTGTAATTGGCTGTCATAGCCGCTCTGAGCAAAAATATGAGAACATAACCTTTCACACGTAAGTACGGTATTTTACACCATCCTCTTAACGCAATATGTGAGAATAACATCGTAAAATTACGTTACACTCAAAGCAATGTAGAATCAAACGATTTCAATAAAAATATCACAATTATTTACGCAAATTAACAAAACATTATTTGTAAAATTATCCGCCCAAATTACGTAGGTTGTTTGTGGTAATCTGTCAGCTACTCAGACGAGTCTGAAGTCAGCCGTTTTTAATCTTCTTCTTAATTTAGCTGCATAACAATCATGTTAGGGATACCAGATGAAGATATCATCATTTTATGGGTAATTTTGACATAAGTTTTTCGTATTTCTAATTCTAAAAAATAAAATAAACAAATGTTGTGAAGATTAAATGTGGTGTACATTAATTGGTGTGAATAATGTGATTGTGATTTGTGATTTCATAAAATTTTAACTCATAATACATTTTATTTTACGTTTTATTTACTAAACATGTTTAGTTTTGTACCACCTGCGGGAATTATAGGAGGTATTTCATTGTTCATACGCCTAAATAGAACGGCCCATTGACATTTATTCAACAATTTTAATACCGTCAAACTTTGCCTCCAGGGTAATCGCCCCAACGTAATTTTTACCAATATGGTACCTCCACGTTTATGACGTCATCTATGTCTATCCCTTACGGGCGCACGCGGTAGCCCGCATCTATGTAATGCTACTCGTAGAGTCGTAGGTCTATGGGGCTAAAGGACCGTCTCATTTCAAACATAGACATTTCAAACAAGAGAGAGAATCATACTATCTTTGTCTTACACTAGTACTAGCACCCAAAAGAAAAGGATGAGTATAGTTTTTTTTGTTCTTATTTACTGATAAGATTTGCTTGACCAACTATAAGGCCCCATACGCACGAGAGCTTAAAAAGCGTTGCGTGTGGGACGCACCCATAAGTAAGAGCGAGAAAGCGATATCTCTTTCTATAAGCTCTCGTGCGAATGGGTGGGGCCTAACATGCACGGATAATTGTGTTCTCTCAACTTAAAGCACACTCGAGCGCGAATCGCGGCGCGAAGCCGCGAACGCAAGTTAATCTAAAGCGAAATCGACTCACGCTCGCGTTCGCGGCTTCGCACCGCGTAGTCTGTAGCGGGCTTAACGTTTTGACAATTGACAATATTGACATTGACAAGCACGCGTGCGCGTCTGAAGAAAATACTTCGAGCGCCATCTTGATAGTTAGCATCGTGATTAATTACTTTGTTTTTTGCTTATTAATATTGTTTAAAGTGTAATATCGATAGCTTATTATACAGTAAACTAATGTGGTAGTGTGCAGTGAATGGAGAATTAATTTTGAAGCGCGTTTAACCACCATCTTGGAGTCAACGGCCGGTAGTCCACGTGCTTCTTGTAAAGACTAGCTATCGATTTACAAGAGCTAACAAATCACCGTACACTGTCTTGTACAACCGTAAAATTTTTGTCGTTTGTAAACCTCTCAATACCTTGATACTGGCGAAATAGTCCCACTGGGCTGAAGCCATAATTTTAAAAGAAGAAGAAGAAGACAACTGACTAGAAAAAAATATATACTGATTTGATGTGAAAACTAAAGAAAATGCCACCGATAATGTAAGTTTCTCTAAAGAACAATAATTTATTTATAGAAAAAGTTATAGTTCGTGTAGATTGTTTGACCAATAATCAATAACTGACTTTATCATGAATTTGTTTTTCAGTCGATGACGATGCTTAGGCGCAGAAGAAAATGCTAGCGAAATATATATATATATACTCCCTGTTTAGACACGTGGAAAGAATGAGTGGAAAAAGGCTAACAAAGAGAGTGTATAAGGGAGAGGTAGAAACGGGAGTTGGGAAGGGGCAGACCTCGGCGGACTTTTTCTGATCAGATCGGGGAAATCCTGAAGAAAGTCCAGGTAGAGCACCCTAAACCGGCGAGCGTGTATGAGGAACGTTATGAAAGTGAAGGTAGCGAAAAAGGGTATGTCAGGATCGTAACAAGTGGAAATCCGTGGTCTCTGCCTACCCCTCCGGGAAATAGGCGTGATTATATGTATGTATGTAAGTTTGTTAAACTATCACTAACTGAACGTGAACTTCCAATATTACTTGGAACTCCGGTGGCCGTTTAAGAAGTGTAACACTCTTACGGTAGATATCGCTAGGGTCCCCTAGACCCATATAGTGGGAAGATTTGCTGACTATGGATGAGGTCTTGGTGGCTCAATTGGCAGAGCGCTGGAGTATAGATCCAGAGGCCGTGAGTTCAAGTCTCACCCAAGGCAGTAATTTTTCCACTTTTAAATTTATTCTAAGCTTAATAGCATCGATCGCAGACATTTCTGCTTGTTAATAACTACGTAATTATTCATACATTTACTCACACTATAGAAAAAGTGCATAAGGATTCTAACAAATATTAAAAACTTTGAAACCCGTCGACCTCACTCAAAACTTCAAAAACATTTTTTTCTTACCCTGTCTGTACCTATATTCTAGAACCTGGTTTTATATGCAAGAATCCAAGTTTATTGACAAAAAAGACCACCACACTTTGTGCCATAAATTATGTAGGGCTCCGTGGCTCAGTTGGCAGAAGCGATTGGACCGATGTTCCAATGTTCGCAGGTTCGAGTCCTGCCAGAGGTGTAAATTATTCCATTTTTCCTTTAATTTAAAAATCTGGAGTAACGCTCGCATATGTTTCTGCTTAAAAAAAAAGTTAAGTATGGGTATTAGCACATTGTGTGTGTGTGTGTGTGTGTGTGTGTGTTAAGATCATTTCTTACAGGTAGATGTTGCTGAATACTGAGAAACAAAAAAAATCCCCCTGACTTAAAAACGAGAGCTTTCTAAAAGTGACATTATTTTCTCATAATTTGCCAATGAACCGCCATACTAGCCTGCACCACTATACCTATACAACTCATGACCTCATCTAATCTATTTTGTTTCTGTTTCAGTCATAACATATTAGAGGACACTCAAATTATCGAGGACATGGAAGACTTATTTAGAAAAGGGATAGTCATAAAATTTAGCTATCGAACGAAAGAAGAAAAGTTCTTACATTCCGCCTGGAACAAACCTCTCAGCAAGTGGCATGTCCATGCATTTCGAATAGTCAATAGTCAGTGTTTATTTGTAAAACATATGTAGGTGAATCTATTACAGTGTAAAGGATTTTTTTTTACAAACTTAAGTTGCAACGTTGCAATGTATGTATCAAGTCCTGCAAGATAAATTAGACCACACTTCCCTGTATTCGATTGAGCTAAAACTTCACATACACTCTTTAAGTTGGGTGATAACATAATACATTATATGAGTTGGGTGATAACGCAATATTATGGTACAGTCAGCTGCAGAGATAAGGCACCCCCTGCATACAAATTTAAATTTGCATGAACGTGGGGTACCTTTTCCCTGCAGTACCATCGAATATCTGATGATGGACGCAGGAAGTGGTCATATAGGAGGTCATAGAAGGAGATAAAATAACGCAACCTAATTTGTGTCTGGATTTGTTAGAATTGTCTTGATAAGTATTAGCATAGAGTTACTTATACTAGAGCGGTACTGTCATATTAAATTTTGTAACCCCAGTAAATTCACTGCCATCTGTCGACATACTTTAAAACTAAAAATGAAGATTTATAAAAATACGATAAAATGTATTTAGATATATAGATAAATGATTTTTTTTATTTGCATTAATTATTTTTATGTTTTTGACCCATGTTCTTTCACTGATATGCGTTAAAATTGTTAAATAATAAACGAAACCGTCAACGCCATCTATACGACTGTAGGCCAAAACTAGTAGCGCCCTCTGAACGAGAATCAAATTGTCTTGATTTTCGAGGCACGTTTTTTCCTTAGACTGTATCCATCTATTGGTATTAGTGAGGGCTAACGCGTATGAATTCGCCGCTAGGGGCGCTAGTGTAGATGGTGGTCTTTTCCATAGTTCGAAATGTCAAATGTCACTTGTCACTTTAATGACTGACAACTGTTCTTTAGTGTTTTGGACCACCATCAACAGAGGCGCCAACTGGTGAGCAAAAAAACGATAGTCCTCTTTGCCTGTTAAAAGAATCGGCAATAAAAACTTGTATCAAAAATATCAGTTTTAACAAAATCCTTATTTCATTTCATTTATTTAACATTAAAAGTCATGTGCATTACAGAAGATGTTAGTAAAATGTAGTCAGTACATTGACACCCGGGTAGGGCACATAATGTTAGTACTTGTGAGGTACCTACAGAGGGCTACAGTTTTTGTGCTCACCAGTTGGCGCCACTGTAGATGTAAATTCTTCTATGCTTATTTTTATAAAATCAATACGACCACACTTCCCTGTATTCGATTGAGCTAAAACTTCACATACATTCTTTAAGTTGGGTGATAACATAATACATTATATAAGTTGGGTGATAACGGAATATTATGGTACAGTCAGCTGCAGAGAAAAGGCACCCCCCTGCATACAAATTTAAATTTGTATGAACGTAGGGTACCTTTTCCCTGCAGTACGATCGAATATCTGATGATGGACGCAGGAAGTGGTCATATAGGAGGTCATAGAAGGAGATAAAATAACGCAACCTAATTTGTGTCTGGATTTGTTAGAATTGTCTTGATAAGTATTAGTGAGGGCTAACGCGTATGAATTCGCCGCTAGGGGCGCTAGTGTAGATGGTGGTCTTTTCCATAGTTCGAAATGTCAAATGTCACTTCAATGACTGACAGCTGTTCTTTAGTGTTTTGGACCACCATCAACAGAGGCGCCGGACTTCCGGTTCGAGCGCCATCTTGATAGTTAGCATCGTGATTAATTACTTTGTTTTTTGCTCATTAATATTGTTTAAAGTGTAATATCGATAGCTTATTATACAGTAAACTAATGTGGTAGTGTGCAGTAAATGGTTTAACCACCATCTTGGAGTCAACGGCCGGTAGTCCACGTGCTTCTTGTAAAGTCTAGCTATCGATTTACAAGAGCTAACAAATCACCGTACACTGTCTTGTACAACCGTACAATTTTTGTCGTTTTTAAACCTCTTAATACCTTGATACTGGCGAAATAGTCCCACTGGGCTGAAGCCATAATTTTAAAAGAAGAAGAAGAACAGAGGCGCCAACTGGTGAGCAAAAAAACGATAGTCCTCCTTGCCTGTTAAAAGAATCGGCAATAAAAACTTGTATCAAAAATATCAGTTTGAACAAAATCCTTATTTCATTTCATTTATTTAACATTAAAAGTCATGTGCATTACAGAAGATGTTAGTAAAATGTAGTCAGTACATTGACACCCGGGTAGGGCACATAATGTTAGTACTTATGAGGTACCTACAGAGGGCTAAAGTTTTTGTGCTCACCAGTTGGCGCCACTGTAGATGTAAATTCTTCTATGCTTATTTTTATAAAATCAATACGTTCTAATATACACAAAGGTATTTAGGTAACGTCTAAATGTGCCATTTTTTCAACTTGTTTAATTTTGCATATATTTTAGTTGGCAGTTTTTATAAACCACTAACATTTATTGAGCTATATCATGTTTACCATGATTAATCAAAGACGAACAAACATTTACCACAATTATGAATAAGGAAGGAGTTAAGTAATTTCCCGATAAAAAAGCTTGAAGCTCCTAAAACTTCTTTGCATTGGACATTTTGAAAGACCTCCATCTACACTCGCGCCCCTAGCGGCGGAATTAAACGCGGTAGCCCTCATTACCTACACTAGAGCGGTACTGTCATAGTAAATCTTGTAACCACAGTAAATTCACTGCCATCTATCGACACACTTTAAAACTAAAAATGAAGATTTATAAAAATACGATAAAATGTATTTAAATATGGATAAATGAGTTTTTTTATTTGCATTAATTATTATTATGATTTTGACCCATGTTCTTTTACTGATATGCGTTAAAATTGTTTTAATGACAAACGAAACCGTCAACGCCATCTATACGACAGTAGGCCAAAGCTAGTAGCGCCCTCTGAACGAGAATCAAATTTTCTTGATTTTCGAAGCACTTTTTTTCCTTAGACTGTATTCATCTATTACGGAGTTATATCTATCTTTGTTACCTACTTATACTTATATTATAATCTATTGCTTGTACCAATTATAATGCCTGCATATCTAATTTAATTTAACATTTTTATAATATGTCAAGAAGCTAATAATTATAACAATAATTTGGAACCCTTTTCAAACTCAAACATATTTATTGCTCATAGTATTACAAATTACAAGAATA
The DNA here is from genome assembly GCF_947568885.1 of Cydia strobilella. Classification (NCBI taxonomy): domain Eukaryota; kingdom Metazoa; phylum Arthropoda; class Insecta; order Lepidoptera; family Tortricidae; genus Cydia; species Cydia strobilella. Next base: position 60,395,698 of record NC_086068.1, read on the forward strand.
CAGACCCTGTAAGGGCACAGCAATTTTGTTTTGCTGCAACGCACACAGCAATCCTACGGGTTTTTTTGTTTTGTTTTTATATTTTTCTTTTGTTTCTTTTATATGTGTGTATTGTGGCAAAAGAATAAATGATTTGTCTATCTATGTACATTTACTTAATAGGTTTGTGTAAATAAACTTCGTTTATTTTCTTGGCAATGGTTGTATTATTTACTCATTTATAATATTCTCTCCAGCAGCACAGAGCCGACAATCCGACATTGTTACATATCTGTATCAGAGTTTACATTAGTAAACATAGAAGACTGACAACGCCGCGAGAATTGTCATTGTTGTAAATGGAATTTAAGTTACTTATAGCAAAGACATAATTATGTAACTCCGTATAAGCAAGATAAATAGTATAAGGAAAAAATGTGCCTCGGAAAGCAAGAAAAAGTTATACTCGAATAGATGGCGCCACACCTTTAGCCTATACTCATCTCATCAAGGGGGGGCAATATTTCTCACTTATAAGAAACTAGTTATAAGAAACATGTACCGTTTGTGCCCAAATAAACATTAAAACATTATGTCCTGTCTTTGTTTGTAACATGTATTTTTCTTTGTAGTGCACAATAAAGAATTTTATTATTATTATTCCACCTACCCAGGGTCTCAGCCAGGTATAAGTAAATTTCTGTCTCATTTACAGAGGGTTCCATTTATAGAGATGAGACTTGAGGTTATTTCAGTTATAGAGGCTTGTTTTGTCTCAGCACTAACAGAGATAATTCAGTGCTAAAGTATCGGGACCGCGCTATGAGTCAGCTATAATAGAGGTACTAAGTACCTAACAGTGACAGATTTATTACGTATAAAGCTAAAATAAAAAATAGGAATAAGCGAAACCTATTCACCTATGTCGAGTCCATTAAAGTTGTGGGGAATGCTGTTTTGTATGAAGATTGTCCGTCTTGAATGTTTACTAGTCTCTACTTGTATAGAAACATAGGTAAATAGTTTAGGTAGGTATTCGTGTGATAGTAAAACATAGGCGACATAAGTATGTATTTATTAAGCTCGCTAGCAACTCGCAAGCGCACACTCTTAGTAACAGCCGGTTTTGTGCATCATGCTTAGGAAGTCCTTGAGGAGCGCCTTCCTTAATTTCTCCCTTGATCCAAGAGAAGTTTTCTGGAAGAAATAGAAGGAAATAAGTAAAAGTAGGTTCATGTGGCAGCAACGGAGGAAATATTTTCACATGAGAACAGTATATTTGCACCCAAGATATACTAACTAATCGCCGGGAACAATCATTTGTCTTTATGTCTGTAAACAAGGCGCAGATTAGATTAGAACTGGGTGCCTTATTTAAACCTAATATTGCATTCCCAGATTATGTATCTCAGAGGTACCTAACTATCAAATAATAGGTACCTATCTCATTGCACAATACAGCCACACTCATACTTATTCAAAAGAGTAAAAGTTACCTACTAAGACAGACCTAGTGGAGCGTTACAGTTTTTTTTATGTCTAGTACTTAATTCGGTACTCAAAAGAACCTACCTTCTATTTACAGCTATTACAAATTGCTTCAATAGCTACTGGCTCACAGTAGTCTGACCAATGGACTAGTTGCCATCAGCTAGCAGGTGTTATTACACCTGTTAGAACCTAAAACAAAAAAGTATCTACCTAGATGTAAGTTTTTCAAGTAGATTTTCCCCCTTAGGTTAGGATTTGAATGTTGAGGTAAAAAGTAGCTTAGTAATGTAACCTAACCTAGGTTAATAGCATAAGTAAGAGATTGTGCAACAGATATCTTATCATACTAACTTTTACATTTATAATGTGAGGTAGTATTTAAGAGTTTAGGAGCATTGTTATCGAGAGGTTTGTTTGACAGACATGTAAACTTTACGAGAAACACTGCAATTTTATAGCTTTACCTTTAGGTGTTTTAGTAATCCATCACCGTTTTGACTTTTGAGGCTCGGCGTTAAGTTCGGCACATAACTGTAAATATGCGAAATGCCCGAAATTCTTCGTCTGGCATATCAGACGGGTTGTAAGAGTGTCTTGATAAAGCTATGCACGAGATTTTTAGACGCTCTTTTTCTTTAACAGCATCCGCGAGTAGGAATAATAAAATTTGACTTTCCTGCAAAGAAAAAACTGACAATATATATATACAGCGGAACATTGTAACTAATAACTCAATATCATAGAAAAACTGATATTTACCCGTAATTTATACCTTAAAATTGGTTTATTCAATAATTTTGCTTTCACGACAAGGCTTATCGTCACCTAAGAAGCACGTAGATAGAATTAACGAAGTTGAACTGTCAAAATGGGACAATGTGTCAAATTATCAACGACGGCAACGACTATGTTATGCAAATTGTCGTCTGTCAAGCTCCTGTCATCTACCGCTGTCATTCTGTCATCTACCGCTGTCATTCTGTCATCTACCGCTGTCATTCTGTCGTCTACCGCTGTCATTCTGTCGTCTACCGCTGTCATTCTGTCATCTACCGCTGTCATTCTGTCATCTACCGCTGTCAGATGTGGATAACTATCACGATTTCGCCCTATCACGGCCTTGTCACGCTACCATGCTAAGCCCGCTGGTTGTACATGCAAAATCGGTTCATAAGGCTAGTTATACACTAGTTAGTAGTTTTTATCGCGTATATATAGGTATATATATATATATATATATATATATCTTTACCTGAAAATAATTGTAGTGTATAACTAGCCTTATGAACCGATTTTGCATGTACAACCAGCCTTAAAGTTTGTAGTCTATGATTGTTCATTATTTTAGTATGTGGGTATTTTTGCACTTTGTAATTTTTCCTCAGTCACCCGTTGACCACGAATGCTGTAAAGAGTTCGAAACGTCGGGATGTATTATAAATTCAATATACGCGATATAATCCGTTTTCATAGTTTTATTTCATGAGTAACTATCGCGGTAACCGAAGACAATATTATAATATATATAAGCTAAATATGAAAATATACTTTTTATCGCAAAGTTGCCCGTATGTGTACTAGTCCAGTTTAGAGAGATATCAAGTGTTCAAGGACTAAGTGAAACTTAAATGATAAAACAAAAAAAAACCAAATTCGTCAGTTTTATGAAAAATAAATGCAGAGGCCGTGAGTTCAAGTCTCACTCAAGGCCGTTATTTTTTCCACTTTTAAATTTATTCAGTTTTATGAAAATTTGGTTGATGGATATCATTTTTATGTGACAAGATATACTGATGATTACTTATACAGTCGATGGCAAAAATATCGATCCAGACAAATGGCTCAAAAATATGTGAACACGACTTTATTGTCTAAGGTGTAAGAGCGTACAAATATTTTTGGAACTTTGGGAATGTATATATATTTATGCCCTTGACTGTACCTATAATATTTTCTGTTAAATCCTCAGAAATGCACGGACATACGAGTATGTACTTAGAGCATATTCGAGATTAATAAGAACATACAATCTGTATTAATATGTGTTCAAAACGCGAAAGTTTTAAATGTTATAAATTTATAGTTACCTTCAAAATAAATTAAAAATAATAACACAACCTTAAAAAAGACCATTTGAATAATTTTATCTAACATATATAGCACAAAACTGTATAAACTTAATTGTTATAGTACAAACTCAGAATTAGTCACATTTCAAAACACAGCTGGTTTGCACAGGTGCACATCGTACTATGCGCTAGTGAATTAAAAAAAAAATACAATAGAAACGGTGTGTCACGATCGGAGAGGTACGCGCGAATCGATTAAATATCGATTATGAATCAGCTGACCGGTTCGATCGGTAGGGACCGGTTTGGTCGCATCACTAGTGACGCATCTGGCCGCGTAGCTATGGATGGTATAGAAAGGATCGCAATCTCTTATGGCAGAATTGTTGTAAAAGTGACCGCGTTAAGCTTTAAATAATAGTTCCTAATCTCTCCGGTGGCGCTAGTTAGTCTCTGGGACATGAGTATAACATGAACCTGACCCATATAAGGCAACAAATAACCCGACCAAATTACGTAGGTTGTTTTTGGTAGTATTTCGGTGTATGGTGGCGCCGCCTAATTACTGTTTTATGATGGACACTTTTCATACATAGAGATTTGGCTCCTTTATACAGTCTCCATGCGCGTAGCTAATCGCTAACGCTCCGTAGCGATCGAAACGCAACTGTCACTGTCGCACTACTCCTACTGAAAGATACATAAGACTATCCCGTTCGGTCATTTCCCCCCACCGCTCATAACCGATCCAGTAATACTAGACTCATGCTACGGCGGGTAAAAGCAAGTTTTAATTAAAATAACAAAAAGGCCAGTTTAAAGTTGTTAATGAGTAGGATTTTTAATGATGGATACCTGAAGTTTTACCTCGACTTAAAATCTTAACTATCTTCGATGTGTGGTTTTAAGGGGCTACCTGAAATTTTCATCGATTTTTGACAAGTTTTGAATCGTATCTCCTACTTTTGCACTACATATAGAATTATAAGACAAGCGGCTATCGGTTCTTCAATCTTTTATCTCCATTTTTGTCTACCGGATTGTGAAAAAAATGAATACTTATTTATTTATGATTGTTTTAAACATTGTCTAAAAAAACACGTTTTTCGTATCTCGATTGCTGTGAAAGATCTTACTTATACGAAATCTACATATTTGGGTTCGTCTTAGACGTCTCTAAAGATTTATCTAAGGTTTTAATTTTAAACTAATTAACACAAAAGTTATGGCCAGAAAACCAGTTGTTTGGCCTAAAATTGTTCAACTTTGATGCCAAATATTTCGAAAACAATGAACTTTGAAGTAAATATGGGATACTATATTGCTAAAATCCGTTGCTGTTAATATGATAAGCTACAAAAAACATTAGAAAACTAAGGGATTCAAATCGAAGGTCATTGGGGCATGGGATCCCCTTAAGGGGAAAGGGGTCAACCGCTTCTGACATTATGGAAAATATTGTTATATAATTTGATGTATATCACCCATAGCTATGCCCCTTAGTTTAAATTTTTCGATATTTTTATTATTACAAGAATAAGGAGCGAAAACAAATCCATACAAATGTTATAAATGATTCTCTTATAATTTTAATAACAAAACTTCCGTGAGACACAGACATATACACAGACAGACAGACAGACAGACATATAGACAGAGCGTTTTCGATTTTCAGCATTCTAATATGCTATGCTATGACATCCCTATTGGCTTGGCGTCATGTATAACATCACGAATTAATAAACTATAAAATAAAATGATCAATAGCTCCAAGTGACACCTTGCCACAGCCAAATTGTTTTGTTTACATTTCTAATTCACCCCACTTTATACATCACGAGTTCATATAATTGCAAATGTAAGTAGTTGTGATTCATAATACCTATATTGCTAGTTGCCAAGGTCGTGCCAATTTTCATCAACCATCATTGCCACAGAATAAGTAATAGTATTATCATACAGAACGGCCACGCACCGCCCCGCCCCAACTCGAATGAGGGCTATCGTTTTTTTGCTCACCAGTTGGCGCCTTTTTTTTTTTTTTTTTTTTTATTACGCAGGGGTAAATGCATTTACGCATCTCACCCCCCGGGCTGGGGAAGCCGGGGGGGGTGGTATGTGGGACTCGCTCCTCCCGTACATCCTCTAACCAGAGGATGGGGAGGAGAATACCCACTAACATCCCCTGCGGCGTCACCCTCTCAGACGTTGTATGGGGGCATCATGGGCTCGCGCATTCATTCTTCCACCATGCCCCCCGCCTTTTCCCGGTCTTACACCGGGGAACCCGCGCCAAGGGAGGGGAGAATCAGGGACGCTTCTGATTCTCCCCCCAGACGTGTAGGACCGTGCAATGTGGGCCCCCAACCCACTAGCCCTACCGAGGGAGGACGCAGTTTACAGCGGCGTACTGCGCACGTCTTCTCCCTCTTCGTCTGCGCCGAAGCGGGGGCGCGTCGGCCGCGTCTTCGCGCCCCCGCTCCGCTGTCTCCTTCTGCAAGATGACCTCCTCGCAGAAGGAGATTACCGTCTTCCAGTTCCTCTCGCTGCCCAGCATGGCCGCAACTACGCAGTGCAGCGAGAGATCCGTCATTCCTATTGCTGCCGCAAGAGCGCGGCGATTCCCTTCCCAACGACTGCATACCTCTAGGGTGTGTTGGGCCGTGTCATCAGGGTCGCCGCACTCGTGACACTGGGGCCCCATTTCCCTCTTTATGTTGTGCAGGTAATGACCGAAGCAGCCGTGTCCGGTCATCACCTGCGTTGCCCTATATGATAGGGCCCCGTGTTCCCTCTTCAACCACGCCTCTATATGAGGGAGGATTGCCCCTATGGTGCGTGTTCCATAGAGGGAGTCCTCCAGGCCGGTCTCCCATAGCTCTTGGAGCCTGACCTTAGCCTCTCGGTCTGCCCGCTCTAACACTTCTGGGTCTAAACGCTCTCCTCGAGCCCTGGCCTCCGCCCTCAACACGTATCTCTCCGCTAGGACCCGCGCCTCGAGCTCCCACGGAGGGGTGCAAGCGAGGAGACACGCTGCCGCATGGGATACCGTTGAGTAGGCCCTAATTATTCTTAGGGCCACCACCCTTTGCGGTCGCCGGAGCCGGGATTTGTTCTCGCTCGACAGCCGGTCTGCCCAAATCGGGGCCCCGTATAGGGCCATACTTCTTACAACCCCCGCAAAGAGGCGGCGGCATGGGGCACTCGGTCCTCCCACGTTGGGCAGCAGCCTGCCTAGGGCAGAAGCCGCACCCACAATTCGGGGAGCAAGTCGGGTAAAATGTTCCCCGAAATCCCACTTTCTGTCCAGGACCAAGCCAAGATATTTGATGTTGGCCTTGATTTGGACAGGTTCTCTTTCCACCTGGATCGTCAAGCCGGCGGGCAGGCGCCATCCTTTTCCCCCAAAGACTATCGCCTCTGTCTTATGGAGGGCCACCCTTAACCCAAGCAGGCGTATGCGGCCTATCGTCAGTTCTGTGGCGACCGCCGCCCTCCTCAGGGTCTCCCCCAATTCTCTTCCCCGCACAGCCACCATCGTGTCGTCCGCGTAACATATGGTGGACATGCGGGGAAGCTGTGCCCCCCTTATTACCCAATCGTAGCCGATGTTCCACAGGAGAGGTCCTAAGACTGACCCCTGTGGAACACCGCAGGCCATTTCGCGCTCGGGACGGCCCCCTCTCATTTCATAGAGCACTACCCTCTCAGATAGGTAGTGCTCCACGATTTTACTCAGGTATAGAGGCACTTCGTGGTACCGAAGTGCCTCCTTAATCACAGTATACGGGAGGGTGCCGAAGGCATTGGCGATGTCAAGGGACACCGCCACAACACCCTCCCCTCTCCCCGCTGCATCTTCACTAAATTTCCTAAGAGAGGAAAGTGCGTCCATTGTGGACAGCCCCGCCCGAAAACCGAACTGCCTGTCGCTGACGTCCGGGCCGGCGTTCCTGAGGTGTTGGAGAATGCGGCCAGCGAGGATGCGTTCCAACATCTTCCCGACTTCGTCAAGGAGTACTAACGGCCGATATCCGGAGGGACTGTCCGGCGGGCGGCCCTCCTTCCTGAGGAGGCATAGCCTACCCCCCTTCCAGCATCTCGGAAACCGGCCCTCTTTCAGGCAATCATCAAATAGTTCCCTAAACCGGTCTCCGAGATGCTTTAGTACGATAGGGAGGACCTTCCCAGGTACCCCGTCAGGCCCAGGAGCCTTTTTACATCCCCTTAAGCGGATGTCTACCCTCATCATCTCGATATCAGAGATCACGGGGATCTCCATCGGACCCTCTGGTTCCGCCAGGGGGATCGACATTACCGGCGGTGTAAAGTCGGGCGCCGGTGGGAAGAGGCCCTCCACTATTCGCGTGAGGAGTTCCGGTTCCAGGGAGTCCATAGGGGGGGCAAGCTTCATTTTGTTGCGTACAAGCCTGTACGGTCGCCCCCATGGATCCCGGTCCAGTGTGGCCAGAAACTCCTCCCGCGCCTCATCCTTTCTTTTGGCAATTTCCCGGTTGAGAGCCTCTTTTGTCGTTTTGAGGGCCTGGTATGCTGCCTCTTCCTCCTCCTCAGTATGCCTCCTCCGTCGACATCGATTATATGCGCGGCGGCACGCGTTACAGGTGACACGGAGGGCCGCGATTTCTTCCGACCACCAGTATACACTCCTCCTTGCTGTAGGTCGTCCGGCACGTGGCATTGCTGCGTCGCATATTGATTGCAGACTTTCGCGGAGGCGTGAGGCACGCTCATCCACTCCTAGCGCTATTGGAGGAGGGTTATTCCACGCCTCAACCATTGTGGCTTCGTCCGCCATCTCGCGGTCCAGCTCTGATATTTTCCACTTAGGAAAACAGTTTCTTCTACTTCGGCCGGGCATCGGTGGGGCTACCGGTGCATTGTGGACCCTCATTTGTATATAGAGGTGGTCGGACAAGGTCTCCACCTCCTCCAGGACCCGCCAATTCGTTATACGCGCGGCGACGGCAGGGGTCGCGAACGATATGTCGACAATAGACCCCCCCTGCCGTCGCACGCATGTATTGGCGTTGCCCTGGTTCAGGACAGCCAAACCCGTCGCCACCGCCCAGTCCCTTAGGGCAGCTCCCTTTGGGGTTGTGAGGGGCGAGCCCCAAGCTTCACTTTTGGCGTTAAAATCGCCCAATACGAGCACCTGGCTGGGGCTCGCTCTCCTCACAATATTCCCGACCTCTTCTAGGAATCGCTCAAGATCGCGAAGCGGTTTATTGGGGGAAAAGTAACATGCCACGACTACAGTTTCACCCCATTTTGCCGCCGCGTATCCCCGGCCACGGGCTATAGGCGTAAGGGGCGGAAAGTCACCCACCGCCGGTACCATCATTGCTACCCTGTCGTCTGTGGCCCCCACCCAGTTAGTTTGGGTAGGAACAAAATATGGTTCCGCCACCACCGCTATGGAGATGCCCCACTCCGCCGTGGATTGCATGAGCAGATCTTGAGCACGAGCGCAGTGGTTGACATTACACTGTAAAATGTCCAGATACGGGTGTACTGGCATTAAAGATCCATACTTTGTCCCTCACTGGCCGGTTGGTCGGCGTTACACATTGGGGCTCTTTGGGTCTTCAGAAGAGCCTCTTTACCTTTTGCTGGTGGGGGCGCACAGGAGATGAGATGAGTACTGTTGATGGGGCTGCCTCGTTTCTGTAGCGCATCGGGGATGTTCGCGGCGGCGCGCGTGGACTGTTTCTACACTACCATGCGTGCACGCGCGCGCGCGGCATCCCTGGTGCGCCGGCGCCGGGTGCGCGGCAGTCCCAACAGCATTCTGCGATTGATAGCGGACAGGGTTGACTGTCCCTACTTGTCACACTGCGAGGGATTGCATTCTCCCGTTAGTGTTATTTTGTTTTAAATTTAAGTCTAGCTGTACCTACCTACTAACCCCTTAGTCTTGTAAGTGTTACTAATAAAATGTGTCTTTGTTACATGAAATAAATGTATTGAATTGAATTGAATTGAATAACATGAACCATATAAGGCAACAAATAACCCGACCAAATTAAGTAGGTTGTTTTTGGTAGTATTTCGGTGTATGGTGGCGCCGCCTAATTACTGTTTTTTGATGGACACTTTTCATACATAGAGATTTGGCTCCTTTATATAGTCTACATGCAAAAGACTAAAGAACAGCTGTCAGTCATTGAAGTGACAAGTGACATTTGACATTTCGAACTATGGAAAAGACCATCTACACTAGCGCCCCTAGCGGCGAATTCATACGCGTTAGCCCTCATTACCTCGCCCTGCGACACACAATGACGCATGCCGCGTGTAAAGACGTGCCGTTCACACATAGAAACGCATGTGATTTTTGATGTGTAGCGTGTCCGCCCTGTGACATTGCCTTTCTCAAAGATAGATATAACTCCGTAATAGATAGATACAGTCTAAGAAAAAAAAACGTGCCTCGAAAATCAAGAAAATTTGATTCTCGTTCAGAGGGCGCTACTAGTTTTGGCCTACAGTCGAATAGATGGCGTTGACGGTTTCGTTTGTTATTTAACAATTTTAACGCATATCAGTGAAAGAACATGGGTTAAAATCATAAAAATAATTAATGCAAATAAAAAAAATCATTTATCTATATTTAAATACATTCTATCGTATTTTTATAAATCTTCATTTTTAGTTTTAAAGTGTGTCGACAGATGGCAGTGAATTTACTGAGGTTACAAAATTTACTATGACAGTACCGCTCTAGTATAAGTTACTCTATGCCTTTCTATTTTTGCACGGATGAGGCGTGCATTCTGATTGGTTCCCCGGTGTGATGCAGCACACCATAGAGTAGTTTGACACATGTTGAATTTTACAACTAAATCTAGTTAAATAGATAGAAAATGAGCAGTTTTTTTTTTTTTTTTATGTGATATTCAGCAGACGAGCCGCCTGATGGGAAGCAGTCATCGTCGCCCATGGACGTAAGCAACATCACAGGAGCCCTAGACCCGCCTCCCGCTAGACCTGTTCCCATTTACTTGGGGTCGGTCTTCCTTGTCCTCAATTTCCAACGAGCGCGGTCTTGCGCCACGTCCTTATTTAAATGAGCTTCTTTTAGGTCTTTTTCAACCGTCGTCCACCAGGTGGTAGGTGGTCTGCCTGAGCTGCGTTTAGTGGTTGGCAGTTTTAGGGCCAGTTTTCACCATATGGTCTTCTGAACGCCTTTGGACATGACCATACCATCTTAAGCGTTTCTCCTTGACCTTTTCGATAATCGGGGCGATCTTGAAGTTTCCTCTGACATACTGATTTCGAGAAAATGAGCAGTTTATCACAATAAATTGGAAAATTAAAAAATATATGGGAATAACAAAAAAAATACGTCAGCCTAGAAAAAAATATTTTTTTAAAACCTAAATAGGAAAAAAAAACGGTACCATTCGGTTAAAAAAAATATTGTATAGCAACAATTTACATAAACGCAACATTTCACAGACAAAATCGCAATTTCCTTGTTTTCCATACATCGCAACGGCTTCTAAGCAAAGTGACACAGTGACGTCACGATGTGTTGCCATTTGCGTTAGAGCGTTTACTCAGTAATGTGGCGATGCCATTTTGAACATCATTTGTGACTTTTGAATTGCTTTAAGACGATGGGTCCCATACAGACATTTGATCCACAAAACAAACCTGATCGACCGATACCTTTTGGTCCACTGGTGTGATGTGACACTCACCATTGGTGCCGGCGCCGCACTGGCACACAAAGCCGCCGCCGTCCAATGGCACGTAGGTCCCGTTGTTACACGGGTGAGGGGTGCACGCTGATTGGTCCACTGGTGTGATGTGACACTCACCATTGGTGCCGGCGCCGCACTGACACACAAAGCCGCCGCCGTCCAATGGCACGCAGGTCCCGTTGTTGCACGGGTGAGGGGTGCACGCTGATTGGTCCACTGGTGTGATGGACACTCACCATTGGTGCCGGCGCCGCACTGACACACAAAGCCGCCGCCGTCCAATGGCACGCAGGTCCCGTTGTTGCACGGGTGAGGGGTGCACGCTGATTGGTCCACTGGTGTGATGTGACACTCACCATTGGTGCCGGCGCCGCACTGACACACAAAGCCGCCGCCGTCCAATGGCACGCAGGTCCCGTTATTGCACGGGTGAGGGGTGCACGCTGATTGGTCCACTGGTGTGATGTGACACTCACCATTGGTGCCGGCGCCGCACTGACACACAAAGCCGCCGCCGTCCAATGGCACGCAGGTCCCGTTATTGCACGGGTGAGGGGTGCACGCTGATTGGTCCACTGGTGTGATGTGACACTCACCATTGGTGCCGGCGCCGCACTGACACACAAAGCCGCCGCCGTCCAATGGCACGCAGGTCCCGTTATTGCACGGGTGAGGGGTGCACGCTGATTGGTCCACTGGTGTGATGTGACACTCACCATTGGTGCCGGCGCCGCACTGACACACAAAGCCGCCGCCGTCCAATGGCACGCAGGTCCCGTTGTTGCACGGGTGAGGGGTGCACGCTGATTGGTCCACTGGTGTGATGTGACACTCACCATTGGTGCCGGCGCCGCACTGACACACAAAGCCGCCGCCGTCCAATGGCACGCAGGTCCCGTTATTGCACGGGTGAGGGGTGCACGCTGATTGGTCCACTGGTGTGATGTGACACTCACCATTGGTGCCGGCGCCGCACTGGCACACGAAGCCGCCACCGTCCAATGGCACGCAGGTACCGTTGTTGCACGGGTGAGGGGTGCACGCTGATTGGTCCACTGGTGTGATACAACGCCACGTGCCGTTTTGCTCAACGCATTCCTGTGAAAGAATAATACATTGAGATTATGAAAGAACAACTTAATGAGGGCTACCGTTTCTGTGCTCACCAGTTGGCGCCACTGTAGATGTAGGTCCAGAAAAACTGATCTCAAAAATTCTTCTATGCTTATTAATATTGTCTTCGGTTACCGCGATAGTTACTCATGAAATAAAACTATGAAAACGGATTATATCGCGTATATTGAATTTATAATACATCCCGACGTTTCGAACTCTTTACAGCGTTCGTGGTCAACGGGTGACTGAGGAAAAATTACAAAATGCAAAAATACCCACATACTAAAATAATGAACAATCATAGACTACAAACTTTAAGGCTGGTTGTACATGCAAAATCGGTTCATAAGGCTAGTTATACACTATAATTATTTTTCAAGTAAAGATATATATATATACGCGATAAAAATAAACTATGCCGGCTCCAACCCTACACCACGGACCCGAGAAGATTTAATTCCCTCCTAAATTGTAGGAGGGTATCCCAATATGGGACCGGCAACAAACTCGGCGGGACACATCTTTTCAAAACATCAGAATGCTATGCTTATTTCTATGCTTATTTTTATAAAATCAATACGTTCTAATATACACAAAGGTATTTTAACGTCTAAATGTGTCATTTTTTCAACCTGTTTAATTTTGCATATATTTTAGTTGGTACTTTTTTTAAACCACTAACATTTATTGAGCTATATCTATTGTTTACCATGATTAATCAAAGATGGACAAATATTTACCACAATTATGAATAAGGAGTGAAAATTCCCGATAAAAAAGCTTGAAACCCCCAAATGTTCTATGCATTTGACATTTTGAAAGATGTCCATCTACACTAGCGCTTCTAGCGGCCAAAATTAAACGCGGTAGCCCTCATTGAGTAAATGCATTCATTAGACATTTTTGTAAACCACGCTCTACAAACTAAACTATTGACCGCCATTCTTACATCACTAACAAGCCAATAATAACATTCACAAGGGTTATTGGCTTAATGTATAACACTAATAATGTAATAACCAGAGGGCGGAAATCAAACGTTAATAGAGTTGGAAGTTAAATTTTATCGACTTTTTCAGCTATCGATAAGTACAGTCACCTTTTACATTTCTGACTTTAACATTAACCTCTTTGATTAACTAGTTGGCCATTTGACCTCTTTGATTAGATTAAAAGTAAATTGCATGGCAGTTAACTGTCTTTTCTGCCACTAGTCTTTTTGCAACTAATTCACGTTTAAAAAAAAATGGTAAATCCAAAAAGAAAAACAATTAACAAATGGATAAAGAAATATCCTTGTCTTACTTACAACAAAAACAACTCAACAATATACTGCTCTAAATGTAAGGTTCACTTAAAGCACCTAAAAAAAATATTCCGTTGAAACTCACATAACGAGTAAAACACATTCACCTGAGTTTAATGAGGTAAAGAACGATAATAGATTTTATCTAGATCTGATAATATGTCTCGTTTGTTGCAACATTCCATGGAAAAAAATTAATAATCCACATTTCCGTCCATCCTCTCGAATCCAAATTGTCCATCCTCTATAGATCTTCCGCCGAACATCATCGGAGAAACGAAAGCCGCCAGGCTCCGATGGCTCGGGCACGTAGTCCGGATGGGGGAAGATCGCGCAGTCTGGAGGGCGTACTCTGGAGTACCAAGTGGCCGAAGACCGTCTGGACGCCCTAGGTACCGCTGGAGAGACGAAGTGCAGAAAGACCTCAGCGAACTCGGCGCCGTCGACTGGACAGAAACGGTTTTGGACAGAGTAGCATGGCGGTCTTTGGTGTCGGAGGCCAAGATACACTTCGGGTCGTCGCGCCACAGCAACAGCAACAACATTTCCGTAATTTTTTAAGGTGACTGAACTTATCGATAGCTGAAAAGTCGATAAAATTCAACGTTCCAACTCTATTAACGTTTGATTTTTGTCATGAGCAATTCCGCCCTCTGGTAATAACACTTAAATGATGCCATGAGAATAGTTGGTATTTAAAGGGTTGGAGGATGATACTTCAAAAAAGCACTATCAACTAGAGATGCAACGAATAATGGCTTGGCCGAATACCGAATATTCGGCCAAGCCATCAGCCGAATAACCGAATATTCGGCCGCCGAATATTCGGCTAGAAGTTTTACCTAAAATGAAGTAATTTTTTTTTGTTTTTATTTATTTACACAGGGTACATGCTTACAAACAAAATTTATGCATCGCCAAACTGTAACCAGTTTGTTGGCGATTGAAGCGCTCAATAACAAAATGGAATCATGCACCTGAACAAAATAATTAGCAGCTTAAACAGTAATCCTTATATATAACATAAAAACTAACATGCACCAATGCCTAATAAGTAAATAAATTTTCCTAATGCTCAATTTTCTAAAAGGTATGTTTTTAGTCTCTTTTTAAGGTCCGGCTTACTAAACCTAGATTTATCTCTCAACGCGCTCGTGCCGGCGCTGTGCAAGTTGCAACTTGTTTCTCGACTTCCGATTCGAACGCCATCTTGATAGTAGCCTCGTGATTAATTCCTTTGTTTTTTGCTCATTAATATTGTTTAAAGTGTAATATCGATAGCTTTATTATACAATAATCTAATGTGGTAGTGTGCAGTGAATGGAGAATTAATCTCAAAGCGTGTTTAACCACCATTTTGGAGTCAACGGCCGGTAGTCCACGTGCTTCTCGTAAAATCCAGCTATCGGTTTTACGAGACAACTACAACAACCACCGAACAGCGTCGTGCTCTAAGAGCATTTATTTTGTTCCTACCCTTTTACGTGACATTGGCTACGGGCAACACCGCCCTCAAGTCCATCGAGAAAAAAAAAAAACCTTGTTTCTCGCTGTAGGCATGGCTTTGATAGAAATTGCGCTTATTCTGCACGTAGTGCGTATTAGATTGCGTTGCGAACATTGCGGTGCATTATTTTTTGTCGTGTGTGTAAAAAAATATGTTTGTATCGAGTGTAAGCATCACAATAGTTAATATCCTATATGTAGCCTAATACTACTGATAATTACATGTAGTATGTACCTGGCTTTATACTTTTGATTGTTGTATCTATGGTCATTTTAGTTTTTAGAGAGAACTGTCAGAACTGTCAGATTTGGCGGCAGGCGTGAGCCCGAGGTTATGTTCTATTTGATCTTCTTTGTAATCTTATAATTAATCCTGTATATCAATGTAATAAAAGAAATGTCAAAGCAAGCAGTGGTTTGTGTGCTAAACCCCTTTTAGTGAGCATTAAATCTACGGATACTTTCACGAGTTTTATCATTTTGACTTCTAAAACTGTTTGTGTTACCGTTATCTAAGTGGTAACGTATTATTCGGGATTCGGCCGAATATTATACCACTATTCGGAATTCGGCCGAATAGTGAAATTGTGGCCGAATAGGCCGGATACCGATTAGTGGCCGAATATTCGTTGCATCTCTACTATCAACCATAGCATAGAGATAAACAGACAAACATGAATGAATATTGGAAGTTGACATAATCTAAATTATACTAGGCTATAAAGTGAAAGATATGGAATAAATAATGGGCTGTGGGCGATGATATTATAACTATAGATATAGATGGTCAAACCAAATTGCATACACGTCATACCTGTATAAAGACTCCCTGTTACAGCAAGAAAACAGACTAAATTCAGTATTGTCAACGATTTTCTTAATTACTTAATCGTAAATAAATTATTAGCTTGCATAATAATAAATTAATGATCTCTAGAAATTATTTTTAGCGAAATTGTAATAGCGCGAAATTGTAATAGAACGGCCACGCACCGCCCCGCCCCGACTCGAATTACCTCACCCCGCGACACCAGATTGACGGCAGTTCGCCGGCCGCTCAGTACTGTTTTTAAACAACTTACACAATGACGCATGACGCGTGTACAGACGTGCCGTTCACACATAGAAACGCAAGTGATTTTTGATGTATGGCGTGTGCCAATATAACAGCGCCACCTACTGAGAAATGGGGCAACTACCTGTTGGTGAGGACAGCCCGCCGCCCTGCAGTCGGTCAGCTCGCACGCGGCGCCCTCGTACCCCGCGCGGCACGTGCACGCCCCGTCCTCGCACACGCCGCCGTGCAGGCACGGGGGCGAGCACGTGTCGGGCACGTCGCAGCGCACGCCCGACCAGCCCTGGAGGCAGGAGCACCGGAATCCCATCGGCTACAAATAAAAATAAAATGTCACGAATTGAACGTAAGGGTCACCGGCAAGCTCGGTTCTCCATACAAACGTAGTTCCGCTCTAATTTTTAAACGACTATCTAGATTGCTCTGAAACTTTGTACCAAAGATAATAGATGGATACAGTCTAAGGAAAAAACTCCGTAATAGATGGATACAGTCTAAGGAAAAAACGTGCCTCGAAAATCACGAAAATTTGATTCTCGATCAGATGGCGCCACTAGTTTTGGCCTACTCTCGTATAGAGGGCGTTGACTGTTTCGTTTGTTATTTATAATTTTAACGCATACCAGTGAAAGAACATGGGTCAAAATCATATAAAAACAATTAATGCAAATAAAAAGAACATTTATCCATATTTAAATACGTTTTAACGTATTTTAATAAATCTTCATTTTTAGTTTTAAAGTATGTCGATAGATGGCAGTGAATTTAAAGTGGTTACAAAATTTACTATGACAGTACCGCTCTATCTTATTATATCCTCATTGATTAGGAGTAAAGCGCTCAAAAGCATGACATACAATTCGTATTACACAAAACAAACTTAATGAAACGTTAAACATTAAAGCCATTATTAACACTCAGTGTCATAGAACCAACGAAATTTCTGTTGTGACAGGCCATAGGTTGCCGGCAACCCCAAAAAATTCGAGTCCAGCAGGTTGCTATGGTTATGCCGGCAGGCCAAGTAGGCCGCCTGAGTGTTCACCTTTTGGACGCCAATGACCTATATCAAAGATAGATATAACTCCGTAATAGATGGATACAGTCTAAGGAAAAAACGTGCCTCGAAAATCAAGAAAATTTGATTCTCGTTCAGAGGGCGCTACTAGCTTTGGCCTACTGTCGTATAGATGGCGTTGACGGTTTCGTTTGTTATTTAACAATTTTAACGCATATCAGTGAAAGAATATGAGTCAAAATCATAAAAATAATTAATGCAAATAAAAAAAAATCATTTATCCATATTTAAATACATTTTATCGTATTTTTATAAATCTTCATTTTTAGTTTTAAAGTGTGTCGATAGATGGCAGTGAATTTACTGGGGTTTCAAAATTTACTATGACAGTACCGCTCTAGTATAAGTTACTCTATGCCTATATATACGCACTGTAGGTTCAACGCCAAAGACCGATTAATCGGTCATAGACCACAGAGCAACATAGACCTACGTGCATAAAGTTCAATTTTAGTTTTGACACTTCGGTGACGTGGCTTCTGGATGACAACGCAGCTTTTGTGTTTGACACGGCGTCGAAACCGGCCAAGTGCGAGTCGGACTCGCCCTACGTGGGTTCCGTACTTTTTAGTATTTGTTATTATAGCGGCAACAGAAATACATTCTAAAATTCCACGGTTCATGAGATACAGCCTGGTGACAGATAGACAGACGAACAGCAGAGTCTTCGTAATAGCAAAGATGATATAATATTATAGAGCGGTACTGTCATAGTAAATTTTGTAACCCCAGTAAATTCACTGCCATCTATCGACACACTTTAAAACTAAAAATGAAGATTTATAAAAATACGATAAAATGTATTTAAATATGGATAAATGATTTTTTTTTATTTGCATTAATTATTTTTATTATTTTGACCCATGTTCTTTCACTGATATGCGTTTAAATTGTTGAATAACAAATAAGTGTAAGCCAAAGGTAGTAGCGACATCTGATCGAGAATCAAATTTTCGTGCTTTTCGAGGCAAGTTTTTTCCTCAGACTGTATCCATCTTTGGTATCTTATCTTTGGTAATAGGGTCCCGTTTTTACCCTTTGGGTACGGAACCCTAAAAAGCTAACTGAGATGTGGTTCTTACCGTGTCCTGACACGAATCAACGTGAGCGCAGGGTTGAGCCGAGCACCGCTCCGGAGCCGCCTTCAGGTCCGAGAGGGCCTTCGCAGCGGCCAGCTCGCAATACGCCCCTGCGTCGGCGCGGCACACAAACACATATAAAACATTACAAACGAGTACCAATATAAACACATAATACACACATAAACACATAATACACAGTTAAGCGAGTACACACAAAAGGAGGCGAGGGAATTGCCGCGCGGAAGAGCTTGATTTCAAAAAACGGACATTGTGGCGTAGCTACAATCTACAATGCCTCGTAAGAGCCCGTTCCGACTTGTCGGATGTCGGGCCCGGATTTTAATCGGATGTGCCACGGGTTACTGATGCATTACCGAATTTTTTGTTGACAAATTTTCATATCCTATCTTCCCCAAAAATTTAAAACACAACTAATCATTTCCCAACTTTACATAATCCAACCTAACCTAACCCAACCTAGTACGTCATTTTCATTTCCCAACTATCGGGTTGGGAAATGAAATGGTTGCGAAATAATTATATGGGAAAGATTGAGTTGACAAACGTGCAGCATGACAAACATGATGCATGTAACTGCGTCGAAATATCGGGAGCTCACAAATAATACAAAAGGTAATCACGGTCTATATCCCGGTCAATATAAGTCTAGTGAAACTAACCGTGAATCATTCAAAACTCTAAACGTGCAGTTGGTAAAGTTTGGTTGGTAAATGAAATTTGGTCAAAAAAACTTCGGTAAAATAAAGGGATCGGTGTGCCACTGCGAGATACGATTAAAATCCGTGTAAAATACGTGGGAACAGGCTCTTAAGATTTGCCTCGGGCCAGGCACTCCAGGAGTACTAAGACCTAGCTGCCTCGGGAGGCAATTTCCCCGCAAGGCAGTTCTTTTGTGAAGCAGTCTAATGATATTCGGTCGTTATTCTTTTTATGCCCTCGTTTTAGTTGGTATCGAGAAAATATAATGACCAACCGATACCCTTGCCCACCGTACCGTTTTCTTACCCGTCTGAGTATTCTTTTGTATATCCATGGCATAGTTACACAAAATTTTTACTGTAGCTGAATTTCAGTTACTAAATCCGAAAGCCAAATGAAGGAAAAAAAATAATGTTTTTTTTTACGGAAAAAATGGCACAATTTACATTCCAAAAACCATCAACTTTTGGGTTATTTACTCAGAATCACGAGTATTGAATGACAAAGAAAAAAAATTGTCCCCAGTTTTTTATACAAATTTTGGGTGTCAGTTTTGTAACGGTCCATACAAAATGTATGTGAAAATGCGTTACAAAACTGACATTTTTTTCTGGACATATTTTTTTTTTCTTTTTAAATCGATAGCCCTCGTGATTCTGAGTAGAAATAACCCAAAAGTTGATGGATTTTCAAAAACAAGTAAATGGTACCATTTTTTCTGAAAACCCCCATAAAAAAAAAACAAATTATTTTTTGACCCCTCGGATTTAGTAACTGAAATTCAGCTACAGTTACAATTATATGTAACTATGGCATGGATATACAAAAGAATACTCGAACGGGTAGAGTACCGTAAAACGGGGTGGCTTTCAAATGCAGGGGCGACTTTGAAATTTCAGTTTTTAAGCCAAAATATGGGGCATTTTCTATGAAAAGGGACCTTATTGTCGATGGCGCTTACGCCGCACAGCGTCGCGCGGCATTGTATTTATATCGGAGCATCGTTTATAATGGCGTAAGCGCCATCGACAATAAGGTCCCTTTTTATAGAAAATACCACATATATTTTTATGCGAGATTGTTAACAGTATAGGTATATGATTGAATGATTTCAAAAAAAGTAAATGGTACACATTTAAGTGAAAAATGCCCTTACATACCTTTGTATCCAGGGGCGCAGGTGCAGTTGAAATGGTCGGTGCCGAGGCTGCAGGTGGCGCCGTTTTGGCACACCCCTGACTCGCAGGCCAGCTCGAGGGTCGTGCAGTTCGGTGACAGCCCTGGGGCACCTGTACAAAGTACTTAAAATTTGTAGGTACATTTAACACATTTAAAATGTGGTATTTCCTATAAAAATGGACCTTATAGTCGATGGCGCTTACGCCATTATAAAAGATGCTCCGATATAAATACAATGCCGCGCGACGCTGTGTGGCGTAAGCGCCATCGACAATAAGGTCCCTTTTCATAGAAAACGCCCCAAATATAGTCTGGCAAGCCAGCTTTGTCACTTTGTCAGTCGAAAAAGGCGGCAAGTTTGAAAAATGTAGGTATGCCCGAAGAAAAGAATAAGTAATAGTATATACCGCCCCGCCCCGACTCGAATCACCTCGCCCCGCGACACCAGATTGACGACCTTTTGGCCAACGCTCAGTGCTGTTTTTAAGCAACTTTCTCACACTATGACGCATGACGCGTGTACAGACGTGCCGTTCACACATAGAAACGCAAGTGGTTTTTGATGTATAGAGTGTCCGCCCTGTGCCCGAAGGGAACATCCCCCATTTAAAATTTTGAATTCCGCGCCCTTTTTCTAATGACAAAGCTGGCTCGCCAGAGTATATTAACTTCACTTGCAAGTTCATAGCCTTATCATGATAATTAAATAGGTCCCTTTCGGGTTTCACCTGGTGAAGTGTTTCACTGAAGCTAAACCACGAAGGAAGGCCTCGTGAGTCCCGGCGTACTTATACAAGTACAAATTCAACTTTAGTTTTGAACTTAAAACACGGTGGCTAAAAAGTAAGTGCATTCCCGTTGCCAGGGAGGTTTTAGGATTATACTGAGCAACTTTTACTATGCGACCAACCACGAAATCGCGAAAAAAATTTGGCTGTTTCATACATTTTGGCTGGTCCATTTTCTATGGGAGGGTACTTTTTTTTTTCGCGATTTCGTGGTTGGACCCATAGTTAAAGTTGCTCAGTAAAATCCCAAAACCTCCCTGACAACAGAAATGCACTTATTTTTTAGCCACCCTGTATAAAAGTAAAAGTTTCAAATTGAAAAGCGGAACAATGAGGGCTACGTCGTTTAATTTCGCCGCTAGGGGCGCTAGTGTAAATGGAGGTCATTCAAAATGTCAAATGCATAGAAGTTATGGCGGTTTCAAGCTTTTTTATCGGGAATTTTCACTCCTTATTCATAATTGTGGTAAATCTTTGTCCGTCTTTGATAAATCATGGTAAACAATAGATATAGCTCAATAAATGTTAGTGGATTAAAATACGCGCCAACTAAAATATATACAAAATGAAACAGGTTGAAAAAATGGCACATTTAGACGTTAAAATACCTTTGCGTATATTAGAACGTATTGACTTTATAACAAAGAGGATATAATAAGATAGAGCGGTACTGTCATAGTAGATTTTGTAACCACAGTAAATTCACTGCCATCTATCGACATACTTTAAAACTAAAAATGAAGATTTATAAAAATATGTTCAAATGTATTTATTTGTTTATTTGTTAATTAGGATCACCAACAGAAGATACAATTTACATACTAGTATTAACTTACAAAGAGGGCACATTTTTTATTGATCCCCCACTTACAGGCAATCACAGCATGCATTATTATATTAATTTAAACATTAAGTCAACAGTAACACCTAGAAAAAGACTTAGTATACATTACAAAAATCTAGAATAAATATATAATACCAATTAACAAGACACCTAATAGTTGATATTAACAATAACTAAGGTAAGTTAGCCGAGCTAGCTGAGGTTGTCAACAGACAATAATTTGTTTTTAAATAAGACTTCACTATCGTGAAACACATCCAAAGAAGGAACATTATTAGCATGCTTGTTGTATAGGCGAGCCAGGCGAGGCAAAGGGGAATGAGCTAATAGGTTAGTTCGACTACGACGCACATTGAGTAAGGCACAAGGGTAACGTGGCAAACGAGACGGCACTTTCAGCCCTATCTGACTAACCATATGCATGCAATCAATCTTGTCGTTTAGAAGTTTGTGCAAGAACATCAGGTCCAGCAAAATACGCCTACTACTAAGAGAAATCAGTTTAAATTGTTTAAGTCTTGTGTTATATACTTGGCAGCCTGTTCCATAGCGATACGCAAGATGTCTAGTGAACCGTTTTTGCAATCGTTCAAACCTTTCAATATGTATTTTGTAACTTGGGTTCCAGATAACGCTACAGTATTCTAATTTACTCCTTACATAACAGTTAAAAAGGGTCACCATTCTAGAACATTCTTTGAACTCCCTAGCACATCTTAACACGAACCCTAGAGATTTAAAGGCAGCATTTATTGTCTTATCTATGTGACTCACAAAGCGTAATTTGCTGTCCATTGTGACACCCAAATCTCTTATTTCCTTGACCTCTTGCAAAGTTTTGTTGAAAATAATGTACTCTGATGGTATAGGATTTCGTTTCCGACAAAATTTTATGTGGTAACATTTACTGGGGTTAAGTACCATATTGTTAGTTCTACACCATTTTACCAAAACGTCCACATCCTCTTGTAACAGATGGACGTCCGATTGGTTCTTTATTACCCGGACCAATTTTAGATCGTCAGCAAACAGCGATACAGTCGAATTATTGAATTCATGGGTAATGTCGTTAATAAATATGTTAAAAAATAATGGCCCCTAATTAGACCCCTGTGGTACACCGGACAATGCAATATAACAGTCAGACTGAGTGCCTTCTATTACCACAGTTGAAGGCCTGCCCTGAAGGTAAGATTTTAAATATGGATAAATGATTTTTTTATTTACATTAATCATTTTTATATGAATTTGACCCACGTTCTTTCACTGATATGCGTTAAAATTATAAATAACAACCGAAACCGTCAACGCCCTCTATACGAGAGTAGGCCAAAACTAGTGGTGCCATCTTTTTTTTTTATGTGATATTCAGCAAACGAGCAGACGAGCCGCCTGATGGGAAGCAGTCATCGTCGCCCATGGACGTAAGCAACATCACAGGAGCCACTTAAGCATTGCCGACCCTTGAGAGCCCTAAATACCCGCTTCTTGAAGAATCCCATGTCGTAGCACAAAGGAAATACCTCAGGAGGCAACTCATTCCACATTCTGCACGTTCTGGGAAGAAACGAGCGGGATGCCCGCTTATTCATGGTGTGCCATGTGTCTAAGAAGTGAGGATGAGCTTTGCTCCTTTGGCGGGAGGTGCGGTGATAGAAACGAGACGATGGCACCAGATCAAAAAGTTCTTCGGAACATTCCCCATTGTACAGACGGTAGAACATGCAAAGAGAGCCAACGTCTCTCCGAAGACTAAGAGGTTCTAAGCCGTCAGTAAGTTCGGAATTGCCGACAATACGAACTGCCCGACGTTGGATGGAGTCAAGGGGAAGGAGCTGGTATTGTGGAGCGCCAGACCAGAGATGAGAACAGTACTCCATATGGGGTCGAACCTGCGCTTTATATAACAAAAGTCGGTGACCCGGTGTGAAGTACTGTTTGGCTCTGTTAAGCACCCCAAGCTTTTTGGAGGCCAGTTTGGCTTTTTGTTCCAGATGACTATTGATTTGTTGTTATAGCGGCAACAGAAATACATCATCTGTGAATATTTCAACTGTCTATCTATCACGGTTCATGAGATACAGCCTGGTGACAGACAGACAGACGGACAGACGGACGGACAGACGGACAGCGGAGTCTTAGTAATAGGGTCCCGTTTTTACCCTTTGGGTTTCTACCCTAAAAAGGTTCATTCAACTTACCGTAGAATCCTAAATCGCAAACGCAAGTCACTTGCTTCTGTATCATTACACCGGTTACCATCGTCGGCACACCTGTCAAGAAACAATATTTTATAACTAAAAGCACAGAATAAGTAATAGTATTATCATACAGAACGGCCACGCACCGCCCCGCCCCGACTCGAATTACCTCGCCCCGCGGCAGAAATCTGGCGGACTTCTGGCGTACTATTTTTAAGCAACTTTGACCCGTGTACAGACGTACCGTTCACACATAGAAACGCAAGTGATTTTTGATGTATAGCGTATCCGCCCTGTGCTAAATGTATCAAAACTGTAGTCGGTCCTCACATTGGACGCGGATAGCATTCTCAAAAATTCTAAAATTTCTGGAAACTTTCATGAGACTCATACAAGTTTCCACTAAGAAAGTTTCCGCTCAGATTAGGTATTAACTATTACTTATTGTTCTTAATTAGCTCCATGCATGAATTTTTTTTTGAATTTTTGTAATAATAATTTATATCGTTTGAACACCGGAAAAAATAAAAACACTTTTGTAAACTTTAACATAATTTTATTAAAAATATTTAAAATGTTGAAAAATTTTTGGCGGTTGAAACGCTCATAATTTGCGGCGCGATCGACAGAGCGTGATGACGTCACACGTTGGACGGTCCAACTGACGTTTGCTACTAATGACACTTATGTGAACTAATCTGTGGAACGCGTGACGTCACGTGACGTTTCGCGCGTTTCGCTCACTAGCTTTTCGAGGGCAAATTTTTGTATTTTTATTTATTTTTTTAAGCAATTAAATGATAATTTAATAACGGAAATGCATTTGTAACATGATATAACGGTAACAAACATCCGAATAAAAAATATTCCGTTCAAATATAAACTTGATGCATGAGGCTAATAGGGGATATCACTGCAATGTTCTGCCACCAGAGTGCAACACTAGCCTTTTTAGTAAACTATAGAGTAACTTATACATACTGTACCTTTAACAGGTTTTTGACAAGTTTTCAGAGATAATAAAGTATGACATTGATGCATCAAGGCGGTTTGCTTATAGAGGACCTACCGGGAAACGCGAATCCGAAATTTTACTATCTGCCTCTTTATCGCTCGAATATGCAAGTGACAGAGATGTTAGATTGCTAACGACATTTTCAAATCCACATCACAGTAATAGAGTTGGACCAAGCTAACTCTGCACGGCATTTGCAAAGTGTGGCAATATCATCATTCACGTCTAATTTCTATATGAATATGGTTTTATAATGACACTCCCTCACTTTGTTGTATTCAAATCGGTTCTAAGTTAACTTGGACGAACTGGAACTGCGTTACGCTATGATAACATTATGGTTCGTGAACGAGAGCATCAGAGCAGTATATTCGATAATATACCCCCCCCCCCCTCCCCCCCCCCGACCCCCGATGGGTTAGGAACATACTTGTCGGTCTATTTTATTCCTCGGAACTCATGCGAGAACTATAATAATAATAATTAGGTGTCATATCACACGACAGTCAGTGTACCCGTGTACCCGGGTACCCGGGTGTACGCACCGGTCTCCTTGCAGTGCGAGCGCGGCGGACACGTTACATCACAGCTGGCCGGTAACGGCGTGGCGCAGAGCGGCGGCGCCCAGCCGCGACGGCACTTGCAGTGGAAGTCCACGGGGCCGTCTTCGATGCATTCGCCGCCGGCGCCGCAAGGGTTGGACGTGCAGGGCGACGGTGACATCTGGAGGGTTACAATCAAACATCAAACATTTATCCAGCAAATAGGCCACAGGGGCAATTTTACATGTCAATTTTTACAAACACGAAAATTAACCCAAAATTACAAAAAAACAATTACATAAATATAAATGTTAAATTATACAAGAAAAATAAAACTAATAAAAACTATACAAATATCAGAAGTACTAAAATTGATGTAAACGTCTCTAGGTGTCAGACTAGGTGTTATATAATTAATAAAAAGACAAGATATTAAATCAGACAAACAGACAAGATATTAAATCAGACAAACAGACAATATTTTATCAATCTCATTTCAAATAAATAACTGAATATAGTGAATTTATTTATAAAGAAAATTTTAAAAAAATAATATTTAGTTACATGTAAAAAATCCGCAACGCAGGCTTCGTCAGGTGGCGATTCATCATTTCTCAATTACATTTTTATCTCATTTCGCAATTACATTTTTATTTACATACAAGATATATACAGTGGTACTACGTAAACGAAATTAATAACTAGCTTAAATCTAAAATAGGCCCTTGAGGCATTGTACCAAGGATGCTGGTGGCATTTCCACGCTGTATCGCAAATTCGCAGACAATTGAATGTTAAATATAACACTTTGGTGCAACTTAGCTGAAACGTCGGAATTTAAGGTAAAAACAATGAAATTAAATCGCGATAGACCAGTTCGTATAATTAAATAGATGTTAAATGATGTTGCTGGACTGCTGGTGTCAAACCGCAAGCAACTAAACTGAATTGATATTCACCGTGTGTGATTGGTGCTCTAGATTGCCTAGATTTTATTTATTTTATTTGTTATTGTATTTTATTTTATAATTTATGTGAGTGTTTTGTAAATTGTAATTGTATGTCACTAACCATAATTAATTTTAAGTTTTGTTGTATTTACTAACACTATATGGATCAAAATGATTCGAAATAAATAATTGAATTGAATTGATTTGATATCCAAAATTAGAATGTCAAAGCTGTACCGTACCATGTGTTAATTTACTGCCCACTAGGTAATTGTGTTCCCGGTGCAGCGCTCGCCCGTGTACCCCGGCTGGCAGACGCACACGAACCCGCCGTACGTATCGTATTAGAGCCCGTTGTGGCCGCACATGTCTGTGTCACTGCACCCGTGTAACGTACCCTGTGGCAGCGCTCGCCCGTGTACCCCGGCTGGCAGACGCACACGAACCCGCCGTACGTATCGTATTAGAGCCCGTTGTGGCCGCACATGTCTGTGTCACTGCACCCGTGTAACGTACCCTGTGGCAGCGCTCGCCCGTGTACCCCGGCTGGCAGACGCACACGAACCCGCCGTACGTATCGTAACACAGCCCGTTGTGGCCGCACATGTCTGTGTCACTGCACCCGTGTAACGTACCCTGTGGCAGCGCTCGCCCGTGTACCCCGGCTGGCAGACGCACACGAACCCGCCGTACGTGTCGTAACACAGCCCGTTGTGGCCGCACATGTCTGTGTCACTGCACCCGTGTAACGTACCCTGTGGCAGCGCTCGCCCGTGTACCCCGGCTGGCAGACGCACACGAACCCGCCGTACGTGTCGTAGCACAGCCCGTTGTGGCCGCACATGTCTGTGTCACTGCACCCGTGTAACGTACCCTGTGGCAGCGCTCGCCCGTGTACCCCGGCTGGCAGACGCACACGAACCCGCCGTACGTATCGTAACACAGCCCGTTGTGGCCGCACATGTCTGTGTCACTGCACCCGTGTAACGTACCCTGTGGCAGCGCTCGCCCGTGTACCCCGGCTGGCAGACGCACACGAACCCGCCGTACGTGTCGTAACACAGCCCGTTGTGGCCGCACATGTCTGTGTCACTGCACCCGTGTAACGTACCCTGTGGCAGCGCTCGCCCGTGTACCCCGGCTGGCAGACGCACACGAACCCGCCGTACGTGTCGTAGCACAGCCCGTTGTGGCCGCACATGTCTGTGTCACTGCACCCGTGTAACGTACCCTGTGGCAGCGCTCGCCCGTGTACCCCGGCTGGCAGACGCACACGAACCCGCCGTACGTGTCGTAGCACAGCCCGTTGTGGCCGCACATGTCTGTGTCACTGCACCCGTGTAACGTACCCTGTGGCAGCGCTCGCCCGTGTACCCCGGCTGGCAGACGCACACGAACCCGCCGTACGTATCGTAACACAGCCCGTTGTGGCCGCACATGTCTGTGTCACTGCACCCGTGTAACGTACCCTGTGGCAGCGCTCGCCCGTGTACCCCGGCTGGCAGACGCACACGAACCCGCCGTACGTGTCGTAACACAGCCCGTTGTGGCCGCACATGTCTGTGTCACTGCACCCGTGTAACGTACCCTGTGGCAGCGCTCGCCCGTGTACCCCGGCTGGCAGACGCACACGAACCCGCCGTACGTGTCGTAGCACAGCCCGTTGTGGCCGCACATGTCTGTGTCACTGCACCCGTGTAACGTACCCTGTGGCAGCGCTCGCCCGTGTACCCCGGCTGGCAGACGCACACGAACCCGCCGTACGTGTCGTAGCACAGCCCGTTGTGGCCGCACATGTCCGTGTCACTGCACCCGTGTAACGTACCCTGTGGCAGCGCTCGCCCGTGTACCCCGGCTGGCAGACGCACACGAACCCGCCGTACGTGTCGTAGCACAGCCCGTTGTGGCCGCACATGTCTGTGTCACTGCACCCGTGTAACGTACCCTGTGGCAGCGCTCGCCCGTGTACCCCGGCTGGCAGACGCACACGAACCCGCCGTACGTGTCGTAGCACAGCCCGTTGTGGCCGCACATGTCTGTTTCACTGCACCCGTGTAACGTACCCTGTAGCAGCGCTCGCCCGTGTACCCCGGCTGGCAGACGCACACGAACCCGCCGTACGTGTCGTAGCACAGCCCGTTGTGGCCGCACATGTCTGTGTCACTGCACCCGTGTAACGTACCCTGTGGCAGCGCTCGCCCGTGTACCCCGGCTGGCAGACGCACACGAACCCGCCGTACGTGTCGTAGCACAGCCCGTTGTGGCCGCATATGTCCCGCTCCTCGAGGCACTCATTGACGTTGGACTCGCAACGGGGCCCCGTGTAACCTGCAACAGATGATTTTTCAAATAGACCTAAAGTTTATATCACATAATTTGAGTGGTCTTCCGGCGCAAATTACGCGCGTATCTTTTGTTTTCTCC
The DNA here is from genome assembly GCF_947568885.1 of Cydia strobilella. Classification (NCBI taxonomy): domain Eukaryota; kingdom Metazoa; phylum Arthropoda; class Insecta; order Lepidoptera; family Tortricidae; genus Cydia; species Cydia strobilella. The sequence continues at coordinate 60,424,790 of NC_086068.1, forward strand.
TAGTTTCCTGGCTGGTAGCGAAGTAATATGTATAATATATAGTAATATGTATTAGTACATTACGATACAAGTGCGAAAGTAGGAAATTCGCAATGAGTGGCGAATTACCTTTTCGCACGTGTATTGCACAACTTTTACAATACGTATAGCCCTTTAAAATCTCCACATACGCAATTACGCACATATACTCGTAGTGCTAGTTACCGCACAAGGGCGGTAAATTAGCACCATATGTACTGTAAAATATCGGATCCCTTTATTTTACCGATTTTTTTTTATCAAATTTCATTTCCCAACCAAACTTTACCAACTGCACGTTTGTCAACTCAATCTTTCCCATATAATTATTTCGCAACCATTTCATTTCCCAACCCCATAGTTGGGAAATGACCCAAAAGCGAGCGTCGGAACACCCCAGGGGTTTTAGTCCGTGCGAGTCGGACATACCCACTCGGCCTCTCCCGGGCCGGGTGGGATCCCTAACGGATTTCCCCTGTTAAAAAAAAAAAAAAAAAATGTGCTGTGGGAGGAGACCTCTCACTGCCGGCGCTAATACGCCGTATGATCAGCGGTGAGGAGGCATGGGCGGCAGTGGCTTCCTTTAGCGTCACTGTTCTAACGCAAAAGGAAGCCGCAGAGCGATCGCGCGAGGACGACGCGAACTCGCTCACTCAGCGCCGAAGGAGACCAGGTAGGCGGCGAAGAGCCTTCGCATCAAGGTTGATGCCGCCTTAACGGGACCCAGCGGGTGATGGGTCGGCAGTTCCATCACCCGCATGAACAGGTTGGAGCTGGAAGGCGATCGAGTGTTCCGAGGGGCCTTCAACCAAGTAAGCTGCTAGAGCAGCCCGCAAAGAATGGGCTCGCAAGAGCAACGCCGACGGGGTATCGGAGGTCTACAATCGAGTTCCCGAAACCCCGTCAACAAAGCGCGCGGCGGAACACCCCAAGGGGTTTAGTCCGTGGGAGTCGGACATACCCACTAGGCTTCTCCCGGGCCAGTAGGATCCATAAAGGATTCCCCCTGGGTCATCAAAAAAAAAAAGTTGGATTATGTAAAGTTGGGTAATGATTAGTAGGGTTTTAAATTTTTGGAAAGATAGTTTGGGATATGAAAATTTGGCAAAAAAAAAAATCGGTAATGCATCAGTAACCAGTAAAATATATATACGTACCGGTACCGGAGCAGTCGCACGTAAAGTTGTTGACCGCGTCGACGCACCGGCCTCCGTTGAGGCAGGCCACGCTGGCGCCCGAGGAGGCGCACTCGTCCACATCAGTTTCGCAGTTTCGGCCGGTGTATCCTGTGATGCATATCATAAATACCCCCTGTATTACCACAGAATAAGTAATAGTATTATCATACAGAACGGTCACGCACCGTCCCGCCCCGACTCGAATTAGCTCCATGCATGAATTTATTTTTATTTTTGGATTCATAATTTATATCTTTGGAACACCGGAAATGATAAAAATACTTTTGTAAACCTTAACATTATTTTTTTTTAAATATTTAAAATGTTGAAAATTTTTGAGCGGTTGAAACGCTCATAATTTTTGGCGCGAATTCGACAGAGCGTGATGACGTCACACGTTGGGCGGCCCAACTGACGTTTGCTACTAATGACACTAATCTGTCGAACGCGTGACGTCACGTGGCGTTTCGAGCGTTTCGCTCACTAGCTTTTCGCGGGCAAATTTTTGTACTTTTTATTTATAATTTTAAGTAATTAAATGGTAATTTAAAAACGGAAATGCATTTGTAACATGATATAACGGTAACAAACATCCGAATAAAACATATTTCGTTCAAATATAAACTTCATGCATGAGGCTAATTACCTCACCCCGCGACACCAGATTGACGGCCGTTCGCCGGCCGCTCAGTACTGTTTTTAAACAACTTACTCACACAATGACGCGTGTACAGACGTTCCGTTCACATATAGAAAAGTGATTTTTGATGTATAGCGTGTCCGCCTTGTGGTATTACTGCAATGTTCTACCACCAGAGTGCAGCACTAGCCCGTTTAGTAAACCAAGAGTAACTTATACATACTGTGCCTTTAACAGTTTTTTGACAAGTTTTCAGAGATAATAAAATATGACATTGATGCATCAAGGCGGTTTGTTTACAGAGGACCTACCAGGAAACAAGTTTTATCGCTCGTATATGCAAGAGTGACAGAGATGTTAAAAAACGAAATTTCGATTTTCTTGTTTCGCGATAGAACCTGGGATTGTGGTAATGGCGCCCCCTACGCAGAGTTTTGCGTAATATTACCTATTAGAAACTTTTTTTTATTTCTATACGAGTTAAAACTCGAATATAATTTGTACTTGTACAAGTACGCGGGAACTTACGAGGATAAATAATAATGAACAATCACAATACAATATTTATGAAGTTTTTAATGTGGTTGGCAACTGTCAAAGGTTTGCATAGACGGCGCCATCATAGCTTGCCCATTTTTTTACTTTTGTTTTATGATATTTAGCTTAAAGGGCTGGCATCCAAGCCATACAATGTGACGTTTTAATTCAAAAGGTACCACTTTGTCGCTTACTATAAGGACGAAAGTTGCTTGTATCTTTATACGAAAAACCTGTCAAAGCATCCTTATGGCAAGCGACAATGTGGTACCTTTTGCTTAAAAACGACACAAATTCATGATCTGTTTCAACTTGGGCAAAAATGCTTTCGTATTGGATGTTCGCATTTCTCAACAGATTCTCGTGAAATTTTGTGAGCAGTGACAGGGCAAGCTATGCTGGCGCCATCTGCAAAATCCTTCGACCGGCCAACCCTATTACCAGGGGGACAGGAGCAGACGTAGGTGTCGGCGGTGGGCGGCACGCTGCAGCTACCGTTGTTCCGGCACGGCCCGGCCACGCATAGCGGATCCTCGGACACCTCCAGCTCGCAATGCACTCCTGGTCACAAAATAAGGCATATTAGTACGTCTCAGAGCCTGAGGTGGCAATCTAACCTAACCCTTACAATTTACAATTGACACAGACACTAACTAGGCAAGGGCCGGAGACGCAAGGGTCCCCCGTGTCCTACAGTTGACACACCGGGCTACACTCACAGTGGTACCGCGGGTCGCAGACGCACTGGTAGTCACCGCGCGTCTTCGACACACCTGCCTGCGTGCTGGCAAGGGCCGGAGACGCAAGGGTCCCCCGTGTCCTACAGTCGACACACCGGGCTACACTCACCGTGGTACCGCGGGTCGCAGACGCACTGGTAGTCACCGCGCGTCTTCGACACACCTGCCTGCGTGCTGGCAAGGGCCGGAGACGCAAGGGTCCCCCGTGTCCTACAGTTGACACACCGGGCTACACTCACCGTGGTACCGCGGGTCGCAGACGCACTGGTAGTCACCGCGCGTCTTCGACACACCTGCCTGCGTGCTGGCAAGGGCCGGAGACGCAAGGGTCCCCCGTGTCCTACAGTTGACACACCGGGCTACACTCACCGTGGTACCGCGGGTCGCAGACGCACTGGTAGTCACCGCGCGTCTTCGACACACCTGCCTGCGTGCTGGCAAGGGCCGGAGACGCAAGGGTCCCCCGTGTCCTACAGTTGACACACCGGGCTACACTCACCGTGGTACCGCGGGTCGCAGACGCACTGGTAGTCACCGCGCGTCTTCGACACACCTGCCTGCGTGCTGGCAAGGGCCGGAGACGCAAGGGTCCCCCGTGTCCTACAGTCGACACACCGGGCTACACTCACCGTGGTACCGCGGGTCGCAGACGCACTGGTAGTCACCGCGCGTCTTCGACACACCTGCCTGCGTGCTGGCAAGGGCCGGAGACGCAAGGGTCCCCCGTGTCCTACAGTTGACACACCGGGCTACACTCACCGTGGTACCGCGGGTCGCAGACGCACTGGTAGTCACCGCGCGTCTTCGACACACCTGCCTGCGTGCTGGCAAGGGCCGGAGACGCAAGGGTCCCCCGTGTCCTACAGTCGACACACCGGGCTACACTCACCGTGGTACCGCGGGTCGCAGACGCACTGGTAGTCACCGCGCGTCTTCGACACACCTGCCTGCGTGCTGGCAAGGGCCGGAGACGCAAAGGTCCCCCGTGTCCTACAGTTGACACACCGGGCTACACTCACCGTGGTACCGCGGGTCGCAGACGCACTGGTAGTCACCGCGCGTCTTCGACACACCTGCCTGCGTGCTGGCAAGGGCCGGAGACGCAAGGGTCCCCCGTGTCCTACAGTTGACACACCGGGCTACACTCACCGTGGTACCGCGGGTCGCAGACGCACTGGTAGTCACCGCGCGTCTTCGACACACCTGCCTGCGTGCTGGCAAGGGCCGGAGACGCAAGGGTCCCCCGTGTCCTACAGTCGACACACCGGGCTACACTCACCGTGGTACCGCGGGTCGCAGACGCACTGGTAGTCACCGCGTGCGTCCTCGACACACCGCCCCGCATGCTGGCAGGGGCCGGAGGCGCAGGGGTCCCCCGTGTCCACCTCGCAGTTCTTGCCGGTGTACCGCGCTGAACAGATGCACTCATAGCTGTGGAGAGCAAGGGGAATTTGTAAGCTTTTATTTAAATTGTCAATTTATTTACGTTACAAAAATCGGAATTTTCTCATGTCACTCAATTTTCCCGTAGGTGTTCCGATAACAAGATATTTTTGTCTGTCTTAATAGTGTATTGACAGGTAGAATAATAACGCAAACAGCACTTAAGCGGCACTCGTAAAATAATGAGCAATACCAAGAATAACTCAACAGCGTATGAAAAACAAAAAAGCCGCTAAAGTGCATGACAGCTAGACTAGCGCACGAGGGGTTCCGTACCTAAAAATCACGTTTGTTGTATGGGAGCCTCACTTCAATATTTACTTTATTCTATTTTTAGTATTTGTTGTTATAGCGGCAACAGAAATACATTATCTGAGAAAATTTAAACTGTCTAGCTATCACGGTTTACGAGATACAGCCTAGTGACGGACGGGCGGACAGCGGAGTCTTAGTAATAGGGTCCCGTTTTTACCCTTTCGAGTACGGAACCCTAATAAAAACTAATAGCTCGTTGAAATACAAGGACAAATCGCTTGTAGGCAGTAATGTGTCGGTCGCGTCGAAGAATTAGAGCGTTAACATTGTCCAATTCCGATATCGGATGTCAGATACGATAAGACTACAAAGAAAGAAAAAATTTAAAAACGCTTTTTTATATTAATTGACCGAGGCTAGCGAAGGTCTCCGTTTCAGCTTCGGCAAAAATGTGACGTTTTCAACCAAAAGGTACCACATTGTCGCTTGCCGATAAGGTTGATTTCTAATTGAAGCTATATGGAAATAGCGCCTTACTGACAAGCGACAATTAGTACCCTTTTTATTGAAAATGACACAAATGCTGTCGTAAGTCCAGATGTTCTCCTCTGCAGGTCGCATTTCTCAGCAGATTCTCGTGAAATTTTGTGAGCAGGTTCGGTAGTTAGATATAATTTTTCTGTCGTTTCGATTTTTTGGAAAGTGATCAAAATGGTAGAAATTCGCATATTTGAAGGACTTATACGCCAGTAGGATCTATGGCATTTAAGACTATTGTGAATTCCCTGTGATATGTATTTAACATTTGTTAAGCGCAAATAAAAAATCTTTATCTTTGTTGGAATTCGCGAGACAACATTATGGGTGTTTGTTCCGTTCCCACTCCAGACAGACGGACAGTGGAGTCTTAGTAATAGGGTCCCGTTTTTACCCTTTGGGTACGGACCCTAAATACAACTTCAAAAGGGATAAAATAAAATATTATCGCTCTTATATGCGCTAGCAAATCTAGCAACTGACACGTTTGAAGTCGAGTTAGTAAATAGTTTACAGAAAAGGATATCTCAACATTTCGCAATGCTAAAACATAGCATATTTTAATAATAATGCAGTTTATTATACGTTCAAATGCCATTTTAATTCGCAAAGCATATTGCATTGCTCGCAACTTTTCAGACAATGATACAACTTCATAAAATATTAAATAAAGAATAATAAACAAACAATCAATCAAAAAAACTAAAAATACGTAGGTACAAATAAAATGATTATAAAATATAATAAAAGCTCGAACTCGAAGTTCTGAAGTGCTTAATTTATTCGGTCTGAACTGCTGAAAAATATGAAATAGCCTTATTTTACAAGCTTTTTATTAACTTGCAATGTCGTTGGCGTACGTGTCCCAGCGCCACGGTTTGCCGCGGCACTATGCTGAGTGGGGATCCTTTTTGGCGTCCAAATGTTTTTTGTCTGCATGCTTTTCTTTTTTATGTACTATGTTGTGGCGTCAAATAAATGTATTTTCTTTCTTTCTTTCTTCTTTCAATGTACCTATGTGAGTACGTATGTATGTAATATGTAGCTATGTTTGTACGGGACAAATATTGCAAGTTAAGCACTTCCCGTCTTCCAATGAAGCTGAAAATTTGCATACACATGTAAGTCGGGTGACAATGCAATATTATGGTACCATCGAGCTGATCTGATGATGGAGACAGGAGGTGGCCATAGGAACTCTGTGATAAAACAACGCAACCTAATTGTGTTTGGGGTTTTTAGAATTGTCTCGATGAGTAGGTATTAGTTGCCTGTGGAAAGAAAAGTACAGTCAGCGATAGAAGCTTGTACCAAAAATTAATTTTACAGTAACTATGGTGCTACTTTTTCGCACTAGTGCGTAAAGAGCACTTTTCGTGCATATGTCGAAAGTTTAATGGGCCAAATGTACTGTAAAACGTTGTACGATACACGTGCGAAAAGGTAATTCGCAACTCGTTTCGAATTTCCTCTTTTCCGCACTTGTATCGTAAATAACTATTTTGCTAAAAACTTATTTCGTGTAAGGTGAACCGAGGTAAATAAAAGCAATTTTGATATAACTGTGTCTACTTGAGGTATTATTTTTAAATGAATTACAAAGAGCTCCCGCCACCTAATTATAAATCGTAAGCTACTTTGAGAATAAAACGTACTTATCATAGAGGGCGTTCAGAAAAACCGGACAAGTGCGAGTCGGACGCGCCCACCGAGGGTTCCGCACTTTTTAGTATTTGTTGTTATAGCGGCAACAGAAATATATCATCTGTGAAACTTTCAACTGTCTAGCTATCACGGTGAGATACAGCCTGGTGTACAGACGGACAGTGGAGTCTTAGTAATAGGGTCCCGTTTTTACTATTTTGGATACGGAACCCTAAAAATCGTATTCGAGAATAACGAAACAGACGTTAACCCGGTTGACCTTATATCCTCTAACCCACGCATCAAAACTTGCCAAGACAAAAGCAATTATGTTTTTTGAAAACAAAAATTTAAATTAAAATAGAATGATAGAGACCTCTGGGCGGCTTAAGTTTAGATAAGATAATAATACGTGACAATCACAAAACATGTACGAACATGTACATACAACAAAAGCAGAACAGAACACCATAGAGTAACTTATACTAGAGCGGTACTGTCATAGTAAATTTTGTAACCCCAGTAAATTCACTGCCATCTGTCGACACACTTTAAAACTAAAAATGAAGATTTATAAAAATACGATAGAATGTATTTAAATATAGATAAATGATTTTTTTTATTTGCATTAATTATTTTTATGATTTTGACCCATGTTCTTTCACTGATATGCGTTAAAATTGTTAAATAACAAACGAAACCGTCAACACCATCTATACGACTGTAGGCCAAAACTAGTAGCGCCCTCTGAACGAGAATCAAATTTTCTTGATTTTCGAGGCACGTTTTTTCCTTAGACTGTATCCATCTATTACGGAGTTATATCTATCTTTGAGAACACTAAGCATGCATCAGTAATGCATCACGAAATGGACCCAGCTCAGCATAATGCTAGCTATAAAACCAGCGGTGGTCACCCGTAGGGCCCATTCGGTGATGCCACCACAGATAACACATAAAGGTACATTAAAATGTTAAAGCATTACAAAAATCAATATTTGTGAAGTTTTCAATCAAAAGGTACCACATTGTCGCTTACCATAAGCACGAGAATTGCTTGTATCTTTATACGAAAAACCTGTCAGTGTCCTTATGGCAAGCGACAATGTGGTACCTTTTGCTTGAAAACGACACATTTGGGCGTTTTCACTGAAAAGTGTACCATTTCCTTTTTTTTGAAAATGCATCAACTTTTGGGTTATTTTATCAGTTTCACGAGGACTATCGATTTCAAAAAAAAAATATGTCCCCAAAAAAATTACAGTTTTGAAACGCATTTTCACATACATTTTGTATAGACTGTTACAAAACTGACACCCAAAATTTGTATGAAAAACTGGGAACCCTTTTTTTCTTTGTCTCATTCAACAGTACTCGCGATTCTGAGTCTAAATAACCCATAAGTTGATGGTTTAAAAAAATAAAGTAAATGATACCATTATTTCTGAAAACCCCCAATTACGAAAGAAAATAAATAATAATAATGAATCACACAAAGGCACAAGGAGATAAATAAACACAAAACAATTATATAGAATAAGTTTAGTTTTCCATGAACGCGAACCATAGACACCCGTATTCCGAATGATAGAAAAGCGACATTTCCATCAAATGATTGTTGCAGATATGAGGTTGAGTAAGTATAGCGACGATATGGCCACGGCGCATATACCTAGCATTACATAGATCAGCTATACGCGTGCGCCCATGAGGGACAAAACATACGCAATGCGACAATATGATTTGTCGAGTTGATTTGTAGCCCACCATAAACCGTACTAAATTTACGGTGGGGAATAAAAAAAAAAGTGAGACTGTGACAAGGACAAACAATAACAGCGCATTCTCTCTCTACTGAAAGATACAGTACCGGCCAATAATACTCGTATATCACCTTTGAGTGTTTTTGTATGAGCTTGTATAGAGTAAACAATATAGGTTTGTTTGTAGATTGCATATTACTAGTCATTTTATACAAATATATGATGAATATTGCAATGAAATACTGTGAATTACAATAGGATATTACTAAACTACTAAAAACCTCTAGTAAAAAAATAAAGTTAACAATACATTTAAAAAAAAACCGTATGAAATGCCATTACATGAGACCAATTTTTCTCATCGCCCGTACAAAAGAATACTACTAGACTACCTAAAACAGTGAGGTGGAACTTTTTTTTTTATTTGTGAGTGACTTCCACCGTGGAAGTCACTCACAAATTTAAAAAAAAGGTATACCGTATAAAACATGGAGGTGATATATTATTAAGTGGCCTTCCTTAAGTGGCAGTGGGCGGGGCACATTGCTCGCAGAACTGATGGCCGGTGGGGCCGGAAGGTTCTGGAGTGGCGTCCGCGTACCGGAAGACGAACTGTAGGTAGGCCTCCAACGAGATGGAGCGACGACCTGGTGAAGGTCGCGGGAATTCGGTGGTTGCGAGCGGCACAGGATCGGTCAAAGTGGCGAGCCTTGGGGGAGGCCTATGTCCAGCAGTGGACGTCTATCGGCTGATATGATGATGGTGATGATGATATATTATTGGCCGGTACTGTATATAAGACTATCCCGTTCGGTCATTTCCCCCCGCCCCTCATGACCGGTCCAGTTATACTAGATTCATGACGCGAACATATCATCTGTCAACGTAAACTAGAACCTAACAAACACAAAAACTATTCACAAAATGCGCCCCGCGCCCCTCCAGACGCAAAGGAGCCCATCACGCTCGCCGCGTTGCCACGTTGAATCGCGATGGACAACCTTTGCAAAAGGAACGATCCGGAGCGAGGGTCATGACCACTCTCCCGCAACCGTCTGCCCACCTCCCCAATAAAAGTCTTGGCCTCAGCACACAAACAGCCAGTGGTTTCCCGGCAAGAGTACAATTTGGAGCTCTTCAAGGCAAGAGTTAATAGGTATCTCATAGGTAAGCGTGCTCCACCGTAGACCACATCATCACTTACCATCAGGTGGGATCGTGGTCAAACGCCTGACATCATAAAAAAAAAAGAGGGACAAAGAGGTAGTGCGTCAACACCGCATACTTTTCCCGCTTCCGAGCTCCGCTAGCTCAGCCGCTGCCCCCGCCGAACGCACGGTGCGGCTAATATGCGAAGTAGCAAAAGTGTTGACGCACGAAATGAAAAAATGAATGAATGAATGAATGTTGAAATAATAAGGGGGCGTTATTTTTAAACGCTTGCTTGCTGCAGCTGGCGTCAGTTCATACGAGTATATCTTACTTGTCAAGCCTGGATATGCAGGTCCCGTGCCGCATGCAGGGCTCGTTGTAGCACCGGTCCCGGGGGAGATGCTGTTGCACGTCTTCTTGCCGCACGGTGCCTGCGACAATATCAACAATATGTTAATAAATAAATGTTTCGTTTTCAAGCAAAAGGTACCACATTGTCGCTCGCTATAATAAATAAATAAATAAAAATGTTATTTATTCAGGTATCAACCCATTACATTAAGATAATAATTATTATTAATCTTATTTATACATTCTAATCTATATTAAATTTATACGGACGCTCTGATAGGTTTTTCGTATAAAGATATATTATGCGGTCTACCTACTGAGCTCATTTACTTACCTGTACTGACAATGGCATTCTGTTAAACAAAAGCCATTATTTCTTTTGTGCCTGAGCGCGTGGCCTTTGTGCCTGATCGCGTGGCTATTGTGTGTGAGCCTCAGGCACAAAGGCCACGCGCTCAGGCACAAAAGAAATAATGGCTTTTGTTTAACAGAATGCCATTGTTAGTACGTAAGTGAACGAGCTCAGTAGAGATAGCGTTAACTATACAAGCAATTCTCGTGCTCGTGCTCGTGCGTGCTTATGGTGAGCGACAATGTGGTACCTTTTGAAAATAATAATAAATAAATATTACATGACATTCTTACACAGATTGACCAAGTCCCACAGAAAGCTCAAGAAGGCTTGTGTTGTAGGTACTCAGACAACTATATATATAATATATACATACATAGAAAACACTCAAGACTCAGGAACAAATGCGACGTTTTCAAGTAAAAGGTACCACATTGTCGCTTATCATAAGAACCAAATTTGCTAGTAAATTTATACGAATAACCTGTCAGAGCGTCCTTATGGCAAACGACAAAGTGGTACCTTTTGCTTGAAAACGACACAAATATTTGTGTTCATCACACAAATAAATGCCCTTACCGGGATCCGAACCCAGGACCATAGGCTCCACAGGCAAGGTCACTACCCAGACCAGTCGTCAAATTATTTAATCGTAATTAGACATTAATATTTAAGACCAAAAGGGGACGACCGCCACGAAACCGCCTTTCCATACAAACCTAGTCCCCATTTTCCTCTCTGGAACATTATTGAAAATGTTTTAACACAATTTTACGTATTTCAATCATAGCTATGCCCGACCGTTTGATTATTTTCGACATTTTCATTATTATAAGAGAATTTAAAATTTTGTATGAAACCTGTTTTACGCTCCTAACTTTTATAATGATTAAAAAATCTAACGGTCGGGCATAGCTATGACTAAAATACATACAATTCTGTTAAAATATTTTCCATAAAGTCAAAACGGAACCCTTATGGATTTGTCCATTGTTGTTGTTGATGTTTGTCTGTCTGTCTGTCCGTCCGTATGTCACAGCCACTTTTTTTTAAACAAGAACCAGATAGCGCAGCGGCCAAGGTGCTCAGAATGCCTTTATTGTCGAGGCGTTTGAGACAGTTTGAGCTTCGATATATCTGATGGCGTCGGTAACTTCCAATATGTGACATTTTCAACCAAAAGGTACCACATTGTCGCTTGTCAATAAGGTTGATTTCAAATTGAAGCTGTATGGAAATAGCGCCTTATTGACAACCGACAATAAGTACCCTTTTGATTGAAAATGGCACATATTTACTGTAAATACTATAGTTAATAGAAACGCGGCCAGCATACGAAAATGGATTTCTACTTAGTAAGTATATGTGGTATTTTCTATAAAAAGGGACCTTATTGTCGATGGCGCTTACGCTATTATTAACGATGCTCCGATATAAATACAATGCCGCGCGACGCTGTGCGGCGTAAGCGCCATCGACAATAAGGTCCCTTTTCATAGAAAATGCCCCATATTAATATTTAACTAAAATGCAGCGGCCATTCAAAGCACCCTGTTCCACATTTCAGGTACACGGAGCTTTTAGTACAGTTTCAATTGTTGCTTTGCTCAGTCACTAAAATATGCTTTTGAGAAATTGAATAATGAATTTTGTTCGGCAAGTGACGCTCGGGTAGTTTTATAAGCGCATTAGTGCACTCAATAGCTGCGCGGAAGTAGCGTTCCTAAATAATTTGTATGAAATAAGCCCTCGTGTATCGCTGCGATGCCCGTTAGCACCCTAAACTGTCATCATTTTTCATAACCAACCACCTCGGCACCGTCGGGAGACAACACCAATCCAACATGTCGGATATCATGTTAGATGTCTATACTCACAGTTGTTCGTGAGTGGGCACTCCCCAAACTCCACGTTCCTCAGCTGGGCGCTGGCGTGGAACTCGAGCTGCGGGCCCTCGTGTATGCAGCCGACGAACACGTTGCCGACCAGCACCTCGGCACCGTCGGGAGACAACACCGGTCCAACATGTCGGATATCATGTTAGGTGTCTATACTCACAGTTGTTCGTGAGTGGGCACTCCCCAAACTCCACGTTCCTCAGCTGGGCGCTGGCGTGGAACTCGAGCTGCGGGCCCTCGTGTATGCAGCCAACGAACACGTTGCCGACCAGCACCTCGGCGCCGTCCGCCTGCAGGTTGCCGGGGGACAGCAGCGACGGGTTTAGCGTGCGGTTGGATATGACCTGTAAGGAACATACTTATTGAAAGGCATTGTAGTTTTTCTGTCCAGCTTTGGACAGAGTAGCATGGCGGTCTTTGGTGTCGGAGGCCAAGATCCACTTCGGGTCGTCGCGCCACAGCAGTAAGTAAGTATTGTAGTTTATATATTGAACTTGTTTTGAATGATTCACGGTTAGTTTCACGATTAGTTTGATAATTATCAATCGCTGGTTTCACAAGTATTATGTTGACCGGGATATGGACCGCGATTACCTTTTGTATTGTTTTCGAGCTCCCGATATTTCGACGCGGTTATGCATCTTGTTCACGGGTAACGTATGTATAGGGACAGATGGGCAAAAATAACCACCCTATGGCGGGGCCCTTCGGGGACAAGAAACAAAGGGAAACCTAAAGAAAAATGGCTCGACGAAATCTTGGCTACAGCCGGTCAAGACTGGTCACAGAAGGCCAAGGACAGGAAAAACTGGCTGAATCTGGAGGAGGCCTTCACCCGTAGAGGGGTCTCTACACAATAGAAATATAACTTTTTTTTATTTTTATAAACATGAATTAATAAAGGCTTTTTATTTTATTTTATTTGTTTATTTATGTTGACCGGGATATGGACCGCGATTACCTTTTGTATTGTTTTCGAGCTCCCGATATTTCGACGCGGTTATGCATCTTGTTCACGGGTAACTGAAGATAGGCAAATTTCATTTCTATCAAAATTCACCGCCTCCGATCCGAACACCAGTCCGATCCGATAGCTCTCAATCAACTGAACTGAGCTTTCCATCCCTCTTTTTGTTTCACACGCCTTAGGGAATTATTAATAGAATCACGGAACTGTAAAATAATATTTTCGTATAAATTTAATACCTTAGGGTTGTATCCCACCATCCTATCTGTTCCATTTTTTTTGTCCAATGCGCATCTCACTCTCACATTAAGCAAAATGTGAGACGCAAATACACATTGGACCAAGAAATTGGTGAAATACCAACCTTAGGGAGGCGCTTAGCGACTACCTTAAAGGTCGCAAGTTCGTATCTTGCCGTAGGCGGGGAATTTTTCCATTGTGTCTGTTGTATAAAAAAACCGGCCAAGTGAGAGTAGAACTCACGCACGAAGGGTTCCGTGCCATTCCAACAAATCACGTTTGTTGTATGGGAGCCCCACTTACATGTTTATTTTATTCTGTTTTTAGTATTTGTTGCTACAGCGGCAACATAAATACATCATCTGTGAAAATTTCAACTCTCTAGCTATCACGGTTCATGAGATACACCCTGGTGACAGACGGACAGACAGACAGACAGCGGAGTCTTAGTAATAGGGTCCCGTTTTTACCCTTTGGGTACGGAACCCCTAATAATTGTATTTTTTCGCGATTTCGGGGTTGGCTCCGCAGTAAAAGTTGTTCAATTAGACATAGGTACAGTCGCCATCAGATCAGCTCCGGCCAAGGTGCTCACAAATATCTGAACACGCCTCTATTGTCAAGGCGCTAGAGTGCATGTTCAGATATTTTTGAGCACCACTGCCGCTCCGATATATCTGATGGCGACTGTACATATTCAACTTTCAGAGTACGTATGGTTAGACATAAAGAAAAACAGCCTACATAATAAATCTGAAGGAACTACAAAAGCGTCAGCTATATGTGACATTTTCAACCAAAAGATACCACATTGTCGCTTGTCAATAAGGTTGATTTCAAATTAAAGCTGTATGAAAATAGCGCCTTATTGACAACCGCCAATAAGTACCCTTTTGATTGGAAACGGCACAATAATTAAGTAGAACTCATCTCCAACGAAGGTAATGAATGCCTTTTGCTTCACAAAGTCGGCTTGCAATTTCATTCTCTTTGACTATTTCAGTAAAGGCTCATATTAATCCTTTTGCCGATATTTCTGAAATGCACGTGCAAACTAATATTCTAGTTGCATATTTCTTGTTAATAATATATTCTTGTTATTACTAAAAAGTTTATTTCTGCTTTGTGCACTGGCTTTTACATTTGGTTTATAAAATGGTAAAAATATTGCGTAAGGCGTACCTATGCTGCGTAATTTATTATTATTCTCTTTATTTATCTTTTATCTTAGGCTAGGTTTTTATAATATGATTATAAAAGTAAAATACAAAAACACTTACAAAACATTACAAAAATATATAAACACATTATAAAAAACCTAACCTAGGGTGCCGCCAGCAGCGGGGCAGGGCCCAAGCTGCCGGTGGTCAGGGCCGCAGAGAGGAACCGGCGGACTATCCGCGCCGTGTCCAAGATCACCGCCTTCTGCATCTGACCCTTGATCCAACCACCTAGCGAGAGTCTCTCAAGGTGTTGGTCGAGAATCTTCGCTATGAGACCGTTCGCTGAAACGACTATCGGGACAATGATAGTAGACTCAACATCCCACATGGCGGTTATCTCGTGAGCCAAGTCTTGGTACTTACTGGACTTGTCCTTCTCGGCTTTCACGAGATTCTCATCATGCGGGATGGTGATGTCGACGAGCACGGCCCGGCGTTGCGATCGATCTATTATCACAATGTCAGGCTTATTATTATTATATATTATATTGTTAATAATATAACAGTTACCGAATTACCAATTGTTGTTTATAATTTGTGGTAAGTCTTTAAACATATCCGTCGCGTGCACAAAAATTAAAGACGTAGGAGATTAATTTTGTGGATTTAAATGAGTGTGACACCTGTGAAAGAATGTAGACGCAAAACGATTTGGTCGCAATCTCACAATCTACATCCCTTCATATTACAACAAAGTATGTAATACATTCCGTTGCAAGAATACTCAAACAGAGAAGTAAAATTCAAAGTGCAAATCTGGCTCAAAGCTTGTTGAGGATATTGAGAATTTTCTGAGTTAGTAAATAAATATACATAACACCCTCAACACCCACACATACATACCTACAGCTACACCCCCCACCTACACACAGCCACTTCGCTTTCTTTGTTATAATTAGTGTTTATATTTAATAAATGTTCATTTTAATGTTTCATCTTTCTATTCTTATTTTTAATTACTATATTTTGTTTTAATATTTATTCCGTTCCACTGTTTAACCTTTTAGTCTATTACGTAAGTGTACATTTTTAGGGCTCCGTACCCAAAGGGTAAAAACGGGACCCTATTACTAAGACTACTGTCCGTCTGTCTGTCACCAGACTGTATCTCATGAACCGTGATAGCTAGACAGTTGAAATTTTCAAAAAAATACTAAAAAGTACGGAACCCTCGGTGAGCGAGTCCGGTGCATGAGATACAGCCTGGTGACAGACAGACAGACGGATAGACGGACAGCGGAGTCTTAGTAATAGGGTCCCGTTTTTACCCTTTGGGTACGGAACCCTAAAAAGTAGGGGTCCCATTCGATTCCTTACATTTTATCCAAAAAAAGATTGTACGCAACTATATACATAAACGCAATATTTCACCGGCAAGAACGCAATTTTCTTGTTTTGTCCATACTTCAAGATGGGTTCTCACGTTCTCAGTGATCTTGACGTCACGTTCACTTATCGTTTTGTTAGTAGCGTTTCGCGAGTGAAGTACGACGGACTTTGACTATCATTTCAGACTTTTGTATTGCTATAATGCTATGGGTCCCATATATACATTTGATCCTCAAAACAAACCTGATCGATTGATACCAGTAATGAATATTTGTCATCTAGCCTATTTTGTAGGTACTAATTATTTTTCCCCTCACTAGCTCGGAAAGCCGTCTTTTATCCTTTAAAACAAGCGGGGAAAAACGCATTTAATCCACTAGTGGGGAAAGTAATTTGACCTTGGATGGAGCGTGTTTAAGTAGCTTTTGACAGATAACAAAACGTAAAACGCTCATAATAATGGTTCGTTCGATATTAATTATCATTAAATAAATGGTTTAAGAATTTAATTAAAATACCAAACTTAGCTTTATTTAATGATTTTAAGTCGTAAACCTTAAAAGCCTTAAGAAACATTTGTTTTTTTTTAAATAATGTTGAATGTAATTCTGAACGCACAAGTTGAGTCGATGCAATTACAAAACGCATTGTCAGAAATGTCAACATTGTCAACAAAAATTTTCTCACCGACTCCGACACGTAAAAATACACAACTTTCAGAGTTTTCTGCTCTAATATCGTATTATCGTAATAAAATTAATGATTCCAGTGATGAAGATGATCTAACGCCTGTGGATGTTGCACTTTTCTCGCTATTGTGAGGGGAAAAGTTTTGTGTTACACACGGGTGCAAATGTATTTTACTTCTCGTGTATTGGAACACTCGCTACGCTCAGGATTCTATTTTAGAACCACTCGGTTCAACTATAGAATCCTTTCGCTTGCTCGTGTTTCAATTCCACACTCGCGGGTAAAATACAACTTTGCACCCTTGTATAACAAATAGCTATTTTCGATGCTACACGAACCTTGGACTCCCTGTCAACCTCGAGATGCAGTGACGGCGGGTTGGCCTGGTAGTTGAGAGCCACCCAGTGCCACTTGTTGTCCAGGGTGCTCCTGTTCATGGCCTGCTCGCGCTGCTGTTGACCGGGCCGGACCCAGGACACCACCACCTGCTTCAGGAGGGCGGTCACGTGGAGAGTGTAGCCGGCGAAACGTTGCGAGAACAGCTCGCCTCCTGTGAAAATAGAGGGAAATATTAAAAAATTTAAACGAAAATGTTTAAAACATCTTGAGTGTTCCTAAATAACTTTATGTCATACGTGGATATTTTCGGAGTAAACTAGTAATACAGATTTTTTATTATTTGACGAAACACAAGTTCTCCTAATACAAGCGAAACATGGAATATTTCGGCGCAAAAAAGGCAAATTTAAAAACGCAATAAGAAAAGCGTTTTTTTCCTATTCGGAAATCTTCCATTGTGCGTGACGCACTTGGCCTGGTCTTATATTCATGTAGAACCTTCTCCTTTTACGAAGTTGGTTAAAAATATATTCCTATTCTAAGTCACCCAGACTACATTGACACTTTTAGTGCCAGTTGAACCATCCGCACATGACAGACTGATCAACGTCACCCGGCGCGCCGCGGCGGTTTACTATGAAACTTTCCATACAATAAAATTTAGTGGACTCTTTAACGATGACAAACAGTTCGATGCAACCGACCCTTAGTGTAAGGCCTGAGTGGACGCTCGAGTTGGGCGTGCAGCGGGGCGGGGCGTGCAGCGTGCATGTTAAACAAATGCAAACGTATAGGAGCGGCCTTAGTGCACGCTTCTCACATCACTTGTCAGCCCGACGCCACGCTGCCCGCCCCGCCGAACGCTCCGCCTCAAGCGTCCACTCAGGCCTTACACTTAGGCCGCTTCCCCACTTGGCGGCGCTGTATCGGTGTAGTACGCAGTATTTCTTCTTGATTGGCGCGCCCGCGACTCCGCGCCAATCAAGAAGAAATACTGCGTACTGGACCGATAACGCGTCACCAAGTGGGGAAGCGGCCTTAATCGACTACCCTTGACGATAACATAAATACCGATATGGAACACACACCGTAAATATCATATAGCATTTCCCGTTGATTCCGCGTAAACCTACCAAACTGCGCCAGTAATCTGAACAGTGGGAAATTCAAATGAACGCGAATTATTCGCAATTGCTAGTTGAAATAGGCGATCAATGCTACTTAATAAGCCCGCGTCGGTAATACCAAGTACGGAATTGCAGTTAGTTTGCGAAGCCATCCTTGGAAACTAGGATAATCGTATTACCAACGTTCGGAAAGCCGTGATGCCTTATAAACCTTCGACAAATAAAGGTAACGTAAATAAAAAAAATTTTGGTCCCTGATGGACATCAACGTTCTAGGGTTCTAGGACTTCTAGGGTAGGGTTATCATTTGTTGTGGTCATATGGAATGACCATGACCATATATTAACCCTTTAAGGGGCCCACTGACTATCGGCCTGTCAGTTGTTCGAAACTTTCAAATTTTTGTTCTAACCATATATACAAGTAGTTATAAACGCGCCACCGAGCGACCGGGGGTAAGAGAAAGAATATTCATATAAAATGTATACTACGCAATTTATCCGGTTTGCATGTCCAATGTATTTTCACTTTCACTCTTATAAATTTCGGTATTTCGCCATAGCCTCCTTGCTATGATGCCCACATGATGCCACAACCCGACCATGAAAAAATGCCCGGTCGGTGATAAAGAAAAAGCGTGACACTATTTTCTCTTTCCTCTTATAGGAATCGCAGTAAGACTATCTTCCTCTATCAAAGAGTTACAGGCCGTTAGTTCTAACTGACAGGCCGATATCGTCCGGCGGACTGATAGTCAGTGGGCCTCTTCAGACTTCACGCCTTTCGTGTGCATTATCATGAACCTTGTCGCAATGCAAGAAGATTGATATTGGGCTGTCGCGCGCGTCAGTTGGCATTTTTAGCGGTCTTCTGAAACGCCCGAAAAGTAGGCAGTTCTACTCTCCATTGACATGTAATAAGCTTCATTTATTTGTGACATTTGTAACTATTCAATATGAGCATGAGCGGCGACAAGGTGAGAGACTGATCAGCGAGTGCACATCGGAAGGTGCGGTGCACAGGTTTAATATATACCTATACGCTAGGTGACGCAAATACCACGATTTGTATTGAAACCAAGCGTGCCGACTTATTCATACAAAAGTTACGCATAATATAATTTTAAAATACTTATCCAGATAGGAAATATGTTCTTGCTTTTGGGTGCTCGCTATTATTGGGCTGTTGCAGTTAATTCTCATGCAACGAAGTATTTTTTAAGTTTTCACGGACGTCCGGCTGCAACAACCGGCGGCGTGGACTGTAACGAGCGATAGTCAACCTCGACGCTTGGTCGGGGTTCGGACACGCGAAGTAGATGCATTTGCGTCTTCTATGGTATATTTATTTCTGTGGTGCGGTGTAAAGTTTTGGTGCTTCGAGTTACTGCGTGGGAGGATTGACGTGAGAGAAGCCTTACGCTTGTGCTGCAGATACTTGAGGCAGGATTTAAAATGGTTGTAGGTAAATACTTTACGTTTTATCAGACTCCGATAACTGTTTATGTTAGGTAGGTTATAACACTTATAACAGTTATAACGTGGAGTTCGAAAGAAACGATAAATAATGTAAACAAATATGACAGATTCAACCTAATGCCGCGAGTTATACTACCATAGGCATAGTATATACAAGTAGCTAACATGAAAACGAGCGGCCGGGTAAGAGAAAGACATATTCATGTATGGCAGCATAATCCTTTTTGTCTTTCACTCATAAATTTCGATATTTCGCCATCGCCTCCTTGCTATGACGCCATAACCCGACCATGAAATAATGCCCGGTCGGTGATAAAGACAAAGCATGGTACTATTTTCTCTTTCCTCTTATAGGAATCGCAATAAGACTATCTTTCTCTATCAAAGAGTGTCATGCCCTTAAAACAAATATGATAGATTTTGTTGGCATTTGACGTATAACTCATTGTCACGGGATAGTCACGGGGACTTTGATACGCATAAATTTCAATGAAATCGGTTAAGTATAAGCATAGAGTAACTTATACTAGAGCGGTACTGTCATAGTAAATTTTGTAACCCCAGTAAATTCACTCCCATCTGTCGACACACTTTAAAACTAAAAATGAAGATTTATATAAATACGATAAAATATATATAAATATGGATAAATGATTTTTTTTATTTGCATTAATTATTTTTATGATTTTGACCCATGTTCTTTCACTGATATGCGTTAAAATTGTTAAATAACAAACGAAACCGTCAACGCCATCTATACCACAGTAGGCCAAAGCTAGTAGCGCCCTCTGAACGAGAATCAAATTTTCTTGATTTTCGAGGCACGTTTTTTCCTTAGACTGTATCCATCTATTACGGAGTTATATCTATCTTTGGTATAAGTGGTTGAAAAATCGATTGCAAGATTTGAAGCACTGTGGTATAGTGCTTCAAATCTATACTATACTAAATACAAAGGTAAGTATATACGGGGTCAAGCTAAATAAAACCGTTTAATAATAATAAAACCGTTTAATAATAATAAAACCGTTTAATAATAATAAAACCGTTTAATAATAATAAAACCGTTTAATAATAATTCTTAACTCTGGCAACATCGACAATCAGTCGTCAACAAGATGTTTGTGGCGGCAAAAGAATGTCTCACTTTTTAAGGTAATAAAGGTTTTTAGGGTTCCGTACCCAAAGGTTAAAAACGGGACCCTATTACTAAGACTCCGCTATCCGTCTGTCCGTCCGTCTGTCCGTCTGTCTGTCTGTCACCAGGCTGTATCTCATGAACCGTGATAGCTAGACTCCCATACAACAAACGTGATTTTTTTGCTGTTTTTGTTTCGTAATGGTACGGAACCCTTCGTGCGCAAGTCGCGACTCGCACTTGGCCGGTTTTTTTAATAAATCTGCTCTGCCCTTCGCGGCGTGGGACTGCGTTTAGCTGCATACGCTTAGCCTGTGCATGCATGTATAAATCTCAATTTCACGGACACCATTTCCCGTTGCTATTCAAACATCAAAGGCGTTTAATCCTCGAGGAGTGCATATTATGTGTCGGGACACTCGGGACTTGTTTTTTTTTTTTTTTTTTTTTTTTTTATAAAGAGAACATTCATTAATTTCGTAACAAAAATTTCGCCAAACTGTGTAACAGTTTGTTGGCGGTGCGCTCTTATTATTATTTTATCTTACCTAATACGTACTTATTGATTAGTGTGATTAAAATTACAACATTAAAAGTTAGTTTTATGCATAACAGATGCAATGCGCATGCATCCCTGGAGTGCATACTAGTATGTACCTAAAACAAGCTCCCACAGAAGTGGCCAGAAATTCAAACAGTAACTGGTAAAGTTAACACTTCACCTAGCTTTAACTACACTAAACACAAGTAACAATATTGTGATATATATATATATACTAACAATGGCTTTCAGAATAGTTATTTAACAACACACAACAATTTATAACAATGACGCACAAAATATAAACTACAAGTGCAGTTATTTCTAGGTTTTCGTGTGTACCGTTGCAAAGGTTCTTGATAATGGTTGTGCCGTTATCGATAATGTTCCCCGTTTACTATGGGGAATGTTCTCGCGATGCCACGCACTCCACGCAGCGATATTACATCAGGCCGGCCCACAAAGTACGTTGACAACATTCCTACGTTAATGTCAGTGTATTAAGAGGCGTTTAAATATTTTTGAAACGTTGGCCAGTAAACATGTTTGTGAACTAGATCGTACTAGCCACAGTTCGAACTATAACCACAGAATAATAGTACTAAGTACAGAAGTTATGCGTCTATTACGACAGATATGACCGCTAGGTGGCGCAAGCGCGAGCAGGCGTCCGTTCCGTAGCGGTGCGCGGGAACTACTATGGCTAGACATAGACACCAAAATTGGTGTGGACCGCATGTACTTGTAGCGACGCGACGTAATCGCGGAGTGAGCCACGCCTGCTATAACCTTTTCCGAGAGGCTCGGCAAAAGTACAAGTACTTCTGAATGACGACCTAAGCTAAGCATACCTAGCATTAATAGGGAATATTACGCGAAACTCTGCATAGAGGGCGCCACTACCACAATCTGAGGGTCTATCGCGAAACAAGAAGGCAAATGGCGAAATTTCGGATTCCCGTTTCCCGGTAGGTCCTCTGTAAACAAACCGCCTTGATGCATAAATGTCATATTTTATTATCCCCGAAAACTTGTCAAAATATGTTAAAGGTACAGTACCTATGTAATGTGTGAAGTTACTCTATGGTTTACTAACAAAGGCTAGTGCTGCACTGCACTCTGGTGGCAAAACATTGCAGTAATATCCCCTATTAGCGTTGAAAATCTTAACTAAAGCCGTAGAAATAATTTCCAGACTTTACGATACAACTAGAAGTTGAAGGGTTACACTGACAGTTGTTAGAACTATTAATTTGCTATTAACACACTGCTTTCCGTAGACTCCGCATCAAGCAGCGTATGTACTTGTGATCCTACTAAAGCGCTTAGTCCCCGGCAAGCTTAGTTACGCTCTCATTTTAAAACGAGTAGCTAGTTTGCTCTGAAACTTTGTACTTACAATAGGATAAGGTATATCTATGTCTGTATTTAGTTTATGTAGCTTCAGATATCATAGTTAAAAAATACAGCTAATTTAAGTTTTTCATGTAAAACTTATTTCGTTTGTTTTATAAACTGGAGCTATATAAACTAATTACAGACCTAGATACATCTCATGTCATTGTATGTCCAAGGTTTCATTACAATCCAACACGTAGTTTTAAAATGAGAACGAAACTCCGTTTGTATGTGCAGGTGATTCGGCCGAGCTTTCCGGGGACTTGAATTAGTTACTCGTAGATAGCGCTGAGCTCGTTAGATGAAAATGTTTGAAAGCGGCATCATGCCTGCGCCGCGCCCCCACAGAATAAGTAATAGTATTATCATACAAAACGGCCACGCACCGCCCCGCCCCGACTCGAATTACCTCGCCCCGCGACAGTAGATTGACGACCGTTTGCCGACCGCTCAGTACTATTTTTAAGCAACGTAAACTATGACGCATGACGCGTGTACAGTACAGACGTACCGTTCACACATAGAAACGCAAGTGATTTTTGATGTATAGCGTGTCCGCCCTGTGCTTACGCCGTCTCTGTATAATTTGCGTACAAAGCACGTTCTGCTTGTCCTTTAGAATTGGTCACCGCCGTAGCCGGGTGGTCTAGTGGCCATGCAGGACCTTAGCCGCGTATGCTGAAGACGATGGTTCGACTCCGTATAGACACTTTTTGTTTAGTGTATGACATCTATTTCAGTTTACAATAGGGATAAAAATTCCGGAAAAAATCAAATGCTTTTTTCGGGAATTTTACAAAATTTCGTTCTTTTCGGTTTTATTTTTCAGTTCTATTCAGAAAAAATAATTAGTCAATGCCATAAACAAACACATTAGACATGAAACCTTAACCTACCTGTTTGAATTCCTAATTAAGTATATTGAAAAATACAGAAGTTTAAAAAAAACTTGTTTTTTTTTCAGCTTTATTCTTTTTTTCGGAAGTATTGTAACTGAAATTTGCATTGTTTTTTTCGAAAGAAACTTTAAAAAAACAAGCCGTTTTGAAATTTTCCCGGTTTTTTCAACGGTAGTTTACCTATACAATGTATAGTGATCTGCGAGTACAAAAGATACTTGTAATAGCTGTGAAGCTGTGATCTAATTGCACAAAAGGCCACGTGTGAACGATACGAGTTAGTGGGCGTATGCTTCGAGCCTGTCATTTCAGCAATGAATATAATATATAGATAATAGTTAGTGCTGCCTCACACAGCTAATGACATTCATTGTACATGACTTCAATAAACTAATATGACATTGTCAAGTACTGCCATAGACAGTAGACAAGATGGCGCTGGTCGCTGCTGCAAAGGCTGCGTTCAGCTTACCGTTGGGCCGTGTTGTACGGCTGCGAACGTGACCCAAAATGGTCCCGCCGGAAGATCAGCGCTGACTTTCGGGTCAGCATTATGCTGAGGCGAGACCATTTTCGTGATAAACTTTAACTCCTACCTATTTTATAAACGCTTATAGTTTTAGTTATACTTCTGTATGTAGTTTTAGTTTTAAATTTATCACGAATAAAACATTTGATTCTGATTCTGATTCTAAACTGTGGAATAAACAGCGGTATTTCCGGATGGTCACGTTCTTAAGATAAGATGTAATGTTTTGAAAAGATGTGGATGTGTTACCGGTCCCATATTGGGATCATCATCATCATCATCATATCAGCCCTCTATCGCCCACTGCTGAGCATAGGCCTCTCTTCCAGTACGCCACTTGTCCCGGTCCTGAGCTAATCTCATCCAGAAGTGACCCGCAACCTTCCGGATGTCGTCCACCCAACGAGCCGATGGACGCCAGGGGCTTCTTTCATTCGAAAGCGGCCACCATTCCGTTAACATTTTAGTCCACCTGCCATCACTCTGCCTAGCAACATGTCCCGCCCAGGTCCATTTTAGTTTGGTAATGGCGAAACCAACGTCTTGCACCTTGGTGCGTCGACGGATCTCGACATTCCTTACTCGATCTTGAAGCTTGATACCGAGCATGGCGCGCTCCATGGCTCTCTGTGCTACGCGGATTTTATGCACAGCCTCCTTAGTGAGCGTCCATGTCTCGGCACCGTATGTCATGGTGGGCAGGACACATTGGTTGAAGAGGCGAGTTTTCAGGCATTGTGGAATATTAACAGGTTTCAGGATGTCCGCTAATTTATTAAATGCCGCCCAACCCAGCTGGATTCTCCTGGAGATCTCCTTCTGCTGCTGTGCTTTGTCAAATGATAGAATATGTCCAAGATACAAGTATTGCTCGACCATCTCTAGCATTTCGTTCCCAACCTTAATGATTGGAATCAAATTACCGGGGATGTTCGTCATAACCTTAGTCTTGGACATATTCATCTTAAGACCTATCTTCAAAGAAGCATATTGGGATACCCTCCTCCAATTGAGGGGGGATTTAAATCTCGGGGCAGAGCTGTATGGTTTCAGCCGGCGTAGCTTTATTTGACGTTCATAAGCGCGTTGTAATATGCCTACTTGAATAATAAACTATTTTTACTTCTTTATCTTTATCTTGAACCAGAAAATAGCGTACTCCCATCTTAAAGGCCGGCAACGCACTTATAGCCCCTTTGGTGTTGTGGGCGTCCGTGGGCGACGGCTATTGTATACTAATAGGCGTTCCGTCTGCTAAATGTGCCTACTTCTACTTACATCATAAAAAATCTCTCAAAGCTTCCTAAGTTCGGTAAGTAAGTAAATATTCTTTATTGTGCACCATATAGTTAAAAAAAAAACACAGAAAGCGAAATACAAGCTTAAGATTAGGTAACAACAGGCGGTCTTATCGGTACTGTTTTAACAAATGTAATTCTAGCTGTCTACAACATTTTAATAGTACATTATTGTCGAGGCTCGGAAGTGGCTACTTGCTGGCTGAGGATTCGTTTTAAATGGACTTGGGATAAATTCACTGCCATCTATCGACATACTTTAAAACTAAAAATGAAGATTTATAAAAATACGTTAAAATGTATTTAAATATGGATAAATGATTTTTGTTATTTGCATTAATTATTTTTATATGATTTTGACCCATGTTCTTTCACTGGTATGCGTTGAAATTATAAATAACAAACGAAACCGTCAACGCCCTCTATACGAGAGTAGGCCAAAACTAGTGGCGCCATCTGATCGAGAATCAAATTTTCGTGATTTTCGAGGCACTTTTTTTCCTTAGACTGTATCCATCTATTACGGAGTTATATCTATCTTTGTCAAGACTGAAATTGAAAATGCATTAGTTTCATGCCAGCGCCACACTTCGCTGTATTCCGTGTTGCATCCCTTTTGTTTTGTATGTCAAATTACAAAAATTCAAAAATGCCTTGTTGACAGGCCCAAAGATTAAAATCATGGATACTGTATAAAGGAGCCAAATCTCTATGTATGAAAAGTGTCCATCAAAAAACAGTAATTAGGCGGCGCCACCATACACCGAAATACTACCAAAAACAACCTACGTAATTTGGTCGGGTTATTTGTTGCCTTATATGGTTCATGTTATACTCATGTCCCAGAGCCTAACTAGCGCCACCGGAGAGATTAGGAACTATTATTTAAAGCTTAACGCGGTCACTTTTACAACAATTCTGCCATAAGAGATTGCGATCCTTTCTATACCATCCATAATTAAAATGACACTGTCTCATAATACCTAAAATTCTCGATTGTAACAAGAATGTCATATAAATATGAAAGAAAAAGTGACGAAGCCCTCCAGCGGTGGTTAATAGAACCTATTTAAAGTGAAAAAAATCATAAAAGGAGATGCTTCACTAATTGGCTTTCAGCATTTCAAGCAATTCAATTCTCAGAACTAACATCATATTCGGTTTTTAATATTGTAATAATTGAAAGCCGTACTCGAGCTGCTATTTCGAGCTCTGGTAAGCCCCAGACTAGGACAACATAAGTCAAATACTAATAGGCTTAAATACGAAGTGGCTTTGTGCATGGGCGTAGGCATGTAGGAGCAGGGGGGGGGGAGGAAGCCAACTTCAACTTGCCCCCCCCCCCCTTAGTTCACTGGAACCGCCCTTGGCTTTGAAGGCTGTAGACCCCGCGAGCTTTAAAAAAGTTAAAAATAAAAATACTTCGTTGAGTCATTAAGTCATTATCACAGCGAACTCACAATTGTCTTAAGTGTCACGCAGACCCTACTGTCGCTTAAGTCCTTTGTACCAATTTCTGCCATTTTGAAAAAACAAAACGACAGATCGGGGAAATCCTGAAGAAAGGCCAGGTCAAGAGCACCCTAAACCGGCGAGCGTGTATGAGGAATGTTATGAAAGTGAAGGAAGCGAAAGAGGTATGTCAGGATCGTAGCAAGTGGAAATCCGTGGTCTCTGCCTACCCCTCCGGGAAATAGGCGTGATTATATGTATGTATGTAAAACGACAGAATAGTTATATCTAACTATCGAACATCCTCACAAAATTTTACGATAATCAGACGAGAACATCTACGAAAACATTTCTGTCCATGCTGAGACGGAGACCTTCGATAACACTCGGTCAAATAAGTTGGCTGCTAGAATTAGTTCCATGCATGAATTTATT
Source organism: Cydia strobilella (assembly GCF_947568885.1). Classification (NCBI taxonomy): domain Eukaryota; kingdom Metazoa; phylum Arthropoda; class Insecta; order Lepidoptera; family Tortricidae; genus Cydia; species Cydia strobilella. The sequence continues at coordinate 60,452,381 of NC_086068.1, forward strand.
TTTATTTTTGGATTCATAATTTATATCGTTGGAACACCGGAAATGATAAAAATACTTTTGTAAACCTTAACATTATTTTATTAAAAAATATTAAAAATGTTGAAAATTTTTGAGCGGTTGCAACGCTCATAATTTTTGGCGCGAACTCGACAGAGCGTGATGACGTCACACGTTGGGCGGCCCAACTGACGTTTGCTACTAATGACACTAATCTGTCGAACGCGTGACGTCACGTGGCGTTTCGAGCGTTTCGCTCACTAGCTTTTCGCGGGCAAATTTTTGTACTTTTAATTTATAATGCATTTGTAACATGATATAACGGTAACAAACATCCGAATAAAACATATTTTGTTCAAATATAAACTTCATGCATGAGGCTAATTGTGTAACCCTGAAGAAATGTACTGAATTCTACAATTCAGTCGAACGGAAATATAATTTGTATAAAGCTAATGAAATGGCTCCAAGTTGGCGCATAGATAAATCAATCCTCATAGAATTATATTCCAGGAAACATTTTATTGGTTTAGGTTACATAGATTTATTAGAGTTAGCGGAACTTGCACTATCCCACTAACCCGGGGTTAACCGGTTAAACCTGGAGTTACCATGGTACCAGTACAATTCGACACTGGGTCACAGAATATATAAAAGTACTAGGTACAGAAGATTCACTCCCTAACAAAACGCGACTACTAGTTACGCGTAGGGTTGCCACCCATACTATAATATATAGTATCGTACTATATTTTAGTCACTTGTACTATATATTATACAAAAACAATATAGTACGAAAAATACTATATTTTCATCACTCAAGAATGGGGTATACAAATGTCACCGATATCGCATCGTATGCGACTTGGATTTTTAATTCGCCTCAAATCGGCTTTATTTTTTTTTTCAAATTTTCCAGTAAATACTATATTTTTTCAATATTTTGACAAAAATACTATATGTGTATAGAAAAAAGGTGGCAACCCTAGTTACGCGCAAGGCGGCGCAAGCGCGTACAGACGTCCGTTCCATAGCCACAGAATAAGTAATAGTATTATCATACCATAGCGGTGTGCGGCAATTACTATGGCAAAACCTCAAAATTGAGGCGGCCGCAGGTACTTGTAGCGACGCGACGAATTCGCGGAGTGAGACACGCCTGACTGGGTTAACGGTTTAACGGATTATCCCCGGGTTAGTGGGATGGTGCAAGTGGCGCTTAGTGACAATTGCGTACCTAATAGTATTTTGTGCAACCTTGTTTACCACATGAAGTTGTAACAAACAGGAGGGCTATGATGGTATAAATGATATAGTTGTATAAGTGATGATAAAAGTAACATCTAGCGTTTTAAAATGAGAGCGGAACTACGTTTGTATGGAGAACCGAGCTTGCCGGAGACCCTTAAATATGTCAGTAGTGTTGAAAAAACCGGGAAAATTAGGTTGCATGTCTAATGAGTTTGTTTATGGCATTGACACTGTCATCACTCATCAGTGACGTATTTAATTTTTCTAAAATCTAAATAGAACTGGAAAAAAACCGAAAAGAATGAAATTTTGTAAAATTCCCAAAAAAAACCTTATATTTTTTCCGGAATTTTCATCCCTAGTCAGTAGTCGCACGCAAAATTCCGGGCCCTATATATTTTTTTTATACCACGTCGGTGGCAATCAAACATACGGCCCGCCTGATGGTAAGCAGTTACCGTAGCCTATGGACGCCTGCAACACCGGATATATTACACGCGCGTTGCCGACCCTTTAAAAACCTGTACACTCCTTTTTTGAAGAACCCCATACTGTAGCCCCCATATTACTCTTGAACACAAACAGAGCCTGCGGAATTACGAAACACGACTGCATTCCGATTCCTAATATGCGCTGTGACAACAGTGATTCATGTTTAGAGCATGCCACTCGCCTCGCCCGGAATACTCACAGTTATACCGGTTAACCCCGGGTTAGTGAATGGTGCAAGGGGTCTAATCAACACCCGTCCGGTCACAGCTTCAAAGTTTTGTATGAGCGTTTAATTGCTAGAAACTCGGTTAATCAAAATGCAGTCCATATCACGAATATGAAATAGGAACATAACTTAGTGAACTTAGTCACAGGGCGGACACGCTATACATCAAAAATCACTTGCGTTTATATGTGTGAACGGCAGGCACGTCTTTGCAGGCGTTGCGTCATAGTGTGAGTAAGTTGTTTAAAAATAGTACTGAGCGGAGCGTTCGCCAAAAGGACGTCAATCTGGTGTCGCGGGGCGAGGTAATTCGAGTCGGGGCGGGGCGGTGCGTGGCCGTTCTGTATAAAGGCTAGCGGCCACTAGGCTCGCCGAAGCGGATCGCAATAATTCGCCTTCTATACATTTACTATGAAACTGCGTCTATTGACGAAGAGCCGCGGCGCGTCGAATCGAATTTACCATTCATAGTAAATGTATAGAAGGCGAATTATTGCGATTCGATTCGATTCGCCTCGGCGAGTCTAGTAGACGCCAGCCTTTATAATACTATTACTTATTCTGTGGTTATAGTAAACTAAGGGTCACTTGCACCATTCCACTATTCCGGGGTTAACCGGTTAAACGTGGAGTTACTATGGTTGCCAGTATAATTTGACACTGGGTTAACGGTTTAACCGCTTAGCCCCGGGTTAGTGGGATGGTGCACGTGGGCCTAAGATCTGACAATTCTAATACCTTATTTTAAAAGAAATAAGGGATACCAGTGTGGTCATAATTAAACTCTTTATTACATGTACAGTCGCCATCGGATATATCGGAGCTGCCGAGGTGCTCAAAAATATCTAAACAAGCACTCAAACGCAGAGGCGTGTTCAGATATTTGTGTGAACCTTGGCCGCTCCGATATATCTAATGGCGACTGTACGAAATGAACATAAAATAACTTAGTTAATATATAAACTAACTTATGTATAAAATAACACTAAATTCGAACTGAAAACTAATACTAAAACACGACTAAAAAGTTTGGGCCATTTGGCATGGTGCCGAGGATGCTGGCAGCATTTCCCCGCTGTATTGCGATGCTAATACGTTTCACGAGAAAGCTGCCAGCTCTTTGGTCACCCAGTGTAGTCGAGCAATCTCTTGGAGAAGGATAACTGTTTGAAGTGTTGTAGAGCATAATAATATAGATTTTTTTGTCTATTCAAAATGGCGGACCCGTGAAGTCTAGATCTCACAGAGCCCCTAAGTGAATTAATTAGGTACAATTAATAGCGTAACATAATCACCTCTAGAGTTACAAGGTCCAGAGCGAGGTATAGAGATAATTACTCACGGAAATACGACCTGCAGCAGAAAAATACAGGACGCTTTTATTAATCTACTAGCTTTGCCCGCCACTTCGTCTGCGTGGACTTAGTAACCGCAGTTAGAGCAGAGAATCCATACTAATATTATAAATGCGAAAGTCTGTCTGTCTGTCTGTGTGTTCCCTCTTCACGCTTAAACCGCTGAATCGATTTAGATGAAATTTGGCATAGAGATAGATTGAGTCCCTGAGAAGGACATATGATAGTTTTTATCCCGAAAATCATCCCTTAAGAAAGTAAAAAGCGGGGTGGAATTGAGATAATTAATGAAGTGTCTGCTAATTTGTGTGCATAATATGCTCAAATTGAATAATTGCTATAAGATTTTCTCCAGGCGCTATTCTTACTCTAGCTGGGGTTACCAAGTCCACGCAGACGAAGTCGCGGGCAAAAGCTAGTAAGTAATAGTATTATCATACAGAACGGCCACGTTACCTCGCCCCGCGATAGCAGATTGACGGCCGTTTGCCGACCGCTCAGTACTATTTTTAAGCTATGGTTAGCTTAGGACACGCTACACATCAAAAATCACTTGCGTTTCTATGTGTGAACGGCACGTCTGTACACGCGTCATGCATCATTGTGTAAGTTGCTTAAAAATAGTACTGAGCGGCCGGCAAACGGCCGTCAATCTGCTATCGGGGGGAGAGGTAATTCAAGTCGGGGCGGTGCGGTGCGTGGCCGTTCTATTACTTACTATTTCTTATTCTGTGATACGTGTCTTCAAATCAGTCTCAGCAAGGAGCTATTGTAAATACAGTGGAGCAGAGTGCCGGTTATGGTGTGGAAGTTTGGCTGGTCAAAAGATTGGGCTATTGCTGAGAGTCCGGACACGAGCTATGACAATGCTTACACTCGTTATAAAGGCAGGCGGTGACTCGCCGCTGACTTGATGGGCCCCTGAAACTGCAGTCGTAAAGAAGACCAGGAGCAACACCGGTGTGAGCGGCTCAGGTCATTAATATTTTTTCATATTGAACTGTTACGCCTTAGAGGATGTCATCATCATCATCATCATGTCAGCCGATAGACGTCCACTGCTGGACATAGGCCTCCCCCAAGGCTCGCCACTCCGACCAATCCTGTGCCGCTCGCAACCACCGAATTCCCGCGACCTTCACCAAGTCGTCGCTCCATCTCGTTGGAAGCCTACCGGCAGTTCGTCTTCCGGTACGCGGACGCCACTCCAGAACCTTCCGGCCCCACCGGCCATCAGTTCCGCGAGCAATGTGCCCCGCCCACTGCCACTTAAGGTTTGCAATTCTGCGAGCTATGTCGGTGACCCTAGTTCTACTGCGGATATCATCATTTCTGACTCTATAACCAAACGGAATAGCCATTAACAGGCTTTCCCCTCTGTCGAAAATAGGCGGGCCAATGGTCATACACAATGTATTGATTGACGCTTATCTGACATGGCTATTTTTACGTTACGTATACATTTGACGTGCCCCTCCCAATTACAGACAAGGCGTCTAAGAATTTTTTTTATAAAAAATAGTACTTAGTCAAGAATGTTAAAGTTCACATCCGAATAGGTCTGTCCAGTCTTGTATAGACAGACTAGTTACATGCAATATTTTGTAAACTTTCATCGGAGCGTATAATTTATTCCACGGTTACGAGTGTTACGACTAACTGAGTGTGTTCGTCGAATTTGCGCGTTAACCGATTAACTACCATTGTTCATACTGTTAACTGACCTTAAGCCCTATTTTTAATGGCATAAGGTACAGCAATGATTAGCCCCCTCTGAATTAGAATGGGATAGTCGACCATGTCTAACCCTTTTATTACTTCTAAACTGGCGCATCAAACTACTACTGGTGCAAAAAAAATACCGCTAAGTTATACTTGGACTATTGTTTGACCATTTGAGCACGCTGGGTTTTTTGGATGCTGTGAAGTGTCAACTCGACAATGATGTAACCGTGTGTCAAGCCCGGGTTTCCATATTGAGTTTCATGGCTATATAGTAGATAGTATTTATTGTGGACTAGCTTTTGCCCGCGACTTCGTCTCCGCGGACTTAGTAACAGCAGCTGAAGTAAGTATAGCGCCTGGAAAAATTCTCATAGCAATCTAAATTTGAGCATATTATGCACACAAATTAGCAGGCACTTCGTTAATAATCTCAATTCCACCCCGCTTTTTACTTTCTTAAGGGATGATTTTCGGGATAAAAACTATCCTATGTCCTTCTCAGGGACTCAACCTTTCCTATGCCAAATTTCATCTAAATCAGGTTCAGTGGTTTAAGCGTGAAGAGGGAACACACAGACAGACAGACAGACAAACAGACTTTCGCATTTATAATATTAGTATGGATTTCAGCCGTTACCACAGACCGTCAGCACTCCGCACATTCTATTGAATGCCTCCTTTAAGCGCATGGCACACGTACATGCGAATCGGATGAAGTGTCACAGGGCGGACACGCTTCTAAAAATCACTTGCGTTTCTATGTATGAACGGCACGTCTGTACACGCGTCATAGTGTGAGTAAGTTGCTTAAAAATAATATTGAGCGGTCGGCAAAAGATCGTCAATCTGCTGTCGCGGGGCGAGGTAATTCGAGACGGGGCGGGGCGGTGCGTGGCCGTTCTGTATGATAATACTATTACTTATTCTTTAGCAGTGTGCCATGCGCCTTAATGCACAATGTGATGCATAGACTGCATAGTCAACATTCTACCCAGCTCCCAAAAAGCCTTCTCCAAGAACAAACGTGCTAATCTACAGCCAATCATGATTTGTTATTATTACCCTTCGCAGGGCCGCCATCTTGCCCATGACTCATTATGCTGAGTCACATAAACCACATATTGACACTATCGGTTTCTATCAATACAATACTCGAATGTCCACAACCTAATATGGATTGTGTTTATTGTTTTTGGACATAAGTCACATAACCAAAGTACTTATGGATTTACTCATGTGTATTACGATGTGAAAAATCATGAGCAAACTTTTTCCACAGATCTACTTAGATTGACACCACATTGACACTTACGCTTAAGAATGCATCGACCGTCTAGTGGCGCCCTCATTAAGGGAATTGTGTTTTCTATTTTCTAATAAACCAATTAATTACCATCTTACCATCAGGCGGGCCGTATTCTCGATTGCCACCGACGCGTCGCAATTTTTTTTATGTATGTTATTATTATTCGATGTTTTTTTTAAAACACTAATTACGGTAGATATATCATAATGAAATGTTTTAATAGGTATTAGATAGTAAGTTAAACATTTTTGTTGTGTCTTAACAGGGTGTCATGAATTGACTTACTTAGTGCCAGTTGCACCATCCGCACTTGACAGACTGATCAACGTCACCCGGCGCGCCGCGGCGGTTTACTATGAAACTTTCCATACAATAAAATTTAGCGAACGATGACAAACAGTTTGATGCAACCGACCCTTAATCTGTAACATCTTATGTAAAGCCTGACCAGTAATATATGATCATTGTCAAGATGGCGCTGTTATTCTCATGTATAGGGTGACAGTTCAGAATAGTCACTTCTTCTTCTTCTTCTTTCCCTGTCCCCTTTATTTGGGGTCGGGCCTCCTCACTCTTCTGCGCCAAGCAACTCTGTTTTGGGTTGTCTCTTTTGACATCTGGGATCTTTTGAGGTCTCTTTCTATGTTTGACCACCAGGTCGACGGACGGCGGCCTGGGCCTCTCTTCTGTTCTGGAATTTTTAATGCGACTTTGACGACATGATCATCACTACGCCTGTTCACGTGGCCGTACCACCTAAGACGATTTTCAGTGAGTTTTTCGGTGATTGGTGCAACTTTAAAGCTCCCCCGTATATACTCGTTGCGAACTTTATCCAATCGGGTCACACCTCCCGCCCATCTCAACATTTTCATCTCGGCTACATGACAGTTCAGAATAGTATGAAAAAAATAGTTTCAGTGAAATTCCGCAACATGGCGCGTGATCATATATTCCTGGTCAGGCTTAATTATGTTCATCACTGCAATAAATGAAATATGAAATAAAATTCAGTAGGTATATTACTATTGTTGTGCTACTGATTCCCGAACCTTTGGTCTTTGTCACATAAACTGATATAGATATCATTACACTACGGGATAACGCGAGGAAGAGAGATATCATACACTAATAAACTAAAGCAAAAGGGACCATATCCACCGGTCCAACGGGCTTTGTCACATAGTTTTATTTTGCTTATTTTATGCTTTATCACCTAAATGTGACGTTTTCAATCAAAAAGTACCACATTGTCGCTTGTCGATAAGGTTGATTTCTAATTGAAGTTATATGGAAAAATAGCGCCTTACTGACAAGCGACAACAAGTACCCTTTTGGTTGAAAATGGCACAAATGTGGCCCCCATTAGCCGTTAGGCTAAGCGGGACCCTTATACACCCCATGCCTACGGAGCCCTAAAATTACAATATAAAAGGTCCACTCACCAACACATGTCCGAAAGTTTAGGCCGACGAGTTGCTTCAGCGATATAGGCCTCGAGAGCCGTATGTAGGAGCTGCCGTTGAAATAGGCCTCGGGCCTCTCGGAGGGGCCGAGCGGGGTCGCGGCCTGGGCTCCTATCCATAACAGGAGGCTGAATCCTGTAACAAATAATCACATGTAAATTGTATATACAGATGTCAATCACAATGAAAAAATCAACGATGATACGTCCCACAATAAAAAACCAGCCAGGTGCGAGTCGGACTCGCCCACCGAGAGTTCCGTACAAATTTAAGTTTTTTAGGGTCTGTCTGTCACCTGATTTAGTTGAAATTTAGTATAGAGATAGTTTGAGTCCCGGGGAAGGTCTTAGGATAATTTTTATCCCAGAACTCACCCCTTATAGGAGTGAAAAGGGGGATGGAAGTTGATTCCCCATATAGAATCAATAAAAAGCAGATTGGATAAAAATAAGCTCCCCAAATTACTTATTTCACGCAAACGAAGTCGCGGGCAAAAGCTAGTCATTATCATAAAGACGGGGTACCTACAGCCATAAGGGCAGTGTACCACTCACCGTCAGGTTCCGTATGTAAATGTAGCTATCAATAGTTGATTCCCCATATAGAATCAATAAAAAGCAGATTGGATAAAAATAAGCTCCCCAAATTACTTATTTCACGCAAACGAAGTCGCGGGCAAAAGCTAGTTATTATCATAAAGACGGGGTACCTACAGCCATAAGGGCAGTGTACCACTCACCGTCAGGTTCCGTATGTAAATGTAGCTATCAATAGACAGGTGCCAGATCTGCAGGTGATTTCAAGGCCGCGCTGTGGCCTTTTCTTGCGAACTTTACCGTTATTATTACTTATTATACCACACTTTATACAATTGTTTGATAAGCGCTGGTGGCCTAGCCCTAAGAGCGTGCGACTTTCAATCCGGAGGTCGCGGGTTCAAACCCCGGCTCGTATCAATAAATTTTTCGGAACATGTACGAAATATCATTTGATATTTACCAGTCGCTTTTCGGTGAACGAAAATATCATGAGGAAACCGGACTAATCCTAACAAGGCCTAGTTCTCCCTGGGTTAAAGGGTCAGATGACAGTCGCTTTCGCAAAAACTAGTGCCTACGTCAATTCTTCACATCTTATCTCAAAAATCTATATAAAATACTAGGTGTATGGTACCTAGTACTTCGGTGTATGGTGGCGCCGCCTATTTACTGTTTTACAAGCTTTTTATTAACTTGCAATGTACCTATGTAAGTATTGTATGTAACATGTTTGTAAGGGTCAAATCTTGCAAGTTAAATTTTACCCACTTCCCGGTTTCCGTTGAAGCTGAAAATTTGCATACATATGTAAGTCGTGTGACAATGCAATATTATGGTACCATCGAGCTGATCTGATGATGGAGACAGGAGGTGGTCATAGGAACTGTTATAAAACAACGCAACCTGATTGTGTTTGTGGTTTTTAGAATGGTCTCGATGAGTATTAATTGTTCGTAGAAAGAAGAGTACGGTCAGCGATCAAAGCTTGTACCAAAAATGAAAATTTGCCAAAAACTTATTTGATGGACAGTTTTCATATATAGATTTTACTCCTTTTACTTCTACACCCCTGGTCGCTCGGTTTAATGTCTATAAGTACTTGTATATACATTCATAAAAGTCTACTAAAGTTGACAATCCGTTTGTCCCTTTCCATCGTACCAATAAGTCGAAAAGGGACCAACGATTATTAGCGGCTTGTCAACTTTAGTAAACGTTTATGAATAAGGGGATATGTCTATGCACACAGCCATAAGTGCGACCGAGATGGCGATTCAGTCGTGAACGACACGTTAAGTTTCGAGAAGTCGTTACGCCAAATCCTAACAAAAAACCGGCCAAGTGCGAGTCGGACTCACGCACCGAGGGTTCCGTACTTTATAGTATTTGTTGTTATAGCGGCAACAGAAATAACAACTGAAAATTTCAACTGTCCAGCTATCACGGTTCATGAGATACAGCCTGGTGGCAGACGGACAGACAGACGGACAGCGGAGTGTTAGTAATAGGGTCCCGTTTTTACCCTTTGGGTACGGAACCCTAAAAACTGATTAGTGGTGGTCCTTATGTGGTTGTAACAAGGTTCCCAATTGATCAATAACAGTTGCTGTTGCTATGACCGGTTCACCGCGGTTAATACACGGCTAGTATTGCATACACGCTAACCGAACCGGTAGGTTAGTGTTTAACCTCCTTTTTTGGACGTCGGTTGGAAATTAGTGTTGCGTTACATTGACCGTTGATGTTGTAGTGTATTGACGCTTCGAGCGCTTGCGTCATGGTGACGTCACTGACAGTTAGGGCCAGTCGATATTATGCCGTGAGCAGAGCCGGACGTACCGCGTGATGTTTGTGTTGGCGAATCGTTGGAAATACATTACATCGTATGATATACTGAGGTAAATACAGTACATTACAGATGTATACTATGATCACAGGGCGGACACGCTATACATCAAAAACCGGCCAAGTGCGAGTCGGACTCGCGTTCCAAGGGTTCCGTACATTACACAATTTAAACAATGTATTTTTTATGTGAAACGTGAGTGAAATCCCGTAGGGGTCGGATCAAAAACTAAGTAATTAAGTCCGACTCACGCTTGACTGCAATTTCTAATAGGTTTTCCTGTAATCTATAGGTAAATATCTATTTTGTGTATTTTTTTCAAAATTTTAGACCCAGTAGTTTTGGAGATAAAGGGGGGGGGGGATGGTAATTTTTTGTCTATTTTCTTGAATAACTTCTAAATTGTTCATCCTAAAATTATAAAAAAAATATATTTGAGATTCTCACAATGAGCTCTTTCATTTGATATATAACACGATATAGTTTGAAAAACTTTATTTTTAATTTTCTCATTTACCCCCCAAAAGTGGCCCCCATGTTTAAAATTCATTTGTTTACGTTACATGTCCGTCTTTGGGTCACAAACATATATGTATACCAAATTTCAACTTAATTGGTCCAGTAGTTTTGGAGAAAACTGGCTGTGACAGACGGACAGACAGACAGACGCACGAGTGATCCTATAAGGGTTCCGTTTTTTCCCCTTTGAGGTACGGAACCCTAAAAATTAGTATTATCATACAGAACGGCCACGCACCCCGCCCCGACTCGAATTACCTCGCCCCGCGACACCAGATTGACGGCCGTTTGCCGGCCGCTCAGTACTATTTTTAAGCAACTTACTCACACTATGACGCATGATGCGTGTGCAGACGTGCCGTTCACACATAGAAACGCAAGTGATTTTTGATGTATAGCGTGTCCGCCCTGTGTCAGAAGTTCAAAACCTGCATAATGCGCACCTGAAAAACCGAAATGTAGGGTATAGTTCCGCCGAACATCCGGTATCCGGTCAAAGAAGAATACGTTGCATCTCTAGTAGTTATTCAGTATTAGGTATACTACTATAGTCCACGCTTGAAGCCCCGAGCATCGGTTAGCCGAGGTATAGTGTTTCATTGTAACGTGTAACTAAATATTGGCTTATCGCTGGCGTACGTACTAGGCGAGAAACAAGGCCACTAAGTACCTAAGACCTAGATCTTGATATAAAATCAAAAACATTAAAAACATTTATCGTCTTGGCCCAACCAAAGAGGATATAATAAGATAGAGCGGTACTGTTATAGTAAATTTTGTAACCCCAGTAAATTCACTGTCATCTGTCGACACACTTTAAAACTAAAAATAAAGATTTATAAAAATACGATAGAATGTATTTAAATATAGATAAATGATTTTTTATATTTGCATTAATTATTTTTATGATTTTGACCCATATTCTTTCACTGATATGCGTTAAAATTTTATATAACAAACGAAACCGTCAACGCCCTCTATACGAGAGTAGGCCAAAACTAGTGGCGCCATCTGATCGAGAATCAAATTTTCGTGATTTTCTAGGCACGTTTTTTCCTTAGACTGTATCCATCTATTACGGAGTTATATCTATCTTTGGTCCAACGATAGAATATACTAAAACGGTTTGTAATTGATATGAAATAAAACTATGAAATCGGATTATATCGCGTATATTGAATTTTTAATACTTCCCGACGTTTCGAACCCTTTACAGCGTTCGTGGTCAACGGATGCAAAAGGCAAAAGTACCCACATAATAATACCCACCAGGCCACCACCCACACCCACCCACATCTAGGGTTTGCTCCCGGTACTGTGTTTCCGGGAATTCCCGGTTCTCGCCATACAAACTCAGTACCGGGAGCAAACTCTACCACATACCCACATAGTAATCTTCCTATGCTAAAAAAGTGACATACTCAGAAAGTGACGTCCTCAGAAGATCTAACTCGAAAGCGACCTCCTAAACTGTTTAACCAGTTAACCCCGGGTTAGTGAATGGTGCAAGTGGGTCTAATTAACACCCGTCCGGTCACAGCTTCAGTTTTGTATGAGCGTTTAATTGCTAGGAACTCGGTTAATCAAAATGCAGTCCATATCACGAATATGAAATAGGAACATAACTTAGTCGGACCAAGTTCATACACATTTTGCAATACGCTTAACTGCTAACTATAGACATCGCAAAGTCAACACGTTCACGGACAGTCCGTCGAGAGACGTAAAACGGGAAAGGGGATATGGCACCACGGCTGAAGCTGATGATTTTTACTTTGACAAAACCGCAATCCCGTCCACAGACGCCGAGTTTTCATAGGATTATAATGAAGTCAAGTATCTTGTGCCGTTTTAGGTAGACCAGCATGACCAGCAAAATCCTGAGAGTGACTTACTTACCGACTTTATGCATCACCATCAGTATGTATAGGGCCATGACGGCATGGCCAGAAATATGTCAATGTAAATTTTATTTGTGTGTCAATGTAAATGTTTGTTTGTTTTATGTCAATGTAAATTTTATTTGTGTGTCGTTGGCGTACGTGTCGCCATTTTTTTTAGATTAAGCCAGGTCCCCACAGAAAACCAGCGCCACGGTTTGCCGCGGCACTATGCTGAGTGGGGATCCTTTTTGGCGTCCAAATGTTTTTTGTCTGCATGCTTTTCTTTTTTATGTACTATGTTGTGGCGTCAAATAAATGTATTTTCTTTCTTTCTTTCTTTCAAATACATCATCTGTGAAAATTTCAACTGTCTAGCTATCACGGTTGATGAAATACAGCCTGGTGACAGACAGACGGAGAGACAGACAGAGGAGTCTTAGTAATAGGGTCCTGTAGACTCTAGTTCCTCATAACGTGAAATAAGAATTGAAACGCCGATTTGCAACACAATTATATTATTAATAAATTAGACGCGTATACATGACATGTTATTTCTTTGAAGGATATTGCAAAAATAAAAAGCTTGACAATGGCCGCGCTTATATAGGTCGCAGGAAACCCGTAGCGCGCGATGTGTGCAGCGCAGCGCCATCTACCATGAAATTGAGTATGCTTTCTTGCTTGCCGCAACATACTCCCGCCTAAAGAATAGCAGAATCCTTTCTTCTCACATCTGGTAGTGGACAGAGCTTCGAAATCGAGCGGGTTAGCACTCCAGTTGCTGTGCGGACTTCGTAGACTCGTGTCACGTTGTCTTGTCCAGGGTGTTTCTGTACAACTCTACCTAGTAGCCATTTACTAGGAGGTAATCTATGATCCTTAATTAGTATGAGGTCTCCGACGTTAAACTCTTGTTTTCTGATTTTCCACTTCGGTCTCTCTTGTAATCTTGTTAGAAATTCAGTTTGCCATTTTCTCCAAAATATTTGTAGCATTTTCTGAATGTTTTGCCATCTTGATAATGAATTTGTCTTATGTTGTGTTAAATCTCTCTCCGGGATGGTGACTAACGGTTCTCCGACAAGAAAATGTGCTGGTGTCAGCGGCTCTAGGTCATCAGGATGATCGCTCAGTGGTGATAAAGGTCTTGAGTTCAGACAAGCCTCGACCTGGTTCAAAAGAGTTGTAAATTCTTCGAAGGTAGGTGTAGCGTCTCCGAGAGTTCTCTTAAGATGAAACTTGATACTCTTGACTCCGGCCTCCCACAATCCGCCATGGTTTGGTGATCCAGGAGGGATGAACTTCCACTTGGTGCCTTCTGTATCTAGTAGGGCTGCTAGTTCAACGGGGATTGTTGACTTGCCAAGTCTCCAAGTCTCTAGTATTTCTTTGCTCGAGGAAATGAAGTTAGTCCCGTGGTCACTCCACATCTCCTTGACGAATCCTCTTCGTGATGTAAATCTTCTAAATGCTGCCATGAACGCTTCCATAGACATGTTGCTCACACATTCTATATGTATTGCTTTAGTTACCATGCAGATGAAGATGCTTATATATGCTTTGAAAGTCTTTGTTCCTCGTCCAGGGCTCATGCGCACGTTTACTGGACCTGCGAAATCTACACCAGTTGTAAGGAACGCTCTTGACGGCTTCACTCGTATCTCAGGTAAGTCACCCATCAGTTGAGTTACTGTCTTTGCTTTTTGTTTAGCACAAGGAAAGCAATTTCTCACGTATGTTTTTATAGTGTTTCCTGCGTCAATCAGCCAGTATCTTCCTCTAAGATATGTAGTCATCAGTTGAGGGCCTCCATGCAACGTCTTCTTGTGTGCGTCGTTAAGTAAAAGTGGTATCAGTACGTTGTTCTTGGACAGGATAATTGGATGTTTGCTCAGGAACTCTAAATCTGCATGTTTCAATCTTCCTCCAACTCTCAGGATTTGTTTGTCATCGAGAAAAGGCGTAAATGACAGTAAACGACTTCTTTTCTTCAATGTTGTGTGATTTCTTAGAGCTTCGATTTCTTGTGGAAATTCTAGTTGTTGAGAAAGCTTGATACATGTTGTAAGTGCTTCTTCTCGCTCATCATGAGTTACATATTGAGGTAAGTTTTCTTTTACATGTTTGTTTTTTAAGATAAGCCATCTTCTACAGTAGGCTATGACTGAGATGAGTTTTCTCAATGATGAATATCTCTTTGAAATTGTAAGTATGAAATCTTCTGTCTTCTGAGTCTTCTCTGACAAGGTAGTAGTTGCGCATTTGATAGATTTTCTTGTTTCTAGATCTGTATCTTCTACTTCATAGTGTTCTCTTCTCCATTCTCTTTGATGTAAAAATGTTGGGCCTTGAAACCATAGTGTATGTTCTTTTAATTTCTCAGGTGTGACTCCTCTCGATGCTGGATCTGCAGGGTTTTCTTTTGTGTTCACGTACGACCATGTTGTATCTATGTTGTTGTTGATTGCAATTCAATTCATCAGCTGACATTGATGCATCAGCAAAGCCATGCAGTTCTACTAACTCGCTGTTGTTGGTCGTTCCGATCCATCTCTCAAGCTTCACGTCTGACAGGTGCTCTATGCCTCTGCAGAAAGTCTTCCACTCTGTCTTCAAGTCTTCAGGTAACTCTGTGTCCCATGATAATTCTCTTGACCAGGTCTTCTGTAGAAATATTTTCGCCATGGCTACAGATGGTGCTAGCCAACCCATTGGATCAAACAGGGAAGCGATGACTGTTAAGACGTTTCTCTTTGTTACTCGCTGCTCAGATAAAGTGTTGATTTTGTTTGTTACTAAGAGGGTATCTTCGTTTGAGTTCCAAGTGATTCCTAATGTTTTGATTGTCTCTTTTTTGTTGATGTCTATCTCAGAATTCTTCGCTCTCTTCTCTGGTTCTACTGTGTTTATGAATTCTTTGCTGTTTGAAGACCATTTTTGTAACTCGAAGCCTCCTCTTCTTAGTACTTCTGTCAGTTGACGTTTAGCCTCTACTGCGGTTTCTATTGTATTTCCCCCTGACAGTACATCATCCATGTAGAAAGAATGGTTGATGATTTCTCGAGCTTGTGCATAATCTTCTGTGTTTGCCTCATCGATTGCTATCTGTCTCAGGGTTTTGATTGCTAAGAATGGTGCACATGCTGTTCCGAAGGTTACAGTTAGCATTCTATACTCTCTTATGTCTTCATCAGGGCTGAATCTCCAAAGTATTCTCTGAAAGTCTGTGTCTTCTCTTCTTACAAGGATCTGCCGGTACATTTTGATGACATCGGCGACAAAGCAGACTTTATGCGTTCTCCATCTCATAAGAATGTCTCGAAGATCTCCCAGAAGTGACGGACCAATTAGCAGTTCTGAGTTGAGGCTTACTCCGTTGGCTCCTCTGCATGAAGCATCATAAACTACCCGAAGCTTAGTAGTGTCTCTATCTTCACGGATCACAGGATGATGTGACAGGTATACTCTTCTGTCTGGCTCTCTCATAGGTTCATCTCGTTCAACTAATTCCATATGTTGTAACATTATGTACTCTCTCATGACCTCATTGTAGGATTCTCTCAATTTTGTGTTTGCTTCTAATCTTCTCTCAGTGCTCATGAATCTTCTCAGTGCGATTTCTCTAGAATTCTCTGGTAAAGTAGGTTTGTCACACTTGAATGGAAGTGATACGATGTATCTTCCGTTTGTATCTCTTGCTACTGTATCTTGATAAATGTTCTCAGCTCGAAGTTCTTGTGGGGTGAGAGTGTCGTTTTCCTCTGACTCTAATCTCTCTGTCTCCCAAAATTTTTCTACCATCTTCTCTAATGTTATGTTCAGATGCATGCTTTTGAACTCTCTCATGTGGTTGTTGTTCAACTGACCTCCTGACAGGATGTATCCCAAGCGAGTTTGTTGTGCTATGGGAGTACCTGGTTCTCCTTTAATCACTCCGTTCATCAAAATGTCTGTGTAGATGTGAACTCCAAGTAGTAGATCAATGTTGCTTGGTGTATGGTAAGTTGGGTCTGCAAGTGACAAGTATTGCAGATGACTCCATTTCTGTGGACTGATTGGGACTTCAGGCATAATGTCGGTGACATCTTGAACAATGTAGGCTGTGCAGTTGACTTTGAAGTTGTCATTGAACCTTGAGTAAACTTCTATATCTGTAGCGGACTTGATTCTTGTTGACATATGACCCACTCCGGTAACTAATCCATCAGCTGGTTTTCTTCGCAGCTGTAATTGTTTGACAGTTGCTTCACTTATAAATGATTCTTGTGAACAGGGATCAATGAGTGCTCGTAGAACTTGTATACCATGGCCAGTCTTAATGTTTACTAGTGCGGTAGCCATGAGCGCAGTATGACTCTGAGTGATAAGGTAGTTTCTTATTTTTGGCGTATCTGAAGGTTTTGTAGTAGTCTCTTCTCTCAAATTTGTAGCGGTTTCTCTCGATGTAGATTGTATTGGATTTTCTCTCTTCTCAGTTGGTTGGTTTTCAAAATGAAGTAAAGAATGATGTCTTTTTTGGCAATGATGACAAGATACTCTGGATTTACAATTTTTCACATTATGTTTTGATGACATGCAGTTAAAGCAAAGTCTTTCCTTTTGGACATGTTGAACTCTGTTGTTGACATCTAGGTTTGCAAATTCTTTGCATAGATAGGTGAAGTGGTTTTGTTTGCAGTAGGAACACTGTATTGTAGTTGTAGCGGGGCTTGTTAGAAAGGATCTCTGTCTCACGATAGCTCTCTCTCTGTCCTTCGAATAGGTTGTAGATGGAACCATTTCTAACACTCTGAAACGTGTCTCTAAGAAGGTTGTAAACTTCTCTAGTTTCGGCAACTCTGTAGCGCTTTTATCTCCTCTTCCCACTGTTTGCGCGTCTCGTCATCCAATTTGTTGAGTATAATGTGAATCACGATAGTATCCCACTCGTTAATCTTTACGTCGTTGTTTTTAAGGCTGTTCAGGCATTCTTGGGTAGTATCGAGTAGCTCTCTGATAGATCTAGATGTGCCGTTGTACACTTTCTTTTGATTCATAAATCTATTCAAGATGGTATTTACTATCATGCGTTTGTTGTTGTACCTCTTGTCTAAAGTTTCCCATGCAACATCATAGTTTTTCTCGGTTATTTGCAGATGCTTCAATAATTGTTCAGCTTCACCGGTGACACTTGATTTCAGGTAATGAAGTTTTTGTACCTTGCTCAGCGATGTTTTATTATGAACGAGCGACGTGTACAGGTCTCTAAATGACGTCCATTCTTGATAATCTCCAGAGAATTGGGGCAGGATCACTTTTGGAAGCTTCACCTCTTGCGTAGAATGCTTGTTTACTTCCGACGTTGACTTGTATTGCGGTTGCGATTGCGGTTGCTCACTCAAAGTTTCGGATTTGTTGAATAGCTCGATAGTATCCGATAACTCTCCTTTAATCACAAAATACTCTTCTTCTCCATTGGAGTACAAGTCGGTTGTGAAGTAATTATGCTCCTTTTTCTGAGCCGTAGTTGCATATTTCAAGATTTGGAAATGGTTTGTTTGAAATTTCTGCCAATACTCGTTCAATGTATCAATTCTAGCTTGTACATAGCCTTTCGTAATACGTGATTTTCCTTGCTTCTTTAAGTTTATCCCGATCTTTCTTATTAATTCGTAAGTAATTTCTTGTTCCGACACGTAAGTATCCATTTTGTAGGTTATGTAGTAAAATCTTACGAAATATCTTGAATCTTCACTCTT
Organism: Cydia strobilella; assembly: GCF_947568885.1. Taxonomy (NCBI): domain Eukaryota; kingdom Metazoa; phylum Arthropoda; class Insecta; order Lepidoptera; family Tortricidae; genus Cydia; species Cydia strobilella. Next base: position 60,470,724 of record NC_086068.1, read on the forward strand.
TTGGCTTGAAAAACACTAAATGTTCGTAGCTTTGCTCGTTTTTACACGTTTTCTTCAAAATTATTACGAATCTCGATGTATTTTCAGTTTTATGTCCATTGTTTACACCAATGTTTACACCGAAGCGCCGACTATTTTTACGAAAATCACTCAATTATTGTTCTCGCGGTACTCGATATGGTTATTTATTGTATTTATGCACTGAAACCTCGTAAATATTATTCATTCATCGTTTATTTCTCGTATTTTTAGTATTTTTTTCATCATTGTTCGTATTTTGTTTTTTCACTCTTGTTCCTTCTTCATTTATTTTGTTCTAGAATGTTCGATGCGTGACGTCTATAATCTCTCAAAATTATTCTTATTTCACTGCGATTGTTCGTTTTTCACCACTAATTCACTATATTTCCGGCTCTAATGGACCACTTTGTAGACTCTAGTTCCTCATAACGTGAAATAAGAATTGAAACGCCGATTTGCAACACAATTATATTATTAATAAATTAGACGCGTATACATGACATGTTATTTCTTTGAAGGATATTGCAAAAATAAAAAGCTTGACAATGGCCGCGCTTATATAGGTCGCAGGAAACCCGTAGCGCGCGATGTGTGCAGCGCAGCGCCATCTACCATGAAATTGAGTATGCTTTCTTGCTTGCCGCAACAGGTCCCGTTTTTACCCCTTGGGTACGGAACCCTAAAAATCTAGTATTAACCTAGGGAAGAGTGGCAGTGCCTCCCAACACAGGCATTCTTTGCTTACCGGGCAGCTCCATCCTCTTAATCATGGCCATGTTTATTGTAAGTTTTCTATATAAATAACTAATAAATCCGACCCGGATCCGGTGACGACCGGTTTGGCCTAGTGGGTAGTGACCCTGCCTGTGAAACCGATGGTCCTGGGTTCGAATCCCGGTAAGGGCCTTTATTTGTGTGATGAGCACAGATTGTTCCTGAGTCATGGGTGTTTTCTATGTATTTAAGTATTTATATATTATAGGTATATATATCGTTGCCTGAGTACCCATAACACAAGCCTCCTTAGGCTTACCGTGGGACTTAGTCAATCTGTGTAAGAATGTGCTATAATATTTATTTATTTATTATTTATTAATAAATAAATATTCTCGCCCTCTTAGCGGTGTAGCAACTGCCGTAGGCTCTAGATGGCGACGGTTTCCGACTCGGGCCAATCCAATTAGTTAGATATCGATTAGACGCGCCGTGTCACCCCATCAGGTAACACTTCACTGATCACCAATGAGCCCTTATGTAGTGGTCATAAGGGTTCTGATTCGTCAACACGGGAAATGTGTCATACACTATACATATTACACTTTATACCATTATAAAAGAGCGCTGGTGGCCTAGCGGTAAGAGCGTGCGACTTGCAATCCGGAGGTCGCGGGTTCAAACCCCGGCTCGTACCGATGAGTTTTTCGGAACTTATATGTACGAAATATCATTTGATATTTACCAGTCGCTTTTCGGTGAAGGAAAACATCGTGAGGAAACCGGACTAATCCCGACAAGGCCTAGTTTCCCCTCTGGGTTGGACGGTCAGATGGCAGTCGCTTTCGTAAAAACTAGTGCCTACGCCAATTCTTGGGATTAGTTGCCAAGCGGACCCCAGGCTCCCATGGAGCCGTGGCAAAATGCCGGGACAACGCGAGGAAGATGATAATGACCATTAAATATAACGCCGAGCGTCTCGTTATTTTACTCATATTGGGCACTATTTACTATCCTTGCATTTCATTTTTAGGATTCCGTACCTTAAAAGGAAAAAAACGGTTTACGGAACGCTTATAGGATCACTCGTGCGTCTGGCTGTCCGTCTGTCACATCACAGCCCATTTGCTCCGAAACTACTGGGCCAATTAATTTTAAACACAAACAAAAATTTGACAGTTCCGAACAACTGACGGCGACATCGTCCGGCGGACTGATAGTCAGTCGGTCCCTTAATGTATTCATTTTATCTTCCTTCCTTATTGTTTGTGTGTATATTATGTATTTTTGATCAATAAAGATGTATTCGGAAAAAAAAACGAATGAATCTTTTATTTATATCAATTTGTAGTTAAAATATATGTTAATTATTAATATTAATATTTCTGTGAAAGCAACCTTCCTAGATTTTAGGTTATATGTACTACTAGCGACCCGCCCCGGCTTCGCACGGGTAGTTAAACTAATTTACACAAAACCTTTACAAATTATACATATAAACCTTCCTCTTCAATCACTATGTATTAAAAAAAACCGGCCAAGTGCGAGTCGGATTCGCGCACGAAGGGTTCCGTACCATTACGAAAAAAACAGCAAAAAAATCACGTTTGTTGTATGGGAGCCCCATTGAAATATTTATATTATTCTGTTTTTAGTATTTGTTGTTATAGCGGCAACAGAAATAAATCATCTGTGAAAATTTCAACTGACTAGCTATCACGGTTCATGAGATACATCCTGGTGACAGATAGACAGACAGACGGAGACGTTTTTACCCTTTGGGTACGGAACCCTAAAAACCGCATCAAAATCCGTTGCGTAGTTTTAAAGATCTAAGCATACATAGGACGGACAGACAGCGGAAAGCGACTTTGTTTTATACTATGTAGTGATGCTAAGAAAAGCTGTCATTAATATTTAATTAACATTATTTGCCATTTCTATTCAACTCCAATTTAATTAGCTCCTAATTTTTATTTTTGGATTTATAATTTATATCGTTGGAACACCGGAAATGATAAAAATACTTTTGTAAACCTTAACATTATTTTATTAAAAAATATTTAAAATGTTGAAATTTTTTGAGCGGTTGAAACGCTCATAATTTTTGGCGCGAATTCGACAGAGCGTGATGACGTCACACGTTGGGCGGTCCAACTGACGTTTGCTACTAATGACACTAATCTGTCGAACGCGTGACGTCACGTGGCGTTTCGAGCGTTTCGCTCACTAGCTTTTCGCGGGCAAATTTTTGTACTCTTTAATTATAATTTGAAGTAATTAAATGGTAATTTAAAAACGGAAATGCATTTGTAACATGATATAACGGTAACAAACATCCGAATAAAACATATTTCGTTCAAATATAAACTTCATGCATGAGGCTAATTGGGGCTGCAAGCTAGAGATATAGGCAAAGTTAGTGTTTCCTAGCGCGTTGACCTGCATAACGGTCGGTCACTGACTTTCTAAAGCATGTGGCTGACAAAGGCTGCGGCTGGAAATGGAGTACTAAACTGGGGTTTTACTATTCAGAAATACTAGACTAAAACTATGTGAAACAAGTTTTTTGAAGAGAGTCGCGCCAAAAAAAAATATCTTACCTTGAAAGATTTAATGAATTGCCTGATAATTGATGTCAAATGTCAAGCAATGGGGTTGGCAACTGTCAAAGGTTTGCAGAGATGGCGCCATCATAGCTTGCCCCTTTTTCTATGAGATTTGGCTTAAAGGGCTGGCATCCAGGGCATTAAAAAAACAAAAATTTGACACAATTCTAAGGATTGACAGGGCAAGCTATGTAGGCGCCATCTGCTAAATATTTCGACCGGCCAACCCCATTAAGACGAAACAGGAGCTAAGCTCGTTCTCAATTTTGAGTTTTGAAGGTGGATATCGCCGTCGCGCTGACGGGGGCGGCGCCGCGTAGCTAGTGTGTGTGGTGCTCAAAATTTAATGATTGCTAATATTAAGGGGGCCACTGACTATCAGTTCGCCGGACGATACAGGCCTGTCAGTTAGAACAAAAATTTGACAGTTCCGAACAACTGACAGACCGATATCGTCCGGCGGACTGATAGTCAGTGGGCCCCTATACACTTTATCCAGGCGCTAAACTTAATCTAGCTGCTGTTACTGATTCCAAGCAGACACTACGTCAGTAATGAATATTTTACAGATATACTCCATAATACTTACAATGACGGCAATGTTCGCTCCGTGGTTCACTCATTTAATAAAACACTAGTGATACATTAATTAATCATAATTATTATTTATTACATTTCGTAAGCCTGTCAGTTGCAATCGAAAATGGCCGATAGCTCTGCGAAGTTTATTAATAAGTTTTCCGATGATTTTAATTAAATCATATATAAAATTGGAAGCAGTTGGGTTGGTTGGTTGGTGTATGTATGTATATGTATTTTTTATCGTAGTTAACCAGTGTAGTTATTGTTGTAGACTTTAAATTTAAAGGTATTATTACTAATGCTATTTAGTTTTTTGCCCCTCCTAATTGGTTAATTAATGGTGAGTATCAGGATGGCGGGTGTACATCAACAATTGGAGCTGCGGTATACGTCAGGAATAAGTGCTAGCAATGTGCCAAATGTGCGCCAAAATTGGAGCAATGTGCTCTTTAAACTCCAGAGATATTTAAGATATAAATGACGTCCGCCAACCTGACGGCAGGTTGGCGGGCTCATTTCCAGTTCTAGCTAATGTTTAGTTTAATTTCTCCACTAGCTAAAGGTTGTCTGGAAGAGATCGCTGGCCGCCTGTTGTTTAACTCTGTATTTATGTATTATTTGTGTCTTCATGTATATTTATTCTGAGGTTGTCCAATAAAGAGGATTTGCTATTGTATTGTATATCATATACAGGGTGACACATAGATGCTGGATAAAGGGCCAGTTATGACGACTTGCCTACCGATTTTACACCCATGTGGTATCCGATAGTAATCAATAATGAAATGAATATTCGATCATGTGTTTTAAAGCCTGACCAGGAATATATGATCAATATTAGGGTTTACCTTTTAGTTCCAGAGAAAATCCCATGATTCCTATACGCTCCGTACATATTTTTCGAAGAAAAATATAATAAATTATTTTCTCGGCCAAATTCACTTGCATTCATTTTGGAATATAGAGCTAAATAAAGCTATTTCAGTATAAAAAACTAACAATTCCAAAATTGAGTTTCTATTTCTATGAAATCCGATTTTCAGCTTTTATGCTTTGTTCAGATATTTGTGGTATTTTCTATAAAAAGGGACCTTATTGTCGATGGCGCTTACGCCATTATTAACGATGCTCCGATATAAATACAATGACGCGCGACGCTGTGCTGCGTAAGCGCCATCGACAATAAGGTCCCTTTTCATAGAAAATGCCTCATTTGTGATCACTGATCACTTTACCCGTTCTGATATGGGGCATTTTCTATGAAAAGGGACCTTATTGTCGATGGCGCTGACGCCGCACAGCGTCGCGCGGCATTGTATTTATATCGGAGCATCGTTTATAATGGCGTAAGTGCCATCGACAATAAGGCAGGGACCGGACAACCCTTTCCGCGATAAAACCCTTTTAATGGGCGACACTTAAACACGGCTAACACATTGAAAGACTTTCCCTTTGGAACTGCAAGCCCATTCATACCCTTACCTTTGACTAACCCTTACCGAAAAGCTAACCAAAAATAAGGCTAGCTCTTAATAAGGGTTACCCTTATCTTTAAGCGCTTTTTATAAAGGTTTCCCTTTGCGTGAAAGAGACAGGATTGGTATATATCTACGGTAGTGTATGAAAAGGAAAGAAAATACGTGCCTAGTCAAAGAACGCCGCCGTCGCCGCCGACGATCGCTCGGATTCGAAGTAATGTGTGCTTTATGAACAAGGTAGACGACTTAAATTAGCACGCTTATATGCTAAAAGGGAAGCCCCTTATAAGGCTAACCCTTATAAGCAATATGCAAGGTGTTGGTGAGCGGATGATAAGGGTTTTGTAAGGGTATTTGGGCTACCGATTACTTAAATGTGGTAGCTTTATATAAGGGTTTTTAAAAGCGAAACAAAGGGTTTCGTCTGGCAAAGGGTATGGTGAGTTAAGCCTTATGCAATACCCTTATAAAACCCCGATAAGGGATAGCGGGCTGATCCCTGCAATAAGGTCCCTTTTCATAGAAAATACCACATATATCTAATGGCACCGGAACAACAATCGTCACGAGGCAACGCATCAGCAAAACGTGTCTCACGTTCAAACACTGCCGTTAAAGTTGAAACTATGTCAACGGATAAATATTGCATGTTTATGAGACATTGTACAAGTAAAAATAACAGTTAATTTATACAACATCATTCATAAACAATCACTTTGATATACAGTACAATCTCACTAACACGGCACTAATACTGACACCAGAGCCGGATTATTGGTAAATTCGGATTACTGGAAGTTGGAGCAAATCTGCATATTATTGACGTGTTTTTTGGTAATGTCGTAGATATTTTTCTATTCTTCTTCTATGCTTTCTAAATACATACATACATACATACCTATAATCACGCCTGTTTGCCGGAGGGGTAGGCAGAGACCATGGATTTCCACTTGCTACGATTCTGACATACCTCTTTCGCTTCCTTCACTTTCATAACATTCCTCATACACGCTCGCCGGTTTAGGGTGCTCTTGACCTGGCCTTTCTTCAGGATTTCCCCGATCTGATCAGAGAAAGTCCGCCGAGGTCCGCCCCTTCCAACTCCCGTTTCTACCTCTCCCTTATACACTCTCTTTGTTAGCCTTCTTTCACTCATTCTTTCCACGTGTCCAAACCATCTCAACATACCTTTCTCAATTTTTGTCACTACATCTTCGCTCAGTCCACACTTTTCCCTTATCACACTGTTCCTTATTCTATCTTGTAATCTCACACCACACACACTTCTCAACGCTCTCATTTCCACTGCATTCACTTGGCCCTGATGCCTCTTCTGCCATACCCAACTTTCGCTACCATACATAAGTGTAGGCACCAGCACCCCTCTATGCACAGCTAACCGTGCCTTTTGCGACACCTTCTGGCTGCTCATAATATATAATAATGCTGACAACAGAGCCGGATTATTGGTAAATTCGGATTACTGGTAGTTAGAGCAAATCTGCATATTATTGATGTGTTTTTTGGTAATGTCGTAGATATATTTCTACGTTTTTCTATTCTTCTTCTATGCTTTCTAAATACATTTTACTAAAATACTACTTTCAAATGGATGCCAGAAGAGGGGCGCGGACCCGGCAGGCCCAGACGGAGATGGCGGGACGACCTAGACACCTTTCTCAACAACTGGCCGGAGGAGGCACTATATCGGGAGTCGTGGAAAACAAGGGGAGAGGCCTTTGCCCAGCAGTGGGACACCATAATGGGCTAGTAAAAAAAAAACTACTTTCAAAGAAAATTCTACTCTTATCTGGAACTTAGCCATTTGAAGAGTCTTTTCACAAGGCTTATTTTTGTATGATTTTTCATAGAGATAAACCCTTTTGAAAAGACACTCCCTCATTTAAAAAGAGATTGAAGGGCGAAAATGTAAGCAAACATACTAAATTAGGACATAAAATGATAATTTGTATACTAATTTTAGTGCCGGATTACTGTATATACCGGACCATCGAATTGCCGGATTATCAAGATTATATTATATGGTCCGGAATACACTGTGAAGAAGCGCTGGTGGCCTAGCGGTAAGAGCGTGCGACTTTCAATCCGGAGGTCGCGGGTTCCAACCCCGGCTCGTACCAATGAGTTTTTCGGAACTTATGTACGAAATATCATTTGATATTTACCAGAAGCTTTTCGGTGAAGGGAAACATCGTGAGGAAACCGGACTGATCCTAACAAGGCCTAGTTCCCCCTCTGGGTTGAAAGGTCAGATGGCAGTCGCTTTCGTAAAAACTAGTTCCTACGTCGATTCTTAGGATTAGTCGTCAAGCGGACCCCAGGCTCCCAGGAGCCGTGGTAAAATGCCGGGACAACGCGAGGAAGAAGAAGAAGAGGTCCGGAATACACTGTTATTAATCTGTGGGGTTTCGCGACAGCAGGCTGTGTAAAAATGTCAAAATCAAGTTCAGTTAATTCATTCATAACTTTGCACATACAATGCATTATCACGTTAAGAATACCTGATCTGAGTACCGTTTCTGACGCACCGCATACTTATCTCTTTTCCTAGTATCGGAGAAAGCCCCCATGACTCAAACATTGAGAATAAAGAATTTGAAACCGGTTTTAAACGATTTTCGACTATATATTGTTGGAATTAGCATTCTAATTCCAACGGCTGTTGAAACAGGATCTGTGGTATTTTTTTTATGAAATAGGAGGCAAACGAGCAGACGGATCACCTGATGGTAAGCGATTACCGCCGCCCATGGACACCCGCAACACCAGATTGGTTGTAAGTGCGTTGCCGGCCTTTAAGATGGGAATACGCTCTTTTCTTGAAGGTTTGAAGGTCATATCGGTCCGGAAATACCGCAGGCGACAGTTCATTCCACAGTTTAGCTGTGCGAGGCAGGAAGTTTCTAGAGAAACGCATTATTGTGATACTAGCTTTTGCCCGCGACTTCGTCTGCGTGGACTTAGTAACCGCAGCTAGAGTAAGAATAGCGCCTGGAAAATATCTCATAGCAATCTAAATTTGAGCATATTATGCACACAAATTAGCAGGCACTTCGTTGATTATCTCAATTCCACCCCGCTTTTTACTTTCTTAAGGGATGATTTTGGGGATAAAAACTATGATATGTCCTTCTCAGGGACTCAACCTATCTCTATGCCAAATTTCATTTAAATCGGTTGAGCGGTTTAAGCGTGAAGAGGGAACACACAGACAGAAAGACAGACAGACAGACTTTCGCATTTATAATATACTAGCTTTTGCCCGCGACTTCGTCTGCGTGGAATTAATCTATCCTTTTTCACCCCCAAATTGGTCCACACTATACATTTCCACCCCATTTTTTACACCCTTAAGTGATGATTTCGGGGATAAAAGTTATTCTATATCATTTCCCACAGCTCAAACTATCCCCATACTAAGTTTCATCTAAATCGGTTCAGCGGTTATTGATTCCCCATACAAATTTCCACCCCCCTTTTCACCCCCTTGAGGGGTGACTTCTGGGAAAAAATGTATCCTATGTCCTTCCCCGGGACTCAAACTATCTGTATACCAAATCTCAACTAAATCGGTTCAGCGGTTTAAGCGTGAAGAGGTAACACACAGACAGAAAGACAGACAGACAGACTGGCATTTATAATATGAGTATGGATTTCCAAGGCAAACATTCGAGCCAACCAATACATGTGTCTCCAGCAGTCCAGCACCGGTATCATGGTCGCGTTTTTGTCACTTTCGCACTTACGTACTTGTTAGAGCGTGACAGGTATAGTGACAAATGATAGACAGCCGCCACAGTCTCCCAGCGGCAGACGGCCGTCGTGGCAGGGAGATGGGACAGTGCACTAATAAGGCACTGGACCTCCCAACATCTTAGTTTAGGTACTAACATAAATTAAGTATATTTGTAACTAACAAAATATGGATTGTATCGTCCGAAATAAATGATTTTTATTTTATTTATTTTTATTTTAAAGCCGTAACTGAGAGCGCTGGTGGCCTAACGGTAAGAGCGTGCGACTTGCAATCCGGAGGTCGCGGGTTCAAACCCCGGCTCGTACCAATGAGTTTTTCGGAACTTATGTACGGAATATCATTTGATATTTACCAGTCGCTTTTCGGTGAAGGAAAACATCGCGAGGAAACCGGACTAATCCCAACAAGGCCTAGTTTCCCCTCTGGGTTGGAAGGTCAGATGGCAGTCGCTTTCGCTAATTCTTGGGATTAGATGCCAAGCGGACCCCAGGCTCCCATGAGCCGTGGCAAAAATGCCGGGACAACGCGAGGAAGCTGATGATTTTAAAGCCGTCCCTAATCCCTAATAGCTTGGTCATTAATTGCCTAAATAAAATGGATCTTGATGCGTTTGTCAGAAATCCCAAGTTCACAGTAACACTGGTCGACCTAAGAGCAGCGAGAACGCAAGCAAGGCATTACCTGTGTCGGTTACCGAACCCTGCGGTGACGTCACCATGCGCGCGCGCACACGACGCTGGCTCATAGCGCCTTGGAATCAAGTCGCTTGCTATGTGCGATGTATAAAGGTTAATAAGTCGGTGGCCACGAGGTTGGTAGGCTGTTTACTTATCGTCGTTGTCACTCATATATGCCTTCTAGGAACAGCATTATTAAAACTGAATACTTGATCCATGCTGACGCGATAAGAGGGAGGGGGACCACTGTTTCTCCATACTTAGGTAGTCCCCATTTCCCTCTCTGGATACATATTTATTAACATTATAGAAAATATGTTTACACAATTTGATACATAAATATGTATTATCCGCCGTTATGTCCCTGTGTCATCATGTCAAAATCCTAGGAAGAAAATCTCGTCGTCTTCTTAATCTTAAGGCGGTTCCCTCCAGGCGAAAAATCTCCTTACGTGATCATGTTTTTCTAAGAGGCGTTGATTTTCGTAGACGTGGAAAAAATATATGTAATTCTTGACTATGTTATCTTTAATAACATACTTCCGATACACGAATTATGACACTTCGCTCGATACAATTAATTCCCAAAGTAACCTCTAACTCGGACTTTTAATCAAACTTTACTCGGTTATTTATTATGTTATGTGATACCTACTATAAACAAAAAAACCGGCCAAGTGCTAGTCGGCCTCGCGCACCGAGGGTTCCGTACTTTTCAGCGTTCATGTTTGTATGTATGTGAGTTTCTTTATTAGTATTTGTTGTTATAGCGGCAACAGAAATACATCATCTGTGAAAATTTCAACTGTCTAACTATCACGGTTCATATGAGATACAGCCTGGTGACAGACAGACGGACAGCGGAGTCTTATTAATAGGGTCCCGTTTTTACCCTTTGGGTACGGAACCCTAAAAAGAAGAAAAAAACAATCTTAACTTAAATAGTTATTTAATTTCATTATCGAATTTCGATATTGTAAGGTAATTAACGTTTTAAAAATAAATGAAAATCGTCAAAATTCGATCAAAATGGACACTTGGCGGGCATGATCTTTCCCGTTCTTTCTTGCGAAATGTGACAGTGACAGCGGCAAACCGATGGAACGGCCTTAAGTAACGAAATCAAACAACCTATTTTTAGTTTTGTACCCCTAACGGCACATAAACGGCACCTATAGGTCATTTCTTTGTTTGCTTTTGTAGCTTACCTACACCCACTCCAAAACTAAAGAGACAAACTGCAATTGGCGTCCGTATTGTTTCAAAAATATGCATATTAAACCATAGTTAAAATATCCACAATCAGAATTAACCTTCGTGCGACGCGAGCTGCATCAGCGTTGCTGAGTGCCCTATTGTTTTATAGGCATGTTCGGAATAACTTGTTGGACTAATTTTAGTCGGCGTTGGCGGAGTTTCTTTTATACTACGTCGTTGGCAAACAAGCATGGCCCGCCTGATGTTAAGCAGTCTCCGTAGCCTATGTACGCCTGCAACTCCAGAGGAGTTACATGCGCGTTGCCGACCCTAACACTCCTCTTCCTTGCTGCGCTCTGGCAACCTTACTCACCGGCAGGAACACAACACTATGAGTAGGGTCTAGTGTTATTTGGCTGCGCTTTTCTGTAAGGTGGAGGTACTTCCCCAGTTGTGCTCTGCTCTAGATCTTGAATGACATCCGCTGTGTTGTGCCCTACCACACAAAGCGAGATGTCATTCACAGTGCCCATACCTCTCTTTTGGACTTAGTTTAAGGACATACCCGGGTCCAAACTTGCACCATATAACCCGAAGTTAACCGGTTAACCCCGGTCTTTTTTCTTTTTTTGAGCTGCGATACGCGTCATACTCGTGAACGGGTGCTGCTGTTTGTGGAGACCGGTCTGTTTAAGTTTACACGGGCTTCATGTTACGTCCTATGCAACTTTACTTTTGAGTGGCATTAACGTGACACACTTCATTCGGTTCTTGTCTGTCTGATTTAATTTCTTGTCTTATAATTACTTATATAACAATTCAACTCTTGGAGACCCTTTACACCTCTAAGGATAATTTGATGATCGTTCTTTTTAAATTTATTATACATATTTTATCTCTGACACCTAGAGACTTTTACATCTCTAAACAATTTTAGTAATTGTCTGTTTTGTATATTTTTTATTGGTTTTCTTTTTTTGTGTAATTTGACATTTAGACTGGATACATCTCTGACAAAGTATCTAATATTTTATTGATTCCATATTTGTAAATTTTTTTTTGTAAATTTTGGTTTTGTATTGCTTGTAAAAATTGACATGTAAAAGTGCCCCTGTGGCCTATTTGCTGAATAAATGTTTGATGTTGATGTTGATGTTTCTTCTTTATCTTTAAAAAGCGTAAATAAATACAAAATGATTTAAGCAAAATCGAGTGTCTATTAAACATAAGTTTTATGCATAGGTATTAAGTACACTCTAGTGTAAAAATATGGGTGCATAGTGCATACAACCTACTCAAAAATATGTCCCAGAGTTCTTAATTCGCTGACATAAAAATATGGGTGCACTCATCATACTCAAAAATAAGTCCCATACTTTTTGAGTATGATGAGTGCACCCATATTATATACTTATATTATTATATACTTATATTATTATATACTTATATTAATTATATACTTGACTATTACTCGTATTAACAGTGTGGACGATGGTATTGGCGTGAAGGACCCCTTTTACTTTTTTTTTTTGGAATTCCAAATTTCTGACGAAACTACACCCCAGGCCAAAAGTATGGAAACAAGCTTGTATTTCAATAGAAAAGTGTGATCTTTTAAGCGATGGATTTTATACTACTCATTGACAATTTGGTAAAAAAAATAATAGGACATTTTAATAGTTATTTGTGCAACAAGAGAGGAAAGTTGATTTTTCTTGCGAGTGTTTATTTTGAGTCCCGAGAAAGCGAAAGATTCTATAATTGAATCACGAGCGAAGCGAGTGATTCTAAGGTAGAATCTTGAGCGTAGCGAGGGACTCAAAAACAAGAGATGTAAAATAACTTTGCTCTCGTGTTGCACACATAATTTTTCACCTCAGTAGTGAGAACATATTAAAGGTTAAAATGTATTTCAAATTACACAGAATAAACAGAAAAAAAAGTATTATAATATGTACGATACGATAAGATACGATACGATACGAGACGAGACCGGACCGTACCGTACCGTACCGTACCATAAAAAAAATGTAATAAAAGTATGAAGTTCATGGCCTTCACTAAATTAAAAAGCTACATTGTTTCACTCCCTGGAGTGAGGAAAGTCGCACTTTCCTCACTCCAGGGAGTGACGAAAGTAGTCTTGTTCGAGCTGCTGAGGTGAAAAAGTAAATTACTCTGGCTGTGATAGTTGCCAATTCAAAATTTGTCATGTAATTAAAGGGTAGGTATAATTGTGTAACTTTTTCCTACTTTATTTTTTTAGCTTTTTGACAATATTTTAGGATGTTTTGATATTAAGCGTGTATTTTTAATCTTTTGGGTTTGCCTAATGTAAGTGTTAGTTTACAAATATATACAACAAAGATAGAAACATGAGATATTAAAGAAAACAACGTTGTTTCCATACTTTTGGCCTGGGGTGTATAGGGTTTCTCATTTTGCTATTTTGACCATGAAATCCTAAAAACGAACCCTAACCATGTGGCAAGTGTCAGGTAGCTGATCGCGGAAACGAGCTTCCTTTTGGCCAAACAATTCATTGTTAAGTCTTCTTTTGACCTCGAGTCGCGACACAAAAAAATCTCAATTTGTCTGTCTTAAATCTAAAATAGGCCCGAGGCATTGTAACCGAGGATGCTGGCGGCATTTCCTCCCTGCTGATACTTTGTGCGAGGAAGCCGCCAACTCTTCGGTCATCAGTTACGTCAACCAGACATTGGCATTGCGATACAGCGAGGAAATGCCGCCAGCATCCTTGGTATAATGCCTCAAAGGATTATTTTAAATTTAAGCTAGTTATTAATTTCGTTTAGTAGTACCACTGTATATACATTGTATGTAAATAAACTACTTCTTTCTCTATTTTTTGCGCCTTGTGTCGGTTTTACATGTTTTTAAGCGTTACGTTTCTTTGCCAAAAGTCAAGGGCATAATTTTATATTCTAGATTACAGGTTTTAATTATTTACGTTTGTAATAATTGAACCATAATTTACTTTCTGTTCATAGTGTTCGTTTGTCTATCTTGATCTGTTTATTGTTTCATTCTCAATTGCTCAAAGGTTGACTGGAAGAGATCCCTTATAGGGATAAGTCTGCCTTTGTACATTGTATATATTTATGTTCTTTTATTGTGTTTGTAATCTGTCTTATGTACAATAAAGTGTTTACATACATACATACATATATATATACATTCCCAAAGTTTCAAACATATGTGTACGCTCTTACACCTTAGACAATAAAGTCGTGTTCACATATTTTTGAGCAATTTGTCTGGATCGATATTCTTGCCTTCGACTGTACGTTCGAGTATAATTCGCGATGAGAATTGCGCGGCGTGGGAACGGAAAATAGAGTGAAACGGGGTCCCAAATTTACTATTTATACACGATATAGATCCAAAGCCGCTATGTAGCGCCACTGTCGCAAAAGGCCAATAGCTAAACATGAGTTAAAAAAACAAGTTTGGGGATTGCCTGCGCGTTGGTGACGTCACACGATGACTCAATCTCCGTAAGGACCGGTCTCGTCGACACATTTGACTGACCAATCGTAAGTTTTACTGCGACGAGATAAAGTCTAAGTTGATGAGTGTGTTGCTGCTTTTTTTTTTACTGATCAGACTTGAAGGTATTATGCGAATACTTTGGTTCGCTGCTGACATGTCCCATCAATATATACGTTGATAATACAATATATACGTAATGAGGGCTAACGCGTTTATTTTCGCCGCTAGGGGCGCTAGTGTAGATGGAGGTCTTTCAAAATGTCAAATGCATAGAAGTTTTGGGGGTTTCAAGCTTTTTTATCGGGAATTTTCACTCCTTATTCATAATTGTGGTAAATATTTGTCCATCTTTAATTAATCATGGTAAACAATAGATATAGCTCTATAAATGTTAGCGGTTTAAAAAAAGCGCCAACTAAAATATATACAAAATTAAACAGTTTGAAAAATGGCACATTTAGACGTTAATAGTACATTATTGACGAGGCTCGGAAGTAGTAGCTACTTCCGAGCCTCGTCAATAATGTACTGTGCTGGCTGAGGATTCGTTTTAAACGGACGACCTTGGGAGTCATGTCGAGTCATATATAGTGCTTTTCTCAAAAATGGCGCAATAAATACAAATATAATAGAAATATTTTACAGAAGCAACGTTCTTACGTATATATTTTCACAGAAAAAAGTAAAAACAATTGATAAGATTTGCTTTGCCGCCTTTCTATTTTTTTAAATTGATAAACGAAGTGTATTTTTCTGCCGAAAATACGCCAACCTATTTGAGACAGCTAAATAGTCGCAGTACCAACATTATAATAATAAGTACTGATCATCTGTTTGGCTGTTTAATGGACCTATGCCTTCATTTGATATGGCCACTCCAACTTTTAAAAAGTTTGGAACTCGACAAATAATGGAATTTGTATGCAACATTGCAGTCCCGAAATCGAGACTGCAATGTTTTTAACTTTTTAATTTTTTGACTGATCATAAACTACGCACTTCGCAACCTAATTTTTAACCGGCAACGTCGACTTTGCCGTCCATTTTTGAGAAAAATACCTTTGTGTATATTACAACGTATTGATTTTATAAAAATAAGCATAGAAGAATGTTGAGATCTGTTTTTCTGGACCTACTTCTACAGTGGTGCCAACTGGTGAGCGCAAAAACGGTAGCCCTCATTGAATATGCATGTATTGGTTTGTAAGTTTTTTTTAACAATATAATATTGTAATATCGTGGCACTTTAATCTTATTTTATGTTTTCTTTTATATTATGTAATGTTTGTTTGTGCTTACGAATAAAATCTTATTCTATTCTATTCTATTCTATTCTAATAAAAATTCATAAATGAAATGAAAATGTAAGTAGTAATACGAGAGCTGTCACGAAACGGCAGTATTCTAAGAAGTAAGATTCGTCGCGGCCGTAACGGTCCCACACTTTTGTATTCGCGGTCCAGCTATCACCGGCACGGTACAGTTACCACAATAAGGCCATAAGGCACTAACGGTGTGAAAACTTTACGTAATGGATACCGTCTGTGTCGTTAAAATAGTATATTATTGTCGAGGTTCGGAAGTAGCTACTTGCTGGCTGAGGATTCGTTTTAAACGGACGACCTTGGGAGTCCGTTTAATTGAATCCGAAGCCAGCAAGTAGCCTTCCAGCCGAGTCATATATAGTGCCTTTCTCAAAAATGGCGCAATAAATGCAAATATAATAGAAATATTTTACAGAAGCAACATTCTAATGTATATATTTTCACAGAAAAAAGTAAAAAGATTTGCTTTGCCGCCGCTTTATTTTTTTATAATACGCCAACCTATTTGAGACACCTAAATAGTCGCGGTACCAACATTATAATACTAAGAGCTGATCATCTGTTTGGCTGTTTAATGGACCTATGCCTTCATTTGATAAGGCCACTTCAACTTTTAAAAAGTTTGGAACTCGACAAATAATGGAATTTGTATGCAACATTGCAGTCCCGAAATCGAGACTGTAATGTTTTTAACTTTTTAATTTTTTGACTGACCATAAACAACGCACTTCGCGACCTACTTTTTAACCGGCAACGTCGACTTTGCCGTCCATTTTTGAGAAAAATAAAGTTAATAAACCTTGTATCCCAGAAACTTCCAAATTGCGAAAGGAGATGTGGCGCGCACACCGCGAGTAAAAACGATCCACACTAAGCATACATATATTACATACATAGATATTGTCACTAACATAGTTATAATAATGTTACCAAAGATAGATATAACTCCGTTTTTTTTTATATAACTCCGTAATAGATGGATACAGTCTAAGGAAAAAACGTGCCTCTAAAATCAAGAAAATTTGATTCTCGATCAGGGGGAGCTTTGGCCTACTGTCGTATAGATGGCGTTGACGGTTTCGTTTGTTATTTAACAATTTAAACGCATATCAGTGAAAGAACATGGGTCAAAATCATAAAAATTATTAATGCAAATAAAAAAAATCATTTATCCATATTTAAATACATATTATCGTATTTTTATAAATCTTCATTTTTAGTTTTAAGGTGTGTCGATAGATGGCAGTGAATTTACTGTGGTTACAAAATCTACTATGACAGTACCGCTCTATCTTATTATATCCTCTTTGATGTTACTAATATATTATGGAAATTGAATTTATGAAATAAATAATAATTTAATTTAATTTAAAATTACAAAAAGCGAGTGCCCTGTGCCTTTGACGTACCGTAAAATGGGGTGAGTGGGGGCAAAACTGACATCCAAACCTCGTTAACATAACAAAAAAAAACCATAAAATAGCACTTAATAACTAGTTACCTAGCATACTTATGTAAGTTTTGTATTGGGCTTATTATTTTCGCGGCGACAGAAAAATTAAAGAGCAGCAAACTATTTGCAACTAAAATAATAACTTGTCAGCGATTAAATATTTTGGCAATGATTTATATTAAATGAGCTTTAAACTAAGGATATTTTAAAATTCAAATAAAGGCAGCTACTTTAAGGTAGCAGAAATAATAAACAAGATTACTGAAATCATAGGCGAGGTACTATAAATAATGACTTGGCGACTAATATTAGCAGAAGGATAACAAACTTTATATTAGTGGCAACTACAGGTCTCCATCTAAAAAAGCATTTTGGGCTTTGATTTGCTGGCAGCTTAAATATTAAAATGGGTGCTATATAAAAGTAATGGGGAGTTATCTTTTTAGTTTTCGAAACCATAATGTAATGAAAACGGCGACAAGCGCGTTCGTTTGAAGTGGATTGCGGGTCGCGTATTTACAAAAGCTAAACTATTTCAGTCACGCCTCAGATTGTAATCTAAAATTACACTAAATCAGTAGGTAGGTTAGGTTCGTTAGGTAGCTTTAAATGCCCGAAGGGCAAACCGCCCAGAAATAGGAGCCCCGCGAAGCGGGGCTCCGTCTAGTTAGCTGGCCACTAAATAAAACTATAGACCAAAATTATTATTTATACATGCAATTTTCAGCTTTGATTAAAGCTCTTAAAGTGTCGCACAAAGTATTTTTTTATGACCTTGATTTATTTTATATGCAATCTCCATTGAACAATTAGAGTAGGCCATTTTCAACTTTTTATCCGCTGTCATGTTTCCGCTTAATTAGTTAATTCAGTCGCCAAAACAATAACTCGATGCTAGTTTATATTGAAACAAATCCGAAAATTGATTACTTAGCTGCTACTTTTTACTTTATACTAGTCTCCGCAATTAGTCGCCAACTTATTATTTTTGCTACCCCCTTTAATTTTTTATAAATCCCTAAATCAGATTAATTTGTCGCCGCGTTAAATACATGCCTTTGTATTGTACGTTTTATTTTATTTTTTTCTCTCGACTTGACAAGCATAAACTTCAGCTAAAATTCAAGTTAATAGCTTTTGGTTTGCCTGATTGCTTTGAATAATTACTTTTTTACATTTTGTATTTCATTAAGTTCCCTTTGAGATTTTCTGCCTCAGTTAATTAGTGGAAACTGTTTTGGCTTGTGTTTTATTAATATTAATTCATATTAAGCCAAGATAGGTACTTTTTAATACAGTTGCTCAAAAAGTGGTACTTTTTGTGGCTGCGTAGCGTGCGAGAAGCTCAATTTCTCGAACTAGTGCTTTTTACTTTTTAGTTCCAAACTATAGTTTCGAAACGCAGTTAAAATGTAATTTAGCTTGAGCAGGTACCAGGGCCTCACTCGTTACTCGGAGGTGTCGTTGAGCAACCCGCGCCGGGCCCGCGGCGGCCGCGGCCGGGGCGCGCACGAGTATGAAGGTATCGCGGGCTGCGGCAGCTCAAGTATCAAGGGCTGTATAGGTACTTTTGGTTATGGTTTGGTTTGGTGGTATGATTCTACTAATGATATATTAATTTATTATTTTTTCGCAATTGTATTAAAAAACGTCGTTTACAACACGTGTGAAATGTCTTTTTACACTAGTTGTAAAATGTACTATTTTCGTGCTATATATAAAGATATGTTTAATAAAAATGGAAACTATAGGTCTAGACTAAGAGAAGAAACTGTAACAATATTTTATGTATGACCGTTTGTTTTATATTTAAATAAATAAAAATAAATAAATAAATATTGTGTAAGATTGTAAGCTGGTTGTTTCCCAATAAAATAAAATAAATAAACATTTTATTTTTACATATGCAAACTGAATGGTGTTTATAATAAGTGTTCCGGACGTTTGTATTTTAGTTTTTATTTTATTTTGGGTAGTTCCATTTTATAACTTTGACGATAAACAGGAAACCCCACCTCATCCCTTACCCCCGTAGTCCCTCGTAATTAGGGTAAGTTGGGATTTCAGACAAAGGTGATTTTGGAAGATTGTTGGGTCGTTTTTTTATTATAAGTATTACTATAGCTCCATTTTAAATTGGAATACATAATTTTTGTAGCAGTAGCCTTAAAATCCCATCTCACCCCCTTTCATCCCTTCTCTCCCCATTCATAACCCAACTCTCCCCGCGAACCTTACTCACCCCATTTTACGGTACTGACGTCACATGAGTCACATCAGCATTACAAATAATAGTACGTAAAAGATATCGTACGGTATCTGCCGATATTTTATCCCTCCGTCTGTGACGGCCTTTAAGGAGTTATTCATAAACACCTGTTAAGTCTAACACGCCTTTGATAATCGTTTATCTCCATCCGTCATTTGTGTAATTGGTGTTTATTAGAAAGCGACAAAATTTAACAATTTAGCTACGTTTCACTACACCTTATCAAAGAGGATATAATAAGATAGAGCGGTACTGTCATAGTAAATTTTGTAACCCCAGTAAATTCACTGCCATCTATCGACACACCTTAAAACTAAAAATGAAGATTTATAAAAATACGGCAAAATGTATTTGAATATGGATAAATGATTTTTTTTATTTGCATTAATTATTTTTATGATTTTGACCCATGTTCTTTCACTGATATGCGTTAAAATTGTTAAATAACAAACGAAACCGTCAACGCCATCTATACGACAATAGGCCAAAGCTAGTAGCGCCCTCTGATCGAGAATCAAATTTTCGTGATTTTCGAGGCACGTTTTTTCCTTAGACTGTATCCATCTATTACGGAGTTATATCTATCTTTGACCTTATTTAACAATTTAGCTACGTTTCACTACACCTTATGAAACAAAGTCCCCCCGCCGCGTCTCTCTGTCTGTATGTATGTAATGTTCGCGATAAACTCATCAATAACACAGATTTTTCACGCGGTTTTCACTTAAGCTATCAATAGAGTGATTCTCTTTAGGAATGTTTAGTAGGTGTATAATTTGTTATGCGAACCTGGGGCGGGTCGCTTTTTATAAATACTTACATATTTTGAATAATTATACACATTAAAAATTAATTCAATCATTACATTAATAAATTACATCTAAATTAACTAAAAAGTAATCTAAACTAAAACTAAGTCACAACAATACGAGTAGGTACATAATAATAAATTACCCTAAAATTAACTAACTATAAACTAAACTAAATTAAAGCTAAACTAAAAATAAGACACAACTAGGAACCTAGTCAAACCACTCGTCCCGCGCCCTTCCAGACGCAAAGGTGCCCATCACGCTCGCCGCTCACTTTAAAATAACTTTGTAAGTGTGGACTGTATAGTGTAACTCGCGAGACAATGTGTAATTAAAGATTCTGTGAAAGTGTTTTAATTATGCATTGAGATAATTCAGCTACAACACAATACCACAGTTACCTAACATGGCTGGGCCTTCTGGGTGCTAGACAGTTTGGCAATATTGTATGTATTTAGTTTTAGGGTTACGTAAAAAGGAAAAAACCGGAACCCTTTTAAGATGACTAGTGCGTGTCCGTATTTCCACGTCCACAGCTTATTTGCTCCGAAACTGCTGGACCAATTAAGTTGAAATGTGGTACACATAACTAGGTATATTTTATGAGAAAGTTGCATTGCGAGTTAGCTTAGTTTACGCAGTCGCTAGCAAATGTGTCATTTTCAAACTGATTGTAAGGATCCAGGAAGGACGTTAGTATGTGGGAGGCGGACGCGCTATACATCAAAAATCTATGTGAACGGCACATCTTTAAGCTGGCCATACACGCTTAAGTCGCTAGGGAACCCCTGCGCAGTTTAGCTACAATATGTACCTATAACATCCCAATGACATGTAACCATAACAACTGTGTATGTTCTAGCGAAATAAATAAATTAAATTAAATTAGAAACTACATAGTATAAAACAAAGTCGCTTTCCGCTCTGTATGTATGTCTGTCCCAAGGATCTGATAGGATAGGACCAGGGACCGGACAACCCTTTCCGCGATAAAACCCTTTCAATGGGTGACACTTAAACACGGCTAACACATTGAAAGACTTTCCCTTTTGAACTGCAAGCCTATTCATACCCTTACCTTTGACTAACCCGTACCGAAAAGCTAACCAAAAACAAGGCTAGCTCTTAATCTTTAAGCGCTTTTTATAAAGGTTTCCCTTTGCGTGAAAGAGACAGGATTAGTATATATCTACGGTAGTGTATGAAAAGGAAAGAAAATACGTGCCTAGCCAAAGAACGCCGCCGTCGCCGCTGACGATCGCTCGGATTCGAAGTAATGTGTGCTTTATGAACAAGGTAGACGACTTAAATTAGCACGCTTATATGCTAAAAGGGAAGCCCTTTACAAGGCTAACCCTTATAAGCAATATGCAAGGTGTTGGTGAGCGGATGATAAGGTAAGGTAGCTTTATATAAGGGTTTTTAAAACCAAAACAAAGGGTTTCGTCTGGCAAAGGGTATGGTGAGTTAAGCCTTATGCAATACCCTTATAAAACCCCGATAAGGGATAGCGAGCCGGTCCCTGGTCATAGGACTACTGTCATAGTACGTTTTGTAGCCACAGTAAATTAACTGCCATCTATCGACACACGTAGGAGTGTTAGGGTCGGCAACGCACATGTAACTCCTTTGGAGTTGCAGGCGTACATAGACTACGGAGAGTGCTTAACTTCAGGCGGGCCGTATGCTTGTTTGGCACCGACGAAGTAAAAAAAAAAATGCGAGTGGTAGCGGCGGCACAGGGAGGACACGCTATACATCAAAAATCACTTGCGTTTCTATGTGTGAACGGCACGTCTGTACACGCGTCATAGTGTAAGTTGCTTAAAAATTGTACTGAGCGGCCGGCAAACGGCCGTCAATCTGGTGTCGCGGGCAAGGCCGGATCTAGGGTAGAGCGAGTGGAGCGGCTGCTCTAGGCGCCGGATGGCAAGGAGGGCGCCAAAATGGCAAATGAGAAAAAAAAATAGTTTTATAAGACGCGAGTGTGACGCGGGCCCAAAATACGGTTCGTTTTGCTTTTGGGTAAAAAGCTTCAACGAAGGGCGCCAAAACCCGATTTCGCTCTACCCTTATCAAGGACTCGGGACGGCACTGGTCGCGGGGCGAGAATTCGAGTCGGGGCGGGGCGGTGCGTGGCCGTTCTGTATGATAATACTATTACTTATTCTGTGGTAATGTCGCAGTGCAGTCTGTATGCGAGTAATGCGAGTGGTAGCGGCGGCACACCGAACGGTATCGGTTTAATTGTGGTCTTAATTTACTCGTAATATTTAAAGACCTGGGGATCATGTTAATCTGGTTATCGTAAGTGACCAATCAGAATTCAGGGACAATACACGGGGTCAAACCGTAACGAAGAATACATTTCACGCTTTCCAATGGATAGCGAATATAGCGATAACGGATATAACAGGGCAATTATACGTTTTAAATACACGGTGGCCATTTTGGCTGGTAGAAAATGGCTATGGGAGGGCAAATTTTTTTTCGCGATTTCGTGGTTGGTCCCATAGTAAAAGATGCTCAGTATAATCTCAAAACCTCCCTGGGCTACTAAACCTCGTGACCGGACATGCCATACATCAAAAACAAATTTTTACACGACTGTACATACCACGCAAATTAAGTAAAAACTTGTAATTGTAATAAAAACCACACTTCATGCACAGACTACAGCACCTTCGCTCCATTTGTGTAAACTGAAGGCTTAATTAAGTTTCAAAGAGCGTGGAAATTACGATATTAACTAGCTAGTTTAATGCGGAACTTGGAACTACGATGCTGTCAGGGGCAGAAACAGAAGGGAGGCCACGGAGGTATAGTTGAAGTTAATTAAAAACCGGCCAAGTGCGAGTCGGACTCGCGCACAAAGGGTACCGTGCCATTACGCAAAAAACGGCAATACAATCACGTTTGTTGTATGGGAGCCCCCACTTATTTTTTCTGTTTTTAGAGTTCCGTACCCAAAGGGTAAAAACGGGACCCTATTACTCCGCTGTCCGTCCTTCTGTCACCAGGCCGTATCTCATGAACCGTGATAGCTAGACAGTTATATATTTCTGTTGCCGCTATAACAACAAATACTAAAACCAGAATAAAATAAATATTTAAGTGGGGGGTCCCATACAACAAACTTGATTTTTTTGGCCTTTTTTGCGTAATGGTACTATAACAACAACAACAAAGGGGGTCACAAACAAAATCACACGTTTAGGGGGGGAGTTACCAAATGTGACCAAGTGTGACAAGGAGAGGGGGCGAGGTCAAAATTAATAAATTAATCATCAACATTATGACAACATTATTGTCATTATGACATGGTACTGAAATTAAATTCCTTGGCCGTATATCGTCGCTATACTTACTCAACCTCATATCTGCAACAATCATTTGATGGAAATGTCACTTTTCTTTCATTCGGAATAAGGGTGTTTTTGTCATCAAATGAGTGTTGCAGATACGAGGTTGAGTAAGTATAGCGGCGATATATTACCTCTTGCGATATGAACCAGCTAACTTACAAGAGTGATGTCACAGGGCGGACACGCTGTACATCAAAAATCACTTGCGTTTCTATGTGTGAACGGCACGTCTTTACACGCGTCATTGTGTGAGTAAGTTGCTTAAAAATAGTACTGAGCGGCCGGCAAACAGCCGTCAATCTGGTGTCGCGGGGCGAGGTAATTCGAATCGGGGCGGGGCGGTGCGTGGCCGTTCTGTATGATAATACTATTACTTATTCTGTGGTGATGTATTACAGGGCGCATACGCATACAAGGCAAGTGCATTAACATGTATCCATTGTCGTTGAAGACAAAAGAGCGTGCGTCCGGTCGCGAGGCGTTAAAAGTAAGACCAACATGACGGACTGGCTAGATGACAAATTTTCATTAATGGTATCAATTGATCGGGTTTGTTTTTAGGATCAAATGTCTCACCTACATAATATGGGTAAAACTGACAGCCCCATGTGCAGAGCGTGCATGGAAGAAGAAGAAACAACAAAACATATTTTCCTAGACTGTAAACAGGTAGAAGTGTATAGGAGCAAATACCTAGGTAATCCATGCACACTAAAGGAGGCAACTAGCAACCTGAAGACTTTGCTAGGCTTCTTGGAGGAGCTGGGGTGGTTAGAGTAGCGCTACCTCGTTTCACGCAAAATAGGCACATTGGATGTCGATTTGCGGAAAATGCCCAGCAAAACTAACTAACTAGGATCAAATGTCTATATGGGACCCATTGCATTAAAGCAATACAAAAGTCAGAAATGATAGTTAAAGTCTGACAGTCGTACTTGACTCGCGAAACGCTTCTAACAAAACGATAAGTGAACGTGACGTCAAGGTTACTGTGAGCCCATCTTGAATGTATGGAAAATAAGTAAAATTGAGATTTTGTCGGTGAAATATTGCGTTTATGTATATAGTTGCTATACAATCTTTTTTCTAATAAAATGTAAGGAATCAAATGGTACCCTTATTTTTTCCCTTTTTTGAAGTTAAAAAAAAACTTAAATTTTTGAATCTTTTTTCATCATTCAAAATATATGTACTCGTATTTCGTATGTTTAAATTTAGGTCTACAATTGGCAGAGCCGCTCCCGCTATAGCAGTTTGTGTGACTGCTACATAATTAAAGACATTAAAATATAAGTGTGGGTTTATGAAACGAACGATGTGAGTTTCATAATAGGATCATACAAGTGTTTTCATGCTTTATTATGAACAATTATATAAACAATTTTATCTATGTCACACCATACAACTGTAAGAGTATGATGTGTTCAGAAACCACGTGTTACGGGCGGAACAGGGGCATCGTCGCTCTGTCAGGGAACCACAGGGCGGACACGCTATACTATACATCAAAAATCACTTGCGTTTCTATGTGTGAACGGCACGTTTGTACACGCGTCATGCGTCATAGTGTGAGTAAGTCGCTTAAAAATAGTACTGAGAGTACGCCAGAAGTCCGCCAGATTTCTGTCGCGGGGCGAGGTAATTCGAGTCGGGGCAGGGCGCTGCGTGGCCGTTCTGTATGATAATACTATGACTGAACTCGAGGTGGCTGGCGGCCGTTATTTGCGGAATTTGGACGCATCATCAGAGCCTTTATGATATATGTGTAGTTAAATACCATAAACCCTCAATACATTAAGGCCGTTCCATCGGTTTGCCGCTGTCTTTGTCACATTTCGCAAGAAAGAACAGGAAGGAACATACGCGCCAAGTGTCAATTTTGATCGAATTTTGTCGGTTTTTATTTATTTTAAAAACGTTACCTTACAATATCAAAATTCTAAAGCTATGAAATTACTATTTACGTTAAGATTGTTTTTTCTTCTTTTTTTGTTTATAGTATCACATAATAAATAACCGAGTAAAGTAGGATTAAAAGTCCGAGTTAGAGGTTACTTTGGGAATTAATTGTATCGAGCGAAGTGTCATAATTCGTGTATCGGAAGCTATGTTGTTAAAGATAATATAGTCAAGAACTACATATATTTTTTCCATGTCTACGAATATCAACGCCTCTTAGAAAAACTTGATCATATAAGAAGATTTTTCGCCTTCTGGCTCAGGGAACCGCCTTAACCAACTTTAACCAAGTGCCTAACGTTAGTGCTTCTAGATCCTAATCTAGAAGCAAACGTTACGTAGTTAGTAGAATAAAGTTTTAATCATAAATCTATAGTTAATCCAGATCCCAGCGTTCCTGGTCACGATCGCTTGCAAAGTTGGATAGAGCGAGTGTTTACAATATTAGTAGGTTTACGAGTATTAAGCTCACTATCGAGGAAATAATACACCTATAACTATAACTCGCCAGTGGCGGATTAGCCACGTGGCAAAAGTAGCAAATGCCACAGTCGCCTCGCTATTGAGGGGCCCGCGCACCTACGCATGGTGGCCGTAAAAAACCTAAGTTTCATTTCGTTCACTTCGTCCGACTGGGCCCCAAGAAATTTGCTACAGGGCCTACAGGGCCTACAGGCACAGGGCGGACACGCTATACATTAAAAATCACTTGCGTTTCTATGTGTGAACGGCACGTCTGTACACGCGTCATGCGTCATAGTGTAAGTTGCTTAAAAATAGTACTGAGCGGCCGGCAAACGGCCGTCAATCTGGTGTCGCGGGGCGAGGTAATTCGAGTCGGGGCGGGGCGGTGTGCGGCCGTTCTGTATGATAATACTATTACTTATTCTGTGCTACAGGCCCCACGCTGGCTTAATGACTGTAACTCGTGCGTGTGATGGGATGGTCCCTAAGTCCCTATATATGACAGTTCATTTTTATATGGAGGCTGTCAAGTAAAAATGTTTTCTGTCACTTAGGTACGCCTTCATTGGAGTAAAATAGAAAGATCCCCCCAATTTGCCAATTTCGGTTTTTGCGGCAGCCCCTCTGTTCTATAATTCTCATAATACTAGTATTTAATAGTTTCCAAGAACAAACGAAACGACGCGACACACCTATCTAGAGCCCCCAAACTATCAAAAAGACTGCCAATTTCAACTTTAATTCCATCACGATAAAATCCACTTTTCAATCACACCATTTAAGTCAGCAATAGTTCAAAATTCGGCCTTAAGTTGACAAGGGCAAAGTTCAGTTTGCACGGGCAGCGTCGCAAGCGCAGGTGGAGTCGGTAGTGCGTGACGGACCGTGCGCTGAGGCAATGTTATGGAAATGTGACAGTTAGAACCTTAGAACTGTCAACGAGGGTGAGTCCGAAAGGTGTACTCCATTATTGTGAGCATCTACCAGTACCTTAGCATAGGATATACCTACTACCCTACCCACATGAGATAATCTGATATAGGTGCTAGGGCTCCGCAAAGCCTCGGTTGGGGCTCCGCGAGAATACTTGTAATAATAAGAATAAAAACCCGGACAAGTGCTAGTTGGACTCGCCCACCGAGGGTTCCGTACTTTTAAGTATTTGTTGTTATAGCGGCAACAGAAATACATCATCTGTGAAAATTTCAACTGTCTAGCTATCACGGTTCATGAGATACAGCCTGGTGACAGACAGACGGACGGAGCGGAGTCTTAGTAATAGTCCCGTTTTTACCCTTTGGTAACGGAACCCTAAAACAAATACTAAAAACAGAATAAAATGAATATTTAAGGGGGGGCTCCCATACAACAAACGTGATTTTTTTTGCCGTTTTTTGCGTAATGGTACGGAATCCTTCGTGCGCGAGTCCGACTCGCACTTGGCCGGTTTTTTATGTATAGCGTGTCCGCACTGTGCTAACGGCGCCATCTATTTCGCTAAATTTGCAGCTACTTTACCATCTCAGTTATTTTTCGTATGATTAATTTAAAAAAAAACCTAGTTATAGTCCTAGCTTAACGCATTTTATCTCAAAACATAAATCGTAAAAGCTGACTCACCTAACAGTAAATTATAACCATGCATACCGATGCATAGTGTAAACCCTCGTGGTATTTAAAAAGTAATTAAGCATAGACAATCAGCTGTAGATTAACCATGAATGGTGGGATTGACTAAAGGCATACGTAAAGCGAAACTAAGATCTTTACGTTATCGCAAAAAATACTTTTTAAGGTCATAGTTTTGTATTTATTACAATTTATACTTAAGCTAATAGCTATGCCCGTGGGTTTGCTCGCGTTAGTTCGTTATGTATGCCCAATTTTATCAATATAGATTCAGTATTTTTGCAGTAAACAGCTAACAGACAGACCATCGCATAACGTGTGTATGGATTTTTAACTGCATGTACTTGACGGTTATATCGAATTTCGTTATGTTTGCCCTAAAATTACCATGGCAACATGCGCGGAAAGCCTAAACAAAGGCTGACGATGATTTACGCAATTACCGTTCTTTCAAAATAATGTTTTCACCAGCAGAGGACGACATGGTCGTGAGAACACAGCGGTATGCTGCCACTTATAAAATGCACATTGTATTCAACTATAAAAAACTTTTTAACGCTCGCTTGTTATCTCTTTCGCGCAAGCACACATCGCCACAGGTGCGCTGGAAACGAAAATACAGTGTCGAAATGTTAACTTTTTCTAACACAAAAAGGGTCTTTTTTAAGTGAAACCAAATGTGCTTAAGATTATTTAAACCTAGTGTTTACTAATAGCCAATTGAAACGTTCGCACAGCGTGTAAAAGTTTTTAATCATAAATAACTTGGTGAAACCGTAAGCGTTGCCTTTCACGTCGTCCGTTTGCCGTATAAAACTTTCTTTCGACACTTTTATGTTAAATTTCATACTTAGAACAAAGAATGCAGTGCAATGGCGCTATGTAACGTACCTGCGAGGCCGAGCAGGCTGCGGCAGCGACGCCTACCAACTCCCGACTCCAACTTCATCGTAAATAACAAACAAAACACAAAGTAACTTAAACACTACGCCAATCCGGACACATCTGATTCACTAAAACATGTTGAAGTTTACAAACACAACTCAACTTTTACTTGGTAACACGAAAAAGTACGTGAACCACAATTATTTTCGTAAGTTTTGTCCGGCGGCGCTACGTAACCCTCCGACGTTCATTGTGTACTGTCGAAGTGTCGACTGTCGCTCATGTCGCTGTATCGCTGTCGGCAGTGTTGCCAACTCGGAATTTGAAAAAATGCCAGACTTATGCCTAAATTATGCCAAAAATAATTTTGAAATGTGCTAAAAAAGATGCTTAAATATTAGGTAACAAAAAACTATCAATGTCTTATGGCAGAATTGTTGCAAAAGTGACCGCTTTCAGCTTTAAATAATAGTTCCTAGTCTCTCCGGTGGCGCTAGTTAGGCTCTGGGACATGAGTATAACATGAACCATATAAGGCAACAAATAACCCGGCCAAATTACGTAGGTTGTTTTTGGTAGTATTTCGGTGTTTGGTGGCGCCGCCTTTTGCCTTTTTTGATGGACACTTTTCACACATAGAGATTTGGCTCCTTTATATTGTCTCCATGCAAAAAACCGGCCATTATGACATATGACATGACATTGACTATACCATAGATAACACAAAAAGATTTGTGGGTGTAGACGAGACAATTTTTCGCACAATCTGATTGACAATTTAATTGGTAACGCGTATGAAAAAAAGGTCGCGGTGCGGTGCGGTAGTCTGTTACGGATTATTATAATTCCTCGTATGTATAAAATTTCCTTTGACGGTTGTGCCATGGATTGTCTGTCACTGCCAAGTAGGTTTCAAACTTGGCTTAGGGACATAATCACTTGATTCACTAAATTATGCTAAAACAGATGCCAGATGCTCAATGGAAATTTTCGATGCCAGTGTGTGAAATTATGCCATATCTGGCACCAATTATGCCAAGTTGGCAACACTGGCTGTCGGGTCAGTTCGGTTGGCACGGCACGGCGCGCGGCGCGGTAGTCCGGTTTACATTCGAGTGCGAGAGTGCGAGCCACGAGCTTATATAGCTTATGTTGCGCCACGAGACGCGAGTGTAAACGGTGGGCTCGTGGCTATTTAATAATATACAGAGTATTCTTAATATAATCATAGCCCCGCAAAACTCAATAAAAGAGTTTGACTGTGGGGCAAATAATATAATACTCTGTGGGGTCATCAGTTATATTATATATAGTTGGTCAAGCAAATCTTGTCAGTAGAAAAAGGCGCGAGTCAAATTTTCTATAGGACGATAACCCTTCGCGCCTACATTTTTTAAATTTGCTGCGTTTTTCTACTGACAAATTTTGCTTGACAAGATTTGTATAGTTGGTCAAGCAAAACTTGTCAGTAAATAGGAACAAAAAAAAACTATACTCATCCTTTTCTTTTGGGTGCTAGTCCTAGTGTAAGACAAAGATAGTATGATTCTCTCAGTCTATGTTTGAAATGAGACAGTCCCTTGACAAACTATAATTTTTCATGTGAAAGAAAGGGACAAACTCCGTTTAAGTCATCTCTCACTTGGTCCGTTTTTTCGCCTAAGTACACGGTCTTGATAATATAGTTGGTCAAATCAAATTGGCAGTAAATAAGAACCAAAAGAACTATACTATACTCATACTTTTTTTTTGGGTGCTAGTACTACTAGTACTACTACGTAGTGGTTATATACTCTTTGGTACTAGTGTAAGACAAAAGCGCGCTCCAGACTACGCGGCGCGAGGCCGCGAACGCGAGTGTGGAGTCGATTTCGCTGATTAGCGAACTCAGCGAACTAGACTCCACACTCACGTTCGTGGCTTCGCGCCGCGATTCGCGCATGAGTGTGGAGGGACCTTATGATAGTGTAGACGCGATTTCGAAGGACCAGCGGGAGCGCAGCCCGAAGATAAAGAGGGGCTATGGCTGAGAATGAATCTATGAATTAATGGGGCCGACCTTACCTGTCCTGCTCGGTAAAATTCTGTCCGGTTGCGGCTTGCGGCGGCCGCCGAGTTATATTATTGTAATTTAGTGGTTCGTGTTTCTTCTGATTTCTTCTCACAGTTCTCACCTTTACATTCACGTTTATCACTCTCTTAAAATTAATTAATCTTCACGAAGTAAAAAATGCGTGTTTATATTTGATTGTCAATTTCGACAATGACAGATTATTAAAATTATTCTGCTTTTCTTTATTGCATTTAAGTAGGTCGGCAAAAAGGCGGGTGATATGAAAATGAGGTCGAATATATTATATAGACATAGTGTGGCCGCGCTACTCGTCATCGGCCGCCATACTGCCCTAAGGGCCTACCGCGAAACACGTTCGACATGTTGCCTCCCTGTCACACTTACGTACGAATTTACAAGTGCGACAGAGCGGCAACAACGTGGTTCGCGGTAGGCCCTCTGCATACTTCCCATACCACTCGTCGAGTGTGTAGCCGGGGTAGAAAAACTTGTTCGAGATCGAGTCGAGACGCGTGACCTGAGGGCCTACGGCGAACCACGTTCGATATGTTGCCTCTCTGTCGCACTTGTAAATTCGTACCTAAGTGTGACAGGGAGGCAAAACGTCGAACGTGGTTCGCGGTAGGCCCTCTGGGTGGTGGGTAGGTGGGTGGTAATGCACGCCTACTGTAACCAGTTTTCTACCAACTTTGGTAGAATTAACACGAGCGATATTTAAATTTTATTAACATTAACATGACATTAACAGATTTATTAAGGGTGCTAACCACTTGCTAACCTTAGTCATCTGTTAACATTCACATAACAAGTCACTTTTATATTATAGTCAACTGCTTGGACTGTATACAAAGCTTAATGATCTTGTATTTTATTACTTTTTTTGCATTTCAAAGGACAGATCTGATTAGATTTCAAAAAGTAACTATAGTTTGTCAAAGTCAAAGGACTGTCTCATTTTAAACATAGACAGAGAGAATCATACTATCTTTGTCTTACACTAGTACTAGCACCTAAAAGAAAAGGATGAGTACAGTTTTCGGGCTTTATATTATATTCTACTCATCATCATCATCATGTCAGCCGATAGACGTCCACTGGTGGACATAGGCCTCCCCCAAGGCTCGCCACTCTGGGATAACTAAAATAATATTTTTTTTGACAAAATTCGCCACTCCATATTCTACTCACCTCACCATAAAGCCTAGTTCGGACTGCGTTAAAGTCCCTCCACACTCATGCCCGAATCACGGCGCGAAGCCGCGAACGCGAGTGTGGAGCCTAGTTCGCTAATCAGCGAAATCGACTCCACACTTGCGTTCGCGGCTTAGCGCCGTGACTCGCGCATGAGTGTGGAGGGCCCTCCTTTAGTAATTTACTTAGTCGAGTGGCGAGTATTTGTGACTTTGCATGCCTAAAGGGAAAGGTCTCCATGCTGCTCCATGTGCAAATTACTATATAACATAGTCCGATAGGCTTAAAGCTTATTACCAAATGGTAGTCAATTTGCTATTGGCAACACAAAATTTTTTTTTAATAACTGAACTTTCTATCACATTGTGTATTATACAGCCATTGGCAAAGATAAAGATATATGATTTAATATAAAAAATCTTACAAGGAAAGATTAAAAAAAACATGTTGTTTACTTTTCTTTTTAAATATAATACTTAACTAATGATTAACGTAAGTGGAGCAATTCTCTCATATTACTATTCTTTTTATATATACATATGATTTAAAAGATAATATACGTTTTATTAATCTATTTAGATATATTACTTGTGTAAATTAATGATTTTATCCTCATTATTCAGTTCTGAAACAACATTTCTGTGCTAAATTTGTTGTTCACTTTGACATTATAAACGGAACGTATCGAAAATGCGAAAACGAAACGCTATTGATATTTTTCTTAAAAAATGGCAGCCTTTATGTCGTAAGCTTTTCTTTTCTAGTAATGAAATGAAAAGTTTTTATTAACAATCTACAGACAGTTTATGATGCAAACAGAAGCAATTCAGACGAACAATCGGTTTTACAAGGAGGACATATAGATATTACTAATCGGAGTAACAATGAGCAGTATATATGTAGTGAGTATAATTACGTGGTTATGTTCTTTTCGCGACCATAGCCTTCGCTGGGTCGAGTACGCCGAGGCGCCGGCGTGGGCTTGCGCTAAGGCGCAATTGAACCGCGACGTTTAACATTTATCGTGTTTTCAGGCGTAGACATTACGGCATTTATGCAAATGTTGATCGGTTCCGCCGAAGAAAAGGCGAGTGGTTCCGTACGAGCTGTAGAAGAAAAAGTGGAGATGAGCGACAGCGCTGGGGCCGGAGCGGGCAGCGAGCCGCACGGGGGCTCCGCGGTGATGGAGCGCGAGCTGGAGAACACGCGGCGGCTGCTGTGGGGCGAGCAGGTCAAGGAGGAGGTGTTCCGGCGCTGGGCGCAGGGCTTCACGTTCAGCGCCGACGAGCCCAGCGCGCTGACGCAGCAGGAGGGCGGGCCCTGCGCCGCCATCGCGCCCGTGCAGGGCTTCCTCCTCAAGATCCTCCTGTCCGAGACGCCCGGCCACAGCCTGCGCGACCTCACCTCCGAGAAGTGCAACTCCCTTCTCGTCCGGGCCGTGTGTACAATACTAAGCCAGTGTCTAGCGCCTAACTATAATGTGGCTGTGTACCAACGGAAAAACGAAACAGACGCTGAATCCAGCTCTGCCAGTGCGACCGAAGAGACAGATACCTTGGACCAGTTTCATCGGAGGATCGAAATTCACCCCTTCCAAGGGTTGTCAGAGGTAGAGGCGTTCTACACTAGAAACATTCGTGTTTTGAAGGACAAGTACGGAGTGCTACTTCTGTTGTATAGTGTGATTCTCAGCAAGGGAGTAGGTGTTGTTGAGGCGGAGCTGTCAGAGTTGTCAGATCCACTCATACACTCCACATACGGATATGGGTCACAGGGACTGATAAATTTGATGCTGACAGGCCGAGCCGTGGCTCACGTGTGGGACCATGACCAGGTGGTTGGGGGCCTACGGCTGCGCGGCATTGAGCGGCAAAACGATATTGGTTTTCTTACTATAATGGAGCACATGCAGTATTGCACTGTGGGGTCATTCTACAAGAATCCAAAGCATCCTGTGTGGGTGCTAGCGTCCGAAACGCACTTGACGGTGCTTTTCTCGTTTGAGCGGCGGTTGGCGGCGCCAGAGACAGCAGGAGAGTCCGCCGAGCGGATCTTCCGCTCCTTCGATCCTGAGGGTAATAATTTCATCCCGTCGGCAGCACTGCAGGACGTGCTCTGTGCCGCCGAGCTTGTGTCAGAGCCGGAGTACGTGGAGCTGATGCGGCGCAAGCTGGATGCTGAGAACCTGGGGATCATCCTGCTGAGTGCGTTCATGGAGGAGTTTTTCCCGTCGTGCGAACGTGGCTGCCCCGACACGTTCACGCTGCACCACTATAATGGGCTAGCGCGGAGCAACCCGGGCGGGCGCGTAGTGTACCGCGCCGGGCGCGCGGCGCTGCTTGAGTGCCACATGCGGGCCGCCTCGGCCGACCCCATGCTCACCTGCCTGCAGACTAAGTGGCCCAGCATCGACCTGGTCTGGGACGAGGGCAGCTCACCGTCCCTCAACTGAGCAGCTACATTCTAAAGGACTGTGTCGTGAGTGAACTGTGCAGACCATAATTTATTTGTAAAATGTAATTTTACAAGCCTCCCTTTGTTCCAGCAGTAATTATTATTATTATTAACTTTACATGCTGTCGTCACAGCTAGGAATTGACACCAGACATAGACCTATTTACACGGTTACGGTTTAGATGGATTAGACATAAATATTTTTTAATAACACTGTTCCAGTTGTTGAAGGGTTGTTGTCATGTTGTGCTGCATATGATTTGTATCAGTTTACTTATACCATAGTAGGGACACGCTCCTAATGATATACACCATAATTATCTATAAATAAATTTAATTTAGCCCCGCATAGAATTAGGTTGTATATAAATGTAATAGTGACATTGTAATAATGGGACATGTTGACATTTTATGATGATAACATTGGTGGCGTGCTTTGTGATTGAGCGAATGCGACGGTCGGCGGCTTGCACTGTGGCCAACAGTTTCCGTCTTCTGTGACGTTTGTAATTGCGAAGAGTCGGAAATCATTTGGAGGGTCGGGGTAGCCGCTGGCCGTCCGCCTGTTTTGCTGTGCGAATTTCTGCTACCTGCGACACGCGTTGCGAGGAACGAGTGTGGATCTGTATTGGTTGATATTTGAGATGCTCACAAGAGACGTTTTGTTTTACTATCTGTATTTTTCAATTTGGGTCAGCTGTGTATTAGCATGTTATTGTAAGGGTTCCACCATTAATTACGTCACACGTATTTCGAGGTTTTTTGACCCCTCCCCCCCTTGTCACACTTGGTCACATTTGGCAAACCCCTACCCCGTTGTGTGACGTCACATTTTTTCAATGAAATCGACAAATCGAATTGAGCATTATTAATATTTTATCAAAATATTTTTGACAAAGGAAATATTAGTAAGTTTATAACCCAAACAGATTAGGAAAGAAAATTAAACGATTCAAAACGATTATCGTTCAAAAAACTTGTTATTTAACTGTACAGTGAATAAAATAATTTAAATAAGTTAGTGACGTCACAAGATTTGTGACTCCCCCCCTCCCCCTTGTCACAACATGTCACATTTTCTTGACCCTCCCCCCC
Organism: Cydia strobilella; assembly: GCF_947568885.1. Lineage (NCBI taxonomy): Eukaryota > Metazoa > Arthropoda > Insecta > Lepidoptera > Tortricidae > Cydia > Cydia strobilella. The sequence continues at coordinate 60,506,269 of NC_086068.1, forward strand.
CCCCCCCCCCCCCCCTAAACGTGTGATGTATTTAATGGATGACCCCTTTTATCTATTGTGAAATTTGTTACATAAGCTCGCTAAGTAGCAAACGCCTTCTTAGAAAATCTTTTCGTGGCGCGTGGGAGTTATCCTCTTTCCGCCCTAGACGGTAAATTTCTGGAAATAGCCATCCTCAGAAATAATCTTTCTTGATTCCGGTTGAGCAATTTAGCCGTGAATAGGCACCAGACAAAAAATTGTCGCTTTAATAATAATATCTGGGGAGACCGAGCTTTGCTCGGAAAACATAAAAACTCGAAAAGCGCTTTTTCCCAGAGATAAGACTTAGCTAGATCGATTTTTCGCCCCCAGAAACCCCCATATAGCAAATTTCGTCGAAATCGTTAGAGCCGTTTCCGAGATCCCCTAAATATATATACATAATATACAAGAATCGCTCGTTTAAAGGTATAAGACTAGAAAGAAAGAAAATACATTTATTTAGCATCATAAACATTGGAAACATCAAAAACATTGATAAACAAATACAACACAAACTATATTTTACACAGGATCCCCACTCAGCATAATGCCATGGCAAATACGCTGATTTTCAGTGGGTACCTGAATTAAAACGTTACACAGTTTGGCGAAACTTTTGTAACGAAATTGATGAATGTTCTCTTTATATAACAATAAAAAAAAAAAAAAAAAAAAAAAACTAAGCTACAACTAAACTACTAGTATTATTTCAACTAAAAAGGTACCACATTGTCGGTTGTCGATAGTGGTTTTTTTTTTTTTTTTTATCTGGTTTTTATGGAGGCTTTGGACACTCTAGGTGAACATGTCAGCCTCATGGGTGCTATCATAGTTCCCTACTCAAGGGAGAGGTCAATAAAGTGGTAAACACTGATAATAGTAGATTTCAAATTGAAACTATGGAAATAGCGCCTTATTGACAACCGACAATAAGTACCCTTTTGGTTGAAAATGGCACATATGAGCATGGATAATCCCTATATAATTTGCTGGTTCGATTTTACTTTAAAATTTAATTTTGATTCGTAATTAATTAATTTATTGTTTATAATGATTTTGTTATTTAATGCTTTTTTCCTTGGGTAAATCAACTTTGTAGTGTCACGCGTTGCCAAGGTTTTGGCAGGCATGTACATATGCATGTATGTATGCATGGGGATTATTGTCCCCTGGACAATGGGATAGAAAAAGAAAAATAAACACGAAAAAGTTGATTCACTTTCATCGGACCGAAGCGACCCGATGCCGCAGCGAACGTCGTAAAAGCATTTGAATTTTCAGGCTGGTTCCTTTTTTTATAATTTTATAAACAAGTTTGGTCATTGATTTCTTGGGCGCCATTCATTTACGTAAGATGATTTATTCTAATAATCGATTTTAATCGATATCGTACAGATGAGTGATATTAAAAAAAACAATTCGCGAACTGGGACGTCACAAACAGCTTCTTAAATTTAGAAAAAATGGTAGAAAAATCATGTGATACCTCAAGTAAGGAGTTTGATATTACCCTTGAGTAAATAGAATACATATTGAGAAATACACCTAAATTAAAGAAGAAAAATGTGACGTTTTCAATCAAAAGGTACCACATTGTCGGTTGTCGATAAGGTTGATTTCTAATTGAAGCTATATAGAAATAGCGCCTTACTGACAAGCGACAATAAGTACCCTTTTGGTTGATGAGATCCCTAGCGGCTTTCACATTGTTTGTAACTGTTACTAAGTACGGAATACTAACATAAGAGTGAATCAACTTTTTCTTCTCACTTATTGCCATTGGTACGGTCACCTGGGTCACGCTTAAAACCACTTAGTGGTATTAAAAATAACCAGTGACGTTTTCAAGTAAAAGGTACCACATTGTCGCTTATCATAAGGACCAAATTTGCTATTATCTTTATACGAATAACCTGGCTGCGTCTTTATGGCAAACGACAAAGTGGTACCTTTTGATTGAAAACGTCACGAATATACATTTTAATGGCAGTTAATAACCCTTTCCAAAGTGAATCAGTGGAACGTATTATAAGATTTCTTCTAACAAACTATGCTACTAAAGTCTGGCAGGGTTGGAAATTATCCAGATAATTATCGCGACAATTGTGGTGTTTTCTATAAAAAGGGACCTTATTGTCGATGGCGCTTACGCCATTATAAACGATGCTCCGACATAAATACAATGCCGCGCGACGCTGTGCGGCGTAAGCGCCGTCGACAATAAGGTACCTTTTCATAGAAAATGCCCCAATTATCCCAATTATTGATAATTATCCCAGGTATGGATGGTGCTATATTTATTTTATTTGAATTAATCGATATTAAAAAATAATGATTGGGGCGTTTTTTTGCTATGTATAAATAAAAACTTGACTTTATTTAATCATTGAAATATATGATAATCATGATGTTACAATCAAAACAAATTATGTTTAGTAAATTTTAGGTTATTGACAAATAGATAATTATTAGGCATAAAAATCACGATAATTAACAAGATAACTATCATTGATAATTATCCTTTTGAACCCTGTCGCCTGGATGATAAGACAGAATAACAAAAAAAATATATTTAATATTTCCTTACTGTACAGTCAATGGCATAAATATATGTGACGTTTTCAAGTAAAAGGTACCACATAGGTACCATAAAGACCAAATTTGCTAGTTTCTTTGTACGAATAACATGTCGGAGCGTCCTTATGGTAAACGACAAAGTGGTACCTTTTGCATGAAAACGACACATATATACATTCCCAAAGTTTCGAAAATAAAGTCGTGTTCGCATATTTTTGAGCCATTTGTCTGGATCGATATTATTGCATTCGGGCTGTACACAAAAAGTTAACTCTTGTCGGCATGCTCAAATTGAGTCTGAATTTTTTTTAAGTAGTTCCAACTTAACCCTCGCAACGCGTACGCCGACCCGGTATATGTTGTTTTGTTATATCACAATGCGATATAATTGTTTATTATATATTAATATTATTGACATACATGTTAAAATAGGGCCACTTTAGTGTGACAAAGATTATACATATTGAAAGATATTTTCAGTTAGTTTATAAAAGTGTAACATGCTTTCTTTGATTATATTTGTGTGGTTTTATTTTTATTCACCCGTTTTTGCAGCACGCCTTAATAGGGTAGGGGTCGGAACCGCGGCTTGCGAGCCGCGTGCGGCTCTTTGGACCTGCAGTTGCGGCTCATCAAGGCGGTCAAACAATTAATGGGGCCAAACTTTTGAAGTGAAGAGTCAGGCAGCCACAGTAGAGATTATCTGTTTTAGGAATTTCAAAGAGCCTAAAAAGTTGATTTGACTGGTCTAATCTAAGTGTAAAGGGGCCCACTGATTATCAGTCCGCCGGAAGATGTCAGATATCCTGCAAGTTGTCAAACTTGTGATCGTCAGATTAAGGAAATGCGTACAAATTAATAATTCTCAGATTAAGTTATACAAAAATTATAGCATTAACTTGGACCAAAATGACCAAATCCACAATCTACTTAACGATTTTTTTAACGCTCCACCAGCCCACCGAAATGAGGGCTATCGTTTGTTTGCTCACCAGTTGGCGCCTGTGTTGATGGTGGTCCAAAAGACTAAAGAACAGCTGTCAGTCATTGAAGTGACAAGTGACATTTGACATTTCGAACTATGGAAAAGACCACCATCTACTCTAGCGCCCCTAGCGGCGAATTCATACGCGTTAGCCCTCATTAAAAAAAAAATTAGACGCTTTCCTGCTCGCTGGAAAAGAAAACTTTATATGTGTCGTTTTCAAGCAAAAGGTACCACATTGTCGCGTGCCATAAGGAAGCTCTGACAGGTTTTTCGTATAAAAATACAAGCAGTTTTCGTCCTTATGGTAAGCGACAATGTGGTACCTTTTGATTGTAAACGTCACGTATAACCTTTTTTTCTTCCTATCATCTAATATTTCGATTCTAATAGGTTTCTACGACAGTCATTCTTGTTCTTACGACCTAGTGATATACCTATTGGTTGATGTCGATGCGATTTGATAAAAATGTGGTATTTTCTATAAAAAGGGACTTTATTGTCGATGGCGCTTACGCCATTATTAACGATGCTCCGATATAAATACAATGCCGCGCGACGCTGTGCGGCGTAAGCGCCATCGACGATAAGGTCCGTTTTCATATAAAATGCCGCAAATGATTCAAGGTGAAACTTCCCATATCGATTATATTTACAAGCATAAGGCCTGCGTAGGTGTTTCAAGGACTCGTAATGATATATTCTCTCTGTCTTTAGTCGTGATTTGTACATATTAAAGTGGACAACGGTTTGCCAAACTAAATTGAACCTTATCACAGAGTAAGACAGGTGATTATAAAACGGTCCGAAATCAGAATAAGTAATAGTACATACTACCGTACAGAAACGACACTTCCTACCATAGAATTCATTCATTCAATTTAAGAGCTGTGGGCTCTTGTCGGTGCAGCGTGATGAAGTTGTCTCCACCTTAGTCGATCCGAAGCCAGCCCTTTGGAATAGAATAGAATTTCTTTATTTGCCAGAATACGTGTATAAGATGACAACAGAAAAGGTTTACATGTATCAGTATTCAGTCGAGGACACGACATGCAAATAATTGACAATTTAATAATTTTAACATAAAATAAAAGTACAATATAGAAAATATGACGACAGAAATGAAAACGATGGGTAATTTTTCCTGTTAAAAAAAAACTAATAATAAGTTGGTAACAATTTGAATATTAAATAATAAAATGTCCATGAATAAATAAAACTAATATCGATGTTAAATTTTTTATATAAAATAAAATAAAAATAAAATAGCCTTTATTTGCTGAACAAGGAATAGTTGCACATTATCTATCTATTATCTCCCATCTTTTGAATTCCCTGCCTGTATGGAACACCTGCGACACCGGCGCCCCCTGCTGGAAGTACGCCCGCAGCGCCTCCAGCGGCACCTGCCTGCTTGCCCTTCGGCAAAGGCCTCCCCTAAGCTTCTCCACTCTCTCCGGTCCGTTGCTACTCTGCTCCAGGTACGGCCAGCTAATTTAAATTTTTTATATAAAAAGTCTAATTACAAAATGGATGTCGTGTATAATTTATTTAAAAGTCATTGGGAAAATAATTTAATATAGTATCCCTATCCTGGTACGACACGGCCCCATAGAATATAGGTACAATAATATAGAGGAAATGTCCCCTCTCCCATTTGACCGAACGAGATGCTCTTATGGAACTTTCAGTAGGATTAGCAGAGAAAGCGCTATTGTGGTTTGTCCTTAATCCTTATCATAGTCTCACTTTTCCTTTTTGCCTACTTCTAAAAAGAGATTGTGTCACAAGGGAGCAAAATGACATATTTACGGAGGATAATCCGAATCGAAGCGAAGGATTCTATAATATAATCCCGAGACTAACGAGGGATTCTAAAGTAGAATCCTGAGCGTAGTGAGGGATTCAAGCGTGCTACGCCCAAGATGGAAATAATTTTGCTACCATGTGACACATACTGCTTTTCACATCACCTAAGAGGTAATTATGATGTTTAAAAATATTATTTAAGTAAAAAAATAATGTGCACAAAAATGTATAATTAGGGTCCTAGAACAGAAGTGTTACTTTGATCCCTCCTAGCAGGGAAGAAAAGTGCCACTTTGATCCCTCCTAGCAGGGAAGAAAAACCCCTATTTCGAATTGGTGATGTGAAAACGTTTTTTGTTGCTGACCGTTTTTATGGTGTAACAATAAACCCGACCAAATTACGTAGGTTGTTTTTGGTATGTTGTCAGGAATGTTATAACGTGTTTTAAATTTTGTCGTATTGCTTATGTTCTTGTTCTGTCTCTCAGGGGCGCACGCATAGACACAGTATGTACAAGTAGTTATAAACATGAAACCGAGCGACCAGGGCAGACCAGGGGTAAGAGAAAGACAGCATAATACTTTTTCTCTTTCACTCTTATAAATTTCGGTATTTCGCCATCGCCTCCTTGCTATGATGCCATAACCCGACCATGATAAAATGCCCGGTCGATGATAAAGACAAAGCATGGCACTATTTTCTCTTTCCTCTTATAGGAATCGCAATAAGACTATCTTTCTCTATCAAATTGTCGGGCCCTTGGGCGCACGCGTATAGCGTTTTATATACTATGTCTATGCGTATAGCACATCTATGTAATGCTAGGTCTATGCTTCCTACCTTCCTACAAACCCGAAGTTTGACACCGATTCAGGGTCGAATCATGCTGTCCCTTTCTAATGTATGGCACTATCCCTTTCGGCTATTTATCTCTTATTATCTTATCTGTGGTCGTGCACACATTGCACGCAAAGGGAGTATAGGGACATACTTACTTTACTCTTTGAAAATGACTGTGAAAAGAGTGGAGTATTATATTAGCTTGCGCAGACCGAGAATGCTCAACCTAAGAATGACCTAGTTGAGGATATTTGCTGTACAAAAAAGTCTGCCGGTTTTTGCGGGGGAGGGGAAAGTCAAATGTAACGTAACGTAAAAATAGCCATGTCAGATAAACGTCAGTCCATACATTGTGTTTGTGTATGACCATTGGCCGACTATTTTCGACAGAGGGGAACGCCTGTTAATCAAAGAATATAATACTCACTAGGGGCTGTTAATGGCTACCAAAGAATATATGGCTTCTCTGTTTGGTTATATCCTCCTAGATGCTCAACCCAATAATTGACGTACAGTTGGTCAAGCAAATCTTGTCAGTAGAAAAAGGCGGCAAATTTAAAAAATGTAGGCGCGAAGCATAGACATAGAAGGAATATCGTCCCATATAAAAATTTGAATTTCGCGCCTTTCTCTACTGACAGGATATGCTTGACCAACTATCATTGGGCTGTACATTACATTCTTGGGTTGAGCATTATTTGGCTGTACATTAGTGGTTCCCGAAGGAAACTGGAATAAAAGTATATAGTTTGTCAAAGGACTGACTCATTTCAAACATAGACAGAGAGACTCATACTATCTTTTTCTTACACTAGTACTAGCACCCAAAAGAAAAGGATGAGTACAGTTTTTTTTGTTCTTATTTACTGCCAATTTGGTTTGACCAACTATAGTTTATTTTATTTTTTACCACATTGTATTTATTTATTTATTGTATACCTGACCTGACCACTTTTTTTGTTATTCCAAATTTCCTTTATTCCTTTCCGCGTTATTTCCTACCCTTTTACATGACGTTGGCTACGGGCAACACCGCCCTCAAGTCCATTAAGAAAAAAAAAAAAAACCGAACCGAGCCAATCTTTGATTCTTTTTTTTACTCATTTATTGTAATAATACCGAGTAATAATTTACAAAACGCAATGTCTCAACAAGAAGACAAGTTCCAGCGATATGCGACAGAGTACGATCCAGTGAAAATTGGCTCGATCGATGGTAAGTTTTGGTTATGTTGTATACGCGATCAGCTAACATAAAATAATTTATGTAAACAAATAAGATGAACCTTTAAGTGAGGTTTAGACTAGCAAGAACTTGCATGCAATTTTCATTACATTGCGGTATCTGATAAACATTTTGTATGCAGTTTACCTTAGTAGTCAGCAATGTAACGTAAATTATGAGAAGAAAAATACAGCCAAAAATAATGATTACTGTATATTTATGAAACATTATTGGCTTTTAAAAGTAAATAACTCAAATTCTGGTTAGAATAATTGCCAGTTAACATTCACCAAGGCAATTAAAAATATTTCATACAATTTGATTTGTTCCCTAGCTGAGATATTAAAGAAAACAACGTTGTTTCCATACTTTTGGCCTGGGCCTTATAATAATTAGTTTTTATGTGCTATAAGAAATGCCTCCTAAGTTCATTACCTATGGTTAAGGTACGGATACGACACCGCACGACCGAGCCATCCTCCGGGCACTTGAGTCAGAGTATGTCCCCAACAAGTCAGCGCGAGGGGACCCGCGGCACACCATATTCGTGGCACGACTGCACCCTAGAACGACCCAGGTAGCTATTATTATTATTTTTTAGGGTTCCGTACCCAAAGAGTAAAAACGGGACCCTATTACTAAAGGGGCCCACTGACTATCAGTCCGCCGGACGATATTGGCCTGTCAGTTAGAAGAAAAATTTGACAGTTCCGAACAACTGACAGGCCGATATCGTCCGGCAGACTGATAGTCAGTGGGCCCCTTAAGACTCCGCTGTCCGTCTGTCACCAGGCTGTATCTCATGAACCGTGATGACTCGCACTTGGCCGGTTTTTTATTTATTTATTATTCCTCTTGATGCTGATTGTACCTGCGTTAAGGTACCGCACGACCAAGCCAATGTCAGTGTTGTTGCCCTAAGGCATACCGGAGGTGCAGAGGGCCTTCACGATTCCCAACTTCGCGCGGGTTACACAAAACCTTAACAAATGATACACCTAAACCTTCCTCAAGAATCACTCTATTGATAGTTGAAAACCGGATTAAAATCCATATTTTTTTTTTTTTTTTTTAACAGGAATTAGTCGGCCGGACAATTTCCTGGCCCTATTTCTCTTTACCCTAAATAATTGTTTGGATTAGCTTCCCTAAAACTAATAAACTAAATTTACAGATTAATCCTAATTATTTATATATACAGTAATAGAGAAGTAAAAACCTTATACAACTCACTATATTTTCAGATTTGAACTAACTTGCAAACATTAAACTGCGCAACAGTGATTAGAATGTCAACAAATATAACCTTGAGCGTCGCACATGGATTAAAATCCATTCCGTAGATTTTGACTTTATGGCGAACATAAATAAACACAAACAGACAGACGCGGGCCTTTGTTTTATAAAGGCGTAGTGATATAGAATGAAGAATGGTGTTCATGAAACCAAGCATTTTCATCTATTCATGAAATAAATACTTACCTACACATATATTTATATTTTTTTATTTTTTTTTTATTTATATTTTTTATTCATTAAATATATACAACAAACTTTTTACTATTTCTAATTATACATTTTAATTTAAGCCAGCATTTAAAGACATAGTGTGCAGTAACAGCCCAAAAAGACCGGGGCCTGTGCTAGGGCTAGTTACAATATATGTGACACAATTTTTAGAGAGCGATCGGATTTTGGATAAACAATTTTCTTATAATATAAAGTTTACTTAATTCAATTAAAAAAAGCTTTATTAAATAAACATGCATTACTGGTATTTTTTATTTTTATGTACGTATTTAATATACGTATATTGGGTTTTTATAATTATGTAAGTAGCTATATATATTATTTGCTATCTAATACACATACATACATATATATTATATGGAAAAATAGAGAAATATGACACGGAGTTACGTAGCAATCTATTCACTGAGGAAATATTTTTGTGTAGAAGTCTTTAAATTCAGTAAAAGAAAAACTCAGGAGAAACACTTTAGTTTTTTTATTGACCTTTATTATTTAAGATGCAGGACTGATCAACTATTTCCTTAAGCCTAAGATTTCCGTTAATGATGAGAGGAACTTGTGCTTTTTATTAACACGCCTTTATTAGGTCGACCTGTATGTAACCAAAGAGGATAAAATAAGATAGAGCGGTACTGTCATAGTAAATTTTGTAACCGCTGTAAATTCACTGCCATCTATCGGCATACTTTAAAACTAAAAATGAAGATTTATAAAAGTACGTTAAAATGTATTTAAATATGGATAAATGATTTTTTTATTTGCAATTATTATTTTTATATGATTTAGACCCATGTTCTTTCACTGATATGCATTAAAATTATAAATAACAAACGAAACCGTCAACGCCCTCTATACGAGAGTAGGCCAAAACTAGTGGCGCCCTCTGATCGAGAATCAAATTTTCGTGATTTTCGAGGCACGTTTTTTCCTTAGACTGTGTCCATCTATTACGGAGTTATATATATCTTTGATGTAACTAACTATGTAATGGAATCTAAGGTAAATAATTTAACCATATTCCCGGTTTCCGATGAAGCTGAAAATTTGCAAACGCATGTAAGTCAGGTGACAATGTAATATTATGGTACCATAGAGCTGATCTGATGATGAAGACAGGAGGTGGTCATAGGAACTCTGTGATAAAACAGCGCAACCTAATTGTGTCTGGGGTTTTTAGAATTGTCTCGATGAGTATTAGTTGCCTGTGGAAAAAAGGACAGTCAGCGATAAAATCTTGTACCAAACATGAAATTTTTGCCAAAAACTTATTTCAAAGAATGTACTGTTTTTTTTCTTTTTTTTTTAATTTATTTATTCACTTTAAATATTCATACAACTTTTGCCAGCATGCCACTATTGTAAACCTCTTTGGTTTATGTAATAGTTGGCGAGTTCGCGCGGTCCGATCCGCGTTTGCTTGATACTATTAGGTATATAATTATATTATACTATTATATATATTTATATATATATAAAACTAATCTATACACATTAAATCTCTGCATCTATTTTATACATTACTCTAGACTTAGGTAGTATATTTTTATTAATATTCTATTATCATTTTCCAGGATACCCTCATATCAGAATTCTCCGGCTGCGGCAAAATCCTACACTGCCGTCTAGTCAAGGACATAGTGACCGGTAAATCCAAGCAGTACGCCCTCATAGAGTTCGAACGGACCTCCGACGTCGAGCGGGCTCTACAAAAACATAAAGAATACATCGATAACACAGAAGTTATCGTTGAAAGAGAGGTGGGAAGAGTTATGAAAGGTTGGAAGCCTCGGAGGCTCGGGGGAGGGTTTGGAGGGAATAAGAACTCTGGACAGCTCAGGTTCGGATGTAGGGATAGGCCTTTCAAGAGGCCTATTAAGGTTGGAGAGGATAGGAGAGATTGAGGAGAATTGAGACGAAAAATAAGCAAAATTTGGACTGAGTCACCTTTGCGCTACGACATGGGATTCTTCAAGAAGCGGGTATGTCGGGTACTCAAGGGCATAAATCCTCCTCCGATGTTGCTTGTGTCCACGGACGGACATGTAACGTAAACAAATGAATTTCAAACATGGGGGCCACTTGGGGGGTAAATGAGGAAATTAAAAAATAAAGTTTTTCAAACTATAGCGTGCTATATATCAAATGAAAGAGCTCATTGTGAGAATCTTAACTATATATTGAAAATGACGGACGCATTGTAACTCTAGACCGGCAAGTTGCGTCACCGTACGACTTTTCGAACTAAGTACGAAAGAACTACTAAAAAGGAAGAACTAGAAAGGTATCATTGGCTTTCCATTGATCGTTACTGAACGCGATATAATATCATTGTAATAACATGTTACTAACAACCAAGTGTATGGTTCGCAATAAAAGATTCTAATTTCAAGGAGTTTTTAATGCCGTATAACCAAATTAGTATAGTCATAGAGTAACTTATACTAGAGCGGTACTGTCATAGTAAATTTTGTAACCCCAGTAAATTCACTACCATCTGTCGACACACTTTAAAACTAAAAATGAAGATTTATAAAAATACGATAAAATGTATTTAAATATGGATAAATGATTTTTTTTATTTGCATTAATTATTTTTATGATTTTGACCCATGTTCTTTCACTGATATGCGTTAAAATTGTTAAATAACAAACGAAACCGTCAACGCCATCTATACGACTGTAGGCCAAAGCTAGTAGCGCCCTCTGAACGAGAATCAAATTTTCTTGATTTTCGAGGCACGTTTTTTCCTTAGACTGTATCCATCTATTACGGAGTTATATCTATCTTTGGTGTCCAAAAGGTCCAAAACTATAGTTGGTCAAGCAAATCTTGTTAGTAGATAAGGGCGAGAAATTCAAATTTTCTATAGAACAATAACTCATCGCGCCTACATTTTTTAAATCTGCCGCGTTTTTCTATTGACAAGATTTGCTTGACCAACTATAACTCGAATACCATCGTCCCGGTGAATACAGGGTGGCTAAGAAATAAGTGCACTCCCGTTGCCAGGGAGGTTTTGGGATTATACGAAATCTCCCTGGCAATGGGAATGCACTTATTTCTGAGCCACCGTGTATAATTATAACATTTGATCAAATTTACATTTTCAATACTATTTTACATTAAAAATAAGAGGTCTTTCGCTTGTAGCAAAGAGGATATAATAGGATAGAGCGGTACTGTTATAGTAAATTTTGTAGTCACAGTAAATTCACTGCCATCTATCGACACACGATTAAAACTAAAAATTAATATGTATAAAAATACCATATAATGTATTTATATATGGATAAATGTTTTTTTTTTTATTTGCATTAATTATTTTTATATGATTTTGACCCATGTTCTTTCACTGGTATGCGTTAAAATTATAAATAACAAACGAAACAGTCAACGCCCTCTATACGAGAGTAGGCCAAAACTAGTGGCGCCATCTAATCGAGAATCAAATTTTCGTGATTTTCGAGGCACGTTTTTTCCTTAGACTGTATCCATCTATTACGGAGTTATATCTATCTTTGGTGTAAGCCTCTAGAAACATGCCTGACGCACTGCACTAGCGAGGCAGCCCCACGCGACCATTCGCCTTCGATTTCGAGTAAACGAATTTCGATAATTGGCCCCCTGAAGTTAATGAGGGCTACCGCGTTTAATTTCGCCGCTAGGGGCGCTAGTGTAGATGGAGGTCTTTCAAAATGTCAAATGCATAGAAGTTTTGGGGGTTTCAAGCTTTTTTATCGGGAATTTTCATTCCTTATTCATAATTGTGGTAAATCTTTGTCCATTTGATTAATCATGGTAAACTATAGATATAGCTCAATAAATGTTAGTGGTTTAAAAAAAGTGCCAACTAAAATATATGCAAAATTAAACAGGTTGAAAAAATGGCACATTTAGACGTTAAAATACCTTTGTGTATATTAGAATGTATTGAGTTTATAAAAATAAGCATAGAAGAATTTTGAGATCTGTTTTTCTGGACCTACATCTACAGTGGCGCCAACTGGTGAGCACAAAAACGGTAGCCCTCATTGATTCCATTGTGTACTGTACACCTACGACCTTAGAGGATATAACCAAACGGAGACGCCTTGTCTGTAATTTTCTATACAAAAAAGTCTGCCGATTTTTGCGGGGGATGAGAACGTCAAATGTATACGTAACGTAAAAATAGCCACGTCAGATAAACGTCAATCAATACATTGTGTATGACCATTGGCCGACTATTTTCAACAGAGGGGAATGCCTGTTAATGGCTACTCCGTTACATACTTAATATATACAACCACACCAGTTTTTTTTTAATGTGATATTCAGCAAACGAGCAGACGAGCCGCCTGATGGGAAGCAGTCATCGTCGCCCATGGACGTAAGCAACATCACAGGAGCCACTTAAGCATTGCCGACCCTTGAGAACCCTAAATACCCGCTTCTTGAAGAATCCCATGTCGTAGCACAAAGGAAATACCTCAGGAGGCAACTCATTCCACATTCTGCTCGTTCTGGGAAGAAACGAGCGAGATGCCCGCTTATTCATGGTGTGCCATGTGTCTAAGAAGTGAGGATGAGCTTTGCTCCTTTGGCGGGAGGTGCGGTGATAGAAACGAGACGATGGCACCAGATCAAACCAAATCAAAGTTCTACCATCTTTAGGCCACGATGTCTTTCGGAGAAGGCATTGTCACCTGCCGAAAGAAAAATAAAGCTCTGACGCAATAAGGTCGAAATTTCGATTTCAATTAATTTGTGTCTGGGACTCAGGAGGAAGCCTACGGCTATTCAAGTATTCACCCATGTATCGATCGTTATTTTTTACTCATTTCGAAACCAAATGGGAGCTATGCCTTAACTATCTAGTCGGCCGCGCAATTTATAAAATGTAAAATGCCAAACGGATGCCAGAAATGTTGGGAAGAATTCAAAGGATGGCTAAAGGCTTTTACACCCGTAGAAACTTTTTTGACCATACTAGAAGCTTTACTATTAGTGGTACTTATAGTGTTTATAGTATTTTTAATTCTTCATTTTCTTTCGTGTCGGGGGGAGCTTGAGAGTCAGAATTCAACCTTGGACCCGGCCACGGTCTTTAATGTTACGACGGTGGCTCCAAAGTTTTCGACAAGGATTCCCACTGGTATTCATAATGACACTACTGAAAGGAAAACTCGGCCAACCTGCACTTATACTAAGGAGCAAAAAATTACACTGACTTTAGCCATCTCTCCAAACGAATCTACCGCCTCTTCGAGGTGAGTATTTTGTCCAGATTAAAAAAAATACACGATTCTCCTCATCGCCTCAAGTCCAAATTCTGCAGAAGAAAAAAAACCGGCTAAGTGCGAGTCGGACTCGCGCACCGAGGCACCGGGTTCCTTACTTTTTAGTATTTGTTGTTATAGCGGCAACAGAAATACATCATCTGTGAAAATTTCAACTGTCTAGCTATCACGGTTCATGAGATACAGCCTGGTGACAGACGGACAGACAGACAGTGGAGTCTTAGTAATAGGGTCCCGTTTTTACCCTTTGGGTACGGAACCCTAAAAAGATGATTTTGGGCGGTAATTTTTGACATATACAAAAATACAAAATTCTTTATTTTATAAAACACAGTACATATCATTTGAGGGATGGTGTCTTCCGGTAAGCAATGTTTTTGTCTGTGGTGGGAGGCGACGGTGTTCCGTAATTATTGATAACTAATATCAAAGATAACTCCGTAATAGATGGATACAGTCTAAGGAAAAAACGTGCCTCGAAAATCAAGAAAATTTGATTCTCGTTCAGAGGGCGCTACTAGCTTTGGCCTACTGTCGTATAGATGGCGTTGACGGTTTCGTTTGTTATTTAACAATTTTAACGCATATCAGTGAAAAACCATGGGTCAAAATCATAAAAATAATTAATGCAAATAAAAAATCATTTATCCATATTTAAATACATTTTATCGTATTTTTATAAATATTTATTTTTAGTTTGAAAGTGTGTCGACAGATGGCAGTGAATTTACTGGGGTTACAAAATTTACAATGACAGTACCGCTCTAGTATAAGTTACTCTATGCTAATATCTACTTAGTATCTAAGTGTACCCTATAAAGGGTTAGAGGGGTTATTTTTTAAGGAACCCTGTGGTAAAATAACGCAACCCAAAACCAATTATCTCGATAAATTAAAATCGGCGATAAAAATTGTATATAAAATGTTGTTTTTTTTTTTTTGCAATAACTAGTCCAAATTCTAGTTAAGTACATATCTAAAGCCTGACCAGTAATATATGATCATTGTCAAGAGGGCGCTGTTATTTTCATGTACATAAAGGGTGACAGTTCAGTATAGTATGAAAAAATTAGTTTTATTAAAATTCCGCAACATGGCGCGTGATCATATATTCCTGGTCAGGCTTTACTTCCAACGGTCTGTAAAAACACCTGTACGGTAAACGCCTGCTCCGTGAGTACTCCTGGTACTCCTACTGAAAGTTCCATAAGAGCATCTCGTTCGGTCAAATGGGGGGGCTATTTCTTCTATATTATTGTACTTCTACGCCCTCAGTCACTCAAGCGACGTACTCTACGCAACGCCGACCCACCCCGACCAGATCGTCCCGATCGAGTCGGACGGCGAGGTAGCCGTCGAGGACGAGAGACGGCACGTGATGGCCTTAGTGAAGATCAAGCCAAGTGGTTTGACGTTCGGATGCATCCTGACGGTTGTAGAGGACCGGTGGGTGCTCACTGCTGCGAGCTGCTTGGATTCTATCGAAGAGGTAAGTCTTTTGAATGGGGTTGGCCGGTCGAAATAATTAGCAGATGGCGGCAGCATAACTTGCCCTGTCAAACCCTAGAATTGTGTCAATTTTTTTTTAATGCCCTGGATGCCAGCCCTTTAAGTCAAATCTCATAGAAAACGGGGCAAGCTATGATGGCGCCATCTCTGCAAACCTTTGACAGTTGCCAACCCCATTGTGGTGGCTGTTAGGGGTCATCCATTAATTACATCACACGTTTAGGGGGGGAGGGGGGTCACGAAAATGTGACATGTTGTGACAAGGGGGAGGGAGGAGTCACAAACTTTGTGGCGTCACCTTAACTTATTTAAATTATTTTATTCGCTGTACAGTTAAATAACAAGTTTTTGGAACGATAATCGTTTACTTCTCCGCATTTTTTGTTACATGACATTCTTACACAGATTGACTAAGTCCCACGGTAAGCCCAAGGAGGCTTGTGTTATGGGTACTCGGACAACGATATATATAATATATAAATACTTAAATACATAGAAAACACCCATGACTCAGGAACAATCTGTGCTCATCACACAAATAAAGGCCCTTACCGGGATTCGAACCCAGGACCATCGGCTTCACAGGCAGGGTCACTGCCCACTAGGCCAAACCGGTCGTCACCGGATCCGGGTCGGATTTATTAGTTATTTATATAGAAAACTTACAAAAACATGGCCATGATTTAGGGGATGGAGCTGCCCGGTAAGCAAAGAATGCCTGTGTTGGGAGGCACCGCCACTCTTCCCTAGGTTAATACTTGATTTTTATATTGATACAGGTCGACTCTCTAGACAACTTTGTCATAATGGACAACTACGACGCCCTCAACAAGGGTCGATCTCACGCCGTGACCGATGTGCGGGTACATCCCCTCTACGAGGGCGGCAACAAGTCTTACGACCTGGCGCTGCTGCGGAGTGAGGACGGGCTGGGCAGGCCCCCGGTCAAGATGGCGTCGCTTTTGGATTACTTCAAGCTGCCGATGGGGGAGGCGGGGAATATACTGGGCTTTGGGAGGTTTAGGTGAGTACAATCACAAGCGTTTCGAAGGAGTTGAGTCACTGGCGAGGCCTACAATCTACTCAAAAAGTTTTCATTTCACTTTTCCCAGGGACAAAAGTTAAGTGGGCAAAATGCACCGATATCAAGAGGGGCCACCATGGGGCCACAATAGGGATGATGACACAATATATGTTGAATTTTATAACAAAATCTAGTAACATAGATAGCAAACGAGCAATTTATCACAATAATGTGGATATTAAAATAATATATGGAAATGACAAAAAATACAGGATCAAAGTTTCAAAATTTAAAGTTTTCTTTAACTTCCTAAAAGGAATAAAGTAAAGATACCATTCGATTGCTTGCATTTTATTCGAAAAAAGATTGTACAGCATTTATATGCATAAACGCAATATTTCACCGACAAAATCGCAATTTTACTTATTTTCCATACATTGGCATGGGCTCTCAGTGACCTTGACGTCACGTTCACTTATCGTTTTGTTATGAGCGTTTTGCGAGTGAAGTACAACTGTCGGACATTGACTATAATTTCTGACTTTTGTATTGCTTTAGTGCCCATGGTCCCATATAGACATTTGATCCTAAAAACAAATTTGATCGATTTAACCGAGGCCGTGCGTGAGCACAGGTTCCCATTTGGCACATTCGATGAATCTAGTACGGGTGTCAGTAATTACATAAAGTAACTTATACTAGAGCGGTACTGTCATAGTAAATTTTGTAACCCCAGTAAATTCACTGCCATCTGTCGACACACTTTAAAACTAAAAATGAAGATTTATAAAAATACGATATAATGTATTTAAATATAGATAAATGATTTTTTTTATTTGCATTAATTATTTTTATGATTTTGACCCATGTTCTTTCACTGATATGCGTTAAAATTGTTAAATAACAAACGAAACCGTCAACGCCATCTATTCGACTGTAGGCCAAAACTAGTAGCGCCCTTTGAACGAGAATCAAATTTTCTTGATTTTCGAGGCACGTTTTTTCCTTAGACTGTATCCATCTATTACGGAGTTATATCTATCTTTGGTAATTATAGCATAGGAAATTATATTGACCGGGATACAGACCGTGATTACCTTTTGTATTGTTTTTGAGTTTCCGATATTTCGACGCAGTTATCGGAAATATCTGGAGCCGGACTTTCAATTGTTTTTTTCAGAACAATAGACCAGAGCGTACCACAGCAAATCCACTCCGCTGTCGTCCACATCCTCCCCTCCTCGCACTGCATACCCCCCGATTCCCTGACCCTGGAGCGCCACCTGATCCCGCTCGAGCCTGTAGGGCACGGGCGCTGCGGTCTCGCGCCGCTCTGTCTCGGCGTGCTGCACGCGCGCGGCGCGCCGTGCAACTTCTGCGCAGGCGCGCCGCTTCTGCGCGCGGGCACGCTGCTCGGCGTCATGGCGGACAACGAGCAGTGCGGCGCGGCGTGCGAGCCGGCGCTTTATGCTAACGTCGCCGCACATCAACAATGGATATACGCTAGTGTTAGCTAGGACTTCCGGTTCGAACGCCATCTTGATAGTAGCCTCGTGATTAATTCCTTTGTTTTTTGCTCATTAATATTGTTTAAAGTGTAATATCGATAGCTTTATTATACAGTAATCTAATGTGGTAGTGTGCAGTGAATGGAGAATTAATCTCAAAGCGTGTTTAACCACCATTTTGGAGTCAAAGGCCGGTCGGTAGTCCAAGTGCTTGTAAAATCCAGCTATCGGTTTTACGAGGCAACTACAACAACCACCGAACAGCGTCGTGCTCTAAGAGCATTTATTTTGTTCCTACCCTTTTACGTGACATTGGCTACGGGCAACACCGCCCTCAAGTCCATCAAGAAAAGCAAGAAAAGCTAGTGTTAGCTAAACTGTATATGTATCTATTACTAATAAACCACACGATATGACTGTCTGCTATCTAGTGATTTCGACGTTTGAGGACGAGGACTGCCAGGCTGCCTGCGACGTCCTCTTTCGAAAAATGTGACGTTTTCAACCAAAAGGTTGCCACTAGTCGATAAGGTTGATTTCAAATTGGAGCTTTATGGAAATAGCGACTTATTGACAACCGACAATAAGTACCCTTTTGGTTGAGAATGGCACAAATATCGGGCGAAGTTCCGATTTTAGGGGACCTCGGGGCGTTAGAGCTTATAGAGTCATACTCATAGTCATATATTGTTTCTCTGTTTGGCCTAAAGGTTGACTGGTAGAGAATGCTGTGTAGCATTAAGTCCGCCTTTTGTCACTGTATATTCTTACTGTGCAATAAAGTTTAAAATAAATAAATAAATAAATATATTTATTGCATCCATGGTAGGTACACAGGTGTTACATAATAGTTGGTCTCACATAGGCCCTGGTATGGCACGGCGTATACTTAAATCTGTGATGTATGTTCTTATGTAGGTAGGTATAAAAATGAGTATATGTACCCACCGTCAGTATCTACAATAAAACAGTCTTGCATGAACGCCATTGTGTTTCATTGAATACATCCTAACTGGCGACGAATTGGTGAATATCAGTCGAAATTAGTGATCATGCCTTTCGGAAAGGTACACGAATTCGATCTACATGGTCGAGGGAATTGGGACGCGTACGTACGGCTCGTGGAACAGTATATTTTACTGAATGAGATTAAAGAAAAGTTCCGCGTGGCCACGTTAGTAACGCACGTCGGCTCAGCGACCTACGAATTGATGTGTGATCTGTGTGCACCTGATCATCCAGAAACGAAGGACTACAAAACCCTAGTGGAACTTGTAAAAAACCATTTGGACCCAAAAAGATCAGAAATAGCCGAGAGGCATATTTTTCGACAGCGGCGGCAAGCGGAAGGCGAATCGGTCGGAGTTTTCCTTCAAAATTTGAAACATCTCGCAACATATTGCAACTTTGATTCAAAGCTGGAGGAAAATATACGCGACCAATTCGTGTCCGGCCTCAGAAGTGAAGATATGAGGTCGCGCTTGTTCGCGGAACCCACATTGGACTACAAAAAGGCGGTGGAGTTGGCGCTCGCATTGGAAGCGGCCGAGCGGCACGCTGAGACAGCGGCTCGCGGCGGCGGCGACGGCGGGGCGCCGGCGGCAGGACTCGGGCAGGGCGCGGCCGGCCTGCACCGCGTGGGCCAGGCGCCCGCGGCGGCCAAGCGGCGGCCCGCTTGCTGGCGCTGTGGCCGGGACGGACACGCGCCTAACAAGTGTCGCTACAAGACGTATACTTGCAATCTGTGCAAGGACAAAGGACACTTGTCTACAGTGTGTAAGAAAAGTGATAGTGCCGGCAGGTCAAAGTATCAGAACTACATTGATGGTGATAGTTCGGACGACGATATGAGTGATGGTATGTACAAGATTCTATCAGTAAAAAGTAAGATAAAAGATGGACCTTATCATTGCGAACTTAAGGTTGACAATTGTAATATTTTATTTGAAATTGATACGGGCAGTAGAATATCGGCGATATCAAAACAATTCTACGATAAACATTTTTCATATTTAAATTTACAAATAAATGACGATAGATTCCATTCATATACGAAAGTACCAATAATTCCACTGGGGTATATCAGAGTGCGTGTCACGAGCGGGAGCGAGTCAGCTTATTTACCGTTGTTTGTTATTGATAACGGCGGCCCGCCCTTGTTAGGCCGATCTTGGTTGCGTAAATTAAATCTCGCTTCGATTAAAATAAACAATATTTCTGACAACAACGATCCACTGGTGCTTCAATTAAAAAATGAGTTCCCAGAGGTCTTTGATGACAGATTAGGCACTTTTAAAACAAAAATACGCTTGCATTTGAAAGATAGTTCTCCGATATTCTGCAAGGCCCGACCGTTGCCATTAGCGCTGCGTATGCCAGTCGAGCGTGAGCTGGAAAGGTTGCAATCAGAAAATGTGATTTATAAAGTCGACACCTCAGAATACGGGACGCCCATAGTTCCCGTAATAAAGCGCGACGGTTCGATTCGCATATGTGGTGACTACAAGGTCTCTGTAAATAAGTGTTTAAAAGAGTTTCACTATCCCTTGCCCCGCATTGAACAATTGTTTGCTGCTTTAAGCGGAGGGGAAAAGTTCACTAAATTAGATTTAAAGAACGCATATTTACAACTGGTTCTCGATGATGACTCACAACCTCTAACCGCTATAACAACACACGTAGGTACTTTTGTGTACCGACGGGCTCCATTCGGAATAAAGTGTTTGCCTGAAATATTTCAAAAACTAATTGAAGAGACGCTTAGCGGGTTGGAGGGCGTAGTGGCATTTATCGATGACATTTGTGTTACTGGTAGAAATAAAGACCATCATATGAAAAATTTGAAAGCGGTTTTAACTCGATTGAGGGAGGCAGGGTTGCGTATTAAATTCGAAAAATGTGAATTCTTTAAAGACGAGGTTTGTTACCTTGGTTATAGGATAAATAAAAATGGCCTTCATACGGACAAAGATAAAATAGCCGCAATTGAAAATTTACCTGTGCCACAAAATGTGTCACAGCTTAGAGCCGCATTGGGTCTTGTCAACTACTATGCACGATTTATACCCAATATCAGTTCTATTTTACACCCACTGTATGCCCTACTGGCCAAGGGAAACCGGTGGCAGTGGACACATTTGTGTGACCAGGCTTTCAAACAAGTCAAAGGTGAGTTGTTGAACAGTCCAGCGCTGGCACATTACGAGCCATCGCTGCCGCTGGTTCTCTGCGTGGACAGCAGTGCCTATGGACTTGGCGCTGTGCTGGCTCAGCGGTACCCCGACGGAACCGAGCGCCTCGTGTGCTGCGCGTCGCGTACGCTTAGCGAGACCGAGCGGCGCTACAGCCAGATAGACAAGGAGGCGCTAGCCATCGTGTACGGAGTGAACAAGCACCACCAATACCTATTTGGCCGTAAGTTTACCCTTCGAAGCGATCACAAAGCGCTCACATACATTTTTGGTCCGAAGCATGGCATACCTCAGACGGCCGCGAGCCGCTTACAGAGGTACGCAGTGCGACTGGCAGCATACGACTTCACTATAGAATTCGTATCGACGGACAAAAACGGTAATGCGGACGGTCTTTCCCGTCTACCGCTCCCTGCAGGGTCGAGGAACAATAATGAAGACGACGCGGCATATCTACACTTTGTGGAAGAAACTTTCCCCCTTAGCCATAGGGACGTGGCGAGGGAAACAAAAAAAGACATTACACTATGCAAAGTGTACGGGTACATCATGAGCGGGTGGCCTTCAGATACGGAAATCGAGAATGAAAAGCCTTATTTCCACCGCAAGGACACGCTGCACATCGATCATGATTGCATAGTATGGGGGTATCGTGTAGTAATCCCCCGTAGTCTGCGGGCACAGGTGGTGGAGGAGGTGCACGCCGGTCATGTAGGTATGGTGCGCATGAAGCAGATTGCACGAAGTTACGTGTGGTGGCCGGGACTGGACGCCGACCTGGAGCGGCGCGCGCGCTCCTGCGACGCCTGCCGCGCTGAGTTGGACGCGCCGCCGCGCGCCGCCCCGGCGACATATGCCTGGCCCTCCGAACCCTGGGTAAGACTTCATGCCGACTTCTTACATCATAATGGCCGAACTTATTTCCTCCTTATTGATGCTCATTCAAAGTGGATCGAAGTATTCTCAATGACGAGCGGCACGACAGCCGCGCACGTGACTATCAAGTTGCGGGAGGTCTTCGCGAGGTACGGCTTACCCATTCAACTAGTCACTGACGGCGGCCCACCGTTTACGTCCCACGACTTCGAGTTGTTCTTACAAAAAAATGGCGTCTTCCACGTTGTTACAGCTCCATACCATCCGTCAAGTAATGGAGCCGCAGAAAACGCAGTCAAAACTGTTAAAAAGGTACTCAAAAAGGCCACCACCGAAGGTGAGAACGTGGAGACCGCCCTTTTAAAATTTTTACTGCAGTATCGCAACAGCCAGCACAGCAGCACGGCGCGCGAGCCCGCCGTGGCGATGCTGGGGCGGCGGCTACGCACGCGTCTGGACTTGCTACGCGCCGGCAGCGCCGCGCCCGCCGCCCGCGTGCAGGCGGCGCAGAGTGCACAGCTGCGCCACGCCGGCGGGACCACGCGCGAGCTACGCCAAGGGGACCAGGTACTGGTTAGAAATTATTCTAAAAATGGCCCAAAGTGGAGAGAAGGCTTAGTAACAGAGCGTACTGGCGCTGTCACATACAATGTGAAGGTTGGGGAACAAGACGGGAGCAAACACATAGACCAACTTATCAAAAGAAAAGTAGTACGTTACTCATTATCCAGTGACAACTTATCTTCTGAACCCGATATTCCCCTGCCTTCACCGAGCCAGCAAGATGAAATTCTCTCCAGACCAGAACCCCCAGAATTTCATGATGCAGAAGCATCATTGGAAGAGGACGAGTCGAACAGGGCCCTACTGCCCCCGCCGGGCACGCCGGCCCGCGAGCCGGTCGCGAGCACGGAGCAGGCGAGGACGCGGCGCCCGCGCGCTAAAATCAATTATAAAATTTAGGTAGGCTCGCATGAGTACGGTAGGAAAGGTAAACGCACGATAACAATAGGTATTCATAAAAAAAAAATTTAAAAAAAAACGCCTTTTTTCTCTGTCCGTATGTAAGCCCGATATGAATGATGAAGCAAAATAAACTAACGTGAATATGTAAAAATACATCAAATTAGTCATACTCTTAAGATACATAGTACATGTGGGTGAATCAACTTTTTCTTGTCACTCGTTGCCATGGTTACGTTCTCCTGGGTCACTCTTAAATCCCCGATTTTATGGTAATTAAATTAACCAAACATGCATTTTTGTGGTAGATATAAGGCCTTTCCACTGAGCTACGACTAATAAGCACGTTTGTGAATCTTTATACAACATTCCGTCCAACAAACTGTGCTAATATTGTCCCCTGGCTGACGGGACACAATAACAACAAGAAATAGTTGATTCACCCATGTACCCACCTATTATAAGTAGGTAAATACCTACTTTGCATAAAACCCATTTTTCATAAGCCTGTAAATGTACCTACTTAATTAATTAAGGCTACAAATATCTAGTAGAAATTTACCACAATGTCCTACCCAAATGTTATTCGTTATAAAGTTGTGTTTATTTTAGTTGTAAGATGTATGTACCTAGCTTTTAACGTTGTAAGTATCAGTTTATTCTACCTCACACCTGTCTGGAAGAACAGATAGGTATATCGTCATGTAGATTAAGAGTTTTGTACTTAATCAAAGTTTGGTAAATTATATATAGTTTAGCACATAAGGAGCCGACTGATGTATGTACTTATGTTATTATGTTAGTATGTAACTGGATAGCAACAAGCACTTGTCGTTGTCATAAATCAATTATTTAAAAATGCACCTTACGGCGCATATCCATAAGCCTCTATTTCGTTTGTTGAATTGTTACCTTTTTTTTCCATATATTTTTCCGAGAGGAGGAATGTGATGTATGTTCTTATGTAGGTAGGTATAAAAATGAGTATATGTACCCACCGTCAGTATCTACAATAAAACAGTCTTGCATGAACGCCATTGTGTTTCATTGAATACATCCTAAAATCTAGAGATTGTATGTATGTACAATGATTATCAATATCTTAATTAATTAAAATTAAATATTCATGCTGAAAAAATTATTACAGTTAATGTCAAATATCAAATTATGTTAATAAAACTTAAATTAAAAATTAAAAACAAAAATTAAAAATTAAAGATTAAATACCTAAGGAACATTCGGACCCATTTTTTCGACTTTCCGAGCCTGGTTCTTTTTTGGCTTGCCTTTTTATAGTGTTATGTTGGTCAGTGGCGTAGCTAGGAGGGGGGGGGGGGGGGGGGCAAGTGCCCCGGGCGCCATCCAAAGCGCGCCAAAATGGGCAAAAGGCAGCAGCAGGGAAACTTTTGTCAGTCGTCAGGGGGCGCAAATTTGGTGACTGCCCCGGGCGCCATATCCTCTAGCTAGGCCCCTGAGCCTTCATCTACAGTGGCGCCAACTGGTGAGCACCTCAAACAGGCATCGGCACTGATTTGAGGCAGTTTTACATGTTAGCCATATGTATTAATACATTGCGCCTCCCTAGATTAATTATACTCAGGCATAGCGACCTTGTCAGCAGAAAAAGGAGACTAATTAAAAAAAAAACCGGCCATGTGCGATTCGGACTCGTGCACCTTCCGTACTTTTTAGGGTTTCTGACCCAAAGGGTAAAAACGGGACCCTATTACTAAGACTCCGCTGTCCGTCTGTCCGTCCGTCTGTCTGTCACCAGGCTGTATCTCGTGATCTGTGATAGCTAGACAGCTGAAATTTTCACAGATGATGTATTTCGGTTGCCGCTATAACAACAAATACTAAAAACAGAATAAAATAGAGATTTAAGTGGGGCTCCCATACAACACACGTGATTTTTGACCGAAGTTAAGCAACGTCGGGCGGGGTCAGTACTTGGATGGGTGACCGTTTTTATAGTTAATGGTACGGAACCCTTCGTGTGTGAGTCCGACTCGCACTTGGCCGGTTTTTTAGTATTTGTTGTTATAGCGGCAACAGAAATACATCATCTGTGAAAATTTCAACTGTCTAGCTATCACGGTTCATGAGATGCAGCCTGGTGACAGACAGACGGACGGCGGAGTAAAAATAAAAATAAAATATATAGAAAACACCCATGACTCGGGAACAAATATCTGTGCTCATCACACAAATAAATGCCCTTACCGGGATTCGAACCCAGGACCATCGGCTTCACAGGCAGGGTCACTACCCACTAGGCCAGACCGGTCGGCCAAAACAGTAAAAAACAAAACTGGAACTGAGACGAATCTTATTAAAACAAACAGTTCCCAACCGGACTCATTCAAAATGAGCACGCTTGTTGAACAAAACGGCGAGAAAGACAGCTCTAACTTAGTCTCGTATCGGCGACAAGAGGATCTAGAATTTAGCTGTAACATACCCGTGATAAACGACGCAAACTCTTTGGAATTAATGATCATTCATGATGCGGATACCCATATGACATATGAAGTACTTTTAAATATTGTGAAAGCACAGGGAAAGAATATGCCGCAGTTAGACGGTATAATATACGAATACAAACCGTGCATCGCGCTTTTCGAAGACTACTGGCATCTATACTAAAATACAGTGAAGCGAAAAATCTGGTTCAAGCTCGCTACGTGGACTACGGGAACATTGGAATAGTTCCCTTGTCTGACGTGAGGGAGATAAGTAAGAGCTCGTTCACACTATGTTGGATGTCGGCGCCGACTTTTAATCGGGTGTCGGCGCCTCTGTTCACACTAGTCGGCTGTCGGGACGATTTTTAATCGGGTGTCGGCGCCTCTGTTCACACTAGTCGGTTGTCGGGAAGATTTTTAATCGGGTGTCGGCGCCTCTGTTCACACTAGTCGGCTGTCGGGACGATTTTTAATCGGGTGTCGGCGCCTCTGTTCACACTAGTCGGCTGTCGGGACGATTTTTAATCGGGTGTCGGCGCCTCTGTTCACACTAGTCGGCTGTCGGGACGATTTTTAATCGGGTGTCGGTGCCTCTGTTCACACTAGTCGGCTGTCGGGACGATTTTTAATCGGGTGTCGGCGCCTCTGTTCACACTAGTCGGCTGAGGATTTGAGGTTCTCATTAGACGCGCGGGAGGCGCAGGGGGTGCGGCGCGGGCGGGGTCGGTCCGACATCCGACATCATGTGAACAGCGCCGCCGACACGATTTTTTTCCGGACGGAGGGCTGTCAAAACACACGATATTTTATGTCGGATCCGACACAAAATCGTTGTCGTTCGTCTGTGAATAGCTTCATATAGAATGTTCTGCCGCTACGACACCCGATT
This sequence comes from Cydia strobilella, assembly GCF_947568885.1. Taxonomy (NCBI): domain Eukaryota; kingdom Metazoa; phylum Arthropoda; class Insecta; order Lepidoptera; family Tortricidae; genus Cydia; species Cydia strobilella. The sequence goes on from NC_086068.1 coordinate 60,532,967, forward strand.
AAAAATAGTTCCGGCATCCGACATAGTGGGAACGAGCTCTAAAGATTGGGTGTGTCTGCCGCCGGCGTGTATCACGTCGCGCCTGCACGACGTCCGCGTCAACCTGGACTTCTTCCGGACGACGTCACTAAAACTTACATCGATACGTTTCTCGATAAACGACCGTTCCGCGCTACTGTTGTGGAATATGACAACTCGGAGCCCGTCGTAGAATTAAGGGATACCGACGGTGAACTTGTGTATAGGAAAGTATACAGTAAACAATACTCGGACGAAACGTTTTGCCTCCTCCTTTTTGGTACGGACGGCTAAGGAATGGAATGCGCTCCCGCCATCTGTATTCCCTGATCAATATGACCTCGGTCTCTTTAAAACAAGAGTGAATAGGCTGTTACTGAACCGGTGAGCTCCATCTTAGGCCCTGTCTTCACTTTCCATCAGGTGTGACTAGGGCCAATCGCCGATCAGTTTTAAAAAAAAAGAAAATAGGAAATTGATTGAAGAAAAAGTGTTGAATGAATGAATTACATGATGCACGCGATTGTGCTGCTTCTGAAGAGAATTTGGCTAAGTAATTGAACGATCTGAAGACTTATCTGGAATTAGTCTGGTCAAAATGTAAAAAATATGATTCATAAGTTTCGAGTCCAACTATTGGACACTACACGCAACGCACAGCGTAAACAGTTGAAAATTTGAAATATATATATCCGGGTTTTATAGGTATTATATCATTACTGAGGCGTTAATAATAATATGCGCTCAGTGCAAACGGTGTCGGATTGTTGTAATTTAAATAATAGATTACTTAAATTGAGCATGTTATGAACTAAATATTTATCAGTACGGTTTTTACTCACTATTATTTTTAGTCGCTTTTGGCGACATGTTTCGGATTCTTTGGGAATCCATCCTCAGGCACGAGTGTCCGCGGCGGTTGTACGTCGTGCACTGCCCGCGCCGCCCGCCTCGTCGCTCGTTGCGCACGCGCTGATGGGGCGGGGGAGGGGGGCGCGGGGCAGTCCGCAGATGGAGTCGTCAAGTGAAGGTCTGGTAGGGCGGACACTCGTGCCTGAGGATGGATTCCCAAAGAATCCGAAACATGTCGCCAAAAGCGATTAAAAATAACAGTGAGTAAAAACCGTACTGATAAAGAACTTTTCTATGTTGTTGTTATATTTTATTATTGTATCAAATCTACTGCGGATGGTGTACCGAGACAAACCTTACTGGTTTAACGGTACTTTTGTAATTAAGTTGTATATTATGTGTATTTACCTGATTAAATAAAAATAAATAAAATTCTGGTTAGTTTAATTTCACGACTTTAATTTGCCTAATTATAATTATATATGTTGAATTAGAAGTACTTGGATCGAGATGCGAGGTTGGTGCACCGTCATGCTGGTACAGTCGAAGGCAAAAATATCGATCCAGACAAATGGCTCAAAAATATGTGAACACGGGTTTATTGTCTAAAGTGTAAGAGCGTACACATATTTTTTAAACTTTGGGATGCCCTTGACTGTACCAAGTCTAAATCGTCAGCAAGAGGTAAACTGCCGACGTGAATGTGAAAACACGAGTGACGACGTGAGTGTGAATGTGTGTGTGTGTGTGTGTGTGTGTGTGTGTGTGAATGTTGCTATTTTTGTACACCATACATACCAAAAATCGAATCAGAGCACTCCACTATCCTGAGTTGAGCATAGTTTCTGTTTTAAAGTTCAAATTTGTCACGGTACCGAATTTGTCAACCCCGACCCCACGTGATCTTTGTGGTCCCTACACTATTCAATATACTCTATGGTCCCTACCCCTAGAGTGTATATCAAATCCCTAAGGTGCGGAGGGAGGGCAGCCCCCGCCCGCCGCACTTTCTTACGCCAGGGCGGCGGGGCTGCGCCTCCCGCAGCGCCGGACCCACCACGGAGTCCACCTCATTCTCCTCTGCATTACAATCTTTGGCACTGTTATAACCATGAATAATTCAGAAACCAAGCATCTCCGCGGGGGAAGTTGGAGGGGGCGGGGTTCCCGTTTCCCCCCCCTCCCTACCCTTCTATTAAGGCGACTTATTTTAAGATTTTTACCTTCGATGGACGGCGGTGTGACTCACGCCTAAAATGCGTCCTGCACGTCTTGTACTAGAACCCGGTTGGTTGTGAAAATGTTCCAATACCTGCTGTTCCTCCTATGTGAAGTCGTTGAGGCCCTCGGTTAATCGTCACCGGCGGGTTGTTATTTCGTATACGGATAATCGCATTGACGAGTCCGATGAAGATGCTGCAGGCTCCTGGTTCCTGAAGTTCAACTGTCCTTCTCAGGGCAATATTAAAACTGCCCTTTTCAGTGGCAAACTAAACTGCTCTTGTCAGAGCAACTTCATGTTTATCTGCTTAACCGCGGAGTATGTCAATCGCACTGTTCTTATTATTATTAGAACAGTGTCACTGTTTCTCAGCCTCAGCACCCGGGCGTTGTTGGATGGTTGTTGGGTTGCCTTCGTGCGGGAAACCTCTCCGCGTACAGACGAGCGGCATTCCCGTTACACCTACACTCTCCGTAAACAAGAATCATATCCACAAGTATAAAGCTCCGCAGAAAAGTTTAAAGGCATTATCAGTATTTTAAAAATAAATTTATATCTAGATTTTATCTGACACACGAACGTCAAACCTTGAGTTTAAATTTAAAGAAAAGAGCCCAATTAAGTGATTTAACCTGACCTCTTTCAAAATACCAATAACAAGGTGACAAACATACTCATATAGGGTTGTCAAGCTGGAAGCTGCCGGTTCGAACGCCATCTTGATAGTAGCCTCATGATTAATTCCTTTGTTTTTCGCTCATTAATATTGTTTAAAGTGTAATATCGATAGCTTTATTATACAATAATCTAATGTGGTAGTGTGCAGTAAATGGAGAATTAATCTCAAAGCGTGTTTAACCACCATTTTGGAGTCAACGGCCGGTAGTCCACGTGCTTGTAAAATCCAGCTATCGGTTTTACGAGACAACTACAACAACCACCGAACAGCGTCGTGCTCTAAGAGCATTTATTTTGTTTCAACCATGAAGCTCTACATTCGTGGTTCCAACCCTTTTACGTGACATCGGCTACGGGCAACACCGCCCTCAAGTCCATCAAGAAAAGAAAAGATATACTCATATACTCTTTGGTGACAAATCAAAAATGTCAGTGAACTAAAACTGTAATTTTTTCGTTCAGGTGTGTCTGTAACTGTATTTTTTAAGGCTTTGTTTATAAATGTATAAATGGAAGAAAAAACTCGGAACTCAAAAGGAACATTGGTATGAACATTTAATTTCCTTTTGAACTTACATAGGTTTTACGGTAGGTATAAGTATTTTCCTATGAGTAGGTATATGATATACACAGAGCATTAGTGACATTAGTGTATCTAAGCTCCATAATAAATATAATGAGTACAAATCATAATGGCTCGATAAGAATCAATGTTAAAAACCGGCCAAGTGCGAGTCGGACTTGCATTGCAAGGGTTCCGTACATTACACAATTTAAACAATGTATTTTTTATGTGAAACGTGAGCGAAATGTCTTTAAAAAACCCATAGGGGTCGGATCAAAAACTAAGTAATTAAGTTCGACTCACGCTTGACTGCAATTTCTAATAGGTTTTCCTGTAATCTATAGGTAAAGATCTATTTTATGTATTTTTTTCAAAATTTTAGACCCAGTAGTTTCGGAGATAAAGGGGGAATGGTAATTTTTTGCCTATTTTCTTGAATAGCTTCTAAATTGTTTATTCTAAAATTATAAAAAAATAATATTTGAGATTCTCACAATAAGCATGTATACATTTGATATATAACACAATATAGTTTGAAAAACTTTATTTTTTAATTTTCTCATTTACCCCCCAAAAGTGGCCCCCATGTTTAAAATTCATTTGTTTACGTTACATGTCCGTCTTTGGGTCACAAACTTACATATGTATACCAAATTTCAACTCAATTGGTCCAGTAGTTTCGTAGAAAATAGGCTGTGACAGACGGACAGACAGACAGACGCATGAGTGATCCTATAAGGGTTCCGTTTTTTCCTTTTTTTTTAATTTATTTATTATTAAAAAAAGAGGTACAGTAATTGTTGCTACTTATCTGCCAAACTGCATAGCAGTTTGTTGACAGAAAACTTATTCTACCCTTCACCACTGTAAATTAAGTTATGTTATCGTTATACATAGTTATACGTTTTACACGTGCAAAGGTATAGTTGGTCAAACCAAACTGTCAGTAAATGAGATATTCCCCTCTCTCACTTCCTTTTCTTTTGGGTGCCAGTACTAGTGTAAAACAAAGAAATGAGACAGTCCATACAGACAAACCATATAGGTTATAGGTTTTCGCGGGCTTGGTTTCCGCAACTCGACGTCATATAATGCGCCTATTTTGCGTGATGGGTTGACGGCACTACTCTTGCCAACCCAACTCTTCCAGGAAGCTTAGCAGACCCTTGATGTTGCCGACGACTTCTGGGAGAGACCCCGGCGAACAGAGGTATTGTGTGTATTCTGCCACCCCTGGACATTCGAGGATGACGTGGGCGGCTGTCTCTTCTGCCTCCATGCATGCCCTGCAAAGGGGGCTATCTGTAACACGCATGGTTAGTAAGTGCTTGTTTAGTGGGGCGTTTCCAGTTATGGCTCCAGTTAGTAGCCGGAGCTGTGGCCTCTTCAGCAGTCGCAGCCTCCGTGACAGACCTGGGTTGATCGTCGGGAAGGCTTGGTACTGTTGGTGTTTTACCTTGGTGTTGTGTCGCAGCATGTTCCGGAGCCAGGCATATGGCAGAGGTAGGATAGGCTCCGGTCCTGCCACCTTCAGTTCCGAGCCTCCTCTTGCTAATATGTCGGCTGCATCGTTACCTCGCGAGTTGCTGTATCCTTTAATTCACTGCAGAGTTACGCTATTGACAATAGTTATTTGTTATACAAGGGTGCAAAGTTGTATTTTACCCGCGAGTGTGGAATTGAAACACGAGCAGTAAAATACATTTTCCCCTCACTAGCTCGGAAAGTTGTCTTTTATCCTTCAATACAAGCGGGGAAAAACGCGTTTTATCCACTAGTGGGGAAAGTAATTTGACCTTGGATGGAGCGTGTTTAAGTAGCTTGACAGATAACAAAACGTAAATCGTTTATGATAATGATTAGTTCGATATTAATTGTCATTAAATAAATGGTTTGAGAATCTAATGAAAAATACCATTTTAGATTTATTTAATGATTTTAAGTCATAAACCTTAAAATTCCATAAGAAACGTTTATGTTTTTATAATGATGTTAAATATAATTCTGAACGCACAAGTTGAGTCGATGCAATTTCAAAACGCATCGTTGACATTTCCTACGTCAGAAATGTCAACATTGTCAACAATTTTTTTACTAAAAAACTTTTCTCACCGACTCGCGTAAAAATACACAACTTACAGAGTTTTCTGTTATAATATCGTAAAGAAATGAGTGATTCCAGTGATGAAGATGATCTAACGCCTGTGGATGTTGCATTTTCCTCGCTATAGTGAGGCGAAAAGTTTTGTGTTATACACAGGCGCAAATGTATTTTACTTCTCGTGTGTTGAAACACTCGCTACGCTCAGGATTCAATTTTAGAACCACTCGCTTCGCTCGTGGTTTAACTATAGAATCCTTTCGCTTGCTCGTGTTTCAATTCTACACTCGCGGGTAAAATACAACTTTGCACCCTTGTATAACAAATAACTATTGCACCCGTGTGTAACACAAAACTTTTCCCCTCACTATAGCGAGGAAAGTGCAACATCCACAGGCGTTAGATCATCTTCATCAACTGGAATCACTCATTTTTTTTTACGATATTATAACAAAAAACTCTGGAAATTCTGTACTTTTACGTGAGAAGTTGTTAAGTGAAATTTTTGTTGACAATGTTGACATTTCTGACGTATGAAATGTCAATGATGCGTTTTGAAATTGCATCGACTTAACTTGTGCGTTCAGAATTATATTTAACATAATTATTAAAAAAACAAACGTTTATTATGGAATTTTAAGGTTTATGACTTAAAATCATTAGATAAGGCTAAATCTGGTACTTTTTATTAGATTCTCAAACCATTTATTTAATGATAATTAATATCGAACGAACCATTATTATGAGAGTTTTACGTTTTGTTATCTGTCAAGCTACTTAAACACGCTCCATCCAAGGTCAAATTACTTTCCCCACTAGTGGATAAAATGCGTTTTTCCCCGCTTGTTTTAAAGGATAAAAGACGGCTTTCCGAGCTAGTGAGGGGAAATAGTTATTTGTTATACAAGGGTGCAAAGTTGTATTTTAACACACGAGAAGTAAAATACATTTGCACCCGTGTGTAACACAAAACTATTCCCCTCACTATAGCGAGGAAAGTGCAACATACACAGGCGTTAGATCATCTTCATCAACTGGAATCACTCATTTTTTTTACGATATTATAACAAAAAACTCTGGAAATTCTGTACTTTTACGTGAGAAGTTATTAAGTAAATTTTTTGTTGACAATGTTGACATTTCTGACGTATGAAATGTCAATGATGCGTTTGAAATTGCATCGACTTAACTTGTGCGTTCAGAATTATATTTAACATAATTATTAAAAAAACAAACGTTTATTATGGAATTTTAAGGTTTATGACTTAAAATCATTAGATAAGGCTAAATCTGGTATTTTTTATTAGATTCTCAAACCATTTATTTAATGATAATTAATATCGAACGAACCATTATTATGAGCGTTTTATGTTTTGTTATCTGTCAAGCTACTTAAACACGCTCCATCCAAGGTCAAATTACTTTCCCCACTAGTGGATAAAATGCGTTTTTCCCCGCTTGTTTTAAAGGATAAAAGACGGCTTTCCGAGCTACCCCAGTAGCATAAATACGTCATTATGACGTCAGCGACGTCATTATGATGTAATAATGCCGTCATTATGACGTTGCTGACGTCATTTTGCTACCTGGGTAGTGAGGGGAAAAAGCTTTATTTAAGCTCATGCTTGCCCTGCATAAGAAACTGTTTTTTCTATACCTAGTAATAGCTTGGTAATTACTGATGGGAAGAAAATGCCTAAACGTCCTTGACGGAACATTAAAAGTGATCTTATTAAGCAAATTTGGACAATCTACATTACCTTTAATAATATTTACCAAGTACACTATGTCTGCAATGTATTTCAGCAATAGTAATATTGTTACGGCTGTCAGGCCTGATTTTCATAAGCTCACGAATATAAATCCTTAGTTTAAGTTCTTGTATAGATCGCACGGTTGCTTCGAGTTGGTAACCCATGCTGCAAGCAGAGCAGAAGGAAACAGGGCCAACCGCCAATATAAAAAGAGCTATATAATTGTTATCTGCCTCTGCATCGCTTTTGCATATTCAAGCGACAGAGGCAGAAGGCTTTTCGATTTTCCTATGTTGGCGGTAGACCCTAAAGTGGTAAATATGTCACGTGTTAGAGACCAACCTGAAGTGAACCGCTTGTACGATCGAGTTCACAAATACTTTTGAAGCCAACGTTTCAAATAGTTATTTGTGCAACAAGAGAGGAAAGTTGGTTTTTCTTGCGAGTGTTTATTTTGAGTCCCGAGAAAGCGAAAGATTCTATAATTGAATGACGAGCGAAGCGAGTGATTCTAAGGTAGAATATTGAGCGTAGCGAGGGACTCAAAAACACGAGATGTAAAATAACCTTGCTCTCGTGTTGCACACATAATATTTCACCTCAGTAGTGAGAACATATTAAAGGTTAAAATGTATTTCGAATTACACAGAATAAACAGAAAAAACAAAGTATTATAATATGTACGATACGATACGATAAGATACGATACGATACGTGACGAGACGAGACGAGACGAGACCGGACCGTACCGTACCGTACCGTACCTTACCGTAGTATGAAGTTCATGGCCTTCACTAAATTAAAAAGCTACATTGTTTCACTTCCTGGAGTGAGGAAAGTCGCACTTTCCTCACTCCAGGGAGTGACGAAAGTAGGCTTGTTCGAGCTGCTGAGGTGAAAAATATATTTAAACGACCTTATTGTCTTAGAGGCGTGTAAATATATTTTTGGAATGTTGGCTTGTGTACTCGGCTGTACATAAATCGATTGAGCGTGGAAAGAGGAGCATTCAAAATCAACGCAGCTGACCTAAGCTGTGCAGCTCGACTAAATTAAGGTCCCTAATGGTCTGCCGGAATTTGTGGGCTTTGTGTTCAACTCTACATCCACACCTAATTCATTGACCAAGCAATTCAAACTATATTAACACGAGCTATACCTAAATTGCTATAATTATGTGCATAAAGCGCGTTGCTGGAGATTCTGATCAATTCGAACAATATGAGAATATGAAACTTTCATACAATTTCTTAGCGAGCTAATTTTGTTCACTATCCATGTTACAGATGAGAAACACTGATTTAAACTTTCACGATTCAAATGAGAAACAAATGAGAAAACAGTGTACTGCATGTATCTTTATTCAATGAAATATGCCGTGTAAAAGTTTATGCTCTGAAGATTGATATTGTCTACTTTATTTTGAAAAAATACAATACAAAATCTACTATATATGTGAAAGTAACAATAAGAAATAATACATTATATCTATATTGATTTGAGTTTGCCTGTAGCCGCGGACGTAATGAGACGTTCAAAACGTCAGGCCAAAATGTTAAAAGTAAGTGCATTCTATTAAATCCCGTTTCTGTATTAAATTATGCGACATTTAATTCATCGCCATTCTCTCGAATTCGCGCTGATTGGTCACGGTTAGCTCCACTCCTTCTCGCTTTGCTCATCGTCGCACCTATCCTTTAACTCTGGCAGAATGACCATTAATTTGTAATATGTATTAGGTTCCTAAATCATATCTGTCCATCACACAACCCTTATCCAGGTTTACTTAACTCGACAGTATAATTTGACTAATCAGATACTGAACTGTCAGTCATAGTCAAAGTTTGAAATCATCAACACTATTAAATAAATATTAAATTAATTTATAGCTAGCTATCTACGATTTAGTAACTCTATGCACATATAAATTCCACAAACAAATTTACTAGACTTAAATATGTGAAAAATCCCTTTCCAAATTTAAACTTGTTTCTATTCGAATAAGGGTGTTTTTTAAGGTAATAGGTCAATCATTGTAAAGTACAGAATTAGCAAGTACTGATTCCCTAAGTAACCTAAGATCAGGCTGCAGTCAAAAAACTAGTAAAGGTTACGTTATCCTGATAATTTTCCCGCCGTCTTCATGCTCATTTTAGTTGGTTATTGTCTGGTTAGCTGCCTGTTAGCTATAGTTTTTGCGAAAAACCCCAGGACAGAGGCGAATATTTTTGTATGAAAACTTGCAACTTTAAATGAATTTTTTATCGAAACTACTGCAGTCTAAAATGAAGTCAAAATCAGTCCATCGACTCAATTTTTTGCAAGCTTTCTAATGGTACCACACACGATTCTTACATATGAAATAAAAAATCCGGTTACCCCTCTCAACCCCCTAAACTTCCCCCTAAAATAAGAAATAAGCGGTTTTGACTTATTTACAATATTAGTGGTGGTAATTGCTATAACTATTTCAAATTTTAGGTATCTACGTCAAACGGTCTCTGAGAAAAACGCATTTAACTGATTTGCAAGACCGAAGTGATCCCATAAGTGTTCCGTTTGTCAAAACAAAGTTTTGCACGGAACACTAAAAATTACTTACTAGATCTAGTAAGTAGTTTTTTTTAATACGTCATAAATCGTAAACCGCAATTTACCTTTCATTCAATCAACTGAAATATAAAAGTGGGGCATCCCATACAACACACGTAATTTTTTGCCTTTTTTGCGTAATGGTACGGAACCCTTACTGCGCGAGTCCGACTCGCACTTGGCCGGTTTTTTTATACAACAACCTTTAAGACCTTGCGACGGGTAGATGTCGCAAGGTTGGTATTCCACCAATTTCTTGGTCCAATGTGTGTTTGCGTCTCACATTTTGCTTAATGTGAGAGTGAGATGCGCATTGGACAAAAAAATGGAACAGATAGGATGGTGGGATACAACCCTAAGGTATTAAATTTAAACGAAAATATTATTTTACAATTCCGTGATTCTATTAATAATTCCCTAAGGCGTGTGAAACAAAAAGAGGGACGGAAAGTAAAGAAAGAGAAATTCTGGTAACTTCCGTAGCTCAGTTGGTTGAGAGCTATTGGATCGGACCGGTGTTCGGATCGGAGGCGGTGAATTTTGCCACTTTTCCTTCATTGTAAAAAAAATTTTACCTATCGGTCGCAGATGTATCTGCTTGAGAAAAAATATAGCTTAAAAGAACTACATATTAAAATAACTAAATAATAGACTTATATTGACCGTGATTACCGTTTGAAACGTTGAAAGCGAACGCAGCCGATGCGCACGAATGAGGGTAGACCGAGCGCTGTCTACACAACTTTGACACCCACCCGCTATCTTCAGTCACCCGTGAATAAAATGCATAAGCGCGTCGAAATATTGGGAGCTCTGAAACAATACAAAAGGTAATTACGGTCCATATCCCGGTCAACATAAGTCTTGTGAATATCACTAGCAATTTTATATTAAAATTATACAGCTTATAGTATGCAGGGTTTCGTGATTTTTATCGAGGCAACTTTAACATTTTAAGATTTTGTTTGGAGTCTGCCCTGGCAAATATAGTGTTTCTGTGTATTTATTTCATGGCATTGTAAAAATCACTACATTAATCTAACATATCACTACAAGGAACTGGCTCTTGAGACACAGGGAAACCTACTTTGAGAGCCAGGAACCAATGTCAAGTAATAATTTAAGTTGCAATAAAGAAAGATTATTTTATAGTATAAAACGAAGTCGCTTTCCGCTGTCTGTATGTCTGTCCCTATGTATGCTTAGATCTTTAAAACTACGCAACGGATTTTGATGCGGTTTTTTTAAATATATATAGTGATTCAAGAGGAAGGTGTATATGTATAATTTGTAAAGGTTTTGTGTAAATTAGTTGAACTACGCGGCGGATCGTTTAGTTCAATAGATAAAATACAATGCCTCTCAATAAGTATGTTCCTTACAGGTGATATCTAACCGCACGCTGAACCCATCGCTGCTGTCCCCCGGCAACCTACAGGCGGACGGCGCCGAGGTGCTGGTCGGCAACGTGTTCGTCGGCTGAATACACGAGGGCCCGCAGCTCGAGTTCCACGCCAGCGCCCAGCTGAGGAACGTGGAGTTTGGGGAGTGCACGAACAACTGTGAGTATAGACACCAGAACATGATATCCGACATGTTGGACCGGTGTTGTCTCCCGACGGCGCCGAGGCGCTGATAATGAAAGAGACAGTTTAGGGTGCTAACGGGCATTGTAGCGATACGCGAGGGCTTATGTAAGTATTTCATACAAATTATTTAGGAACGCTACTTCCGCGAGTTCCGCGCAGCTATTGAGTGCACTAATGCGCTTATAAAACTACCCGAGCGTCACTTGACGAACAAAATTAATTATTCAACTTCTCAAAAGCATGTTTTAGTGACTGAGCAAAGCAACAATTGAAACTGTACTAAAAGCTCCGTGTACCTGAAATGTAGAACAGGGTGCTTTGAATCGCTGCTGCATTTTAATTAAATATTAATAATACTTACTAATTAGAAATCCATTTTCGTATGCTGGGCGCGTTTCTATTAACTATATTTAGTATATTTACAGTAAATATGTGCCATTTTCAATCAAAAGGGTACTTATTGTCGGTTGTCAATAAGGCGCTATTTCCATACAGCTTCAATTCGAAATCAACCTTATTGACAAGCGACAATGTGGTACCTTTTGGTTGAAAATGTCACATATATTGGAAGGTACGGTCGCCATCAGATATATCGAAGCTCAAACTGTCTCAAACGCCTCGACAATAAATGCATTCTGAGCACCTTGGCCGCTGCGCTATCTGGTTCTTGTTTAAAAAAAAGTGGCTGTGACACGGACGGACAGACAGACAGACATGACGAATCCATAAGGGTTCCGTTTTTTGCCATTTGGCTACGGAACCCTAAAAACTGTGTACGAGTGGCCACGGCAGCGACTAGCGCAATCAAAGCGATTCTCCATACAAACATATTCCTTTAGACTTTATGGAAAATATTTTTACAGAATTTGTATGTATTTTAGTCATATATAGTTATGCCCGACCGTTAGATTTTTTTAAATATCCTTCTGGATTTCACGGGCCTATAAATCCCGGCCTTTTGATAGGCTTGCGTGGGGATATAGATCCAACACGTAGAGGCCCCTTGGAGAGCGTTAATGTCTTGTAGAATGCCTGCTGGAACCGGTTCACAGGTGCAACAATAAACACCCATGAACCGGTCGCAGCAGGCATTGGGACTATTGTAGAAAAAGTGAACAGTATACCGGTTTATGGATTGAAGTTTGGCTGGTCAAAAGATTGAGCTATTGCTGAGAGGTCCGGACACCTGCCATAACAATGTCTGTACACGTTATCGAGGCAGGCGGTAACTCGCCGCTGACTAGATGGGCCCCTGAAACTGCCGTCGTAAAGACGACCAGGAGCAACACCGGTGTGAGCGGCTCAGGGGTGTCGAGAGGTCGCCGCTCACTGGTGACCGACAGTTTACTGGTTTTCGCATCGACACGTGAGTGGTGGGTCACCAGTTTAATACTTTTCGATCCGACCATTCACGTGTTAACCGCCACTTGAAGGGATAATCTAGGAACAGACAAATAAATCCCTTCGTAGGCAAGCTCAACAACCACTAGGCTACAAAGTCGTTAAAAATAAGTATTTCTGCATTCCAGGTTGCCCGAATCTCGCGCCGCCGCCGACACCAAATGGTGGCTGGCGGCGGCGGTGATGGCGGCGCTCACCGTGGCCACAATCGCCGGTAACGCCGGCGTGGTGTCGGCGCTTTGGCGAGCGCGCCGATCGCCGCAGCACTATCCGTTGGATAGTCTTGCCGCGGCGGACTTGTTGGTCGGCGTCAGCGTGCTGCCACTGGCGCGGCGGCTGCTAGGGAGCTGTTTACTTTTAGACTAAGTAAGTAGGTACTAGCACAGAATAACTAATAGTACTACCGTACAGAAAATTCACTCCTTCACAAAAGCCAGATTTAGGTATAAAATTATACCTACACTCGCCGCCTGCAAGTAAAATTGAAACTTATAACCGCGCACGAACCGTGAATCTTCTTTGCGCGCCGCAGTTTTATGACCGAGCTGCGAGTGTCGGCACGGGGTTGTCACTTGACAAGTTTTTGTACCTATACCTACTGATTTATTACAAACGTTGATTCTGTAAACATAAAATTTTTAGCCGGGGATAGTATGTCTGATTCTCACGGAAGTAGGTATGCCACAGAAGTACTTATTCCATTGAAAATATGTCGGTCAATATAGTCCGGAATTTAAAAAAAAATGTTTTTTCTGCTTCCTTGTTCTTCCCTTTATTCGGACATCCGTAAACAGAACATTATGTTTTATACAGATTAGATCGCGATTTAGGTTTCGCAACTTTGCGGGAACGCCATGTGACAGGACTACCGTGCGAGCCGGGCGGCAGCCCACTGCCATACACCTGCCCGGGCGGTGCGCCGGCCAAATATACCTAAACTGCGCAGTGACACCCCCCTGGTACTAGGTATGGAGTGTGCTTGTCAGTCTTTCTATTTGTGACTGACTGACAGTTTTATTTTTACTCTAAGAACAAATTAAATTATTTTCTATGAAAATATTTTAATTTTTGTTTTTTCAAGTAGACACACTACTATTTATTTTCAGTTTATAGTTTTATTTTTCTTCGTAAGTTAGTAGACCCAGGATATTTAATTTTAAATAACGAAGCAAACACATGTTCGTCAAAGTTACAAACTTCTGTTCCATTTCGTTTTGGATTACATAATATTCATATAAAAATAATGATTCAGTGTATTAGAATTTCATCAATCTCCATGTATTTTATTTCGCTCTCACCTTGACTGCATGATACGACACGATTACTTTACTTTTATAATGTCGTAAAATGCTAATGAATCTAACCAAATAATGCATAAAATCGTAGGCTTCATCACCTGCGCCTGCTGGAGCACACTGGACGTCCTCTGCTGCACAACTTCCATCCTCTCTGCGCGCTCTGCTGGGAGCGCTACCGCGGCATCCCCGACCCGCTGTCGCGCGCCGACCGCGCCAAAAAGGCTAAACTACTCGCCGTGCTCATTTGGCCGGCGGCGGCGGCGGTGGCACTACCGCAGGCGTTCGTGAAGACGGATAGCGTGTCGACCAATGAAATGGATAAGGCGTGCACTGTTAATACTAATCCTAGGTAAGAGAGGCCTGTTTATAAATGGATTCAATTTGTCTGTAAGAAGGTGACAAGTATAAGGCGCAAAGGTAACATATAGATTAAAAAAAAGGCTCCTTTTCATCCATTTGGCCAGTTCTATCCATCCCAATGGATGACAACTCTTACAAAACCCGATTTCCTGGTCATTCTTTTATTTTAAGGGTCCCAGGGCAAGCTCGGTTCTCCATACAAACGTAGTTACGCTCTCATTTTAAAACGACTAGCTAGATTGCTCTGAAACTTAGTACTCACAATAGGATAGGTATATATATATATATGTCTGTAATTAGTTTATGTAGATTCAGATACCATAGTTTAAAAAATACAGCGAATTTAAGTTTTTCATACAAAACTTGTTTTTGCTCTATTTCGTTTGTTTTATAAATTGGAGCTATATAAACTAATTACAGACCTAGATATATCTCATGTCATTGTATGTGCAAAATTCCATTACAATTCAACACATAATTTTAAAATGAGAACGAAACTCCGTTTGTATGGGAAGGTGATATTCGGCCGAGCTTGCCGGGGACTTAAGTGGAGTGCAGGTACAGCTCGTCTTGCCATTGTTGCGGGGTGTGCCGGATCCCCAAATTGAGTTCTGCCAGTAGCAATCAATGTTTAGAAAACATGTTACTCTAAAAAATATTAATAAGAAAAAAACTTTCCATCTACCTTTGTGTTTTCCAGCTACGTGTTCTTCAGCGTGACCTTCTCATTTTACGTGCCAACGTGCATCATGCTAGTTCAATATGGTCTGATCCTTCGCGCCTTGGCGTTACGCTCGCCAATCCGCGCACACAGGGGCCAGGTACGCCGATATCTTGTGTAATGTGGCAATGACTATCATAGTCTATCAAGCGGTTTCTGTCAGTAGAAAAAAGCGGCAAATTTAAAGAATGTAGGTGCGAAGGGCAATTGTAATCCCATTGAAAAATTTGAATTTAACGCTTTTTTTACTGACAAAGTTGTTTGACCGGCTAGTTAGTTCCTTTTAAGGAGACAAAATCAAATCGAATTTTGAACTATAGGTATATAGGTATTCTGAACTATAGGTATATTATAAGGAACTATAGGTATTAAAGAAGGTTCCTATTCAAAACTGCAAAATTTACATTTAGTCTTAAAAGTTTAAAATCTACTTCGAGTCTTCCGTTCGTCGCGACATCTATTATCGAGTAGCAGTACTGCTAGTTCCGCTACTTGACGCTAGATGTCGACTACGGAAATATCGTTGTGGTAACAAAACTGGAATGAGCACTATGCTAACTTAATGAGGGCTACCGCGTTTATTTTCGCCGCTAGGGCCGCTAGTGTAGATGGAGGTCTTCCAAATGTCAAATGAATAGAAGATTTGGGGGTTTCAAGCTTTTTTTTCGGGAATTTTCACTCCTTATTCATAATTGTGGTAAATCTTTGTCCATCTTTAATTAATCATGGTAAACAATCAATGAATGTTAGTAGTTTAAAAAAAGTGCCAACTAATAAAACTAATAAACAGGTTGAAAAAATGGCACATTTAGACGTTAAAATACTTTTGTGCATATTAAAAATAAAAAATAAATAAAAAATAAAATATCTTTATTTTAGAACATTCAAGATTCCATACAATATTGTTAGTACCATCGTTATAGCTATGTGTTAGTAAATACATTAAAAATAAAAGCAAAACTTTCAACAATAAAATCAAAATCCAATAAATTTAAATAATGAATACAATAATAATAATTAATATGTCAGATTCAGAATAATATAGACTAGAATAATAATTAGAATGTCAAAAATTTACCATTTTTTTTCTTAATTTGAATTCATATAAATAATGATTTCATGTCAAAAGAGCAACAGATACACGCATAACAAATGTCGATATATGTATTTTACTTAATAGTTTTGACCCATGCACACAGAATGGAACTATCGGGTCTATCGGCGATGACCTTCAGTATCCCGTTGTCGCTGCGTCGGATGCGATTTAGGATAGATGCGACCCGCTTTCGCCTGATCGCATAAAAGTCGTCGGTACGCGCCTCGGCAAACATTCCTGACGCGCTACAGAACCGTGGCAACCTCAACAGGATTCTGAAGGCATCATTATACTGGATACGGAGAGCATTATAGACTTTCAGCGTGTAGCTGACCCATAGGCTACCCGTGTAAAATACTTGGCAGAACGCCTTAAAAAGGGTGATTTTAACTTGTTTTGAACAACGGGCAAACCTACGAGCCAACATATTGCTTCTGACCGCTAATGCTCTTCGTTCCCTCTCAAAATTGAGATCGTCTTTGAGGTCTTCTGTCAGATAGTGCCCGAGATATTTAAACTGTGACACCCTTCGTAGATTAGATATTAGAACGTATTAATTTTATAAAAATAAGCATAGAACTTCTATGAGAAATGGGCCCATTTCTCGAACGGTATTAGACTAATATAATTTATTAGTCCACGAACTGTCAAATCGTATGGGTTACCATGGCAACACACTAATATTATTGAACTAATACCGTGCGAGAAATGGGCCCCAGATCACAAGTTCCATATTATTTGTGCCATTTCAAACGAAAGGTGCCTTACGGTCGGCGCTTACGCCATTATTAGCGGCGGCACAATACTAATGCGGTGTTACGCGACGTAAGCGCCGACCGCCATAAGGTACATTTCCTCGTCTAACGTCACATTTTATCGCTTACAGCGTCCAATTGTGGAGATGGATCAGATGAAGTGCCCGGAATCCTCGCAACAAACAGACGAGTAAGTTGTATTATTTTATAACTTATATTTTGCAATAAGGTTTACGTATTCTCAGATCAGTAACCCAGAGGTAATGGCCACGGTGAACCTGTGGCGCCCTCGCGGTATGTGTGGCGCCGACGCTAACCGCAGCTGCTAGCCGTGCCGCGGCCGCGCGCGCGCACCGACCTACTGCACGAGGCGCCGTGGACGAGAGCCTTGCGTACTCTCAATCAAGTTGCTACCCGGATCGATGTGTTCCATTGTTATGAGAATGACTTCATCGAAGTCACTTTGTGTTATGTTATACTTAGAAATAGTTTTATAAATGTTTTATAATGTCTCTGGTTTACATTTTGCTACACTATCGCATTGGGCAACTGTTATGATAGCTGTTTCGTTATTATCAATAAATAAATAATCGTTTTCAGTCCGCGGTGCAATTGTAAGTTTAAAATTTAATCTCGGCGCCCTAACCTAGCTAGGCTATTCAGATAGGTAACATGGTGAGGAGGATTACCTCACCTCACGGCGCCCTTCTTTACTGTCTACGGCGCACCAGGGCGCCGCGGCGCACAATTTGGGAACCCCTGAACTGGGGTGTTACATACTAACTAAAGGGGCCCACTGACTATCAGTCCACCGGACGATACCGGCCTGTAAGTTAGAACAAAAATTTGACAGTTCCGAACAACTGACAGGCCGATATCGTCCGGCGGACTGATAGTCAGTGGGCCCCTAGTTTGCTCTATTTGTCAAAGATAACATGATCAACGAATCATTTGACGTAATCATTGGCATATGCGATAAATGGCATGATTCAGCCATTCTCTATATAACATATCACAGTAAGTTTCAAACTAAGCGGGTTTTTATAGGTACCTAATCCTCATTTGTTTTTTGAAATTGACACCTACTTAATAATTTTCAGAGCAGGAGCGGCAGAGCGTCAGAGAAGGGTGACTATCACCATAATTCGTCTCATGTGCCTTTTCCTGATATGCTGGACTCCATTTTTCATCATGTTACCAGTAGGTAAGCAATTTGAGTTCTCCGTGACAAACAGCGCCATCTGTTGTCGAGTAGCGGAACTAAATTAATGCATCCCCACCAGAGATGGCTTTACTTCGCGGAGATAGAGCTAAACAAACTATTCGTGAATTGATACAATTTATTCTGAAATGTACTAAACCTTAATTTCCCAATGTCGGTCCGAGGAACATACCTACGGACGGACCCGGGTATGTCCTTAAACTACGTCCAAAAGAGAGGTATGGGCACTGTGAATGACATCTCGCTTTGTGTGGTAGGGCACAGGACAGCGGATGTCATACCAGATCTAGAGCAGAGCCCAACTGGGGAGGTACCTCCACCTTACAGAAAACCGCAGCCAAATAACACTAGCCCCTACTAATAATGTTGTGTTCCTGCCGGTGAGTAAGGTTGCCAGAGCTCGAGGGAGAGGAGTGTTAGGTCGGCAACGCGCATGTAACTCCTCTGGAGTTGCAGGCGTACATAGGCTACGGAGACTGCTTAACATCAGGCGGGCCGTATGCTTGTTTGCCACCGACATAGTATTAAAAAAAAATACCTTTGACCCACTTTTTATTACATAATATCTAACTCCGTAATAGATGGATACAGTCTAAGGAAAAAACGTGCCTCGAAAATCAAGGAAATTTGATTCTCGTTCAGAAGGCGCTACTAGCTTTGGCCTACTGTCGTATAGATGGCGTTGACGGTTTCCTTTGTTAATTATAATTTTAACGCATATCCGTTGAAGAACATGGGTCAAAATCATATAAAAATAATTAATGCAAATAAAAAAATCATTTATCCATAGTTAAATACATTTGAACGTAATATTGGCTCAATGTCTCTTGTATGCTGATGATCTGAAGCTGGTATATAGGATAGAGCAAAGAACTGATTGTGAGACGTTACAAGAGGACATCGACTTGGTGTTTCGGTGGAGTATGCACAATAAACTTCATTTTAACCCAGTCAAGTGTTGTGTGTGTACATTTAGCCGCTCTCATTCCGCTATATATGGGCATTATATACTGGGGTCAGAGCCGATAAATCGTGTCTTTTCCGTCAAGGATCTGGGCGTAGTGTTCGATGCACGGCTAACTTTTCACGAACATATTATTTATCTTGCCAAGAGTTCCTTTCAAAGGCTAGGTTTCGTAATCCGAAACCTCCGCGATTTTCATGACCCGGGGGCTATAAAAATGGTTTACAATGGTCTAGTAAGGAGTAAGCTGGAGACTTCGTCGATCGTATGGAACCCCTACGAATCGACGTATGATTTACTGCTTGAGAAGGTTCAGAAAGCGTTTTTAAGGTTCCTTTATAAAAAAATATTTGGATACTATCCGTACCTGTACCCGACAAAGTATCTTCTCGGCTCCTTCGGGTACAATTCCTTGGAGGTCAGGCGGAATTACCAACTCCTAGTCACGGCATGCCGAGCCTTGCGTGGTGAGTCGGACTGTCCTGAAATTGTCTCTGGTCTCGTGCGTCTGTTTATCCCGGACGTCCCGAGAATGGCCCTTAGACCACGACAACGCGATCTATTGGCCGTGCCGCCGGGGCGCACCGTATCGCGCAGGAACTCGCCGCTGCCCCGCGCCCGCCCACTGCTCAATGCGCTCCTGGCATCGACGCCTGAGTGCGACCTATTTGCGTGGCGATGGACGGCAGTGTATAATGAATGCCTGAGATTCTGTGAGGCGATGGATGCTAGGTGCTCAACTGTTCCAACATAATTTGTCTGTCTGTCTATTCTAATGTTATGTGATATTATTGTTGTTATAATTGTTGCTGTTTTATGTATTATTATTGCTGTTAGTTTTAAGTTTCGTGACGCATTGGTTCAACTGTAATGTCATGTAAACATTCTTATCAATAAAATAAAATAAATAAATAAATAAATTGTCTTCGGTTACCGCGATAGTTACTCATGAAATAAAACTATGAAAACGGATTATATCGCGTATATTGAATTTATAATACATCCCGACGTTTCGAACCCTTTACAGCGTTCGTGGTCAACGGGTGACAGTCACCAGTCATAGTTTTATTTCACATTTGAACATATTTTTTCACTTCACTTCTTTCACGTCTTTTAAATTTTTAATTAATTAATTAATTATTAAGTTTATTGACATTCGTTATATAGTGTATAATACTAACCATATATTTAAGCTTTATGTGTACTAACAACAATGATCTCAGTTGGTCTATGAATAAAAATTAAATTAAAAATTAAATTTTATAAATCTTAATTTTTAGTTTTGAAGTATGTCGATAGATGGCAGTGAATTTACTGTGGTTACAAAATTTACTATGACAGTACCGCTCTATAATATTATATCCTGTTTGTCGTTGCCAAACCTCCTTCTCGGTTTAGTTACCCAATTCGTCGCTAGATGTCGCTGCCCCTATGAACAAACTGGGTTACGAGAAGCTTATGACGCTACCGTAGTTCGCTGCACATGCACTTCGTACAATATTCAAGTCAACATCGTCATTCTGTTATTCACACATCCTTACCTAGTATTAGGTATAATCTTATTTTTTACAGCGCTCTGTGTTAGCTTTGCTATATGAGCGTTGATATTTAAACTGAACCACAATATGTGACGTTTTCAACCAAAAGGTACCACATTGTCAAGGTTGATTTCGAATTGAAGTTATATGGAAATAGCGCCTTATATAACCGACAATAAGTACCCTTTTGGTTGAAAATGGCACATATTATGATGACAGGAGGTGGCAAATTGCGTTTTGGGTTGTTAGAATTGTCTCGATGAGAATTCGTTGCTAAAGAAAAGTACAGTCAACGATAAAAACTGAAACTTTTCCCAATAACTTTTATTCCTGACCAGAACCAGAATATTGAGAGCCAAAGAAGGCACGAACTCACTGCCTTGATTTTTTGGGGTAACATATTTTAAGCAGTCTGTAAGTTGCTAACGTAGAAAATAAGTTTTGTTTATTACTAACATTTCTATGGACTAATTATGTCTGATACAAATCAATTGAATGAGGGCTACCGTTTTTGTGCTCACCAGGTGGCGCTACTGTAGATGTAGGTCCAGAAAAACAGATCTCAAAATTCTTCTTTGTTAATTTTGTAAAATTAATACATTCTAATATGCACAAAAGTATTTTAACGTCTAAATGTGCCATTTTGTTAACATGTTTAATTTTGCATATATTTTAGTTTGCACGTTTTTTAAACCACTAACATTTAATAAGCTATGTCTATAGTTTACCATGATTAATCAAAGATGGACAAAGATTTACCACAAATTATGAATAAGGAGTGAAAATTCCCGATAAAAAAGCTTGAAACCCCCAAAACTTCTATGCATTTGACATTTTGAAAGACCTCCATCTACACTAGCGCCCCTAGCGGCGAAATCAGTCGCGGTAGCCCTCATTGAATTGAGTTAAGGGCTAACATCAACACTTCACTGTCATTGGACATTGGTCCTTATCACTTTGAAATAAGGTTTACAGTCATGCAGTTAACTACTCTTGCAGATTCTCTCTGCGACTGCGTACAAGACTCCACCTGGCAATGGTGCACATGGCTTGGATATACCAACTCTGCCCTCAATCCTGTAGTATACGCCGCAGCCGCCACCAGGGTGCGCCGGGCGTTCCAAGCACTGCTTAAAAGTGAGTACCTAATACCTAGTTATAGTAACTGCCAAATGCGAGTAGGACTCTCGCACGATGAGTGCGGAACTATTACGCAGAAACGCAGGCAGAGGAAAGCAGTGGAAAGCCTAGAATCATATATCTGAGCCAAGTAAAAGAGCATCGTACGAGCAAATCAAAAGACTGGCTACTACTAACTGCTAATACTAATCCTGTTAATACTAATCCTAGGTAATAGAGGCCTGTTTATAAATGGATTCAATTTGTCTGTAAGAAGGTGTCAAGTATAAGGCGCAAAGGTAACATATAAATAAAAAAAATGCTCCTTTTCATCCATTTGGCCAGTTCTATCCATCCCAATGGATGACAACTCTTACAAAACCCGATTTCCTGGTCATTCTTTTATTTTAAGGGTCCCAGGGCAAGCTCGGTTCTCCATACAAACGTAGTTACGCTCTCATTTTAAAACGACTAGCTAGATTGCTCTGAAACTTAGTACTCACAATAGGATAGGTAATTAGTTTATGTAGCTTCAGATACCATAGTTTAAAAAATACAGCGAATTTAAGTTTTTCATACAAAACTTGTTTTTGCACTATTTCGTTTGTTTTATAAATTGGAGCTATATAAACTAATTACAGACCTAGATATATCTCGTGTCATTGTATGTGCAAAATTCCATTACAATTCAACACGTAATTTTAAAATGAGAACGAAACTCCGTTTGTATGGGAAGGTGAAATTCGGCCGAGCTTGCCGGGGACTTAAGTGGAGTACAGGTACAGCTCGTCTAGCCATTGTTGCGGGGTGTGCCGGATCCCCAAATTGAGTTCTGCCAGTAGCAATCAATGTTTAGAAAACATGTTACTCTAAAAAATATTAATGAGAAAAAAACTTTCCATCTACCTTTGTGTTTTCCAGCTACGTGTTCTTCAGCGTGACCTTCTCATTTTACGTGCCAACGTGCATCATGCTAGTTCAATATGGTCTGATCGTTCGCGCCTTGGCGTTACGCTCGCCAATCCGCGCACACAGGGGCCAGGTACGCCGATATCTTGTGTAATGTGGCAATGACTATCATAGTCTGTCAAGCGGTTTCTGTCAGTAGAAAAAAGCGGCAAATTTAAAGAATGTAGGTGCGAAGGGCAATTGTAATCCCATTGAAAAATTTGAATTTAACGCTTTTTTTACTGACAAAGTTGTTTGACCGGCTAGTTAGTTCCTTTTAAGGAGACAAAATCAAATCGAAATTTGAACTATAGGTATTCTGAACTATAGGTATATTATAAGGAACTATAGGTATTAAAGAAGGTTCCTATTCAAAACTGCAAAATTTACTCTTAGTCTTAAAAGTTTAAAATCTACTTCGAGTCTTCCGTTCGTCGCGACATCTATTATCGAGTAGCAGTACTGATAGTTCCGCTACTTGACGCTAGATGTGACTACGGAAATATTGTTGTGGTAACTAAACTGGAATGAGCACTAGGCTAACTTAATGAGGGCTACCGCGTTTAATTTCGCCGCTAGGGGCGCTAGTGTAGATGGAGGTCTTCCAAATGTCAAATGAATAGAAGTTTTGGGGGTTTCAAGCTTTTTTTTCGGGAATTTTCACTCCTTATTCATAATTGTGGTAAATCTTTGTCCATCTTTGATTAATCATGGTAAACAATCAATGAATGTTAGTGGTTTAAAAAAAGTGCCAACTAATAAAACTAATAAACAGGTTTAAAAAATGGCACATTTAGACGTTAAAATACTTTTGTGCATATTAAAAATAAAAAATAAAATATCTTTATTTTAGAACATTCAAGATTCCATACAATATTGTTAGTACCATCGTTATAGCTATGTGTTAGTAAATACATTAAAAATAAAAGCAAAACTTTCAACAATAAAATCAAAATCCAATAAATTTAAATAATGAATACAATAATAATAATTAATATGTCAGATTCAGAATAATATAGACTAGAATAATAATTAGAATGTCAAAAATTTACCTTTTTTTTTCTTAATTTGAATTCATATAAATAATGATTTCATGTCAAAAGAGCAACAGATACACGCATGACAAATGTCGATATATGTATTTTACTTAATAGTTTTGACCCATGCACACAGAATGGAACTATCGGGTCTATCGGCGATGACCTTCAGTATCCCGTTGTCGCTGCGTCGGATGCGATTTAGGATAGATGCGACCCTTTAGCTTATTAAATTCCACACTAAAAAGTTATATGACACCATGGTGGTTGTGTAGAATTTAATAAGCTTTAATGTTGTTGTACACCATATTTTCATAGAGAACGTATATTTAGAGTAAAACGCAAAATTCTCCAGGATGGTACACATTTTCCAAGATGGCTGCGATTCCTCGAGGTCCCCAAATGTCAAATAGTGTGGACTTTAAAAAGAGACCTTTAATTAACATACATACCAAATTTCATATCTTTGGAAGGATTTCGAATTGTGCTATTAGTTTTAAGTCGAGCTACATTTGCATTCGTCATGCATTGACTTTTACGAAACGTAGTGCTAAATAATGTAGACGCCATTTTAACAGCTGAACGACGCCATTTTGTGGCGATTGGATTGCCAAACAGCTGCTACTTAGTACCCTTTTGATTGAAAATGGCACAAATAAAGCCAGGGCTTAATAATAAGGATATTGACTGACAACTCAAATCGGATCCTTTTTCTAACTGTCAAAATGCAGTGACTATATTATCATACAAATTATCTATTACTCTTTGTAGTTAATTCTCTGTATTAATTAGAAATTTACAATGCATTGTGCTTGAAAAGTGCGCTTCCTACGGAGCCATATCATGCGGAAAGTACTACTTTTCCGCACTAGTGCTTTATGTTTTCAATTTTTTTTTACAGTACATATGGTGCTACTTTCTCGCACTAGTGCGGAAAAGAGCACTTTTAGTGCATATGTCGAAAGTTTAAAGGGCCATATGTACTGTAAAACGTTGTACGATACACGTGCGAATAGGTAATTTGCAACTCGTGTCGATTTAAAACACTCCTTTTAATAATTAAACTTATTTGCCATGATAGATTTTTTTATTTTACTCGCACAATGTATAGTAAAACATTGTATGATACACGTGCGTAAAGATGATTTCCGCACTTGTTGCATAAATAGCTATTATATTGTTTTATTTGGCGCATACTCTCAAATAATTTATTTTACTGTACTATTGGTGCTACTTTCTCGCACTAGTGCGTAAAGAGCACTTTTCGTGCATATGTCGAAAGTTTAAAGGACCATATGTACTGTAAAAACGTTGTACGATACACGTGCGAGTAGGTAATTCGCAACTCGTGTCGATTTAAATCGTCGGTCGTGTTTTAATTTATCGCCACTCGTTTCGAATTTCCTCTTTTCCGCACTTGTATCGTAAATAACTATTAACTGCAGACAACATCCTTATAATAATAAATGTTGTTAACAATAATTATCGCATGGACTGTAATGCAGTTGTTTAACTTCAAACCCGGGTAAATCCATCGACAGATTTATTTATGCGATTTTGGTATTAAGAAAAGGTAATAGGGTAGATATTTGCTGAGAGGATCGAGTGGATTTACCAGAGTATTATTTGAGTACCATTTCGTACCTTCAAATACTAATCATACTATTGTCACTGTGACAAGTTGGATATCGTAAGAGGTTTGGACAATAGTACGACTGTACCCGTGTAGTTATAGTTAGGTACCGTCCGTGCTTCTACTCATTTACAAATAAATTATCTTTCTGTAGCAAACTGTTGTCTTATTTTAGTTTTAAGATCCCATTTCATACGGCAAAGTCAGAGTAGTTTTATAAGGCGTGTGGGTGAATCCGGTGAATCAACTTTTTCTTATCATTCGTTGCCAGTTGCCATGGTTACGTTCTCCTGGGTAACTATCCCATCATCATAATGTTCCGTTTGAACACCACGCCTACCATGCGCGGCGCATAGGTACACTCCCAGCACCTCCCAGTAAGAGACTCCCTAATAAGAACCATATGTCTTATTTTCAAGCAAAAGGTACCACATTGTCGCTTACCATAAGGTGCATAAGGACGAAATTGGATTGTATCTTTATACAAATAACCTGTCAGAGCGTCCTTATGGCAAGCGAAAATGTGGTAACTTTTGAATGAAAACGACACATATTTCGTCAGATGATAACCAAAACTGCTTATTTGAAATAGCGATATCACAAATCATATCTTTATTTTTATCATTGCTATTTCAAATAAGCAGGCGTCTATTATACTTATTCAATTACATATTACTCTTTAACCGCTCTCTGAATTTGATTGTGCTTCATACATGTGGAAGCACACATTATTATTATATTATATTATTATATTGTTTAATACACTAGCAGCTGAAAGCTGATGCGTGTATATCACTGCACTTGTTTTTTTTTTACTATTAGGTCTATTAGTGTTCATTTTGTTAGTTGTTTTAAGTGTTTGTCAAGTCTGTTTTTAAAGGTGTTCACTGAAGGAGCACATATCACTGCTTCTGGTAATTTATTCCACTCGCGTACGACGCGGTTTGATAGAAAGTGCTTCCTAGGATTGCTTGTGCTGGGAACTCGAATAATCTTTAAGCTGTGGCCTCTTAGACGATTATTCTCGCTCATAACAAACAGTTCCTTTAGTTCAGGTAAGTCATAATGATCGTGTATGATCTTGAATGTTTCAATGAGGTCACCACGCTGTCTTCTTCGCTCCAGGGTTGTCAAGCCAAGATTGGCAAGCCTTTGGTCATATGGCTTATTACGTAATCCATATACCATCTTAGTTGACCTGCGTTGCACCTTTTCAAGTAAAGTTATATCCTTCTGAAAGTATGGACTCCAAATTTGGTAAGCATATTCCAGAAGAGGCCTTATGTATGTCTTATATAGTTTTAGAAACAGTGCTTTATCAATTGTCTTGAAGGTCTTCCGTATAAGGTATATTAGTGAGTTGGCTCTTTTTGTTATTTCCAGAATGTGCTTATCCCACTTCAGGTTGCTTGTTATAGTGACTCCAAGGTCTCTTTGTGAGTTCACTTCTTCTAGGACCTGCGTACCCATGGTATATGCAAGCTGAGGATTTGTGGGCACATTGCGAGCACTAACCGTAGGCAATACTTTCACCCTTGAGTAGGCAGCCATTAGCTAGAACTGGAAATGCACCCGCCAACCTGACGTCAGGTTGGCGGACGTCAGTTATATATTAAATATCTCTGGAGTTTAAAGAGCACATTGCACCAATTTTGGCGCACATTTGGCACATTGCTAGCACTAACTCCTGACGTATACTGCAGCTCCATTTGTTGATGTACACCCGCCATCCTGATACTCACGAAACTTTTAGTATTTAAACAAGAATATAGGTGCCCCACTATCGCATTACTATAGTAAAGTCCAATTAAAACAACCTTTTCACTTCTTGTCGCTGTCCGTCATAGGCTAAAGTGCTCGATCGACGAATCACAAAAACGAAACTATTCCTATTGGCTAATGACTAATTACCTAGCACTTACGCCGCCGCTAAGACGTTCCTGTACCTACCTGTTCCACATTAAATGATGTTGAAAATAATGCGGCAGTTCCGCGGTTGCGGATGCGAATGCGAATATTCGCAACATCCCTGCTACAAACATGAAGCTCGGATCTCCATACAAACGTAGTTCCGCTCTCATTTTAAAACGACTAGCTAGATTGCTCTGAAACTTTGTATTTACAATAGGATAAGGTATATCTAATTAGTTTATGTAGCTTCAGATAAAATAGTAAAAAAAAACTGTATTATCTTCATTCGACTGTATTTAATACATATTATAAAAATGATGTTTCATTTGAGCATTATTTACTAGTAGTTTATGTAACTGCTACATAATTCATAATTATCTACAGTTACATACACTGCTTCAAATACCTACACATATATTATAAGCTCTCTATAATGTGTTCAGGAACCGCATGTACGGTCGCTATTGCGACATTTGATCCTGTTTTTTTTGTTCGTAATAATGACCTCTGCTACCAGCGCACTTTGCCAACGTCCAGTGAAGAAGCAAAGAGTGCGAAACTCCTCGCTTCGGGCAAACTCGGCTCCGTTCGGCTCAGCATTGCTCCGAGCAGTTTTTAGGGTTGGCACTACTTGACGTCTCTGCTTGTACGACCACAGATAAGATAATGACCTGAATTTTGACAACCCTAAATAGTAGGGTTGCCACCTTTTTTCGTATAGTATTTTTGTCAAAATATTGAAAAAATATAGTATTTACTGGGAAATTTGAAAAAAATAGGACGCCGATTTGAGGCGAATTAAAAATCCAAGTCGCATACGAGGCGATATCGGTGTCATTTGTATACCCCATTCTCGAGTAATGAAAATATAGTATTTTTCGTACTATATTGTTTTTGTATAATATATAGTACAAGTGACTAAAATATAGTACGACACTATATATTATAGTATGGGTGGTAACCCTACTAAATAGCCGAAAGGGATAGTGCCATATATTTGAAAGGGACATCGTGATTCGACCTTCGGTTTTGTAGGAAGTTTCCTTTCTGTACGGTAGTAATATTATTTATTCTTCACTATCGCTTTCGGCTATTTAGGGTTGTCAAAATTTTGGTCATTATCTTATCTGTGGTCGTGCACGCAAAGGGACCCTAAAAATTGCTCGGAGCAATGCTGAGCCGAGTTTGCCCGAAGCGAGGAATTTCCCACCCCTGACGACATCTCGACTTTTTGTTTTTAAGAGGGGTTCGAAATTTGAATGTCACTAAGAAGCTTGCTCTAACAAAATATAGTTTGTCAAAGGACTGTCTCATTTCAAACATAGAGAGAATCATACTTGTACTAGCACACAAAAGAAAAGGATGTATAGTTTTATTTGTTCCTATTTACTGACAATTTGGTTTGACCAACTATAGTTAAAAATTTATGCAGGCCGTAATTTGCGGTATTTGAACGCATCATAGAGGGTACTGTAGATAAAATTGTTTATATCACAATTCGACTTGCGGGACAAAATTTATTGAATTAAGGTCAAAATTAAAAATTACAATTAACTATACTAAATAACCAGGGACCGGCCCGCTATCCCTTATCGGGGTTTTATAAGGGTATTGCATAAGGCTTAACTCACCATACCCTTTGCCAGACGAAACCCTTTGTTTTGCTTTTAAAAACCCTTATATAAAGCTACCACATTTGAGTAATCGGTAGCCCAAATACCCTTACAAAACCCTTATCAGTGCAGTGTCGAGACAAACCCGATAGGGTTTCACGGCACTTTTCTGGCTGATGTAATGTAAGATTTTAATATAGAATAAATAATAATAATAATAATCATCTGCTCACCAACACCTTGCATATTGCTTATAAGGGTTAGCCTTATAAAGGGCTTTACTTTTAGCATATAAGCGTGCTAATTTAAGTCGTCTACCTTGTTCATAAAGCACATATTACTTCGAATCCGGGCGATCGTCGGCGGCGACGGCGGCGTTCTTTGACTAGGCACGTATTTTCTTTCCTTTTCATACACTACCGTAAATATATACTAATCCTGTCTCTTTCACGCAAAGGGAAACTTTTATAAAAAGCGCTTAAAAATAAGGGTAACCCTTATTAAGAGCTAGCCTTATTTTTGGTAAGCTTTTCAGTAAGGGTTAGTCAAAGGTAAGGGTATGAATGGGCTTGCAGTTCAAAAGGGAAAGTCTTTCAATGTGTTAGCCGTGTTTAAGTGTCGCCCATTGAAAGGGTTTTATCACGGAAAGGGTTGTCCGATCCCTGTAAATAACAATTACTTCATATACAAATTACATTTAAAATACAATAACTAATCTTAAATTAAAATAAAACTAAAACCTTATAAAATAAATTACAACTAAAATATAAAATTAACATTTATTTATTATTTCTTAAAAGTGTAAAGACCTATTGGTACGAGATAGAGTTATTCTATCCGAGATAGCTGCGTCCCTGTTCAACTGATAGTACATATGGGTCAGATTTTAAAAAATGGTCACTTCTGTGGACAATACAATAAAAGTTTTTCTTAAGATATATCTTTAGGGTCATCAAAATATTCGATGAATAGGGGGTATTACTGCAATGTTTTGCCGTCGGAGTGCAGCACTAGCCTCTTTAGTAAACCATAGAGTAACTTATACCAAAGATAGATATATCTCCGTAATAGATGGATACAGTCTAAGGAAAAAACGTGCCTCGAAAATCAAGAAAATTTGATTCTCGTTCAGAGGGCGCTACTAGCTTTGGCTTACTGTCGTATAGATGGCGTTGACGGTTTCGTTTGTTATTTATATATTTTAACGCATATCAGTGACAGAACATGGGTCAAAATCATATAAAAATAATTAATGCAAAAACATTTATCCATATTTAAATACATTTTAACGTATTTTTTTAAATTTTTATTTTTAGTTTTCAAGTATGTCGATAGATGGCAGTGAATTTACAGTGGTTACAAAATTTACTATGACAGTACCGCTCTAGTATAAGTTACTCTATGCTTATACATACTGTGTCTTTAACAGGTATTAACAAACTTTCAGAGATAATAAAATATGACATTGATGCATCAAAGCGGTTTGTTTACAGAGGACCTACCGGGAAACGCGAATCCGAAATTTCGCTATCTGCCTCTTTATCGCTCGAATATGCAAGAGTGACAGAGATGTTAAATAACGAAATTTAGATTTTCCTGTTTCGCGATAGACCCTTTGTGGTAGTGGCGCCCCCTGCGCAGAGTTTCGCGTACTTTGCCAAGACCAAAACGAAATTGACATTAAAATTAAAATAAAATAAAATAAATTAAAATAAAATAAATAAAATGCCGATCATCAGTCCGTCAGTTGTCAACTATCAAGTTTTTATAGATGGCGTCAGCATAGGTTTTTACCCTTCGAGCAACACAGGCACGGAATAAGTAATAGTATTATCATACAGAACGGCCACGCACCGCCCCGCCCTGACTCGAATTACCTCGCCCCGCGACAGAAATCTGGCGGACTTCTGGCGTACTCTCAGTGCTATTTTTAAGCAACTTACTCACACAATGACGCATGCCGCGTGTACAGAGAGCACAGACGTGCCGTTCACACGAAACGCAAGTGATTTTTGATTTATAGAGTATCCGCCCTGTGACACCGGGAAGGGAGACTGCATTCGTACTATTTCACTGCCGAAGCATAGGTACAACTGTACCTATGGCGGTGCGTGTTGTAACTCGTCCGTACACAAAAACAGATCGATGTGTGCAAGATTTGTGTGTAGTGTGTCATGTGCAGTGTTGCCAGATTTTACGTACTTTTTGAATAGTAGTTTTACGTAGTTTTTCGTACTTAAAACGTACCTCGCCCAAAACCGTACTTTTTGGCTAAACCGCACATTTTAGTACGATTTTACGTACTTTTCGTATGAGCGGTTCAAAAATATGCTAAAATGGCGTAGAAATAATAGTGACAGACCAAAAAAGTAAGATTTATTTGCGTAAAAATTTGCGACTTTTTTGTTTTGATATTTTTGTACCTTACTATTTTGCGTATTAATGTAGTTTTCGTGGATTATCAGTTTAAAAAAATCACCCGTTTCTAAAACACTTCTGCTGTTTATATTGTTTTTTTGTAACAAAAAATTAAATTGTACTTCTTTTGGTAAAATCGTACCTTTTTTAGATCGAAGTCGTATTTTAGATTTCAGTGCTCTGGCATCACTGGTCATGTGTTTGTGTCATTACAGTGTGAGAAGTGCGACTGTGTGCACGTTTCCCCCCGCGAATAATGGCAGAAAGATTTGTACGGTAAGATATCGCTAGCCTCTCCTTTCCTACTTGTAGTAGGGAGCCCGCGTTGCTGGAAGGGTATCGCATCACATATTTTGCGTATTTTAGTTTAGGTGGTAGGGACGCAGCTCAATCATCAGCAGGACTAGTTCTTCCAAAAGTTGGGGTTCTGCTGCAGCCGCCTCTCGAAGTTCTGGTACCAGGTCTGCAGCGTGCTCAGCGGGATGTAGGAGACGCCAGGGGTCGGGCTCATCTGCTCCTGGGTGACGGCGAACGAGGCAACGAAGTTTATAAGATTCTCTAGCATCTTTTGAGCGAAGGTGACGTAGGAGTTTTGTTGTGCCTGGGAAAGAAAACGGGTCATATGAGTCATCAAAGTTAGCCTATAGCATAGAGTAACTTATACTATACTCTGATTTGTAATTAGATTCCAAAAAACTAACCTCTTTTTCTCTTTTCCGTATGTTTTAAGCAAAGATAGATATAACTCCGTAATAGATAGATACAGTCTAAGGAAAAATCGTGCCCCGAAAATCAAGAAAATTTTATTCTCGTTCAGAGGGCGCTACTAGTTTTGGCCTACAGTCGAATAGATGGCGTTGACGGTTTCGTTTGTTATTTAACAATTTTAGCGCATATCAGTGAAAGAACATGGGTCAAAATCATAAAAATAATTAATGCAAATAAAAAAAATCATTTATCTATATTTAAATACATTCTATCGTATTTTTATAAATCTTCATTTTTAGTTTTAAAGTGTGTCGACAGATGGCAGTGAATTTACTGGGGTTACAAAATTTACTATGACAGTACCGCTCTAGTATAAGTTACTCTATGGTTTTAAGAAACTAAACAAAGCTAAAAGGATACATCTTTATTTATTTTAAATGCTAGAGTATGCAAAAGGGAAAATTGAGTTTACTTCTTTACATATTTTCCATTATTACGAAAGAAAAAGGATCTGAGTGAGGTTAGTTTTTTGGAATCTAATTACAAATCAGAGTTTAGAGCGGTACTGTCATAGTAAATTTTGTAACCCCAGTAAATTCACTGCCATCTATCGACATACTTGAAAACTAATAAGGTCCCTTTTCATAGAAAATGCCCCATATATGATAAAAATAATAGTTATTTGTGCAACAAGAGAGGAAAGTTGGTTTTTCTTGCGAGTGTTTATTTTGAGTCCCGAGAAAGCGAAAGATTCTATAATTGAATCACGAGCGAAGCGAGTGATTCTAAGGTAGAATCTTGAGCGTAGCGAGGGACTCAAAAACACGAGATGTAAAATAACTTTGCTCTCGTGTTGCACACATAATTTTTCACCTCAGTAGTGAGAACGTATTTAAGGTTAAAATGTATTTCGAATTACACAGAATAAACAGAAAAAAAAGTATTATAATATGTACGATACGATACGATACGATACGATACGATACGATACGAGACGAGACGGGACCGTACCGTACCGTACCATACCATACCATAAAAAAAAATGTAATAAAAGTATGAAGTTCATGGCCTTTACTAAATTAAAAAGCTACATTGTTTCACTCCCTGGAGTGAGGAAAGTCGCACTTTCCTCACTCCAGGGAGTGACGAAAGTAGGCTTGTTCGAGCTGCTGAGGTGAAAAATAAATAAATAAATAAAGTTTTATTTTCAGGCATCACGTACAGTAAATAGTACACCCATATCAGACTAATTACAAATAATTAAAACTAAGATAAAAGTAAAACAAATAAAATAGTTAATTCTTACTATTTTTTGTTTCCGTTAAAGCGGTAGAAATTTTATAAGTATCAATGAAATTTCAAAAATCATTTAGATTTGCGAGGAAACTGCCGCGCGAAGCCGCACGTTCGGTGGAGACGTGGCTCGTCCGAGGCAATGCGGCTGATGCACTTCTTTTCGAGGCAGTTTCCTCGCGAGGCGGCTCGTTCTGTGTGAACCCGCCGATTGTTGCGGTAACTATAGTTAAAAAACCGGCCAAGTGCGAGTCGGAATCGCGCACCGAGGGTTCCGCACAAAAAAAATATTTTTATAATATGATGTAACTAAAAACTTACGGTTTACGCAATTTTTCTTTTATCTGTGCTATAAGACGTTGCTTCGTACCAAATTTCAAGATTCTGACTTCACGGGAAGTACGTTGTAGGTTTTGATTCCCTTGCGAGTGTCGAAAATTTGCGGCATAAACAGTTGTATCTTTTGATTGCGTTGGCTTAGAATTTTGATTTTTTCACAGCTCCAAGGGACAGTAGACCTGAGTATTTGATATAGAATTTATATCAAATACTCAGGTCTACTGTCCCTTGATACCTCCACGCGTTCCTGAGAAAAAGGTTCTTGACAGACAGACGGACGGTCAACAAAGTGATCCTATAAGGGTTCCGTTTTTTCCTTTCGAGGTACGGAACCCTAAAAAGTGAAAAAGACGAATGTACTTACGACAGAGGCAGCTAGCAGCGACACATTTGCCTCTGGCTCGATGGCGACACCGATCTGCGCGTTGTGACAGATCTTGGGCGCGCCGAACGCGGTGCCGAACTGGTTATCACCTGAGGAACATCATATAGTAGATTTATTTTACACGTTTATTAGAAATGCAAATCTAATTTTATGATAAAAAAAAAAAACAAAGGCCAAGTGCGAGTCGGACTCGCGCACGAAGGGTTCCGTACCATTACGCAAAAAACGACAAAAAAATCACGTTTGTTGTATGGGAGCCCCATTTAAATATTTATTTTATTCTGTTTTTAGTATTTGTTGTCGTAGCGGCAACAGGAATACATCATCTGTGGAAATTTCAACTGTCTAGCTATCACGGTTCATGAGATATAGCCTGGTGACAGACGGACAGACAGACAGCGGAGTCTTAGTAATAGGGTCCCGTTTTTATCCTTTGGGTACGGAACACTAAAAAACACCGTGTATGGCAAAATTAATTACTCCAAAACATCATCTGTATGTACTTTATTCTAATGCAGAATTTTTAGGACTTGAAGAGGGTTATGAGGCTTAAATCATGTATTGTTTAAATCTTGAGGTTTAAAATTGAGCAGTCAGCAAATCTAAATCTAAATTAAATTAAATAATTATTTATTTCAGAAATTCAATTTCCATAATATATTAGTTACTTATTCTATTAACTCTTAACCTATGTTAGTGACAATATCTATGTATGTAATCTATGTATACTTTAACTATAATAAACATGTAGGCTACTCCAGTTTTTCCAGAAAGCGCCATCTATCCTGTCTGCGACTGTGGCTAGGATGTTGTTAGTGCTGCCGCGCACGCGCCGCACCAGCGACGCCACCCGCTTGCGCATGATGGCGTGGAAGAATAATAAAATAATAAACCCAAATATTTATGAGAAATCCCTTGAGAAGTCCCAAGTGCTGGAAACTGTCCCAATGTGGTTGGCAACTGTCAAAGATTTGCATAGATGGCGCCAGCATAAGTTTCCCCCTTTTTTTTTGACGCAGGGGTAAATGCATTTACGCATCTCACCCCCGGGCTGGGGAAGCCCATTGGGGGGTGGTATGTGGGACTCGCTCCTCCCGTAACTTCCTCTGCTAACCAGAGGAAGAGGAGGAGAATACCCACTAACATCCCCTGCAGCGTTTCCGTCTATGCCGTTGAGGAGGGTGCAATGGGGTCGCAAGCATGTCGACCACTGCACCCCCCCGGCAGCATAAGTTTCCCGTCTCTAGCATCCAAATCATAAAATTACAAATGAAAATACATGAATTTGACAAAATTCAAGCGATTGACACTTGACAGGTAAACCTACGCTGGCAACATCTGTAAAATACTACGAACGGATTATTACTATAGACCATAGAGTAACTTATACTAGAGCGGTACTGTCATAGTAAATTTTGTAACCCCAGTAAATTCACTGCCATCTGTCGACACACTTTAAAACTAAAAATGAAGATTTATAAAAATACCATAAAATGTATTTAAATATAGATAAATGATTTTTATTATATCTATCTTTGTTATAGACAAAGATAGATATAACTCCGTAATAGATGGATACAGTCTAAGGAAAAAACGTGCCTCTAAAAACAAGAAAATTTGATTCTCGTTCAGAGGGCGCTACTAGCTTTGGCCTACTGTCGTATAGATGGCGTTGACGGTTTCGTTTGTTATTTAACAATTTTAACGCATATCAGTGAAAGAACATGGGTATAAATCATAAAAATAATTAATGCAAATAAAAAAAATCATTTATCCATATTTAAATACATTTTATCGTATTTTTATAAATCTTCATTTCTAGTTTTAAAGTGTGTCGATAGATGGCAGTGAATTTACTGTGGTTACAAAATTTACTATGACAGTACCGCGCTAGTATAAGTTACTCTATGTTATTACTATAGAGATGACATAGCAAACAATGAAATTGTCGCAATCACAACCTGTACCACGAGACCAAAACGTTGTAAGCGCCGTAAAATTCATGGCGCTTACGCGTTTAGGTCGCGAGATTCACGCTCCGCTTCTATGGTTTGATGCCAAAACGGCATCAACTCATGGCGCAAAATACTGGTTCTCTGTACCGGTTCTATATGTTACTAATAATAGTCCAATGCCGGCCAACTCCATAGTTGCCATTCCTACTAAAATACTGTATATTTATTATTATTTACAACGACGGGACTTAATCGCGTAAAATAAGTATTAAACCCACCTCCGACGTTTTGAGGACGGCGTTGTCCCCGTGGTCTCGGAGTAGTCTCCTCCGGAGTAGTCTTCTCCGAGACCACGGGGACAACGCCGTCCTCGAAACGTCGGAGGTGGGTTTAATACTTATTTTACGCGATTAAGTCCCGTCGTTGTAAATAATAATGAGTAAAAATCGTGAAAGTTTAAATCAGTGTACTGTATATTTTACTACTTCTACAAATTATTAAAGCCATTAACTCTGTACTTACTAGATAGTTCATGCAGCTTCTTCAAATTCGAAATCTTAAATATTGCCGACGGCTTGGAGTTGGAAATGTGTCCTAGCAGCTGCCAGTTGGGAGGCGCCGAGGGGTCCGGCCAGCTCCAGTAGACTATGCCGCAGGTGCCTTCAGGCAGCGGAGCTATGCCGGTGAGGAACACGACTAGATAGTTTATGGAGTCCGCCTCAGGTATTGTGATAAGGAACTGTGTGTCGGAGACCGGTGTGAAGTCTGTTTGGACCTGGAAATGATTAAGGTGCCATCTTCATGTGATCTTCATGCATATTATACTAATTGGACCGAGTTAACTACATGGCATTTGCAGTGAGAAAGTGTGGCAACATGGTAGATGACACATGTTGAATTTTATAGCTAAATTTAGTTAAATAGATAGCAATTTCCTTGTATTCCATACATCGAAACGGCTTCTAAGCAAAGTGACACAGTGGCGTAACAATGTGTTGCCATTTAGTTAAGTGTTTCGTCAGTAAAGTGCGGGTGCCAGACTGAACATCATTTGTGTTTTTTGTATGGCTTTAAGACAATGGGTTCCATACAGACATTTGATCAAATCAAACCTGAACGACTGATACCATTAAAAAAAAATTGTCAGCTACCCAATTAATGTCAAGTATCTATGAATATCAGAGACAAACACCACATTGCAGGCTCGCATACATTGGGCCCAAGGGCCTGACACTCTTTGATAGAGAAAGATAGTCTTATTGCGATTCCTATAAGAGGAAAGAGAAAATAGTGCCATGCATTGTCTTTTTTTTTTATAAACTGATCGGCGATTGGCCCTAGTCACACCTTATCACCGACCGGGTGGCATCAGAGGCGATGGCGAAATACTGAAATTTATAAGAGTGAAAGAGTAAAAATCCTATGCTGCCCAAATTGTATATGAATATTCTTTCTCTTACCTTCGGTCGCTCGGTGGCGCGTCTATAACTATTATTTATTTATTTAAGCCTTTATTTTTCCTTAAATAGTTTTACATGATAAAAAAAAGTTTTCTAATATTATTGTTTTCCATTTTTACTATTTTAAGGACCCCTGTTGGGTATAGGCCTCCTCCATATCTTTCCACCTTTCTTGGTCTTTTGCCTTGATTAGCCAATTTTCTTTGGCTGTGGCTATAATATCCTAGGCGGGAAAACCCATAACAAGGTGGTCCAAGGATATTATAGCCACAGCCGGAGAAAATTGGCTAATCAAGGAGCGTCTATAACTACTTGTATTATACTATGTCTATGACTGGGCCCAAGACAGAGTGGCTTGGAGAGCACGAGTGTCCACAATCTTCACGTCCCTCGGCCATGAGAATACGACAAGAAAGAAGATCTATGAATACTCTAATACTAATTTCTTGGTCGCCCTGAGCGAGGGTCATCTTCGATTGACTCCTATACAATCCAAATTTAAAAAGTCGACTCCACTTTTAGGGTTCCATACTTCAAAAAGAAAAAAACGGAACCCTTATAGGATCACTTGTGCGCCTGTCTGTCTGTCTGTCTGTCTGTCTGTCACAACGTATTTTCACTGAAACTATGTAAGTTTGTGACCCAAAGACGGAAATGTTATTATTATTATTATAGCCTCTTTGTTTCCATACTCTTTTCAATTTTAGTCTCTATTTCAGTTTTTAAATTTGGGTAAAATAGGTTTTGAAGGTGTTGTTGTTTCTGTTGATTTTTCTTTCTTGGGGTATGGATCCCGTTTGGGTAAAGGCCTCCTCCCATTTCTTCCATAAATATCTATGTTCACGCAAAATAGGCACATTGGATGTCGAGTTGCGGAAAAATGCCCAGCAAAACTAACTAACTAATATCTATGTTTGCCATTGTACATCCAGTCTTTCCCGGCAACCTCTACTATGTCATCGGTCCACCGTTTGACAGGTTTTCCTCTTAGCTGGTATTGGTCCTTTCCATCTTGTTGTTAGTGTTGTCCATCTGTTATCTGTATACCTTGAGATGTGACCTGCCCATTGCCACTTGAGCTTTAGAGCTTGTGTGAGCGCATCCTTTACGTTTGTTTTACTTCTTATAGTTTCGTTTCTAATTTTATGCATTTTGTTAATTCTCAGTATGCTTCTTTCCATAGCTCGTTGTGTAGTGTTTATTTTTTGTTTGATCTTGAAAAGTGTTTAAATTTAAATACTACCATAAATATCGGAACATATAATGTCAGATCCCTCTCTCTCTCTACATGTAACGTAAACAAATGAATTTTAAACATCGGTGCCACTTTTGGGGGGTAAATGAGAAAATTAAAAAATAAAGTTTTTCTATCTATATACGAAAGAGCTCATTGTGTGAATCTCAAATATATATTTTTTTTATAATTTTAGGATAAATAGTTTAGCAGTTATTCAAGATTCAAGAAAATAGGCAAAAAATTACCCCAACCCTTTATCTCCGAAACTAATACTGTCTAAATTTTTGAAAAAAATCCCCAAAATAGTTCTTTACCTATAGATTACAGGAAAACCTACTAGAAATGTGCAGTCAAGCGTGAGTCGGACTTAATTACTTAGTTTTTGATCCAACCCCTACGGGCTTTTTAAAGACATTTCACTCACGTTTCACATAAAAAATACATTGTTTAAATCGTGTAATGTACGGGACCCTTGGAACGCGAGTCCGACTCGCACTTGGCAGGTTTTTAACAGTGGCATAGAAAGGTCCAGATGCACAGTATATAATAGCCATTTTCTCAAAAATACTCTGCGGTGATTTGTTATTCTTTGTGAGGAACTCAATTACAGCATGCTGGGTTGGACTAAAGCAAAGGGGGTGCCGACACTTAGAAAAAATTTCATCGGAGTGATGTTATTATGACACCTATTTTTTATTGTGTTATCGTAGAGAATACGCTAAAATAAGTATGTTTTGTATGAAAAACTTTTCTCTAAAATCAAAAATGGCCGAGATATTTGACCCGCAAGTTGAAACCACTATACTTGACAAATTAAAATCAATCATTTGGAACAGTAAATTTAAGTAACAGAGACAAGATAGGTGCGACGACGAGCGAAGCGAGGAGTGTGTTAGGTTGACCGCGATGATCGCGATCAAACAGAGCCAGAACAGACATGTTATTGTACCTACTAAAAAAAAAACTGTCTTTTTTTGCACCCCCTTTGCTTTAGGCCAACCGTTTTCTTAAATAATTTACTTTTTAAATGGTCTTTTTAGTGGCCAATGCTATTAACGCATATGCACCCTCGAAGTACCTTAGGCTTAGAAGTTTTCAGTCGCCCCTCGTATTATTTACTTACCAATCGGCCAGACACTATTAATCCAAACACATTTGCCATTGTAATATAATTTGATTTAGGTTATGTTTCGGCGAATTATAAGTAAACTTATCTTTCTTGTACTTTCTAGAACTAGTGCAGGTGCAGCCGCCGTGTATACAATATTCTAAGGTAGGGCTAGGGCCACACGCCACACTGGATTAGGCTTACTGTCAAAATTCTAGAATATGCGTTTTGTTTCTAGATAAACTTTTTTGAAACAAACATACGTCAACGAAATATTATTCTAAATTTATCTATTTTTAATTAATATTCATATTCATATTGTTAGTATTTAGAATATTTCTAATTATAAAATAATTATAAATCTGCATTATCCATCATGCGCTAGTATAGTCTTTATACCAGTGACACTTCTTCATTGCAGCTGCAGTGGTGCTATTAGGCATGTATTAGGCGCTTAGCTTAGCACACTAGATACGATTCGCACGTCGTTCCGATGTGCGAGCGGGATGTCGCTATAATACATGCATAACGTTGTCTCGCTCAAACATCAGAGCGACGTGCTAATCGTATCCAGTGTGTTAAGCGTCTTATGTATTGTATATTAGGCGCTAACATTGTTTGTTATTATTATTATTATTTGCTAGGTCGAGCGCGATACATCGAGTAATGAGGGCTATCGTTTTTTTGCTCACAGTTGGCGCCTCTGTTGATGGTGGTCCAAAAGACTATAGAAAAGCTATCAGTCATTAAAGTGACAAGTGACATTTGACATTTCGAACTATGGAAAAGACCACCATCTACACTAGCGCTCCTAGCGGCGAATTCATACGCGTTAGCCCTCATTGCTTTTATTTCACTACCACCGGCTGACACCGTACGCTATTTTGCTGTGTAGCCATACCCTATAACTCTATATATTATACAATTTATACAGCGTAGGTAGGTACTACGGTGACAAACAGATTCTTTGAATTATTGATCTGAGCTAAGTAAACAGAAAATAAGCGCCTCTAAATATAACCTTAGATTGTGCTAAATGACTTATAAATTTATATAACACAACAACAGTAACGTCGGACCACTCACTCTTTCGCGAGGCCAAGGTTCTGCCAAGGTTATTATGAGATTATTGCATGTTTTACATATTTGGCTATCACGCCTAATATATAATCGTCTGGGCGATTTACGTACAGGCAAAGATAGATATAACTCCGTAATAGATGGATACAGTCTAAGGAAAAAACGTGCCTCGAAAATCAAGAAAATTTGATTCTCGTTCAGAGGGCGCTACTAGTTTTGGCCTACAGTCGTATAGATGGCGTTGACGGTTTCGTTTGTTATTTAACAATTTTAACGCATATCAGTGAAAGAACATGGGTCAAAATCATAAAAATAATTAATGCAAATAAAAAAAATTATTTATCTATATTTAAATACATTCTATCGTATTTTTATAAATCTTCATTTTTAGTTTTAAAGTGTGTCGACAGATGGCAGTGAATTTACTGGGGTTACAAAATTTACTATGACAGTACCGCTCTAGTATAAGTTACTCTATGGTACAGGTATACCTATATATTTAAATAAGTACCTATTTGTGCTCATAGCAAACGATCAAATTAAATTGATCAACTCGCTCTCAGCTGGACCGTAAAAATTTTAGGTG
This sequence comes from Cydia strobilella, assembly GCF_947568885.1. Lineage (NCBI taxonomy): Eukaryota > Metazoa > Arthropoda > Insecta > Lepidoptera > Tortricidae > Cydia > Cydia strobilella. Next base: position 60,574,523 of record NC_086068.1, read on the forward strand.
TTAATTTTTAGCGCGTGGGCTGTTTTTGTAAGCAACTCTACGAAACTATCCGACGGGATTGCTTAATCTTTTACGTACCTAGATATTTATTATTTGCTTTACAAGGGGGGAAAGTTGTTGTTTAACCCCTCGTGTTAATATTGATACCCGAGCAAGCGAAAAGTCCGCTACAGACTACGCGGCGCGAAGCCGCGAATCCGAGTGTGGAGTCGATTTCGCTGATTAGCGAACTAGACTCCACACTCGCGTTCGCGGCTTTGCGCCGCGTTTCGCGCACGAGTGTGGGGGCCCTTATGATTCAAAAATTGGGGCATTTTCTATGAAAAGGGACCTTATTGTCGATCGGCATTGTGTTTATGTAAGCGCCATCGACAATAAGCTCCCTTTTTATAGAAAATACCACAATTGAACCACGAGCGTAGCAATATCATGACTATTTATTAATCTGTGGCAATATCTCCCCAATGGAGATGGGAATAGGTATTTTCCATAGACCTAGCATTACATAGACCAGCTATACGCGTGCGCCCGTAAGGGATAGACATAGATGACGTCATAAACGTGGGGATACCATATTGGTAAAAATTACCCCAATATTTGATATCACGTTGGGGCGATTACCCTGGAGGCAAAGTTAGCTTGTTTGACGGTATTAAAAAATTGTTAAATAAAATGTCAATGGGCCGTTCTTTTTAGGCGTATAAACAATGAAATACCTCCTATAATTCGCGCAGGTGGTACAAAACTAAACATGTTTAGTAAATAAAACGTAAAATAAAATGTATTATGGGTTTTAATTTAAAGAAATCAAAAAAATCGCAATCACACCAATTAATGTACACCACATTTAATCTTCACAACATTGTTTATTTATTTTTTGGAATTAGAAGTAAGAAAAAACTTCGAGGTCAAAATTACCCATAAAATTATGATATTTTCATTTGGTATCCCTAACATGATTGTTATGCAGCGAAATTAAGAAGAAGTTTAATAATGGCTGACCTCAGACTCTTACCTACCTACGTAATTTGGGCGGATAATTTTACAAATAATGTTTTGTTAATTTGCGTAAATAATTGTGATATTTTTATTGAAATCGTTTGATTCTACATTGCTTTGAGTGTAACGTAATTTTACGATGTTATTCTCACATATTGCGTTAAGGGGAAGGTGTAAAATACCGTACTTACGTGTGAAAGGTTATGATCTCATATTTTTGCTCAGAGCGGCTATTACAGCCGATTACAGAACAATTCACCAGTATTTTATCAAAGTTCAAGCATTCAAAACGCTAACCATCACTATATTTCATAAGAGAAAGCACAATTTCATACAAAACAACGATAATTGAATAAGCAACGAACAAACATGACATGTCACGTACTTATTTGTTTGCCACAACCTCGGTTGTGGCAGCGGTGGAAAAGTGAAACTATGACAAGGACAAACAATAACAGCGCTTTCTCTGCTACTCCTACAGAAAGATACATAAGACTATCCCGTTCGGTCATTTTCCCCCACTCCTCATGACCGATCCAGTTATACTAGATTCATGGTATTTTCACACACATTTATAGAGTCAAACCAAGAAAAGTCTGCAACGGTTTTGATAACACACGCAGTGCAAGTGTTATTTTAGACGTCAAACTTCTATGAAATTATGACGTACAAATAACACTTGCACTGCGTACTCTATCAAAATCGTTGCAGACTTTACTTGGTCTAACCATAGAGTAACTTATAATAGAGCGGTACTGTCATAGTAAATTTTGTAACCACAGTAAATTCACTGCCATCTGTCGACACACTTTAAAACTAAAAATGAAGATTTATAAAAATACGATAGAATGTATTTAAATAAAGATAAATGATTTTTTTTATTTGCATTAATTATTTTTATGATTTTGACCCATGTTCTTTCACTGATATGCGTTAAAATTGTTAAATAACAAACGAAACCGTCAACGCCATCTATACGACTGTAGGCCAAAACTAGTAGCGCCCTCTGAACAAGAATCAAATTTTCTTGAGGGTGTGACTGTGGTGAAAAAAAAAATTGATAAAGCCTGACCAGTAATACATGATCACTAGCTTTTGCCCGCGACTTCGTCTGCGTGGACTTGGTAACCGCAGCTAGAGTAAGAATAGCGTTAAAATTGTTAAATAACAAACGAAACCGTCAACGCCATCTATACGACTGTAGGCCAAAATAGTAGCGCCCTCTGAACGAGAAATTTGATTCTCGTTCAGAGGGCGCTACTAGTTTTGGCCTACAGTCGTATAGATGGCGTTGACGGTTTCGTTTGTTATTTAACAATTTTAACGCATATCAGTGAAAGAACATGGGTCAAAATCATAAAAATAATTAATGCAAATAAAAAAAATTATTTATCTATATTTAAATACATTCTATCGTATTTTTATAAATCTTCATTTTTAGTTTTAAAGTGTGTCGACAGATGGCAGTGAATTTACTGGGGTTACAAAATTTACTATGACAGTACCGCTCTAGTATAAGTTACTCTATGGTAAGACTAAAGTGTTCACCACACTAACGCGAGAAAAATACTACTTAATAACTGTAAAACATTACAAAACAAATCAAATGAACGTCGTTAAATATTTATCATTCAAGTCATCACAAACGTCATTTTATTCCACCAGCAAACATGAGGAAACAACTCAAAATTTGCATTTAATTACTTTACCACTTGTGGATGAAATGAAACTTTCTCTTCATATGAGTTTTTGACAAAATCGTGTCCTGAGGGTGTGTCTGTGGTGAAAAAAAATTTTTTATAAAACCTGACCAGTAATATATGATCACTAGCTTTTGCCCGCGACTTCGTCTGCGTGGACTTGGTAACCGCAGCTAGAGTAAGAATAGCGCCTGGAAAAAATCTCATAGCAATCTAAATTTGAGCATATTATGCACACAAATTAGCAGGCACTCCGTTAATTATCTCAATTCCACCCAGCTTTTTACTTTCTCAAGGGATGATTTTCGAGATAAAAACTATCCTATGTCCTTCTCAGGGACTCAACCTATCTCTATGCCAAATTTCATCTAAATCGGTTCAGCGGTTTAAGCGTGAAGAGGGAACACACAGACAGACTTTCGCATTTATAATATTAGTATGGATTGTCAAAAGGGCGCTGTTATTCTCATGTATAGGGTGACAGTTCAGTATAGTATGAAAAATTAGTTCCAGTGTAATTACGCAACATGGCGCGTGATCATATTATATCGTTACAGTCACATCGCCTCCCGGCCACCGGCTGATATGTAATATGTACTTTGTCAGATGATAGTTGACGTTCCGTTACCAGCTGACGTTCTTTCCACCGCGGTACAACCGGCTGACGATCTTTTAAATTCACAATAGCATCTAAACTATTATATCATCTGACAAAGTATCAAACGGGAGGCGATGACTAATTTTTTTTTACGAGTTTCGATGGCTGCCATTCCTCAACCTACTAAGGGAGCGACAGCTGACGTTCACGAGGGTTCATCATATATAGCCGTTAACCACTGAATTATCGCCCTAGTAGGTGGATTGGTCATGGAAATCTCAGCTCGCGGTCAGATTAATAAAAAGTTACTACGTAATCGCGGTCAAGTTCGTAAATTTCGACCGGTCGAAATAATTAGCAGATGGCGCCAGCATAGCTTGCCCTGTCAATACCTAGAATTGTGTCAATTTTTTTTTTCTTAATGCCCTGGATGCCAGCCCTTTAAGCCAAATCTCATAGAAAAAGGGGCAAGCTATGATGGCGCCATCTCTGCAAACCTTTGACAGTTGCCAACCCCATTGTGGTGAAAGAGAAAGATGGCCGAAAGTTGAGAACTTCGGTGATCGGTAGTTAGGGCCTTCTTAGCATCGAACGACCTTCAAGTGACACCGTCTTCAGATACGGATGATTGACGACGTCTAACTCAATAACATAAGAGCTAAAGTCGCTTGGCGGAAACCGTGCTAATTTTAGAGGTTACTAAATAAAATATTTGCGCCTGGATATTTAGGTATAGTCAGGTGGGGTTAGAGAAACACCGGGGCGAGGGAAACACTTGTATACTGTTTCTCTTGACCCAAGCTAAATATAGTTATTTGTGCAACAAGAGAGGAAAGTTGGTTTTTCTTGCGAGTGTTTATTTTGAGTCCCGAGAAAGCGAAAGATTCTATAATTGAACCACGAGCGAAGCGAGTGATTCTATGTTAGAATCTTGAGCGTAGCGAGCGACTCGAAAACACGAGATGTAAAATAACTGCTCTCGTGTTGCACACATAATTTTTCACTTCACACACATATTAAAGGTTAAAATGTACACAGAATAATAATTTTTTTTAATCAAAGTATGAAGTGGCAGTTCATAGCCTTCACTAAATTAAAAAGCTACTTTGTTTCACTCCCTGCAGTGAGGAAAGTCGTACTTTCCTCACTCCAGAGAGTGACGAAAGTAGGCTTGTTCGAGCTGCTGAGGTGAAAAAGTATGTTTCACTTACCAAACTTGACCTTGGCTATTACATATTATTGATCAACTTTGAATAAAAACGGGCCAAATGCGAGTCGGACTCTCGCACAAAGGGTTCAGTGCTCCTGCTGACCGTAGGTAGTTAGTACTAGGTATATTGTATAATAAGCAGGCATTGTATACATATATAAGGTCACAAAAAAAACAACATTAAACTTCCACAATTTATTGGAATATCAATATCTATAATAACTATGAAACAGGAACGCAAGCTTCGAGATAAAACTTAAAAAGGTAGTAACAAGTGTCAACACTTTCTACAAATATGTGGGTTATCAACCATATAAATGCAGACAGACGTACATACTGATAGCAACTGATAAGACAGCCAGTCCGTCTCCGACTGCGAACTGCGGAGCGGAACCGTATAAATAAGTAAATAAATAAGATCACAGCATTTTTCCAATACTTCATGTGCATAATAGGTAAATATTAACATCTATTTAATTTCAATTATTATCTACTGCTTATTAATTTTGACTTAAATGATATGGGACAGTGGCGGACTTTTAATATCAGTTATAGAGACGCAATTGTAATAGTTTGGTGAATTCGTGTTGTAGCAAATAGAACACGGATCACTGTTATGCTGTGAAATGTAATGAATAAAAAAAAAAAAAAAATGTATGGTCCTTAATAATACTTATCCCTTTTCTGGAGATGGTACTAGTGAAGTGGCATTCATTATAGTTCGTTTAGCATAGACATTATTACTTCGTAAAGACCGGCCTTACGAGCATTACGAATGGGGCCGATACATTGGAAGCAAAATCGCATTTAGTTACACCAGCGCGCTCAGTCGTGTGGCGAATTGCGCAGTGGAAAGGCGTCACCATTGGTGTAAACAAAGTATAAGCGTATGCATACAATTCCGACCGAACGCCGACGCCTTTCCACTGCGCAATTCGCCACACGACTAAGCGCGCTGGTGTAACTAAATGCGATTTTGACTCCAATGTATCGGCCCCATTTATAGTGCTCTTAAGGCCCGTCTTAACTTTAAGCTTTTTTCTAGTAACATGATTGTTGGCCAAACTAAGTATATTAGTCATCTTTCTCTAGATATGCTTGGCTAAATTGTAAATTTGCAGGCACTAGTTATTCTATAATTCCATCTGACCGTTTCAGAGGGGAAACTAGGCCTTATTGGGACAAGAGTCCCTTATAAACGTTCAAGCAGACCCCTAAATAAAATGTATAATATTTTATTGGTTGCGTCACTATACAGTAATTTTAGAAGTTTAAATATTACCTAAAATACAGTACCGGCCAAAAATATAAACTATTTTTTTATGATATATATATTTCATATTACAGAATCATGTAGCTTTTTATAACATCAAGAGGAGACGATATTATATGAGGGTTAGATATATAGTATCTCCTATATGGTTGGCCAGCACTGTAGCCGCCACTGGCATGAAACAACATCTCCGAACATTGCTACATAGCTTTATCCTAATTATTGTTCAAGTATCCTGTTGTTGAATCGCTTGCTAGCTTAATCCCGCATGTATGGGTAGTCAACGTCGCGCAGCGGCACAAAGGTCTCCTTGATGGACTGCGGGGAGGTCCAGCGCATTACATAAGTAGGTCCGCCCGCCTTGTCGTTCGTGCCTGACATGCGGCCGCCGCCGAATGGCTGCTGACCCACCACTGATCCTGTAGATTTATCATTTATGTAGAAGTTACCAGCGGTCGGCTTCAGCTCCTCTAGAGCCAGATGCAGGAAGTCCTGGTCAGCAGCAAAGATGGCGCCAGTCAAAGCGAACTTAGTTGAGGATCCTACAAGAGACAGTGCCTGCATGAGATCCTTATCCTCGTACACATACATGGTGAGCACGGGGCCGAATATTTCCTCCACCATGAGCTTGTCATGTGGGTCGCTCGTCTCGATGATTGTTGGCTGTACGAAGTAGCCCTTGCTGCCATCGAACTCTCCGCCGCCCAGGATCTTGTTCTTGGGGTTGTTCTTGGCATTCTTGATGTAACCTGTAATCCTAGCGAACGCCTTATCGTCAATAACCGCCCCCATGAACACGCTGAAGTCATTGACATCTCCAACCTTGAGTTTGGCTAGCTCCTCCACCAGACCTGCCTTGATGGGTTCGTACAGGGATCTGGGCACATACATACGGGAACAAGCGGAACACTTCTGGCCGCAATATTCAAAGGCTGAGCGGATGGTAGATGTCACTACAGATTTAACATCAGCAGTCGGGTGAATGAAGTGATAGTTCTTGCCCCCACATTCACCGATGAGCCTGGGATAGTTGCGGAAGTGGTCCAAGTTTTTAGCTACCGCTCCCCAAATCCAGTTGAAAGTGGGCACAGAACCCGTGAAGTTGACACCAGCAAGATGCGGGGATGAAGTAATAGTCTTGCCGAAGGTAGGTCCATCGGCAGGCACAAAGTTGACTACACCTGGAGGCAAGCCTGCTTCCCTCATGATGTTGAAGATTCTCCAATTAGAAAGGACAGCGGTGTCAGACGGCTTCCAGACAACTCCATTGCCCATCAGAGCCGGAGTGTACGCGAGATTACCACCAATAGCTGTGAAGTTGAACGGGCTTATGGCAGCAATGAACCCATCAATTCCACGGAACCTCATGGAGTTCCTGGTTACTTTAGGATTTTCAGAGATGGGTTGATATTTCGCGTTTTCCTTTAGGAAGAAAACGTTGAAACGGAAGAAGTCGATGAGTTCGGCGGCGGAGTCGATCTCGGCCTGCACGACGGACTTGGACTGGCCGAGCATGGTGGCGGCGTTGAGGCGCTGGCGGTGCGCGCCGGCCATCATCTCCGACGCACGCTCCCAGATCCGCACGCGCTCCTCGTACGGCGTGCGGTCCCAGCGCGCTTGCGCCTCCACGCTCACCCCGATAGCCTTTTGGATAGTCTTCTCAGATGCGTAGTAGAATTTAGCGAGCTTTTTACCGTGGTTGTGCGGCATCACCTGGTAGCGCGGCTCGCCATCCTTGATGTTTTCATTGCCGATCACGATGGGGACGTCCTCGGTGACGGCCGCCGTCTTTTTTAGTTCTTCCTCCAGCGCCACGCGCTCCTTGCTTCCGGCGCGATAGTCCAACACGGGCTCGTTCTGCACGCCGAAGTCCTGCAGTTTCGGCAGCTCCACCACGCTCGCGAAGCATCGCTCTAGCGGCCTCGCGCTCTTCACCTTCGAACACAAATTCAACATCGCTAACAGCTGAGAGGCGAGCCCCCTCGGATCGATAGGTTACGTAAATGCGGCCGAGTGCACACCCGTAAACAATATGTGGAACGCAGCTAGCGAAGTAATTGGCAACGGGCTCCGCGACCTTCACTGATTCACATTTTGTAGACGAGCGCGGAATTATTATTCTGTCCGCCCGGAGTCGCGCCGACGTCACAAGACAGAGAGTCACAGTCACACAAAAATAATTTTCTCATCAGGGTGGGGCGTGTTGCCGTTGTAAATAATTGATTTATTTTCTTCCTCCCTGCAGTTCGTGCCGTTGCAGCTAAAGTGTACCTTGAGTGAAGGTAATAAGGCGCAATTGTAATCGTATCGATTGTAGTTTAAATCTGCGTCGACTCGTGTTGACCCCGTTTTTGACATACAGAGGGCCTACCGCGAACCACGTTCGACATGTCGCACTTGTAAATTCGTACGTAAGTGTGACAGGGAGACAACACGTCGAAAGTGGTTCGCGGTAGGCCTTCAGTTTCTACTAGTTTCTAGTACAACATTTTGTGGGCTGGCAACTAATTTTCACTCATGGATTACGCGGCATTTTATGTATTCAATCGATATGAGGTCAGAAGAGTGTCGAATTATAATAGTTTTAAAATATTTTAGGTTTTTGCTGTCAATATTATGATGTATTTACTGCTGAAAAAGTAAACGCTAAATTTCTTTAAATAATTATACGTTGCTATTCCAATTTTCCTGGTAATAAAGACGTATTGTAATAATAAGTGTATAAAAAACCGGCCAAGAGCCGAGATCCGACATGCTTTTACCATTCCCAGTGTATGTACCATGATGTTATACTGGCCCTTATTCAATTTTTCACTTCTTTATAGACACAAAAACATCGGGTAAGCCCTGTCATAGAATCCAAAAATAGCCGTCAGTTTTTTGAAATTGGAATGTTCTACATCGCGCTATCGAAATTTTTCCTGTCACGTATATATACCCCCGAGTCACTTATAGGGAGGATGGTCGGGGAGGTGGATACTGGGCAAAGCCCGACATTCAATGCGCTCCGCGCGCTCTTACATACAGGGCGCCTGCGGCGCCCCTCACACTAAAAGGTCGGGCAAAGCCCGACATTCAATGCGCTCCGCGCGCTCTTACGTACTGGGCGCCTCCGGCGCCCTTCACACTAAAAGGTCGGGCCAAGCCCGACATTCAGCGCGCTCCGCCTCCGCGCGCTCTTATATATGGGCGCCGATCGGGCCCTCCACACTAAAAGGTCGGGCCAAGCCCGACATTCAGCGCGCTGCGCGCGCTCTAACATACAGGGCGCCTGCGGCGTCCTTCACACTAAAGGCTTACATACAAGGCGCCGCACTTCACGCTAAAAGATCGGGCGTAGCCCGACATTCAGCGCGCGCTCTTACTTCACACTAAAAGGTCAGCACATACAGGGCGCCTGCGGCGCCCTTCAAGCCAAAAGGTCGGGCGAGGCCCGACATTCGGCGCGCTCTCACATACCGCCCTTCAAACTAAAAGGTCGGGCTTCGCCCGACATTCAGTGCGCTACGCAAATAGTTTCAAAACACATTATTTTACATAAAATTTATGAGTTAGGTACGTCTTTATTATTTACTATCTGATGTCAGTGATGTGAGTCTTTATTCCAAGGGCGACCGGGTTGCATCATAGGTAGGAGGCGATGGCGAAATACCGAAATTTATAAGAGTGAAAGAGAAAATAATCCTATGCTGCCCAAATTTTATATGAATATTATTTCTCTTACCCCCGCGCCCCGGTCGCTCTCGGTGGGGCGTCTAAGTCTATAACTACTTGTATATGCTATGTCTATGCTTAGGGTTTGGGGTATATACTTTTGTTTTGTATTGTTTACTAAAGGTTATGTACTCTAAGCCATACAGATTCCCAACGAAAGACCTCTACCACCTAAGTGACTTACTAACAATGAGGAAGCTGTATGTACTGAGTCTAACAACGAGACTACATAAAACATTACCATTTAACCCACAGCTGCTAAATCGTAGAAGAAAACATAATGTTGCCCCCATATCAACTACAAAATCTGTATTTGCTAAGAGACAATTTGGAGCGCAATCTGCATATGTGTACAATAAAATAAACAAAATACTAAATATATACAATTTACAACTATATAAATGTAAAAAAATATTAACCGAGTGGCTTAAAATACTTAACTACGAGGAGACAGAGGCTCTGATATATTAAATTAATTTGATATTAACTTAAACTCTAAAGTACCTACTCATCAGTTTTAATATAATAAGTAAGAAAATATGACATTTTACTTTACAGTACCTATTGTATAAGAAAATACATATACATAGTTCTATGCTTTACAGTACCTATATATTAGTACATCACCTCACCACCTGCACTCACACGATCTCATACACCTACACACACACACTCACTCACACACACATTTAATGTAGATAAAATTGTATTAGCTTAAGTTTTCTTTCTGCTTTTGTTAAACTAAAAACTACTTGTTGCTACGGAGGAGCGGGGCTTCCTGATACAGGTATAATATACTTAAAAAGAAGTCCCAACCTACTACCTTGTAATGTAACATTTTATTAATGAAATAAAATATTATCATTTTCATTTTCATATAGTTTGTCAAGGAACTGTCTCATTTCGGGCGTAGACGGAGAGAGTCATACTGTCTTTGTCTTGCACTGGTGCTGGCGCCCAGAAGAAGGGGATGAGTATAGTTTTTTTGTTCTTATTTACTGACAAGATTTGCTTGACCAACTATATATAGTGTGGCGAGCTTCGGGGTATAAAATAAAAATAAAATTCTTCATTAGCTTCTGTATTTATATTTAAAATAACCTTAAACATGCTAGGTATTTAACAAGTCTTATCTTACAACAATTTGAAAACACCAATAGAATGGCATTTCTAAAGTAAGGACGCAAAGCACGAATCATTTAGTACATTGACCCGCGTCTGGCGTTCCTAAAGCGCCCTCCACACTCGTGCGCGAATCGCGGTGCGAAGGCGCGCGGTTTATTTTTAATTTGAAGCTTGTTGTATAGTAGATTGGTGACTTTCGTTTGATTTAGAAAACAATGAAACTTCAATGTTAATATATTTAGCACATCTATGTAATGCTAGGTCTATGGTGCTGTCCCGAGTGTCCCGCTCGCATCACTGGCGGGTCAGTATTAAATGATACGCGTGCGATAGAGATAGGAACAGACGGGTCATTGTCCGATATTCTTCGCACTTAGCTTCCTTACTTTAACACAATCAATATTTGACAGGAAAGTATGTTCCTTTGTATTTAAAAGAATGTAAACATAAATGACCACTAGTAAGGTTGGTCAATATCAAGGGCCTGACACTCTTTGATAGAGAAAGATAGTCTTATTGCGATTCTTATAAGAGGAAAGAGAAAATAGTACCATGCTTTGTCTTTATCACCGACCGGGCATTTTTTCATGGTCGGGTTATGGCATCATAGCAAGGAGGCGATGGCGAAATAACGAAATGTATAAGAGTGAAAGAGAAAAAGGATTATGCTCTCATACATGAAACTGTTAATACATGAATATGTTACTCGTAAGTAACTGGACTTACAAACATTATGGCGCTTCCTTGCCTTGCGCCATCTAATGATGTCAATCAAATTTGCAGCTACTACAATATTTTTCATTTCTCATGCTCTGAAAGAGGGCCATTGTTGTTCTAAAAGGTGTGCAGAAAATGATACGTGTCTGCACTAGAGCATTCTACTTTGTGTGTTTAACTTTCATCCAGCATCATTTCAGCCTCGGACTATTGGCGCTGTCACTGCGCTCGCGCGCCAAACTACCTCGACAGGAATGAGTGCCTTTCATCCCTTGGTTAACAATCTACTTTTGCTTTTGACAGGCGAGGGGGATCCTTGGCTGTGTGTGAGGCCACAGACTGGACGTACGCGGAGCGCGGCAATACAAGCCCACTGTATATGAACGGTCTTGATTTGCCGCTCGCAGAAAAAAATACAGAGACACAGACTATAGTCACTTGGCCCCTATTTCACCATGGTGACAGCTGCGACAATTGTCGACATCACTGTTGGCCTGTTGGGTGAATTGCAGAAAATATGTACCTTTTGGATTTCGTTACTAAACTGAGATTAAACGAAACTGAAAATTGCTGTAACGAAACTGATAACATAGGCGTGTGACACTGGGAAAAAAATATGTTGCCCGGTTTCACAAAAACATAAAATAATTATTAATGAAACATTATAATTCCAATCAACAATATTTAATTTTAAATTTTCGGGAATCCAAGAGCTTACTGGTACTTTTAGCTTGAGAACGTCACATTTTATGGACCTCATACGAGGTAAAAGATACTTTTATTATGAGTGATGATAGGTATATGAGTAGAGCATACTTACAGGTAGGAATAAACTTGGGATCGAGCCTCTCAACAGGGTTTTTCTTAATGCTGTTACTCGGAAACATTCTCGTTTAAAATGTTTGCCGCAAACAATAGAATAATTAGATGGGGTCCAAGTTTCTCTTGTAATGGCACGCAACAATAGAATAATTAGATGGGGTCCAAGTTTCTCTTGTAATGGCACGCAACAATAGAATAATTAGATGGGGTCCAAGTTTCTCTTGTAATGGCACGCAACCATTGCCGACGTAATTCAGGGTCCGTCGGAAACCAGCAAAGGAACGGGCTTAGATATCACATTACTGAAATATTAACAGGATTTGTTGCCAAACTTCTATGAAATTATGATGTATTGAAATAAATAAATTGTCCCGCTGCACCATATAACAATCGTTATTATTTTAAGTCGGTTATAAACGTTACTCGTAATATCTTATTGATGCCTTGTGAAGAAATAATGTTATCGATACAGTCATATGAACATTTTGACAAGCCCTAGCGTAAAGTAACAGTTCTTTTATGTTTTTACACAAAATATTCGGACACAACGGAAGAAAAACTTACAATGAACTATTATAAATTTAATATTGTCTTCGGTTACCGCGATAGTTACTCATGAAATAAAACTATGAAAACGGATTATATCGCGTATATTGAATTTATAATACATCCCGACGTTTCGAACCCTGTACAGCGTTCGTGGTCAACGGGTGACTGAGGAAAAATTACAAAATGCAAAAATACCCACATACTAAAATAATGAACAATCATAGACTATAAACTTTAAGGCTGGTTGTACATGCAAAATCGGTTCATAAGGCTAGTTATACACTACAATTATTTTCAAGTAAAGATATATATATATATATATATACGCGATAAAAACTACGCCGGCTCCAACCCTACACCACGGACCCGAGAAGATTTAATTCCCTCCTAAATTGTAGGAGGGTATCTCAATATGGGACCGGCAACAAAATTATAAATTATAAATTTACTTTAATCGTATTATGTTTTAAATTAAGTAGGTAGGTAGGACACAAAGTTTTACTGTATGGACTAAGACCTTATATTTTATCAGTTTCGTTACGTAACGAAAAATAACGAAACTGAGAAGGATATATGAGAAATCATACCCTAAAAAAATATTTATCGTCAAACGTGTCATATATTGTTTTAAAACCTTGTAAATTTGTAGGAAGCAGAGCAAAAACAATAATAACAATAAAACTGTGTATGATAATCAAACTATTACCAGGGAAACTCGCCGTTAATCACCCTGAGATTCTTAAACTACTGACACCACGCATCCATCCATGAGCCGCTTCGTTGGAAAAACAAAATGGCTGTCGCTGTGTTTAACGTTTTGACTATGGATGGTATAGAAAGGATGCACATCTCTTATGGCAGAATTGTTGCAAAAGTGACCGCTTTCAGCTTTAAATAATAGTTCCTAATCTCCCCGGTGGCGCTAGTTAGGCTCTGGGACATAAGCCATATAAGGCAACAAATAAACCGACCAAATTACGTAGGTTGTTTTTGGTAGTATTTCGGTGTATGGTGGCGCCGCCTAATTACTGTTTTTTGATGGACACTTTTCATACGTAGAGATTTGGCTCCTTTATGTAGTCTCCATGATTTTGACAGTTGTGCCACTGTGTTGCCCGAATAATGAGAAATAATTCTACTAATATTTGAAACAATCTTTGGGATTAATCCTCCGTAACTAACCCTGAATAACGAAAGTTCTATAAGTTGGGACAATATGTATTATCACCAAAATGACATATTATTCCTAATAAAAGGAAATATATTCGTACTGAACATAAAGAAGAACTTATAAGGACTGAATAATTTACAATTAAACTTTTAAGAAACCAATATGAATCGTAACAAACTTCCACGATAGAAATACGCTCGACATTGGAACATGATTATATTGTTGTGAAGTTATTGCATGCATCATAGAAAAAAAAAATCTAAAAAATAAAGAGAAGCTGTTATTGTTATAAGGTGGTTTTTATCACTTTAATCAAAGATAGATATAACCGTAATAGATGGATACAGTCTAAGGAAAAAACGTGCCTCGAAAATCAAGAAAATTTGATTCTCGATCAGAGGGCTCTACTAGTTTTGGCTTACTGTCGTATAGATGGCGTTGACGGTTTCGTTTGTTATTTAACAATTTTAACGCATATCAGTGAAAGAACATGGGTCAAAATCATATAAAAATAATTAATGCAAATAAAATAATCATTTATCCATGTTGAAATACATTTTATCGTATTTTTATAAATATTTATTTTTAGTTTTAAAGTGTGTCGACAGATGGCAGTGAATTTACTGGGGTTACAAAATTTACTATGACAGTACCGCTCTAGTATAAGTTACTCTATGCTTTAATTAAATTAACATAACTCCGATGTGTCCTAATCTCAAAATATATTTTTAAATCTGTGTTTTCACGGGACACTAAATACGCCAAAAGGTACATATTTTCTGCAATCCACCCTGTTACTGACCTCACAGGCCTCCACAGGCTACGGTAACCGCTTACCGTCGGACGGGCGGTGTGCTTGTTTGCCACTAACATTTTAATTAAAAAAAAAACTCCATATCGCCAGTAAAAAAGTACTTATTTTGCGAAGTTGTCACGAAATTCCGACACAGAACTCATTTCGCACCTGTCACCGTGATGAAATAGGGGCCTTCCATTGCACTAAATACTAAACTTTCCACACCGAAGCAAGTATCACAAACTAAAGGAAGAATCTCCTCCTGGAGGTCTCGAGCTGGTGTCTCCGGCCGGCGATCATCCACTCGTAGTCCCCCCTCTTGGAGTCGAAGGTGCCCTGCTGCAGGGACACGAGGCGCAACGTGAAGCGGGGCCCGAGCTCGCAGAGCCGCGCTCGCTTGCCGTCCTTTGTGAATTCGTATCTAGAATCGATAGGAAACAAAGATAGATATAACTCCGTAATAGATGGATGCAGTCTAAGGAAAAAACGTGCCTCGAAAATCAAAAACATTTGATTCTCGATCAGATGGCATCACTAGTTTTGGCCTACTCTCGTATAGAGGGCGTTGACGGTTTCGTTTGTTATTTAACAATTTTAACGCATATCAGTGAAAGAACATGGGTCAAAATCATATAAAAATAATTAATGCAAATAAAATAATCATTTATCCATGTTTAAATACATTTTATCGTATTTTTATAAATCTTCATTTTTAGTTTTAAAGTATGTCGATAGATGGCAGTGAATTTACTGTGGTTACAAAATTTACTATGACAGTACGGCTCTATCTTATTATATCCTCTTTGATAGGAAAGGATCGATATACAGGGTGATCATTTGCATCGATCACGAGAGATTGGCATCCTTTCTATACCATCCATATTATGGATTATATTATGGATGGTATAGAAAGGATGCCAATCTCTTATGGCAGAATTGTTGCAAAAGTGACCGCTTTCAGCTTTAAATAATAGTTCTTAGTCTCTCCGGTGGCGCTAGTTAGGCTCTGGGACATGAGTATAACATGAACCAACAAGTAACCCGACCAAATTACGTAGGTTGTTTTTGGTAGTATTTCGGTGTATGGGTGGCGCCGCCTAATTACTGTTTTTTGATGGACACTTTTCATACATAGAGATTTGGCTCCTTTATATAGTCTCCATGATCACAAAAGAAGTAAATGTCATTTTTAAAATACAATAAATCACACACACAAATTCAATTCCATGAAGTCACTTATAGAGTACAGAGGGTTATCTAACAAAAGGTTTCTCAATTTGCGCTTTAATGCTTCAAATTTAATGCTTAAATTTAAATGCTTCGTCACACGGCTCAATATAAATTGAATTGAATTTTTTAATTGTAGCGGCAATAGAAATACATCATCTGTGAAAATTTCAACTGTCTAGCTATCACGGTTCATGAGATACAGCCCGGTATTGGCTCGGCCGGTTTTTGATTACCCTTTGGGTACGGAATTAAAAAACCGCAAATCGATGTACAGGTTAGCCGTTTGGCATTATTTTTTTTGTATGAAAAAAAAATTCTCCATACAAAAAAAAATGTTTTACCACTCCCCCGGGAATTTTTTTTAGGAACTGCGGGTCAAAAATTTTGTTTTGACCTCTAGTATGCGTGTGCCAAACGGCTAACCTGTACATATGATCTGGATCTTTTTAAATCGAGAGTGAATAGACATCTTTTAGGTAAGCATGATCCATCCTAGACTGCATCGGCACTTACCATCAGGTGAGATTGCGGTCAAATGCTTGCCTTTTTGTAATAAAAAAAAAATAAAATCGATTTGCGGTTTTTTTTTGTAATTGGGGTCGAGCGGCTTCCGCTATAAAAATTAGCCTCATGCATGAAGTTTATATTTGAACGAAATATGTTTTATTCGGATGTTTGTTACCGTTATATCATGTTACAAATGCATTTCCGTTTTTAAATTACCATTTAATTACTTAAAATTATAAATAAAAAGTACAAAAATTTGCCCGCGAAAAGCTAGTGAGCGAAACGCTCGAAACGCCACGTGACGTCACGCGTTCGACAGATTAGTGTCATTAGTAGCAAACGTCAGTTGGGCCGCCCAACGTGTGACGTCATCACGCTCTGTCGAATTCGCGCCAAAAATTATGAGCGTTTCAACCGCTCAAAAATTTTCAACATTTTAAATATTTTTTAATAAAATAATGTTAAGGTTTACAAAAGTATTTTTATCATTTCCGGTGTTCCAACGATATAAATTATGAATTCAAAAATAAAAATAAATTCATGCATGGAGCTAATTGTGCTCACCTGTGGTGCCTGAAGAATATGTAGTCGCGCTGGTTGTGGAAGGTGACGGCGCGGCGGCCGCGGAACTGCGGCTCGTGGTGGAACAGCGCGCCCAGCATGCGGCCCACCGTAAGCCCGAGCCGCGTGCTGAAGTTGTTCAGGATCACCTGACCACGACCACAGAATAAGTAATAGTATTATCATACAGAACGGCCACGCACCGCCCCCCGCCCCGCCCCGACTCGAATTACCTCGCCCCGCGACACCAGATTGACGGGTACTGTTTTTAAGCAACTTACTCACACAATGACGCATGCCGCGTGTACAGACGTGCCGTTCACACATAGAAAAGCAAGTGATTTTTGATGTACAGCGTGTCCGCCCTGTGCCACGACACTAGTTTACTATTGCCACAGGGCGGACACGCTGTACATCAAAAATCACTTGCGTTTCTGTGTGAACGGCACGTCTGTACACGCGGCATGCGGCATAGTGTTTAAGTTGCTTAAAAATAGTACGCCAGAAGTCCGCCAGATTTCTGTCGTGGGGCGAGGTAATTCGAGTCGGGGCGGTGCGGTGCGTGGCCGTTCTGTATGATAATACTATTACTTATTCTGTTGGGACAAGTATGAACCCGACGGGTTGATTATTCAATGGATATAATTACGTCACACGAATTTCGAGGTTTCTTGACCCCCTCCCCCCCTCCTTGTCACACTTGGTTACATTTGGCAAAACCCCTCCCCCCCTGGTGTGACGTCACTTTTTTTCAATGAAATCGCCAAATCCAATTAAATATTATTAATATTTTATCAAAATATTTTTGACATAGCAAATATTAGTAATTTTATAACCCAAAACATAAACATTCTAGGTCTGTGCCCAAAACAGATTAGTAAAATCGATTATTTCGTATTCCGGAGTGATCTTACAGCTGTACCAGAAGTGGGAGGTCGATCCATAGGTGAGGTGGATGAGGACCCTGCTGGGCTGTTGATCGGACTCACCTCCGGTCGATGTGTGGTGATCTCCTTATAGTCCTTCCTGAGCTCCGGGGTGATCTTACAGCTGGACAGCCTGAAGTGGGCGGTCGGTCCTTCGGGGAGGTGTATAAGGAGGAACCCGTTGGGCTGCTTCTGGTTCTCGTTCACTATGATCACGTCCGTGACGTCCTCGCGTACGGCTGATTGGACTATCCTCTTTATTGAAGACCTGGGAACAGAATACAATAGTAAATCAGTCATGATATTTATGATGACAAACGGTGGACCGATGACATAGTAGAGGTTGGCGGAAAAGACTGGATGAACAATGCCAAACACAGACATTTATGGAAGAAATGGGAGGCCTTTACCCAAACGGGATCCATACCCCAAGAATGTAGAAAAATCCACAGAAACAACAATAGCATTAAAACATATTTTAACCAAATTCAAAAAAATTCAAATTAGAAACTAAATAATTTAAAAGAGTATGGAAACAAAGAGGCTATAATAATAATAATAATTTATGATGACACATTTGTTAGGATTTTTGTCATCTTACCGTTTTCTCGTTTGAATGAAAGAAAGCGCGCGGTTGTTTTATGCGATAAATGCAGCATTGAATGCATGCGTCAACGGAATGTAGGAGAAATGAAAATGCGCTTACCGCGTAAAACTATGGATGGTATAGAAGGGATGCCAATCTCTTATGGCAGAATTGTGGCAAAAGTGACCGCTTTCAGCTTTAAATAATAGTTCCTAATCTCCCCGGTGGCGCTAGTTAGGCTCTGGGACATGAGTATAACATGAACCATATAAGGCAACAAATAACCCGACCAAATTACGTAGGTTGTTTTTGGTAGTATTTCGGTGTATGGTGGCGCCGCCTAATTACTGTTTTTTGATGGACACTTTTCATACATAGAGATTTGGCTCCTTTATACAGTCTCCATGGGGTAAAACAATTAATGTAGTGTCATTAGATTATCTGATGTAAAATGGGTAGGCGTTTATCGCATAAAACAACCGGGCGATTTAAATAATCATTTATCCGTGACATTCACACGTAATGGTGGACCTGGTACAGGGGCTAACGGAAATTTTCATTTATTAGGCCAGGAAATAAATGCCCAAAAAAAGGTATAGAGGGAAATGCTAGGAACACAATTTTTTACTTCGTAGCTTTGTTTGGACTAGTTGGGAGAAGAACATATCAAGAGTCCCCGGCCGTAACCCTAAGATAAAAATGAGAGCCCTAAATAAACCTTCAAGAGCGGATATCTCAAAAACTATACAAGATATCGAAAAACTTGACTGAGTAAAACTTGTAACAAATTAAATCTCTTTTCATTTTGTATAAGTGGCCAAGACGCTCAGACACATAGTTTCCGAGATATGATCGAAAAACCGAAAAATGGAACCTTAAAAACCCAACTCTCCCCCCCAGCACCAGGGTTACGGCCGGGGACTTTTGATATGTTCATCTCCTAACTAGTCCAAACAAAGCTACGAAGTTAAAAATTGTGTTCCTAGCATTTCCCTCTATACCTTCTTATTGCTTGGCCTATATCTTCTGTTGTAAATCGTTGCGGCATATTATTTATAGCATTCGTCACTTTCGCAGTAGGGCAGAGGCACGGAATAAGCAATAGGTAAGTTGCAGAGATGCACTATGTACGAGACAAAGAAAGAAAGAAGAAAGAAAGAAAGAAAAAGCATTTATTAGCACAACATAACAAGACTAAAACTAGAAATAATTAAACAGAATGAGGTTGCGCTAAATGGTCCTTACTAAGCTTGGTGTCACGGTGTGAGCCAACATGGCACACTTCCGCGATGCTGATTTTCAGTAAGGCCCAGTAGATGGACTAGTAAACACAATGTAAAATAATATTTGACAGAATCATTCTTGCATATAGATATATATAGCTGATATTAATTTCGCTTGGCAAATCCATACTAAAATATATATAAATGCGAAAGTCTGTCTGTCTGTGTGTTACCTCTTCACGCTTAAACCGCTGAACCGATTTAGTTGAAATTTGGTATACAGATAGTTTGAGTCCCGGGGAAGGACATAGGATACTTTTTATCCCAGAACTCACCCCTCAAGGGGGTGAAAAGGGGGGTGGAAATTTGTATGGGGAATCAATAACCGCTGAACCGATTTAGATGAAACTTGGTATGGGGATAGTTTGAGCTGTGGGAAATGATATAGAATAACTTTTATCGCCGAAATCATCCCTTAAGGGTGTAAAAAATGGGGTGGAAATGTATAGTGTGGACCAATTTGGGGGTGAAAAAGGATGGATTAAAAAGCAGATTTGTTTAAGAATTAAGGTACCCAAATTACTAATTCCACGCAGACGAAGTCGCGGGCAAAAGTTAGTATTTCATAATTCATTTATTTGCATAAGATAGCGATAGCAATCAACTACCTCGTCGAATAGTGACATGCAAATTAATATGGTCTTAATCTATACATACAATTCATTATTGAAAATTACAATAATAAAAAAAAATAAAAAAAAATGGTATAATATGCGCATTACCACCAATCCGACCGCTTAAATTAAATAAATACAAATGTCAGTGCAAAATAGAAGAGAAACAATAAAACACAAAAAGTCTAGGAAAAAAAACCGGCCAAGTGCGAGTCGGACTCGCGCACGTAGGGTTCCGTACCATTACGCAAAAAACAGCAAGAAAATCACGTTTGTTGTATAAGAGCCCCATTTAAATATTTATATTATTCTGTTTTTAGTATTTGTTCTTATAGCGGCAACAGAAATACATCATATGTGAAAATTTCAACTGTCTATCACGGTTCATGAGTACAGCCTGGTGACAGACAGACGGACAGAGGAGTCTTAGTAATAGGGTCCCGTTTTTACCCTTTGGGTATGGAACCCTAAAAACAATGTTTAAAACAAATAAAACTAATGTCAAACCTAAAAAAATTAAATTAATAAACATTATTACATCATAAATACCCTCAAGCCAATTACTATATTAATTATAGATTCAATTAATTATTTTCCAATCTAATTGGTCTTGTAATCAAACTCGTCACTTGAGAAAAAAGTTTCGCAATACTTTTCTGTGCAGTTACAAGTTACAATGGTCGTTCATATCCAAGGGTTATTGATTCTAGAAGAGGTAAGTGGAATCTTGAGTGGGGCGAGGGTTTCAAGGCACGATGGTTAAACAAACTTGGCTACCAAGTGAAAACCAAAGGTTTTTACTATACAAACGTGTGGAAAATACTAATTGTAAAACAAACACATCCAATTTTTTTGTGTCATATAAATTGTTATTACTATACGCACAACATACGTGACGCACGTCAAAATCGGCTGGGTAGAAAAAAAAACCGGCCAAGTGCGAATCGGACTCGCGCACGAAGGGTTCCGTGCCATTACGGAAAAAAACAGCAAGAAAATCACGTTTGTTGTATGGGAGCCCCATTTAAATATTTATATTATTCTGTTTTTAGTATTTGTTGTTATAGGGCAACAGAAATACATCATCTGTGAAAATTTCAACTGTCTAGCTATCACGGTTCATGAGATACAGCCTGGTGACATACAGACAGACGGACAGCGGAGTCTTAGTAATAGGGTCCCGTTTTTACCCTTTGGGTACGGAACCCCAAAAATATCGAAGAAAGATCATATTTCGTTTTTTTTTTACAAAAAACTATAAAGTTTTGGGGTCTGAAATTTTGCATACTTATTACCAATAGAAAGCCACATCGTCAAAAAAAAAAAACAAGCCAAAACTCGCTGGGGGCAGATTCACTTAGCTTATCCTGGCATGGCCTTTGCATTTGATTACGTTACCACTCTTGTGAATAAATTGCAACTTTCTCATCAGTATTTGAAGAATAAAAGAGCTGATGTGGTGAAAAATATTAAAATATTTTAACAGTTCCATGTTTTGTATAACGTCGTTTATAATCTAATGCGTCTAATTATTTATTTTTTATTCTATAATTCATATTTATTTTATATATCGTTTTCTTCTCTTCCACTTCCTTCACAAAAAAAATAAAAAAAAAAAAATTAAAAAAAAAAAAATTTGGTACTATTAACGTTCTGTCACCCACCTCCCGCTTTTCTGCAAATTTTTGTATTCGTTATGTGTTTGTCTGTGATGTTCATAACAATTATTTGTTTTTAGGTTTTCCCAACCACATCCTCTCAAGAATACCGAACATTCTACTCACGTGTGAAAGTCAAAAACCGACATTGGCAAATTCACCCTGTGCAAAATTGCAAGGAGTAAAAGCCAGATAGGAAAAAAAAAAGGCAGACCACGCTAAGTTTCCATGCCACGTGCTATGCCAAGCATTGAGCTTATAGGGATATGTATGCATTCTTAGTGCCAAGTAACTAGGTAAGAGCAGTCTAAGACTATTAACAGGTATCATTACAGGTCATAACACTCTCAACAGACACCTTAAGATAATGGAAATTAGCAGAGACGCCTCCTGTCCACATTGTGGTAAGGAGGAGACTAGCTTTCACTTACTAGCAGAGTGTATTATGTATGCGGCATCGCGATATAATATATTCGGTAGAGACACGCTGAAAGAGAATGAACTAAAGGATGTCGAACTTAAAGATGTCCTTCTGTTCTGCAGGAAAACAAGAAGATTTGAGGAGAATAGTGTGGGAATGCAGCCGGGACAGTAACCTGCAGCTTCAACTGGGCTGAATGAACGCGACACGTGATCGACAGCCCGCCTGCCTCCGGCCGGGCATCCCTACACTACATCTACATCTAGTGCCAAGTTTGTGCCAAGTTAGCGCGGTCAGACTAGTTCTATCAACGATTTTGATTGTTACCTCTGTCTATACCGGGACACGGAGTTGGGTATGATGCGCACCAACTCGCGGCCGAAGATGCGCGTCTTGGTGTGCGGGTTGTCGGAGTAAGTTATGAGCACCTTCGGCTCGTACGAGTTCTGATAGTAAGATGACAGCTCGTCGAGTTCCATGTCCTTTTGAGCCTGGAAACATGGTATTTATAACTTATAAGGATCTTGAAGAAAATTATGCAATTTCATTTTGCTCAAATTCAGAGCAGCCTAGAAAAAATATCTTTCTAACTTACTCAAAAATAAGAACTGTCAATGACACATTAAAGTGCTCAGCTCCTGACCGTTTTTATAAAAAAATAATACACTGCATTTTAAAAGCATTCAGACTCAGGTGGAGATAGTGATATCACCAGGACATACATGTTTCATACCATGTCCTACTGCCATGTTTGTGCAAAGTTAGCATGGCCAAATCTAAGGATTGGCTGGAGATGGATGGGAACCAAGGGGGCCTCACCCGGACACTCTTTAGGTAAATAATTGATTATTAAAAAACTTGCAGCTCCGTACCTCCTCCTGTTCCTCAGCCTCCGCATGCACCAGCATGGTCTCATCCTTTTCACGGAGAGACTCCAGGGTGTGCGGCACCTTCTTTGGCACATCGTCACCTTCCTGTTTCTTCTCCAGCTTACGTCTGAGAATATAAATAGCAGGAAATAAGACCAATTTACCACATAAATGGTTCTGGTGTGAACTTTACCTACACAATTTTTAAAAATGTATTTTTTATGTGAAACATGAGTGAAATGTCTTAAACAAGTCCGACTCACACTTGACTGCACATTTTTAATAGGTTTTCCTGTCGTCAGGTGGTAGACGACTTTCCCACATAGACACAGTGTGAACGATTATGAACGTTACCATACAAATTTTGCTGTCACTAGGTATTCGATAAAATCCCGTATACGGTATACGGGAAAAATTTACGCCGTGTGAACCTAGCCTTATGATATCCAATATATACAAATCCAATGCTAGGCTAATGCATTAATCTCCTGAACCATAGCATAGCAGAGATAAGAAAATTAGATTATGTGCTGACATAATTTTATTTGAAAAAAAAAAAAGTTAATGATAACCATTTTTTTTTTAAGAGGGAAAAATGCTTTATGCATACCACCCGGCGCGAGGACGGGCCGGGATGGTTATGTGGGACTCCCTGTTCTCATAACCATAAGTTAACCCATACAGATAATTTAGATTTGTTTACATTGACATGCCATTACCATTTATATCCAAAAAGCATTTTTCGTTTGTTGGACCCATATTCAGGAACAGAGAGCAAAGTATGGTTCAGTGGAGATCCTATAGTTCTTAAAATATCATAAACGTATTTCTTTTGTAACCTTGTCGTTCTAATGCACTAAACAAACGCTAGCTATTTAAATTTGCTACACTTTAAACAGTGCCAAGGCCCTATAATCCTCCAGTATTTCTAATATTGGCAGAATCTGGACTTAAAAACAACACGTGTTACACTTACTTCTTTTTGTCTTTCCCGCGCGCCATTTTGACGATTTATTGGGACCGCTGACCTGTAATACTGTTTGAATGAAAGCTGTAAGGATGTTGATTTATTTCAAGCTTTTAAATTTAATCAAAATAGTTTTCTGAGACTAAAATTACTTGGAATACCGAGACTCGCGATATGATATGGACGCGTGCTTTTGACAATTGACAGGCTGAAAATTTGACTTTGACGTTTTGGATGACAGAAAAATGGACTCGGGGAGCGTTCGAAATTAATGACAAAAGTTAGATAAAAAATTAGCAGTTATATACCATAATTTTTTAATTAAATTGCGGCATTTGATCGATCGATTGAATTCGTTGCTCCTATAGTTTGGCCCGGACTGTCTCATTTCAAATATAGACAGAGATAATCATACTGTCTTTGTCTTACGCTAGTATTAGCACCCAAGCAAAAGAGATGTATGGTTTTTTTTTCTTATTTACTGACTGGGTTTGCCAGACTTTACTTGCCCGTCGCACCGTCTGCAGAAGCCAAGCCAGAGCTGGGCTATAACCGCGAAAATCGAAGTCCGCCAATTGCGGGTATTTTTCTCTGTCACTAATTACGCCTACATTGGAGTAAAAGAGAAAGATCCTCACAATTTGCGAATTTCGGTTTTCGCGGTAGCCCCTCTGAGCTCCGCTAGCTGTCACTGTCAAATTCTACCTTGTCTATGGCTGTAAAATGGAGAGATATTGATCGAAATTTGTTTATTTATATTTAGTTATTAACATTTAAATTAGACTGTAATTACTCTACAGGCACAAGGCTGTGACTTCAGGCAAACTATGCGTTCCTAGAATTAATAACTACTACGGGGATAGAACCCTTAGGAAAAGAATTCCATATTTGCTTAATAGTTTGCCCGAAGCCATAAGATGTGAAAATAAGAAGTCTAAATTTAAATCTATGTTAAAAATACACTACCTCAATATTTTGTAGTAATTGCACTACTATAAAATTAAGTTAAGTGCATATGTATCTAGAGACTGATGACCCCACAGTCAAACTCATTATTGAGTTTTGCGGGGCTATGATTATTGTATGAATACTCTGTATTTTATTAAATAAATAAATAATAATGTACACCTGTAAATGTAGTTAAGCTATGTTTATTAACGATTTCTAATTAGAACTTGTCCTGAATATTAATCGTATTTGATGATTGTAGCCACTATTATCCTTTGCCGATTATACCATCAGTAGGTATAGGTACAAAACTTGTCAAGTGACAACCCCTTGCCGACGGAGTGAATTTTCTGTACGGTAGTACTATTAGTTATTCTGTGATTATACTTACGTCTTACACACGTTACAAAATCCCTGTCGACGGCAGAAGAAAGGCAGTCTTCTTAGAACATTTTGTTCACAGAAGACTGTCTTTTATTTTAATATCTGGCAGAATAATTCCAGAATGTCTGACAACCCGTCCCGTCACGTCGCCTATGAGCAAGTGAAGCTGATGCTGGATTTCATGGGGCAGCATGTGGACTTCGCTACGGGCCAGCTGCGCTCGCTGGAGGCCCGTCACGTCTCCAAGAGGCTGTGGAGCGAGCTCACACAGACCCTGAATAGCTGCCGGGGCACAAGGAAGAACATGGATGGGTGGAGTCGGGTGTGTAAGGATAAAGACCATTTAGAATTGGATAATAGGGCGTTCCACGAAAAGGTCTATTTTGCTGGGGATGTGGCAGCATATGGCAGCTACTTTAATAAATTGCAGAAATCTATTATAATAAATTAACTTACTTTGCAACTCAAAATTAGCTTACCTTCCCGCTTTTGTGGTTTAAATGCGACTTTCTCATCAGTATTTGGAGAACAAAGAGAGCCTTTACGAGCTAAAAATGTGATGTGTCCTGAAACTAAAGATCGTAACTACTCTTTATTGTCATCGTGTAAATAATCTTACTTCCAGTATTGGAGCGACTTCAAGAACAAGCTTAAGAACAAAGTCCGTATAATGAACAAACGGAAGCGACTAGGCTCCATTGACAAGGGTATCCGGCCGCTCACCAAACTGGAGAAGAGAGCCGTCGTGATACTGGGGCCCTGCTTCGAGAAGAAGGTCTTCCAGTTGGCGCAGCAAGACTATCAGGATGAGAGTGTAGTGAGTATTAGTAAAGTATAGTTCCTATTAAAAAGGTCAAGCAACAGAAGTGGCGGTGGACCGGTCACATCATCAGAGAAGGGCTAGAAAAGTGGACAAGAGACCTTATAGAGTGGTACCCAAGGGGGCACAAAAGGAAGAGAGGAAAGCCTACTCGTAGATGGTCGGATGACTTAAAAAGGATAGGCGGAGTGGACTGGACCAGGAAAGCAAGAGACCGGGATACCTGGAAGGACTTGGAGGAGGCCTATGTCGGAGGACAAGCTGAAGTTGTCGATGGGAACTAGAAAATAGTAAATAGTAATATATATATATAATTATAGAGAAAAATAAGGTATATTTTTAAGTAGATTGTTACAAAACTTCAGAAATAAAGGCTATTTTTATTTTTTATTATAGTTCCTATAATCAACAAACGGAAGCGCCTAGGTTTCACCGACAAGGTTATCTGGCTGCTCACCAAACTGGAGAAGAAAGCTATCGTCAGGGGTGCGAAACTCTTCGCTTCGGGCAAACTCGGCTCCGATCGGCTCAGCATTGCTCTGAGCAATTATTAGAGTTGCCACAACTTGACGTCCCTTTGCGTGCTAACCACTGATAAGATAATGACTTGAATTTTGACAACCCTAAATAACGGAAAGGGATAGTGCCATACATTATTAACGTAAAGGTAATTTATTATTATTATTATTTTCCATATCACGGGACCATGGGGTCCCGGACCTTTGGGAGGCGTACGTGGGGCCGAAGCCAACAGCGCAGAGGCCCTTTAAGACACTTTAATCTAAAAGCAAGGGATACACGTGGCGGATACCATCCCCGAAAGCACAATGTGATACATCCGGAGATGGTCCCCGCCAGGTGCAAAGACTATTGCAGTGCAGCACTTTTGTGCTGCGATGCGAACTAAGGTCATGGGCTATTGATGTGAATGTTGGATGGACTGGATAATGGGCAATGGGGGGAGACTAATTTAATAAGCAGGCAGGCAGTTATGGCAACTGATATGGCCTGTATCCAGTAATCATAAAGATATATAGTTATCATGAGTTATAATTTTTGCCATATAAAATCTAAGTGTGCTATAATGAGTAAAATTTTACTCAGTATTTAATTTACAGATAGAAAAGCTACCCAAGGTGACAGCCGAGGTGAAAATAGAGAGTATAGATGGCCCCGCAGACCGATCCAGCGGCCGCATCGAAATATCGCCGCTAGACGCGCACGTAGCCCTCTCGCCACGGATTCACATTTCGCCAGGTATACACAGATCTACACTGTACATTGTACAATGTGATGTGATGTGATGGGTTTTCCTCAGTCACCCGTTGACCACGAACGCTGTAAAGGGTTCGAAACGTCGGGACGTATTATAAATTCAATATACGCGATATAATCAGTTATTATAGTTTTATCATAGAGTAACTTATACTAGAGCGGTACTGTCATAGTAAATTTTGTAACCACAGTAAATTCACTGCCATCTGTCGACACACTTTAAAACTAAAAATGAAGATTTACAAAAATACGATAAAATGTATTTAAATATGGATAAAAAAAATTTTTTATTTGCATTAATTATTTTTATGATTTTGACCCATGTTCTTTCACTGATATGCGTTAAAATTGTTAAATAACAAACGAAACCGTCAACGCCATCTATACGACATTAGGCCAAAGCTAGTAGCGCCCTCTGAACGAGAATCAAATTTTCTTGATTTTCGAGGCACGTTTTTTCCTTAGACTGTATCCATCTATTACGGAGTTATATCTTTCTTTGGTTTTATGTACAAGATTACCTGTCGAATATCAAAACGTTATACAACCAAGTGTGGGTAGTTCGGAAAACTCGCGCAGCTAGAAGACGTTGACATCAAATACACAAGAGGGGAAAGCCATAAAAAAAATTGGTTAACTGTTATTAGGTACAAATGGAAAATCGTCCACTTGAAATGACCATTCTGAAGTTGGATCCAAAGTGAATATAGTCAAAATGTAATTGTGCTAAAAACCATTTTAATGAAGATAGAATGGAATTTTGTCCATCATCAGTTGTTGACGCGATTGGTATACGTGTGAACCAAGCATAACACGCTCTATTGTTTTTCAGACCGGGAAAGCGAAGAGGATGCCCCATCGGACTACGAGTACGATGATTCCGAGCATAATGCGGAGCCCCTCATGAGCTGTAAGTGCAATCAAAGATAGATATAACTCCGTAATAGATGGATACAGTCTAAGGAAAAAACGTGCCTCGAAAATCACGAAAATTTGATTCTCGATCAGATGGCGCCACTAGTTTTGGCCTACTGTCGTATAGATGGCGTTGACGGTTTCGTTTGTTATTTAACAATTTTAACGCATATCAGTGAAAGAACATGGGTCAAAATCATAAAAATAGTTAATGCAAATAAAAAAAAACATTTATCCATATTTAAATACATTTTATCGTATTTTTATAAATATTTATTTTTAGTTTTAAAGTGTGTCAACAGATGGCAGTGAATTTACTGGGGTTACAAAATTTACTATGACAGTACCGCTCTATGTTATTAGATCCTCATTGGTTACATCATGTCATCATCATCTACACCCAACATTTGGAACTGACTAGGTGTACTACTAGACTAGGCCACAGTAATCGTGCTTCCTTTCCGTTTCCAGCACTGTACCCCAAGTGGCTAATCGATATCGAACAGAAGCGCGCCGAGGCCGAGCTCTCCCGAGCGAGGGCCGAAGAGAGCCGAGCGCGCGTCGCGGCGTCCGCGGCACAAGCAGCCACCATACAGGTAATAGGCTATTTGACTAATTTTTGAAAATGGTTTTAATTGATTGTTTATGACTTAATAATTACACTACATTGATATTTCCGTGAAATTTACTGTATTAAATATAAAAAAAACAATGTTAAAGTTTATTTATTTTGAACGCGCCTTAAACGCTGTTTTTGCAAAGGGGCTAATCACGTGACACGTGTGACGTCACACGCGAGTAGACTCAGTCAATTACCTTAGTAAATCTTATGGTTTATGTCACGTTTATGTGCATTGAATTGATTATTTCACTAAAATGGTATATAAATGGTGTATAGTGCCGCAATGTTCAAGTACGACTATAAAAAATCCAGACAAATTGTCTGTTTCCGTTCCAACGAATCCCAAAAAAAGAAAAATGTGGTTAAAACTAGCGCGAAGAGACCCAAAGAGCATTTTAACGCATACAAATGTTTTTATGTGTGAAGACCACTTCGATGTAAGTAATATTTAACTGTAAATAAATATGGTAGTTAAAGCAGCGGATTTTGTTGTATTTAACGAAACAAGATCTAGGTATTTAATGTATTACTACATAACCTCATAACATAGCTCTTTCAGCATTAATAGGTAGTTAGTAGCATACTTTTTCTTTAAACTAAAGTGCAGTATGGAGATAATATTCTCGTCATCGTATTCTATATATATATCGTCGTCGTATTCGTATCATCGAAATCGAAATGTTCGTAAATAAACAATTTCTACCTACGTATACTCACACAGCTGTTTTTACATTTCTAAGTTCCGCAGCATAGTAATCCGGCTTATCTTTAAAGAAAAGTGCAACCATTAATGCGTCTATGTCTGGTAGGTTGCCGCTATCAGCTTTCGCATATTTCGGCTCCATTTTGAGATTCTTATGAATATTGTGCTACTAGATATACGGATAAATCGGAATATATCAGAAAACTGTGGAACAATAACTAAAATTAACTAAATACAAATAAAACAGTTAAAACACTCAAGGCAATCGAGAATGTTTACCCGCGTGTGACGTCATCCAAGCGTTGACCAATCACAGAGCGTTCACGTCCCTGATGAAATTTCAAAAAATATTAAATTTTCTTTCGTTTATTTTCCAAAAACTAAACATAATTTACATTCAAATATAGTGAAATATACTTTATTAGTTTATTATCTTTCAGGATGACAGCAATTCGTTATATATTTTTAATGTTGTCAAATACCCTATAGGCTATCGCCAGCCGCATGCGGCTCTTTCGACCTACAATGAGGGCGACAGTTTTTGTGCTCACCGGTTGGCGCCACTGTAGATGTAGGTCCAGAAAAACAGTACTCAAAATTCTTCTATGCTTATTTTTATAAAATCAATACGTTCATATACACAAAGGTATTTTAACGTCTAAATGTGCAATTTTTTCAACCTGTTTAATTTTGCATATATTTCAGTTGGCACTTTTTTTAAACCACTAAACCACGCGATAGCCCTCATTGCGGCTCTTCAAGAGACCCAAAACAATTAACACTTAGATTAGAACAGTTTAGAATTAACTAGACCATGTCAAATCAACTTTTGGGGCACTTAGACATTCCTAAAACCAAAGATAGATATAATTCCGTAATAGATGGATAAAGTCTAAGGAAAAAACGTGCCTCGAAAATCAAGAAAACTTGATTCTCGTTCAGAGGGCGCTACTAGCTTTGGCCTACTGTCGTATAGATGGCGTTGACGGTTTCGTTTGTTATTTAACAATTTTAACGCATAAAAAAAAAACATATATCTATATTTAAATACATTCTATCGTATTAGTATAAATCTTAATTTTTAGTTTTAAAGTGTGTCGACAGATGGCAGTGAATTTACTGGGGTTACAAAATTTACTATGACAGTAACGCTCTAGTATCAGTTACTCTATGGTAGTGCTAAGAACTAGTTATGATATATGTTTCAGGGATTATATAGATACGTACGTTATTGAAAACATACGCAAGTGAAATCTTTGGTCACTTTTATAGTATATGCCATCTATTTCACTTAATTACTATACTAGTTGTTTATTTTCATTTGTTCGATAATCCTGGCGTATTTTACAGGCGGAGGCATTAAGAACACTCGCAGAGGCGGCATCAAAGCAGGCGGACGCTGTGGCCAGGATAGCGGCCACACTCGACACTATACACAAACAGCGAGCCAACGACATACTAGGAGGGCTCTGACTTTGTTGTACTATTCGCATTAAGAACACTCGCAGAGGCTGCGTCAAAGCAGGCGGACGCCGTGGCCAGGATAGCGGCCACTCTCGACACTATACACAAACAGCGAGCCAACAACATACTAGTTGGGCTGATTTTGTTATACTACTCGTATTAAGGACACTCGCAGAGGCGGCGTCAAAGCAGGGGACGCTGTGGCCAGGATAGCGGCCACTCTCGACACTATACACAAACAGCGAGCCAACAACATACTAGTTGGGCTGATTTTGTTATACTACTCGTATTAAGGACACTCGCAGAGGCGGCGTCAAAGCAGGGGACGCTGTGGCCAGGATAGCGGCCACTCTCGACACTATACACAAACAGCGAGCCAACAACATACTAGTTGGGCTGATTTTGTTATACTACTCGTATTAAGGACACTCGCAGAGGCGGCGTCAAAGCAGGGGACGCTGTGGCCAGGATAGCGGCCACTCTCGACACTATACACAAACAGCGAGCCAACAACATACTAGTTGGGCTGATTTTGTTATACTACTCGTATTAAGGACACTCGCAGAGGCGGCGTCAAAGCAGGGGACGCTGTGGCCAGGATAGCGGCCACTCTCGACACTATACACAAACAGCGAGCCAACAACATACTAGTTGGGCTGATTTTGTTATACTACTCGTATTAAGGACACTCGCAGAGGCGGCGTCAAAGCAGGGGACGCCGTGGCCAGGATAGCGGCCACTGTCGACACTATACACAAACAGCGAGCCAACAACATACTAGTTGGGCTGATTTTGTTATACTACTCGTATTAAGGACACTCGCAGAGGCGGCGTCAAAGCAGGGGACGCTGTGGCCAGGATAGCGGCCACTCTCGACACTATACACAAACAGCGAGCCAACAACATACTAGTTGGGCTGATTTTGTTATACTACTCGTATTAAGGACACTCGCAGAGGCAGCGTCAAAGCAGGGGACGCTGTGGCCAGGATAGCGGCCACTCTCGACACTATACACAAACAGCGAGCCAACAACATACTAGTTGGGCTGATTTTGTTATACTACTCGTATTAAGGACACTCGCAGAGGCAGCGTCAAAGCAGGGGACGCTGTGGCCAGGATAGCGGCCACTCTCGACACTATACACAAACAGCGAGCCAACAACATACTAGTTGGGCTGATTTTGTTATACTACTCGTATTAAGGACACTCGCAGAGGCAGCGTCAAAGCAGGGGACGCTGTGGCCAGGATAGCGGCCACTCTCGACACTATATACAAACAGCGAGCCAACAACATACTAGTTGGGCTGATTTTGTTATACTACTCGTATTAAGGACACTCGCAGAGGCAGCGTCAAAGCAGGGGACGCTGTGGCCAGGATAGCGGCCACTCTCGACACTATACACAAACAGCGAGCCAACAACATACTAGTTGGGCTGATTTTGTTATACTACTCGTATTAAGGACACTCGCAGAGGCAGCGTCAAAGCAGGGGACGCTGTGGCCAGGATAGCGGCCACTCTCGACACTATACACAAACAGCGAGCCAACAACATACTAGTTGGGCTGATTTTGTTATACTACTCGTATTAAGGACACTCGCAGAGGCGGCGTCAAAGCAGGGGACGCCGTGGCCAGGATAGCGGCCACTCTCGACACTATACACAAACAGCGAGTCAACAACATACTAGTTGGGCTGATTTTGTTATACTACTCGTATTAAGGACACTCGCAGAGGCGGCGTCAAAGCAGGGGACGCCGTGGCCAGGATAGCGGCCACTCTCGACACTATACACAAACAGCGAGCCAACAACATACTAGTTGGGCTGATTTTGTTATACTACTCGTATTAAGGACACTCGCAGAGGCGGCGTCAAAGCAGGGGACGCCGTGGCCAGGATAGCGGCCACTCTCGACACTATACACAAACAGCGAGTCAACAACATACTAGTTGGGCTGATTTTGTTATACTACTCGTATTAAGGACACTCGCAGAGGCGGCGTCAAAGCAGGGGACGCCGTGGCCAGGATAGCGGCCACTCTCGACACTATACACAAACAGCGAACCAACAACATACTAGCAGGGCTGATTTTGTTGTACTACTCGTATTATGATTCGGTAATATTACGTTTAATTTGAGGGCTTGAGTTAGTGCGTCTTGAACTTTGTTTTTTCTCTTATGGATGTACTCTTTATTTTTTATTTTATTTTTGTGGTGGCCTAGCGGTAAGAGCGTGCGACTTGCAATCCGGAGGTCGCGGGTTCAAACCCCGGCTCGTACCAATGAGTTTTTCGGAACTTATGTACGAAATGTCATTTGATATTTACCAGTCGCTTTTCGGTGAAGGAAACCGGACTGATCCTAACAAGGCCTAGTTCCCCCTCTGGGTTGGAAGGTCAGATGACAGTCGCTTTCGTAAAAACTAGTGCCTACGTCAATTCTTAGGATTAGTTGTCAAGCGGACCCCAGGCTCCCAGGAGCCGTGGCAAAATGCCGGGATAATGCCAGGAAGAAGAAAATTAAAATTGCGGTGGGCAGGACATATCGCACGGTATAAAGACCATAGATGGACAATATTGGCAACGAAATGGAAAGGCCCTATTGGCAAAAGGCAAGTAGGAAAGCCATATAAACGATGGCTGGACGATATAAAAGAAACTGCAGGGAAAGACTGGCTAAACAAAGCGGAAGACAGGCAGAAATGGAGAGAATTGGAGGAGGCCTACACCCGAAGAGGGGTCCAAATTAAATAAATCGATAGTAAATAGAATACATAAACCTAACACTAACTACTAACTATAAGAAACTTACTAACCAGTACGCTAAAACTTCTAATGTAAACAAACTGTAAATTGGAAATAAAAGGCTTTTTTATTTTATTTTTATTTAATATTACCAAAGATAGATATAACTCCGTAATAGATGGATACAGTCTAAGGAAAAAAACGTGCCTCGAAAATCAAGAAAATTTGATTCTCGTTCAGAGGGCGCTACTAGCTTTGGCCAACTGTCGTATAGATGGCGTTGACGGTTTCGTTTGTTATTTAACAATCTTAACGCATATCAGTGAAAGAACATGGGTCAAAATCATAAAAAGAATTAATGCAAATAAAAAAAAACATTTATCCATATCTAATTAAATTTTATCGTATTTTTAAAGATATTTATTTTTAGTTTTAAAGTGTGTCGACAGATGGCAGTGAATTTACTGGGGTTACAAAATTTACTATGATAGTACCGCTCTAGTATAAGTTACTCTATGATATTACGTTATCTGAAGACTGAATGTACGCGAAGAAGTAATAAATGATAAATGTGTGTACATTACATAGTATCA
Source organism: Cydia strobilella (assembly GCF_947568885.1). NCBI lineage: Eukaryota > Metazoa > Arthropoda > Insecta > Lepidoptera > Tortricidae > Cydia > Cydia strobilella. The sequence continues at coordinate 60,609,289 of NC_086068.1, forward strand.
TTTTGATTACTTTATAATCTCTACTACTACTAGGTCCTAGGTGTTAGGTACGTATGTATGTATTCTAAAAAATATGTAAGTGCGAAAGTGACGGGCATAGTGACAGGCGATAAAAATGGAACCATGCTGACACCGCAGGTGTTTGAATGACTAAATATAGGTAGTTTATTCAAGTTTTAGTTAAATAAAAGATTTTTTTTTAATTTGTTTTATTTACACTCTTTATTCGGGTCATAGGTAATTAATAACAAAAAATGTCTCTTAGGGCACATAATAAATAATAGTACTAGGTGCAGAAGTTTCAATCAAACAAAACGCGTATATTACGACAGATATGATCGCTAGGTGGCGCAAGCGCGAGCAGGCGTCCGTTCCGTAGCGGTGCGCGGCAACTACTATGGCTAGACACCAAAAGCGAAACGAAATCGCAGAGTGAGCCACGCCTGCCTAGGGCCACTTGCACCATCCCACTAACTCGGGGTTAACCGGTTATACCTGGAGTTACCATGGTTACCAGTACAATTTTACACTGGGTTAACAGTTTAACAGCTTAACCCCGGGTTAATGGGATGGTGCATGTGGCGCTGAGTATATGGAGTTATTTTATGTAGCGGCCCGCCGTGGGCCCACCATACCAGAAAAATTTGAATCAATAGTATTAGAAAACAGAATTGATTATTTTGTTTAGTTACAAATCAAAAAAAACGTTCATTTTATAATGATCTAAATGTCATTAGATATAATTTGTACTAGCATTAGGACTGTTAGAGGTACAACTTTAAATCATAACTTTGAAGGATATCTTATGAGTATTTCCCGAAACTTATGGATTAGGAGTTAGTTTATACTGAATTATTAAATAGCTTTTCGTGATACCGTAAGGTCGGGGTACTTTAGCCCCCCAAGGTTACTTTGTTCACCCATGAAAACCTATTTAATTCAATTGATAATTTTTTTTTTTTTTTTTATCTGGTTTTTATGGAGGCTTTGGACACTCTAGGTGAACATGTCAGCCTCATGGGTGCTATCATAGTTCCCTACTCAAGGGAGAGGTCAATAAAGTGGTAAACACTGATTGCTTTGTCCGATATAGGCTCTGCCAACCAGCCTGCCTTGATCTGTCCATTGTGCATGGAGCCCAGACTACCAAAAATTCTTTTTCTCAAGTTCGAATTCCGGACGCATTCCAACAACACGTGAGACAAGTCATCAGTCTTCTGACAGTTTGCACACAGTGGTGACGATTTAACACCCATCATGCACAGAAATTTGTTTGTAGGGATGTGTCCGGACCGGACTCGGAAAGCTGAGACTAACACTTTTCTAGAGAGGTTGGCAGAATCAAACCAGGGTATCCACAAGGGTCTATCTTGAATTGTTCTGTACCAGATTCCAACACCCCTTGATAAAGCTTGTTCTCCAAAATGGTATTCCCATTTCTGTAAACATCTTTTTTTAATTCTGGGAATTACTTCACTTGATGATAAATTCTTAAAAACGACATTATGAGATTATCTGTGTTTGGAGTAAGCGTTTAGTGGTTTTTAAAAATTAATTATTCAATAAATGGGTTTTCATGGGTGGACAAAGTAACCTTGTAAAGGCTAAAGTACCCTGACCTTACGGTACAGTCGCCATCAGATATATCGGAGCGGCCGAGGTGTTCACAATATCTGAACACTCACTCTAACGCCCAGACAATAGAGGCGTGTTCAGATATTTGTGAGATATATCTGATGGCGACTGTACTATAACTTTTTGAGAAATTCTTAGATTTTATACTATGAAGGTAATGGTGACCCTAAACCTTTTCATACACATTCACATGTACTATAAAATCCTATCATCATATATATATGTATAAGTAATGATACAGCATCTAAAAGGTAAATTGGTAATAATTAATTATATCCTAAGTATATCTTGTCCTCGCTTGTAGCATCCTCAAAGAAGATCAAAGTCGTCCCGCTGTAACAGAAGATAATATAATAAGTATAAACCCAGCCATTTCGAGGCTCTCCACTGTTTGCTCCCAACGTGTATTTGGTTTCTTCGGTCATCTGAGCAGGACAGGGCCATATAGCCTGGAAAAACCCATGGAGCCTTTCCAGGCTATCTGGCCCTGATATAATGGCTATAATTATGAAGTTACATTATTTAATATAGATTGGCGCGCCGATATGAATGGTCAGTTCAAGAATATACACAGTGCACGTAATGTATAATGCCACTTGTGATTATGTTGCGTTTGCGCGCGGCCGAGTGCTGTTCACGCTCCAGCAATGTACGAAAGTGATGTGATATCTGAATGTCAAATGGGACCACCCTGCCAAAGAACTGTTCACTAGTAACAAAATACTAACGCTACCCTGCCTTTATATCCTAGAGGTAGCTAAACAGGTAAGGTTTAATTACGAACAGTTCCAGTCTAACGCTGCGGAACCCAAATACAACTTAAGGCACCGCCACCAACTTCGTCCACCCCGCACACGGCTGGCTAAATCTAAAAAATGTCTGCACACAATTGGCCCTAAAATCTATAACCGAGTCTCTGAAGACATAAAAACTGCGAATAGCTACAATTCTTTCGTACTCAAACTTAAAAAATACCTAGTCTCTGCTGCCTTTTACTCGTTAAACGAATTCTTCTGATAGGAATAGAATGTCACATGAGTCCTGCATATTTAAAACATTATAATATTATATATAATAAACATTTGGTTAACAATTGTGTACCGAATTTATAATAATGCATTGTAATTTTAATAATTTAATGTATGTCAATAATAATGTAATTTAGAATAGCATTGTAAATTACTATGACGTGTCAAATTTTAATTTTATTAATAAATGATTGTATTGTATTGTATTGTATCTCAGTGTAATATTAAGTTTTCGAGAAAGTTATGTGATATAGCATTACTTTTTGAAGGACAGTTTTGCGCATGGCTAGTATGTAGGTTTCTTCTACAGGGATTCTACTATTAAAACTCAGATGATATTAAAAACTATACTCACCATCTCATTATACTCCATAATATGCCGCTTGATAGCCGAGCCATCAACCCATGTAACAAAGTCCTCCAGTGACCGGTTGACCAGGAATGCGGGGTCCTTGACCACCTCAGGGCCTACACGCACATGCCCTTGCTCAATCAGTTTTGTGGCCTCTTTCAGGTTCTCTGACATTTTGTCTAGGCAACAAAATGAAGACAAACAAATAAATCAACGGTGGAAATTTCAACAGAAACAGATTTGTAATGCAATTAAAGCTAGCAATGGCGGTCTGATTGCTAGAAGCAATCTCTTCCAAAGTAGCAGGAGATAAAGAACATAAGGTTAGAAACATGGTACCGTAGCATGTTTTCAAAGAAACTTAAAATCACTTATAGGCAACAGGCTCCATAGAATATGTTGTTGCATTGCATAAAATTGTAAAGAACAAATAATAATATGATTCATACTTCTACACATGACGACGGGCAGCCGCCGCCGGCAGAAGGAGCTTGCGGACACGTTGATAGCGAGGGCCAAGTCCCAGCGTGTCGGTATCAGCCCCATCTGGTACAGCTTCTCTAGTAACTGCGCGCTTGCCTCCGTGCGAAACTCCGCCGTTGCGTCCAGGTCTTTGATTTTGTTTGCTAACTCACGGATTTCACGAGAAAGCTTGTTATACCTGTGATGAAAGATAAATATGTTAAAAACTTACAACTTAGTACTTTTATATACAGTATATCAAATAATTAAGTTGGAAAACCACACTTACTTTGTGTAATCTTCTCGTTTCTGAACATAGTATTTTTTCATCACTTTCACCTCATTCAAGTTATTGTCCACTTTCCACGATATAAAATCTACTTTCTTGAGCAATTTCTGCTCGTGAAATTTTAGTTTACGCACCATTTTAACGTTTAGATATGAATGAGATCATGAAAACAAACGCACGTTTTCGTCCACGGCACGGCGTATCACAGATTAATAATACTTTGATAGAGATTGGATTTTTGATATTCAGTTATATTATCTATGTTAAAGTACCAGAGACATTTCTTTTTTTTTTATTCATCCTTCTGGACAGGCTAAGACCATAATCTGCCCTCCTAGTGTAAAAATCAGTTTTTGGACATTTTGCCGAAATCGACTTTTTGTGATATTCGTAATGTACGGATTAAGCTGCATCGACCACTTTGGCCCGTTTTCCGATATGTGGCTTAGTTTTCGAGAAAAAAGTCGTAAAAAGGACGTATTTGCACTAATTTTCCAAGCACTCCTAGTCTATAAAGCGACTATTTGACAAAACCAGGCTAAATCAACGTATATGCAGCTATACGTTTTTTTACACTCTGGTTTGCGTGAAATCTTATCCACTATGTCTAGCCTTAAAGTACGTATAAGACAAAAACTAAGCAAAAAACACGTAAAAGACGCTATACGTACTTCAAGACTAGGATCTTGAGCAAAGTTTTAGATCTGATTCTAGTCTAAAAAATAGTATAATATATTTTTTCTGTTTAAACGTTCAGTAAGTCATTTAAGCCTAGTATCACTTAACTTTATTACGTCACCATAATAGTCTTCAAAACCGTATAACTGCTATACGTTCTTCTTATTTTGTATGGACGTCGTATTATATGAAAACAAACTTTTAAAATGGTCGAAAGTGCGTCTAACTAGTCTATAACGCAGTATACGCTCCAACCGTTGTCATTCCCCCCGCGCGCCAAGAGGCACCTTACGCTAAGTAAAAACCGTCAGCAGTGAGCGGCGAGCACCGGCACAGCTTGTGGCTGCCGGTACGAGAGCGGGAGGTGGTTTTTTGCGCACAAAATATTGACCAAACGACCAAAAACCAAAAAAAGAAACCAAGGTAAGAAAAATGCTTTATTATTGCATTACCACCATCTGTTATCAATAGTATGTAGTATTTACAATTAGTACCTTCGAGTATTATCATTTTTATCAAGGTAAATACTTTAAAATTGCCTTGCAAATACTTTCGCTCGACAGCAAATACGTCTTTCTAGCATAGTTTGTAATGGGAAAATTGTTGATACGTACTTTCCTACAGCAAAATTTGTTTAAGTTTTATCTCTTAATTTGACGGTTTAACTGTTTTATCTAAATAAAATCAAATTGATATTAGAGCTAATCGTCTTGGGTTTAATTCTCAGTAAGGCAAGTAGGTAATTGACATTATGAAGTCTAAACCTTATTATAAAATGTTTTAAAAGGAAATTTAATGAGAATATAAGCATGATAACATTTTCCGCCTAAGCGTTTAGATAACCAGCTCAAAGGACTATGGGCTTCTTTGTATGGTATGGAACCTGGGTTCAAAAGCCAACTGACAGTTAGGTCATTAAATACCTAGGTAAGTTTTATCTAGTTGGCCCCAAGCGGAAATGAATTATTTTTATTGCAGTTTGTCAATATCTAACCACTCACTTGCTTCTGGTATCCTGGTAAGTCAACCGACGTCACTCGTATTATCTAGGAAATAGACTTCGATGAGAAATATCGGCTAGGTACTTAAGTGAATGAATTACTGCAGATTATATTACGTTTTATTTATCATAGTATTTATGTAGTAATAAACAGAGGTATTACAGTATTATTACGTTTTATAACAAAAACAATTTATGTATCTTAAAAAAGGTAATATGTATTAAGTAAAAATTGTATGTTAAAATAGTAAAAGCTATGACTTTGTAATGTAATAGATATATAATTTTACTGTAATTTGAATTCGATTTTTAATTACGATCGTTAAAAGACATTTTCGAATTAAATAAATGAATGAGTATATGAATACGAGTTTAATTTTATTGTTAATTTCGACTTCATAGACCATGCGATGAAAACTCTCGATGACTCGATGTCTATTTATAATAAAAAAACTAACTATTGGAGATGCCACAAATCCGGTAAAACAAATATATTATTTTGAGTTACATTTATGTGAAAACTGGTCGCCTACAAAGTTAAATGTTTGCAAGCTAGGTTCTCCATACAAACGTAGTCACGCTCTCATTTTAAAACAATTAGCTAGATTGCTCTAAACTAAAACTTTGTACTTATAATAGGATAAGGTATATCTAATATATCTATGCCTGTAATGAGAGTATGTAGCTTCAGATACCATAGTTAAAAAAATACAACAAATTTAAGTTTCCATACAAAACTAGTTTTTAATAATTTTTAAGGCAGTTTACTGAAACACTCATCGACTTTAAATTATTTACTAAAGAAATCTATATTTATTTAAAACTATTTATACTGTATTGAACCCTAACACAATTTTAGTGGAAAAATGGTAACTGGTAACATGGTGATGGTAACTGATAGAAATAATCCAATTTTTGTGTTGATAATTAAGATTAAAATCGGTGGATCTCGTTTTTTTTAAATAATTAGCTAGTAAGATGGCGTTTTTTTTTCGTATAATAAATAAACATTTGAACTACGTCACTGTTTTTTATTCCCTTTTCTATCATAAATCCTATAAAATCTATAAAGCCGTATATTCGGTGTTTTTGGTGTTATACGTACTTTTACACTAGGAGGCTGGTGGAAAATCGTAAATTTTACCAGAATACTGACCAAAAAGGCCGATAACTGCAATAAGGTCTTTCAACTTAGGATTTTAAGTGAAAATTACTCATTGTTGCTAAGTTAAAAGGCAGTATGGGACATATACAGCATTATTACCTAAGTTTCTACTAATATCCTAAATTAGAACGCCGTATAACGCATGTTTACCGCCTTCTTGACTAGTACGACCTACACATTTTTAAGCTTAACATTTGTATGTACTAATACATAATTTAGAATTAAGTTTTACTAACCACATTATGAGTGTAACTTACTTGCAATAAATAAATTATTATTATTATTAATACTAATCTAAAGTGGTTTTTATCAAATAAAATAAAAACCAAGCTGTTTAGAAACATACTATAAATGCCTAAAATAAGTACATACCTATACCTACTACATACAAAAAGAAATATTGGAATAAGTATTTCCGTTTCGTAGAAATTCAAAAAATAATATTTTTTGCGATTAACTCGAAACTAGCTTTTGTCGAAAAACTGATTTTTACACTAGGAGGGCAGTAAATTGGTTTGACCAACTATACTTGTATAAACTATGTCTATGGTTGGGTAGTATTTTATAAGACTGGCAATACCTATATTAAAATTAACTTCGGAGGGAGACGGTTGTGCCATTTAACGGAGTTTATTATAACAATTTTTTTCCTGTTACTTCCTCAATTTTTTTGTTTTTACTTATTAAATCTAAAAGTAACTGTACGATTTAGCTGTTAAACGTATACAATGTACAACTGCGAGAATGGACTTGAAGAAGTGTTCCAGGAGGCACGTGTCTTCGGGCTAAACTTCCTGGCGCCAAGTGTATCTTGTACGTCAATAATTTGTATGAAACTTCCAAAACGCATCTTTTTGACCAGGTGAATTGAATATAAAACTTGTTTCTTTTCAGATTCGAATCATTCACGAGGTGTACCCGCGCATACGGAAGATGGTATATCCATTAGAACAATATACATTCGTAATCTACCCCCAAAGGTAAAAACTCATTTATTAGATAATAAGTCCTATAAAATATAGTAAAATAGATAGCAAATGAGCAATTTATCACAAAAATGTGGATATTAAAATAATATAAATGGAAATAATACAAAAATACAGGACCTGTTTCAATTTTTTTTTTAACTTCTAAAAAGGAAAAAAGTAAGGGTACCATTCGATTGCTTACATTTTATCCAACAAAAGATTGTATAGCAACTATATATAAACGCAATATTTCACCGTGATGGATGGGGGTTGCGCGAACGGGTAGGGGGGGATTTAAACGTCCATTTTTTAGTTTTTCGTAAATAACTCGTAAACGGTGGCCCATAGCAAAAAGTGTTCTTATACGTAAATAATCTACATAAATTTGCCTACAAGAAAGATCTGTACACTTTTTGCTAGGATCTATATTTGCAAAGATATTAAAGCGGGAAAGTTCATTAAAATCAATTCTATGGTCCGTTTTTTTATATTTTTGTAAATAACTTGTAAACAGTGGCCATTAGCAAAAATGTTATTAAACGTAAATAATCTCCACAAAATTTTGTACAAAAAAAATGTAGTACACTTTTCGCAAGGATCAAAATAAAAAAATATAGGTTATTTTTTTTTAGTTTTTCGTAAATAACTCGTAAAGTATGACCCATAGCAAAAAAAAATCTTATACATAAATAACTAACAAAATGATCTACAAGAAACATGTAGAACACTTTCACTAGGATCAATATTCAAAAATATACATAAGCGGAAAGTCTCTCTTTAGTTTTTCATAAATAACTTGTGTAAACAGTAGCCCATAGCAAAAATGTTCTGGAACATAAATATTCTACATAAAATGTTCTCTTAAATCTTTAAAAAAGATATTAAAGGGGGAATAGTTATTTGTTATACAAGGGTGCAAAGTTGTATTTTACCCGCGAGTGTGGAATTGAAATACGAGCAAGCGAAAGGGTTCTAAAATAGAATCTTGAGCGTAGCGAGTGTTTTAACACACGAGAAGTAAAATACATTTGCACCCGTGTGTAACACAAAACTTTTCCCCTCACTATAGCGAGGAAAGTGCAACATCCACAGGCGTTAGATCATCTTCATCAACTGGAATCACTTATTTTTGTACGATATTATAACAAAAAACTGGAAATTCTGTACTTTTACATGAGAAGTTTTTAAGTAAAATTTTTGTTGACAATGTTGACATTTCTGACGTATGAAATGTCAATGATGCGTTTTGAAATTGCATCGACTTAACTTGTGCGTTCAGAATTATATTTAACATAATTATTAAAAAACAAACGTTTATTTTGGAATTTTAAGGTTTATGACTTCAAAACATTAAATAAAGCTAAATCTGGTATTTTTTATTAGATTCTCAAACCATTTATTTAATGATAATTAATATCGAACGAACCATTATTATGAGCGTTTTACGTTTTGTTATCTGTCAAGCTACTTAAACACGCCCCATCCAAGGTCAATTTACTTTCCCCACTAGTGGATAAAATGCGTTTTTCCCCGCTTGTTTTAAAGGATAAAAGACGGCTTTCCGAGCTAGTGAAGGGAAAAGTTAATTACAATAAATTCTCAGGTCCCTTTGTTTAAGTTTTTCGTAAATAACTCGTAAACGGTGGCCCATTGAAAAAAAAATGTTATACATAAATAATAACCATACAATTTATCATAAAAAAATTAAAATGTATGGTTATTATCTATGTATAACACTTTTTTTTCAATGGACCACCGTTTACGAGTTATTTACGAAAAACTTAAACAAAGAGACCTGAGAATTTATTGTAATTAACTTTCCCCCTTTAATATCTTTTTAAATATCAATCCTAGATAAAAGTGTTTTATGTGCTTTTGTAGCAAATTTTATGTAGAATATTTATGTTTCAGAACATTTTTTGCTATGGCTACCGTTTACGAGTTATTTATGAAAAACTAAAGAGGGACTTTGAAATTAATTATAATTAACTTTCCTCTTTGGTATCTTTTCGAATTTTGATCCTAGTGATAGTGTTCTTCATGTTCCTTGTAGATAATTTTATTAATTATTTATCAATCAGATTTTTCATCATCGGTCATACTTTACGAGTTATTGGCGAAAAACTAAAAAAATAACCTCAGAATTAATTATAATTAGCTTTCCCTCTTTAATATATTTTTTAATATTGATTCTTGCGAAAAGTGCAATTGCATCTTTTTTGTAGAAAATTTTGTGCAGATTATTTACGTTTAAAACATTTTTTGCTATTGGCCACTGTTTACGAGAATATAAAAAAAAACGGACCATAGAATTGATTTTAATTAACTTTCCCGCTTTAATATCTTTGTAAATATTGATCCTAGCAAAAAGTGTACTGAATTTTTCTTATAGGCAATTTCATGTGGATTATTTACGCATAAGAATAGGCCACCGTTTGCGAGTTATTTACGAAAAACTAAAAAAAATGGATCTTTTAAAGTTTCCCATACAAAACATGCTTATTTTAGCATCCTCTACACGATAGAAAAAAAAATAGTTGTCATAATGACCCGCGCCCCCTTTGCTATACCCACAGAAATAAATATACCATAGAAGACGTAAATGCATCTACTTCGCGTGTCCGAACCCCGACCAAGCGTCGAGGTTGACCGTCGCTCTTTACAGTCCACGCGCGTCAGTTGTTGCAGCCGTCCGTCCGTGAAAACTTAAAAAATGCTTACATGATAATTAACTGCAACAGCCCAAAAATTGCGAGCACCCAAAGGCAAGAACATATTTCCTATCCTTAAAGGGGCCTACTGACTATCAGTCCGCCGGACGATATCGGCCTGTCAGTTAGAACAAAAATTTGACAGTTCCGAACAACTGACAGGCCGATATCGTCCGGCGGACTGATAGTCAGTGGGCCCCTTAAGGCCGTTCCATCGGTTTGCCACTGTCACTGTCACATTTCGCAAGAAAGAACGGGATAGATCATGCGCGCCAAGCGTCTATTTTGATCGAATTTTGTTGATTTTTATTTATTTTAAAAACGTTCCTACAATATCGAAATTCGAAAGCTATGAAATTACTATTTAAGTTAAGATTGTTTTTTTCTTCTTTTTTTGTTTATAGTATCACATAATAAATAACCGAGTAAAGTTGGATTAAATGTCCGAGTTAGAGGTTACTTTGGGAATTAATTGTATTAAAATTATAATTTATATTATGCGTAAATTTTGTATGAAAAAGTCAGCACGCTTGGTTTCAATACAAATCGTGGTATTTGCGTCATCTAGCGTATATATTAAATCTGTGGCTATACCCCAACCCGGGGGCCTTCTACTATTCAAATTAATTCAATAATATATTTGTAGATATCACGGATAGAGCTGCTCGGAGTGTTTGCTCAATACGGGTGCATCAAAAACTGTCATCTGCAGATGGGAGGCCGAGGCCCTACTAAATATGCATTATATGCATTTGTGACCTTCAAGTATCCTATAGATGCACTCAGGTAAGTAAAATCAATCAACGTAAGTTTAGTCAACATCAACACAGTCAACAAATGGAAACACCTTATATTAAATCCTTACTTGCTGACTTTCCCTTGTTATGTGTTGTTGTTGTTGTTTTATGTCCTAGGACCTCCACAATATCCTTCCACACTATCTGTCTGTTGTTATGTATGCCATAGCCGCCGTGGGTGAAAATATAATGTTTAAATGTGCCATTTTCAACCAAAAGGGTACTTATTGTCGCTTGTCAGTAAGGCGCTATTTCCATATAGCTTCGATTAGAAATCAACCTTATCAACAAGCGACAATGTGGTACCTTTTGGTTGAAAACGTCACAAATATTTGTAAAGCAAGATACTCAAACAGCTATAATGTTTTTTTTTATATAAATTTAAATGTGAAATAAGTAAATAAATTTGTGGTTTTCCATATATTTCAAAAAATACTTATTACAGAGCACTCCTGGCACCAGATCAGACGAAGATCCATCAAGGTTACCAGCTCAAAACATTTCCCGCGGACAGTTGGCACCAACCTGCCGAGGATGCTGATGGCCAAGTCACATGGGAACCTGAACATAATGGTAAGTATAAGTATATATCTTTTAAAATTTCTATTATTTTTTATTCATTTCATTATTGTTCATTAAGGGCTTATTACACTTTGCTAAATTTAGTGACTAACAAGAGGGACGCCGCTATACGTGAGACGCGATAAGAGATACATCCTATCGCGTCTCACGTATAGCGGCATTAAAAAACGGCAAAAACTCACGTTTGTTGTATGGTAGCCCCTCTTATATATTTATTTTATTCTGTTTTTAGTATTTGTTGTTATAGCGGCAACAGAAACACATCATCTGTGAAAATTTCAACTGTCTAGCTATCACTGTTCATGAGATACAGCCTGGTGACAGACGGACAGAAAGCGGAGTCTTAGTAATAGGGTCCCGTTTTTACTCGTACCCTTTGGGTACGGACTAAAATATGATTTTTTGGTAATAATGAATAATGGGGTGGCCCATTATCAGAGATGTACAAAATGGTTTTAAAAAAGCATTTAAATACAAAATGCAAAATACTTTTCAAATTTACTATTTCAAATGCAAAATACCAAATAGTTTTGCGTTTTGTATTTCAAATGCTAAATGCAAAATAGGTATTTTCAAAATACTTTTTCAAAATAAAATACCTTTTGACCAAATCTCAGATATTTTTTATTTATTTTAGGTATTTATCATGAGAAATAGAGACACAATGCCGAGCCGAACAAAACCGTCTAATAACATGGCACCTTATGCATGACATTTTGGTCATATTTATCAGTACGCGTGTCAATAAATTCTGTTATGTTATTATTAATAATAATACTCACTTAAAACAATGTAAAAAACTAGACTAACAAAAAGAGAGCCATGGCTCCATTTTGTGAATTGTGTGGCCAATTGTTTCGGTTGATTGTGCATTCTTTTATTAATAACAACTGGACTGGTATTGTGTACTGGTAAAAGTGATAAAAATTAACATAACTGACCAAAGAAGAAAAAAGGGCGCGCATGGCTAGCAGGTGCTTCTATCGGTCAAATTCGGCAATACAAGCGTCATTCGTTCATTTTATTTTGTTTGACTGGTAATGTTGGCTAAACTTAATCACAAAGTATTTTGCATTTTGAAATGAATATTAAAAAGGCAAAATACATCTCAAAAGGTATTTCAAATAAAATACAAAATGTTTTTTACTTAAAGGAATTTAAATGCAAAATACAAAATAGGTATTTTGCATTTTGTATTTGCATTTTAGATAGAAGTATTTCAAATAAATCGCATCTCTGCCCATTATTCATTTCATTTCATTTATTCGTCGTAAAATCATGTAATAAAATCAAATTAAATAATGTCAGTCCATTGATGCCCTTCTAGGGCACACAACATACTTAAAACCAAAAAACTAAAACAACATACACATAGGTACATACCTATACATACTTAAATAATAATGAGTAAAAATCGTGAAAGTTTAAATCAGTGTTATACTTAAAACTGGTCTAAAACTAATTAAATTAGGTAAAAACAAATTCGATTCAATTAAAACGAAATACATTCATTTAAAATTTAAAGACTACAGTGACGAATTAAACAAACATTGGCGAAAACTGCACCGGTCCGAGAACGGCCATCTTTAGTCCATAAGTTTGTAAATGTTTTATTTCATTGTTTTAGGTTGTAAGTTTTTAGTATTTTGCACAGTATTTTTTGTTTATTTGTAAATTGTAAAAATTGGGTTTCTTGCCTGCCAAATAAATAATTTATTATTATTTATTTATTATTAAAACTAAATAAATTGAATTAAATTAGAAATAATGCTAAGAAGAATAGAAAGATTTGGTTGCGAAGACGGTTGTGGAACACCCATCATAGAACACTAGATTCCCCTTCTTTGTAGATATTATTTTATATATTTTGTATTATTTAACGTAATAAAGTTTATTTCCCTCATAAGTAAGTATGTAGTTGCCGTATAATATACCACTTTTAACTGTAAAGAAATAATGCAAATAAAAAAAAACAAATTCTTTATGAGAGGTGTCTGAACTACCTGAAATCAAAATCAAAACCAGTGTTTTATGTGCAGCTCCTTCAGTATAGTATAGACTGATTTGATCACCTTGCAGTTTCGATATTTATTAAACTAATTGTTTGTTTTTGTTACAGGCCAAGTTCCCCTGGCATCTTCAAGTGGTGAAGCTGGACCACAAGATAATAGCGCAAATGCAGTAAGTCAACAATTTTGTTTTGTCTTGCTATATTTATTAGTTAAAACAATTTCATCACACTTGCTCGAAAAAAATCTTATTTCATGCAGGTGTACTGAAGGACAAAGGCCTATATTCCCGCGTGAGTTATGGATTGTGAAAAAAAAGCTTAAAACTCACTCGTTATTATGTTACTTATTCATATGAATTAACTAGGTATAAATGAGTTTTACTTATAAAATACTGACGTTTATAACTTAATATATTTGATTATATTTAAAAATATATAATTTGATTAATTTAATAACCGTTTAAAATATTTTTACACAATTTTCAATTGTGGCGGAATGCCGATGGGTCCTGTGCCTTCGATGCCTAAACTGAAAATAAAATTCAAAATGGCGGACGAATGTTTGAAATGTCACCGTATTGAATGATTTCGCTTAAAATTTAGTTTTTTCTGTCTCTCGCAAGTGTGATGAAAAACATTGTGTGCAACTTCGGGGGTAAGAATATTGCAAATTCGAGTCTTTAATGCACTCGTGCGTCTAAAGACCTCATTTGCGAAATTACACTTAGTGACGGCCAAATGTTATATAGTTTTTTGTTATACACGGGCGCAAATGTATTTTACTTCTCGTGTGTTGAAACACTCGCTACGCTCAGGATTCTATTTTAGAACCACTCGCTTCGCTTGTGGTTCACCTATAGAATCCTTTCGCTTGCTCGTGTTTCAATTCTACACTCGCGGGTAAAATACAACTTTGCACCCTTGTATAACAAATAACTATTAATCTATTATTTTTGACACATGAACTTTTTTGTTCAATATGTTCTAAAATAGAATCCTGAGCGTAGCAAGTGTTTCAACACACGAGAAGTAAAATACATTTGCACCCGTGTGTAACAAAACTTTTCACCTCACTATAGCGAGGAAAGTGCAACATCCACAGGCGTTAGATCATCTTCATCACTGAAATCACTCATTTTTTTACGATATTATAACAAAAAACTCTGGAAATGCTGTATTTTTACGTGAGAAGTTTTTAAGTAAAAATTTTGTTGACAATGTTGACATTTCTGACGTATGAAATGTCAATGATGCGTTTTGAAATTGCATTTACTCAACTTGTGCGTTCAGAATTATATTTAACATCATTATTAAAAAACAAACGTTTCTTATGGAACTTTAAGGTTTATGACATAAAATCATTAAATAAAGCTTAATTTGGTATTTTTTATTAGATTCTCAAACCATTTGTTTAATGATAATTAATATCAAACGAATCATTATTATGAGCGTTTTACGTTTTGTTATCTGTCAAGCTACTTAAACACGCTCCATCCAAGGTCAAATTACGGGTAGGCGGAGAGAAATAAATTTAAACGAGTTAAATTATGAACTTAATGCTGTGGGACGTCAGCATCGGCCGCTCAAGTACTGCCGGAACTGGTCTGCTGGGCTACCTTTCAGCCCTAACTAGGCTCCCTGGAATTTAATTTTAATTTGGAGCGTGTTTAAGTAGCTTGACAGATAACAAAACGTAAAACGCTCATAATAAGGGTTTGTTTGATATTAATTATCATTAAATAAATGGTTTGAGAATCTAATAAAAAATACCAAATTCAGCTTTATTTAATAATTTTAAGTCATAAACCTGCAAATTCCATAAGAAACGTTAGATTTTTTATAATGATGTTAAATATAATTCTGAACGCACAAGTTGAGTCGATACAATTTCAAAACGGATCCTTGACATTTCATACGTCAGAACAGAAATGTCAACATTGTCAACAAAATTTTTCTCACGACACGTAAAAATCTGAATTTCCAGTGTTTTCTGTTATAATATCGTAAAAAAATAAGTGATTCCAGTGATGAAGATGATCTAACGTCTGTGGATGTTGCACTTTCCTCGCTATAGTGAGGGGAAAAGTTTTGTGTTACACACGGGTGCAAATGTATTTTACTTCTCGTGTGTTGAAACACTCGCGGGTAAAATACAACTTTGCACCCTTGTGTAACAAATAACTATTTCTTTTAAGGGGCCCACTGACTATCAGTTCGCCGGACGATATCGGCCTGTCAGTTAGAACAAAAATTTGACAGTTCTGAACAACTGACAGGCCGATATCGTCCGGCGGACTGATAGTCTGTGGGCCCCTTTAGATATTGGACCGGAATACCAATACCCACCGTTATTATACCAACACCAACCATAACTACCATAGGCGTCTACTAGTCATCATTTAACCTATAGGCCTACATTTGAGCAAAGAGATATAACTCCGTAATAGATGGATACAGTCTAAGGAAAAAACGTGCCTTGAAAAATCTAGAAAATTTGATCTCGGACAGATGGCGCCACTACCTTTGGCCTACTCTCGAATAGATGGCGTTGACGGTTTGGTTTGTTATTTAAAAACTTTAACGCATATCAGTGAAAGAACATCGGTCTAAATCATATAAAAATAATGAATACAAATTAAAAAAAAACATCTACATATATATATAAACGTAAAAGTCCTGACTAACTGACTGACTTACTTAAATCCACGCCCAGCCCAAACCGTTGGATCTAGAGAGCTGAATTTTTCACAATAGATAGCTTTTATGACGTTAGTATCCATTAAGAAGGGGTTTTTCAAAATTCATCCCCTAAGGTGGTGAAAAAGGGGTTGAAAGTTTGTATGGAGATCATACATTTTTTTGAGTGCGGGACTTGAAACTTTGTATAAAGGCATATTATTAAATTACTAGAAAAGTAATTTCAGCGTTTTTGAAAATTCATCCCTTAAGGTGGTGAAAAAGGGCTAGAAAGTTTGTATGCAGGTCAAACATTTTTTTTACGTGCGCGACTTGAATCTTTGCATAAAGGCATGTTATTAGAATACAAGAAAAGTGATTTAAGCGTGTTTAAAAATTCATCCCCTAAAGTGGTTAAAAAGGGGTTGAGATTTTGTCGTGGTCCTAATTTTATTTTAAGCTAGGTACTTGAAACTTCATAGAAATATATATAATTAAAAGAGAAAAAAACTTATGTCAGCATTATTGAAAATTCATCCTCCAAGGTGGTAAAAATGGGGTTGAAAGTTTGTATGGAGATCAAATATTTTGTGAGTGTGGGACTTGAATCTTTGTATAAAGGCATATTATTAGAATACAAGAAAAGTAATTTCAGCGTTTTTAAATATTCATCCCCTAAAAGGGTTAAAAAGGGGTTGGAAGTGAATCTATTACAAATGCTTTGAAACTTCTTAGAAAGGCATTGTATAAGATTCCAAAAAAGTTATTTCAACGTTCTTAAAAATAAACCCCTAAAAGGGTTAAAAAGGGGATGTAAGTTTATATGTGGTACAAATTTTCTTTTAACCTTGGAACTTGAAACTTGGTAAAAAGGGCATTATATTAAAATAGACGAAAACTAATTACTTACACCGTTTTTGAAAAGTTGGTATTAATAGTTTCGGGAGAAATTTTTTTTTTAAATAGTGGACTTGTAAATCTTCTAAGAAGGTCGAGAGGGATTATATCGGGAACAATTTTTTTCAGTTAGGGTCTTGAAACTTCGTAGTTTGTGAAAGACAAATTTCATGCGTTGTATAATTTTTAACAAATGATTAACCGTCCCTACTGATATCTTGCTGCATAATGTTCTATATTATGCTCATGTAGAATATATAACCACCAACATACAAATCCACGCGTACGAAGTCGCGGGCAACAGCTAGTTTATCCATAAAGCCCCTCCAGGTCCAGAGTATGTGCGTGAATCGCGGCGCGACTTCGCAGAGAGAACATGTTGCGACGTTGACGTATGACTCCACACTCGCAAACTTCACGGCGATTTCGCAGTTTGGTTCGCGCCAAGATGGCAGAAAAGAATCAGCTGATCGAGTTAAACTGTTAGTTAACTATGGCATCATACGTGATTTAGCTATTTTTCCACTTTGTTTTGTTGTAAAACCGTAAAATACAGCCGCTTTATATAATATAATTATTATTTATCTTGCCACATATGAGTCAAAATAGTGTGTAATGTGGAGTCTTGCCAGTTCGCGCTTCGCTCCTCCTTTGACGCGGGCTAATAAACCGACAAAAAACGGGGAACTAGGCGCGAAGGCGTGAACAATCTGCAAAATCGACGCCACACTACGTTCGCGGCTTTGCGTTGCGCCGTGATTCGCGCATAAGTGTGGAGGGCCCTTTATATAAACACATTTTATGGTATTTTTATAAATCTTCATTTGTTTTAATCGTGTGTCGATAGATGGCAGTGAATGAGGGCTATCGTTTCTTTGCTCACCAGTTGGCGCCTCTGTTGATGGTGGTCCAAAAGACTATAGAACAGCTGTCAGTCACTGAAGTGACAAGTGACATTTGACATTTCGAACTATGGAAAAGACCACCATCTACACTAGCGCCCCTAGCGGCGAATTCATACGCGTTAGCCCTCATTTACTGTGGCTACAAAATTTAATATGACATCCATCAAAATACAGTACATCCAGCAACTATTGAAGTTTATGGAATAATTTTATATTAATTTGAGTTCAAGATAAATAAATCATAATTAATTTCCTAAGCATATTTATAGTTAGTCAAGTAAATCTTGTCAGTAGAAAAAGGCGCGAAATTCAAATTTTCTATGGGACGATATCCCATCGGACTTCCGGTTCGAGCGCCATCTTGATAGTTAGCATCGTGATTAATTACTTTGTTTTTTGCTTATTAATATTGTTTAAAGTGTAATATCGATAGCTTATTATACAGTAAACTAATGTGGTAGTGTGCAGTGAATGGAGAATTAATTTTGAAGCGCGTTTAACCACCATCTTGGAGTCAACGGCCGGTAGTCCACGTGCTTCTTGTAAAGTCTAGCTATCGATTTACAAGAGCTAACAAATCACCGTACACTGTCTTGTACAACCGTACAATTTTTGTCGTTTGTAAACCTCTCAATACCTTGATACTGGCGAAATAGTCCCACTGGGCTGAAGCCATAATTTTAAAAGAAGAAGAAGAAGATATCCCATCGCACCTACAATTTTTAAATTTGCCGCCTTTTTCTACTGACAAGATTTGCTTGATCAACTTTAAACTCTTTTTGTACCATAAATTAATTCTTTTATATTTATATTTTCTAGTCTTTATTATTCCATAAATGTGAATTTAATTTGTATTTGCAACACCATCAGCTGCTATTGGTTCCCTGGCTAATTGACTGTCATAGGCATGTTGCTACACTAATAACTTCCTTGCCACACTAAAAATCTATACTATTTGAGACAGTTGTAAATTGTAAAACTGTTTTATCCATACCAAATGTAGTGTCACAGTCTAAGTATAAAGGTTGACCTTAGCCGTTGGACAAACCCTGAAATCCCAAGTAGGGTTACTTCTCGGGAATCTCTAACGCTAATATTTTTAGGGTTCCGTACCCAAAGGGTAAAAACGGGACCCTATTACTAAGACTCCGCTGTCCGTCTGTCTGTCACCAGGCTGTATCTCATGAACATGTGATAGTTAGACAGTTGAAATTTACACAGATGATGTATTTCTGTTGCCGCTATAACAACAAACACGGTGGGCGAGTTCGACTCGCACTTGTCCGGTTTTTTTAAATTAGATGCGAAGATAAAAAAAAAATTCAAACAAAAATTAATTCAAATGATCAACAAAAAGAAATATACTGTATTAACCATTGGCAGTGTTTTTGACAACTTGTTCTTCTTCTTCTTTTAAAATTATGGCTTCAGCCCAGTGGGACTATTTCGCCAGTATCAAGGTATTAAGTGGTTTAAAAACGACAAAAATTGTACGGTTGTACAAGACAATGTACGGTGATTTGTTAGCTCTTGTAAATCGATAGCTAGAGTTTGCAAGAAGCACGTGGACTACCGGCCGTTGACTCCAAGATGGTGGTTAAACGCGCTTCATAATTAATTCTCCATTCACTGCACACTACCCCCTACATTAGTTTACTGTATAATAAGCTATCGATATTACACTTTAAACAATATTAATGAGCAAAAAACAAAGTAATTAATCTCGATGCTAACTATCAAGATGGCGCTCGAACCGGAAGTCCGACAACTTGTTCGAAAATGTGCGGCAATGATGACATTTGTCAAAAGTCAGAATCTTATTAATGTCATAAATAAAAAAGATAATCAATAAGGTCAAAGAAGGTTTCATACTATTTATTACATCAGGAGCTATTAACACATACAGGCAGCTCCAAAAAAAAAACGTAATTTGGTTATTTCTTCGTAACCGCTACACCGGTTGTTTGCTACGAACGAAATTTGAATCTCGAGCTTTTTTCTTGTGACAAGATTTCCTTGACCAACTATATACTGTAAGTTCTCAAAAACTCTTTGTTACAGAATAGAGAAGAAAAAGACACCACAGAAAATACACACACAATATTAGACATACTGAAATGGGACTGTCTAGCGCATGTGCTCAGTTTCGTTCCCATCATAGACTTAATCCGGTCAGAGCGCGTGAGCAAACGCTGGCAGTGTATGGTCCAGGAGCATTATAATGGTTTGTACATTCTGATAATATCTGAACCATAGACATAGTATATACAAGTAGTTATAGACGCGCGACCGAGCGATCGGGGGTAAGAGAAATAATATTTCAGAAGCGTTGCGTCACACACGCAACGCTTTTTAAGCTCTCGTGCTAGGGCCTTAGGGGACATGTCTGCTGCAAAAATTGTTAAAATTGTGTCAACTGTATATTCTAAATCAGTCACCTAGGAGTTCACTGACCGAACATAGCAAGGGGTAGATTTCCACATATTAATTGTGTTACCCCTCCACATTCGTGCGCGAATCGCGACGCGAAGCCGCGAACGCGAGTGTGGAGTCTAGTTCGCCAATCAGCGAAATCAACTCCACACTCGCGTTCGCGGCTTTGCGCCGCGTAGTCTTGAGCGGGCTTTATACACCAAACACGTAAAATTACTTGTAGCTTATAC
Organism: Cydia strobilella; assembly: GCF_947568885.1. Taxonomy (NCBI): domain Eukaryota; kingdom Metazoa; phylum Arthropoda; class Insecta; order Lepidoptera; family Tortricidae; genus Cydia; species Cydia strobilella. The sequence goes on from NC_086068.1 coordinate 60,630,108, forward strand.
TAACATGCAATAATTATACAGTATTGATGCTGCTATTATAGAGGCTACAATACACCACTCAGCATATGCTCTAACATATATATATATGCTACAGAGCTAATCTTCCGTGGACCGTGGAGCCCAGGTAAAAATATATAAAGAGGTAGAAGTCAAGCATGTATTTAGTTTAATAGATAGTGGAGCATATATGCCTTAAGGCATTAAGAGGTAGAAGTCAGGCATGTACTTAGTTTAATAGATAGTGGAGCATATACTGCATATATGACTTCAGGCATTAAGCGGTAGAAGGCAGGCATGTACTTAGTTTAATAGATAGTGGAGTATATACGCCTTAAGGCTTTAAGAGGTAGAAGTCGGGCATGTATTTAGTTTAATAGACAGTGGAGCATTATGCCTTAAGGCATTAAGAGGTAGAAGTCAGGCATGTATTTAGTTTTATAGATAGTGGAGCATATATGCCTTCACAGGCATTAAGTCCGCCATTTGTACCATTATGTATTGTGCAATAAAGTTTAGTAGGGATAGGGATACTAGTTTTCCTAAAACATAAACCCATTGTTTTAATAAATTTATTGTGTGCTAATGTAAGATTGCTAATGTGTAATATTAAACTCAGTTGTCAATAAACATTATGATTATTATGAAGTTAGACTAATTTAGGAGAACAATAGGTACTGATTTTTTTATTGAATTGAAATTTATACGTATTGTGGTGTTACATATGAAATTAGTAACCAGACTAAAGTTCACTAAACAAAAGTTTAAAAATTTATTCTACAGTTCACTCTGATTTTCCTATGAGTGACAGACAAGACATAATAGTATTATCATACAGAACGGCCACGCACCGCCCCGCCCCGACTCGAATTTCCTCGCGCCGCGACACCAGATTGACGGCCGTTTGCCGGCCGCTCAGTACTATTTTTAAGCACACTATGACTCATGACGCGTGTACAGACGTGCCGTTCACACATAGAAACGCAAGTGATTTTAGATGTATAGCGTGTCCGCCCTGTGATTTCGGTTAATGGATGCTTAAATGCCGTAGCTCTTGAAAGGAGACAAACAGAAATCTCAAAATGACGTATAGGGAAAAGCGATTATCAACAGTGTTTATTAAGTCGTCAGTTATTTCTACCAGGTACGCGACTGTTCAAGACGTCATGGTGGCAACACGGTACAGTGACGCTAACGACGTTGGTATTACGGCGGGTGCTGCAGCGATTGGGCCCGAACCTGAAACGACTGCACATCGACCAAAAGTGCCCGGCGCTCAACGACCGCACGCCGCACACGGTGGGCAAGTTCTGCCCCAACCTCGAGGAGCTCAAGGTGAAGTCACAGAATAAGTAATAGCAAAGATAGATATAACTCCGTAATAGATGGATACAGTCTAAGGAAAAAACGTGCCTCGAAAATCAAGAAAATTTGATTCTCGTTCAGAGGGCGCTACTAGCTTTGGCCTACTGTCGTATAGATGGCGTTGACGGTTTCGTTTGTTATTTAACAATTTTAACGCATATCAGTGAAAGAACATGGGTCAAAATCATAAAAATAATTAATGCAAATAAAAAAAGTCATTTATCCATATTTAAATAAATTTTATCGTATTTTTATAAATCTTCATTTTTAGTTTTAAAGTGTGTCAACAGATGGCAGTGAATATACTGGGGTTACAAAATTTACTATGACAGTACCGCTCTAGTATAAGTTACTCTATGGTAATAGTATTATCATACAGAACGGCCACGCACCGCCCCCCGCCCCCCCCCCCCCCGACTCGAATTACCTCGCCCCGCGACAGCAGATTGACGGCCGTTTGCCGGCCTGAACTTACTCACACAATGACGCATGACGTGTGCAGACGTGCCGTTCACACATAGAAACGCAGTGATTTTTGATGTATAGCGTGTCCGCCCTGTGGTGAAGTTCTGGTTCATGTGGCTGGTATATGGAGACAATGATGGAGAATCTTGACACCTCGTAACCTGAATCGATTACTTTAACAATTAATGCCTAAAGGTGCTTCCCCGTACAGTTCACGCACCTCCCTCCCTCCCTTGAAGCAAAGATAGATATAACTCCGTAATAGATGGATACAGGTCTAAGGAATAAACGTGCCTCGAAAATCAAGAAAATTTGATTCTCGTTCAGAGGGCGCTACTAGTTTTGGCCTACAGTCGTATAGATGGCGTTGACGGTTTCGTTTGTTATTTAACAATTTTAACGCATATCGGTGAAAGAACATGGGTCAAAATCATAAAAATAATTAATGCAAATAAAAAAAATCATTTATCTATATTTAAATGCATTCTATCGTATTTTTATAAATCTTGAATTTATTGGGGTTACAAAATTTACTATGACAGTACCGCTCTAGTATAAGTTACTCTATGCTTGAAGCGATGGCATTGTGGTATTAGCTAGCTGATACATTGACCGGTTCTATCAAAGACAATTGCATCTGTATTTTAGACTTAATTGACTTAAAGAAAATGTTAGTTTTCTACAGAATTTTGGTCATTTTGCCACGGAATTTTAAAAATTTCCCTTAGGTTTGATTTACAAAAAATCTAATCTATATATCATATTGATTTCGTTTTCTTTTCTCATTATAGGTTTTCGGGATGGATACTGAAAATTGGAATCCGGTTACTTCTGGATGTAAATTTTTAAAAGCAGTTTCCTTTTTATCTTGCACGGAGGTAAGTTATACTATTAGTAATTTATGTCATTAGTAGAAGTACAATCACAATGTCTTATTTATCACTGACTTTATAATGCTTATCACTATACAGAGTGATCAATCCAAATGGGTCATCAATCCAAATGGGTTATCAATCCAAATTTGCCATGAATCCAAATGGGTCAGTAGGGAGAAGTCTGAAACTATGAGAGTTAGCGACAACTGTTCTTAGGAACCATGGCGTCGATTTTAGATTTAATAATAATGACATTCAAACTTTTTTTTAAACTCTCATACATAACCGGGAATCGAACCTGGTCAATCTTTATGTAATCGCGTGTAGTATTTGTTTGTATAATTGATCCTGAAAGTATAAGGTTATGTATGAAAGATAAAAAAAAAAATCGAATGCCATTTTAAATCTAAAATCTAAGCCATGGTTCCTAAGAACCAAAGATAGATATAACTCCGTAATAGATGGATACAGTCTAAGGAAAAAACGTGCCTCGAAAATCAAGAAAATTTGATTCTCGATCAGATGACGCCCCTACCTTTGGCCTACTCTCGTATATAGGGCGTTGACTGTTTAGTTTGTTATTTAACAATTTTAACGCATACCAGTGAAAGAACATGGGTCAAAATCATTAATGCAAATTAAAAAAAAAACATTTATCCGTATTTAAATACATTTTATCTTATTTTTATAAATCTTCATTTTTAGTTTTAAAGTGTGTCGATAGATGGCAGGGAATTTATTGTGGTTACAAAATTTACTATGACAGTACCGCTCTATCCTATTATATCCTCTTTGCTAAGAACATATGTCGCTAGCTCTCATAGTTACAGACTTATTCCTACTGACCCATTTAATGTATCAATCATACTTTCGTCTCATGTTTCAGGTGACTGACTCAAGTTTACAACTAATGATGAATAAAAAAACGATTATAGAAAGCATAACCGTAGCCGAAAACAGACAAGTGACCGGTATGTTCCTATGTTCCTCCGAAACGTCGAGGCTACCGCTACACACGCTCTCCTTCTACAACTGTTACAGCCTGCAGGGCCTCCTAATATGGGCCGCCTTAGACACGCTACCCAACCTCAAAACACTCAGGCTAGATGTATGCCCCGTCTCAACTTGGGAAATCGTACCACGCATACTCAACAAACTACCACACTTAGAAGAGCTATCACTCAGCGATTACTATTCTTTTAAGGTCAGCTCAAATATTGACTTTTGCAAATCATTGTCGAAGATGACCGAGTTGAGAGTTTTGAACCTCAGCAAAAATATCTACATAGATGATGCGATACTGATGACGGTCGCACAGACGTGCAGCAAGTTGGAGTCTCTGAATGTCTCGGGTTGTAATGCTAAAAAGTTCAACCCTCAGCCAGGTAATTGCTTTATGCTTCATTTTATTCCTTAAACTTGTTCAAAAGATCTTTATATGTTCTGAACATTTTTTGGCGGCGAACGAAATGTACAATATTTCAACTTATTCTATTTATATAAGGTTAGAAATGGAACAATAGTGATGACTGATCGGCATAATACTCTTATTAGTTGTCTACACTACCGCTCAAAAGTATTTAGGCACCCGCAATTTTCACCATACAATTGTATACAAAAATTATTTTCAAGTTTGATCGCAGGCAAATGAAATGACTCTCTTACATGTTGGATCGAATTTTCATTTAGGTAAATATATTGAGCCTCAAATTGTTGCCCAAGACATCCTTAATTTCAAGTTTATTTTATGCAACGATTTAAAAAACCCTTATGTACTGGTTCATACAAAATAAAACGATTTCGTACTGGAAAACGATTTATGGATTTTTTCACGCCTGCCATTTGGTAAATAGGCAATGTACACGAATATTCTGCAGATCATTTTGAATCTCGATATGTCTGTTAAATTAAAAAAGTAAACTGCACAAAAAACTGTTACCCGACTGCGACTTAGCGGTATAATTCTGAAAATCGATTTTGTATACAATTGTATGGAAAAAATGCCATTCATCTGACACTAAACTTTTAAGGTTTTTGTTTTAAGTTTATTCTAATGGTCGTAACACACCATCGCACCGCACCGCGACCTTGAAGCAGTTCTAGGAATACGTAGTTCTTGCGCGGGGTTTTGGGCCAGAATCTAAGTAAGTACGACTCTGTTGAGGTCTGATTTGCTATAGGTATGTTTCTGAATAAAGCAGTTTCGACATACGACTTATGATATGGAAGTCACTTTCTCTTTAAATCAATTTCTGAGTAGGACAGATTCGAATAAATGGGTCCCGTGACATGACAGTACTACGTCAGATTGGTAACGAGTTGGATTAGGACTAATGCCGTTTCTTATCTCATCCGATTAGCAACGATTCGATTAAGAAATTGAACAGAATCTTTTAATGATGAATAACGTCACACTAAATCAATAGGTAGGTAGGTTAGGTTCTTTAGGTTGCTTTAGATGCCCGAAGGGCAAACCGCCGAGAAATAGGAGCCCCGCATAGCGGGGCTCCGTCGACTCAGGGTAAGAAGGAAATGTTCAATGGACAAGTATCTATTTTGGCATAATGGTACATATTATGTGGATAATTTAAAAAAAAAAAAATTATAACAGAATCCGATCAACATCGAATCGGTCGTACTCGGAATTACACATACTAAGATTCCAATATGTAATTTTCTATCCTACTCAGAATTCGGCATAATGAGAATCTGAAGTGCTAGGAATTTGAGATTTTAATAACCTAACATTTTAGGAACTTGGATAACTTAGAAAATGCCCTATTCATAATGAAACCTATTTAGAATCCGAATTAAATAGAAACTGGCAACCTTAGAATCGTACTTACTCAGATTAAGGCCTAAACCTCAACTGATTTAATACGAATCTGTCCTGGCCCGCCTAAAGGGCGCCGCGCCAGTGTTGCCAAGTGTCCCATATTTCCAAGTTTTTCATTTTTTTTCATGGAAATATGGGACACTTGGCAACACTGGCGCACGTGTGCGGCAGTCTGTAAGGTAGGATCGTACCGTTTTGAAGGTTCGATGCGATATAATTTTCAGACAAACAACTTAATAAAGTTTTCAAACCTGTGTTGCATGATACATCTAGGTGTACTCTTTAAAATTCACCACTCTCCCCTCCCCTCCACCTGACGCTACCCCCCCCCACACCTTGAAATATGTCCCCGTTGGTGGTTTTTTGACATTCTCACGAAAACTATAATAGATATCAAAAAAGTGTCAAAGACAGAATTAATCCTCATTAAATTTGGACCAAAAAAGGCTTTATATGTTTTTGTACAAGTTGGACGGTATTCAAGCTATAAGTACTTGTATAACCTTAAAATTACAAAATAACAATACTCGTTTGACGACGTGCATTATATTTTCAAAACGACTAGACGGATTGTTTATTTTTAGACCTACACACTTTTTCTGTATCTTGAACGGTTTCCTTAAAAATTGAGAAAAACCGCGTTTCCGTCCCTTTGCGGTGTGGGGGGTGACACAGAGGGGGGAGGGGTGGGGAGGGTTCATGAAAAATAACTTTGGTCTATAACGTACACATCTCAATATTTCCAATTGAAAAAGTCTTCCATTAATAATGCCGTAATTTTAGATAATTTCCCTGAATTATGCCTTTGGTATTTGTGTGTCTACCTGTGACCTCGTATTCCTCGTAGCGCCGAAACAGATGAACCGATTTTAATGTTTTTTTTTGTTTGATAGCTGGCTTCACTGCGGTGAATTTTAGGTATATTTCATTAAAATCCGTCTAGTCGTTTCGAAAATATAATGCACGTCGTCAAACGAGTATGGTTATTTTGTAATTTTAAGGTTATACAAGTACTTATAGCTTGAATACCGTCCAACTTGTACAAAAACATATAAAGCCTTTTTTGTTCCAAATTTAATGAGGATTAATTCTGTCCTTGACACTTTTTTGATATCTATTATAGTTTTTGTGAGAATGTCAAAAAACCACCAACGGGGACACATTTCAAGGTGGGGGGGGGGGGGTGTTGTAGCGTCAGGTGGAGGGGAGGGGAGAGTGGTAAATTTTAAAGAGTACACCTAGATGTATCATGCCATACAGGTTTGAAAACTGTTTTTTATTTATTTATTAAGGAATCAAACAGTCACATACAGATGTTTAAACTTGCAGATATACAATAAGACCTATAGTTCCATTACTTATAACATACTGATATTGATAACAAGTAGAAACAGGGCTTGTTCGGCACTGCCTATAAATAGGAAGATACACAGAAGTAACAATTGGATACACAACTAATAAAGTACCTAAGTATCAAACATGCAAACATGCTTATAAACATACATACGTTACATAAGGTTATAGATAGGCCCACTGATTATCAGTCCGCCGGACGATATTAGCTTGTCAGTTGAGAAAAAAATTTGACAGTTCCTAACAACTGACCTTTTAGGTAAAATGTGTTTCTCATCATAATAACGTCCATCGATCTGTTTATGCAAGACCGTTTGGCATATTTATTGTTACATAGATAATTTTTACATGCATTGACGATGACAAATTTTATAAAGTATATTAGTTACGCGAGGTGGTTGTTGGACATTCCATAACGTATGTATTAAACAACCTTCTATAGAGGAGTTCACGACCTACTTTAGTGATTTGTCTACGTAATGTTGGTAGTAATTAATTTAGATTAATTTAGGTAAATACGTCTGATATTGTTCTGCATGTTAGATTGTATAATTCTTAGATTTAAGGACCTAGATTTAAGGAACTTAGCATGTAATTATATTCAAATACAATTATATTGTTCATGAATAAATAAATACAAAAAAAAAACAATTTAGCTAGGACCCTAAATGGCTCAAAAATCACGGAGCGTGACATATGTATTTTTTCTATTCCAGGCATGGGATGTAACGCGTTGTTGAACAATGGATATCAGCTGTATGGGCGCGGTGGTTGGGGCTTTCGCTTAGATGATGAAGATGGAGGTTAATTAATTTATTTAAACATTATTCCACATCAAAAAAGGTACAAATGGTATGGCATTTAGTGATGAATCTTAAGGGGCCCACTGACTATCAGTCCGCCGGACGATATCGGCCTGTCAGTTGTTCGGAACTGTCAAATTTTTGTTCTAACTGACAGGCCGATATCGTCCGGCGGACTGATAGTCAGTGGGCCCCTTTATATGCATAAGTAGCCCTACCACGAGCTTGACACTAACCTGACATTGACCAAAGATAGATATAACTCCGTAATAGATGGATACAGTCTAAGGAAAAAACGTGCCTCGAAAATCAAGAAAATTTGATTCTCGTTCAGAGGGCGCTACTAGTTTTGGCCTACAGTCGTATAGATGGCGTTGACGGTTTCGTTTGTTATTTAACAATTTTAACGCATATCAGTGAAAGAACATGGGTCAAAATCATAAAAATAATTAATGCAAATAAAAAAAATCATTTATCTATATTTAAATACATTCTATCGTATTTTTATAAATCTTCATTTTTAGTTTTAAAGTGTGTCGACAGATGGCAGTGAATTTACTGGGGTTACAAAATTTACTATGACAGTACCGCTCTAGTATAAGTTACTCTATGCATTGACGTATTCGCTAGAACGTGCGTGATTGACTTTCTATGCATCTTGCTCGTACTGGCATATTAGTGCGAGCGATATGTATATAAAGTAAGTTTCGCAGACGTTAGCGAGTATGTCAGTGTCTGGAAGGGTTCTGGAAATGTCCGATGAAGTGAAATATCTAGGTTTAACACTAGATAAAGAACTGAACTGGAAAAAGCATGTCGAAACTACCATAACCAAGGCACTGAGGGTGTTTGGAATGTGTAGAACGGCATATGGCAAAACGTGGGGTTTAAACCCAAAGGTACTGAGATGGATCTATACCATGATGGTAAGACCTATCATTCTGTACGGATGCCTGGCATGGTGGCCAAGGACACTAAAGAGCACATGCAGGGATGCCCTTACGAAAATACAAAGAACGGCGTGCATGGCTATTACTGGCGCGTCTAGAACGACGCCAACAGCGGCGATGGAGGTACTACTAGACCTCCCGCCGCTGCACCTAGTGATACAATCTGAGGCGCGGAAATCGTTACACAGGCTGGCTTTGACAGGCCTCTGGAGCGATAACAAGCCAAAGACTAAACACACAAACATGGAATGTGACAATTTCATGAAAAGGATTACGAATATGGGCTGCGATAAGATGCAACCCAAGTTTGTGTTCCGTAAGAATTTTAATGTTAAAGTTCCAACAAGGGCTGAATGGACCGAAGGTCTTGAAGCACCAATGTCTGATGAAAATGACATCATATGGTACACAGACGGGTCCAAGACAGATTCTGGTACTGGGGCAGGCATTTATGCAAATGACTTTAGTAGTAGCATAAGCATGGGCAATTACGCCACTGTCTTCCAAGCCGAGACATACGCTATAATTGCCTGTGCACATGAGAATATAGTTAGGCAAACCCAAGGGAAGAATATCTATATTCTCAGCGACAGCCAAGCTGCACTCAAAGCGCTTAAGGCGCCTAGAGTGGACTCTAGACTGGTATACAATGGCATCCAAGCTCTGAACAAGCTTGGAAGGCAAAACAAAGTGCAACTGGTGTGGATCCCAGGGCACGAGGGATTCATGGGCAATGAAAATGCAGATGAACTTGCCAGAGCTGGATCTGCAAACAACCTTATAGGTCCGGAACCATTCGTGGGGCTCTCACAGGGAACCATCACAACGGCTATCAAAGACCTTACTAAGACCAAACACCAGGAAGAATGGGACAGTCTGACGGGTCTAAAGCACTCAAAGCTCTTTATACAAGGGGTAGACTCTGGTTGGAGCAAAAAGCTTTGGAAACTTAGCAAACGGCAACTCCAAATAATAACGGGGGTGTTTACTGGCCATTACGGGGTCAAGGGAATCCTGGCCAAGATGGGGCACGCTGACAACACCGATTGTCGTATGTGTGGCGAAGAGGAAGAGACAATAGAACACCTTATGTGTGAATGTCACGCCCTCGCCAGACAAAGAATGAAGGACTTTGGAACAGGCTACCTGGTACCAAAGGAATTCAAAAAGCTACCCATAAGGTCCATCATCCGGCATATGGAGATGGTGGGGAAGGCTCTTGAGTAGCGGACGGATCTTTTCTAGGGGGTAACTGCACAAAAGATCCCTAAGTGTATCCGAAAGGGCCCCCGAAACTATAAGATAAGATAAGATAAGATGTCAGTGTCTAACTGGTGGTAGCTGTAAAGAAGTGTAAGTAGTTTATGATAAATTTATGTTTCTAATTTGAGAGACGTGGGCAGGGGGGTGTCACTACGCAGTTTAGGTATATTTGGCCGGCGCACCGCCCGGGCAGGTTTATGGCAGTGGGCTGCCGCTCGCACTATAGTCGTGTCACGTGGCGCTCGCGCAAAATTGAAAATCTTTAGTTCCCGAAGTCTTTACTTGTAATAGTTAGTTAAAATAAACATCCTTAATTTATTGAATATTGGTCGCCCAGAAACAATATTAGGAACTGACCGACATATTTTCAAAGGAATACGGCTGTGGCATACCTACTTTCGTGAGAATCAGACATACTATCTCCGGCTAAAAATGTCTACAGAATCAACGTTTGTAATTCCTACATATTTATCTTAAAAATAATAAATCAGTAGGTATAGGTACAAAAACTTGTCAAGTGACAACCCCGTGCCGACACTCGCAGCTCGGTCATAAAACTGCGGCGCGCAAAGAAGATTCAAGTTTCAATTTTGCTTGCAGGCGGCGAGTGTAGGTATAATTTTATACCTAAATCTGGTTTTTGTGAAGGAGTGAATTTTCTGTACGGTAGTACTATTAGTTATTCTGTGACGTGGGCGCTAACGATGGGCCTCATAAGAAGGCTCAAGGTCACGCAAAGGGCAATGGAGAGAGCTATGCTCGGGGTTTCTCTGCGTGATAGAATCAGAAATGATGATATCCGCAGTAGAACTGGGGTCACCGACATATCAGAATTGCAAACCTTAAGTGGCAGTGGGCGGGGCACATTGCTCGCGGAACTGATGGCCGGTGGGGCCGGAAGGTTCTGGAGTGGCGTCCGCGTACCGGAAGACGAACTGCCGGTAGGCCTCCAACGAGATGGAGCGACGACCTGGTGAAGGTCGCGGGAATTCGGTGGTTGCGAGCGGCACAGGATCGGTCGGAGTGGCGAGCCTTGGGGGAGGCCTATGTCCAGCAGTGGACGTCTATCGGCTGACATGATGAATTTGAGAGATAATGTAGATGGCGCTGTACGGCCCCTATACATGTTATGCGGTAACTAATTGTCAAAAGTTGACCTTTGAAAATTGAGTTACTTATAACAGAATATTTGGCGTAGCACAGCATCTACTTCAGCTATCAAATTAGGAGGGTTTTTTTTTCTTACACTACATTTCTACTATACATAGTCAATAATTCTTCGGTAATTTAGCAAGTTTTTTTTTTTTTTTCTATCCGAAACCTCATATTATAGAGAGTAGAGTTCGTCTAAGCTAACTTTACTTTATACAGACTTGAACAGAACAAAGTGAGGAAGTATCTTAACAAACGTCATATTTTATTAGAAAATTTGACATTAATGATGCCATTGACACACTTTATCATTGCAAAAGTCATGCAGAGTTAGTTTGGTCCGACTCTATACCCAAATATCACACCGTAATCACACGTAAAATGTCACATGCTGTGACAAAGGGGAGGGGAGTCACTTTCAACTTGTACAGTACAGTTAAGTTTTTTTAACAAGTTTTTGTAACGATAATCGTTTTTATTCTTTTAAGGCCGTTCTATCGGTTTGCCGCTGTCTTTGTCACATTTCGCAAGAAAGAACGGAAAAGAACATACACGCCAAGTGTCAGTTTTGATCGAATTTTGTCGGTTTTTATTTATTTCAAAAACGTTACCTTACAATATCGAAATTCTAAAGCTATGAAATTACTATTTAAGTTAAGATTGTTTTTTCTTCTTACGGCCTTAATATTAATAATACTTAATTCGATTTGCCGATTTCGTTGAAAAAATGTGATGTCACACCAGTGGGGAGGGGTTTGCCAAATGTGACCAAGTACGACAAGGAGGAAGAGGGGTAAAAAACCTAGAATTTTGTGTGGTGTCATTAAGAAAATATGATTTTACTTTCAGCATTCTCTCAAATCGGCTGTATTGTTTTTTCTTTAATAAAATAAGTGTAAACAGGTTGTGAAAGGCAAGAGGAATCTACCGATACGTCATTTTTAAGAATCCGTCCAGTATCCTGAGCTACAGGGTGTACTGATTATCAGTATTTAAACTCATAACCCTACAAATAAACTTCTGAAAGGGTACCCCCAGGCCAAAAGTATAGAAACAACGTTGTTTTCTTTAATATCTCATGTTTATATCTTTGTTGTATATATTTGTAAACTAAAACTTACATTAGGCAAACCCAGATTAAAAATACACGCTTAATATCAAAACATAACGGCTAAGGAATGGAATGCGCTCCCGCCATCTGTATTCCCTGATCAATATGACCTCGGTCTCTTTAAAACAAGAGTGAATAGGCTGTTACTGAACCGGTGAGCTCCATCTTAGGCCCTGTCTTCACTTTCCATCAGGTGTGACTAGGGCCAATCGCCGATCAGTTTATAATAAAAAAAATAATAAAAAATCCTAAAATATTGCCAAAAAGCTAAAAAAATAAAGTAGGAAAAAGTTACATAATTATACCTACCCTTTAATTACATGACAAAATGGTAAATTGGCAACTATCACAGCCAGAGTAATTTACTTTTACTCGTGCGCCCAGTGTTAGTCGCCTGCTTGCGCCTTCTGGAAACATTGGGACAATGTACAGTCGCCATCAGATATATCAGAGCGGCCGAGGTGTTCACAATATCTGAACACGCACTCTAACGCCTTGACAATAGAGGCGTGTTCAGATATTTGTGAGCACCTCGACCGCTCCGATATATCTGATGGCGACTGTACATATGGGATCCAGAGGCTTAGTTTATAAGTTAGTATAGGTTTAACTAACATAGGCTCAAAGATATATATAACTCCGTAATAGATGGATACAGTCTAAGGAAAAAACGTGCCACGAAATTCTCGAAAATCACGAAAATTTGATTCTCGACCAGATTGCGCCACTAGTTTTGGCCTACTCTCGTATAGAGGGCGTTGACTGTTTCGTTTGTTGTTTATAATTTTAACGCATACCAGTGAAAGAACATGGGTCAAAATCATGTAAAAATAATTAATGCAAATAAAAAAATTATTTATCCATATTTAAATACATTTTATCGTATTTTTATAAATCTTCATTTTTAGTTTTAAAGTGTGTCGACAGATGGCAGTGAATTTACTGGGGTTACAAAATTTACTATGACAGTACCGCTCTAGTATAAGTTACTCTATGATACGAGTAATAGTCCCATATATGCAGAAAAAAAAAATCAGAACATCACATTTAAAAATAAACAGTCTTACTCTAAGAACAAATTAAATTATTTTCTATGAAAATATTTTAATTTGTGGTTTTTCAAGTAGACACACTACTATTTAAACTATAAACTGAAATAAATGTCATATACGAAGGAAAAAAAGGAAAAAAGGAAGGAAGGAAGGAAAGGGGGCGCCACAAGCCTTCGGGAATTGTCATATACTTGGAAATTTCGACCCATGCCACCGTGGCCGGATAGCCGAGCGGTTCAGGCACCTGTCCGGTAAACGGGGTACGCTGGTTCGATTCCAGCTCTGGACACTGGAGGCTTTGGTCATTTTTTCCTTCGTATATGACATTTATTACAGTTTAAACAGTTAATTTATCAATGCTTACAGTGATGCAATATATTAATCGTAAGTTGTAACCCCTCAGAAGTGGGCGTGAGTGACGAGGGCATCATAATGATATGCCGCTCGTGCAAGGCGCTCAGAGAGCTGGACATCTCGTACATCGAGCTGCTGACGGACGCGGGTGTCGCGGCCGCCGCGCAGTGCGCGCGCCTCGTCAGCCTCACCGCGCGCGGCAACGTCTCGCTCACCCCCGCGCCCTTCGCCCCCTCGCTCGCCGCCGCGCTATCCGGCGCGCCCTTAACCGCCTCGCTCACCGCCGCGCCCTTCGCCGCCGTGCTGGACGCCTGCACCGAGCTGCAGGTAAGTGACAGCACTATTACAGGGCGGACACGGACACGCTATACATCAAAAATCACTTGCGTTTCTATGTGTGAACGTGTACGCGTCATGCGTCATTGTGTGAGTAAGTTGCTTAAAAATAGTACGCCAGAAGTCCGCCAGATTTCTGTCGCGGGGCGAGGTAATTCGAGTCGGGGCGGGGCGGTGCGTGGCCGTTCTGTATGATAATACTATTACTTATTCTGTGGCACTGTCAGCTGCACGTCTCGTACAGCGCGCTGCTCATCTAGGCTCAGCCCGCTTCCTGGGGTTCATCCATTAATTACGTCACACGAATTTCGAGGTTTTTTGACCCCTCCCCCCTCCTTGTCACACTTGGTCACATTTGTCAAACCCCTCCCCCCCCTGGTGTCGAATTAAATATTTATTAATATTTTATCAGAAGAAGTACATATTAGTAATTTTATAACCCAAACCTGATTAGGAAAGACGAATAAAATAATTTAAATAGGTTAAAGTGACGTCACAAGTTTGTGACTCCCCTCACCCTTGTCACAACATGTCACGTCACGTTTTCTTGACCCCCTCCCCCCTAAACGTGTAATGTAAATAATGGATGACCCCCTGTCAGGGCGTGCTCTTTCTTTATTCCGTGATAATAATAGATGATCAAACGAACTTCTCGAGCGAAGTTCGATCACTATTATATGAGTCGTTTCATTCGAAGATATTACATTTACCAGGTAGTCCTTTAAACCTACAGGCGACTTTTGCACTATATTAAGAGACAGTCAATTGACTATTGAACTGATTTTTAGTTCATTTATTCATTTCCCTACCGTTCCCGTTCGTTCCACCCTCATAGTTGCTCATTATCTTTAGAGAAAACGCAAAACTTTTAAAATTTAAGGGTCATATTAGGGTGGGAGGGTTATTATATCTTCGAATGAAACGACTCATATAATAATGATCGAACTTCGCTCGAGAAGTTCGTTTGATCATCTATTATATTTCGTTCGTTTCATTCTTCAGATATTACATTTACCAGGTAGATGTTCAGAGTCTTAAAGTTTTGCTTAGGTGGAATGAAACTATAGATATATGTGAACACAAAATCATATATTTATTTTCATCTTTGACGTGACCTCAGTGGTGACAAAACATTTTTGATCCATCTGCTGATGGTCTGAGAAGTTGCAGGCCTATGTGGAGGTTTGTATGTCAATAACGAATTTCCTGTACTATCAACTCTTTTATTTTTTGTTACTAAAATATAATCTCTGAGAGTTGTAGCAGGGCATATAGACACATTGTCTTTAAAATATGGAAGGAAGAGAACGGGTTGTTCTCGTCCGGCAGCTGATGTTTTAATTATGTCAGTAATTCCAATTTTGACACCGTTTGTGGAAATAACAATATTTTTAATTTTTACAAGCGCTAATGTTTGAACCCTATGCGCTGTGCATATGGTCATTAATGTCACTAATTTTTTCGACAGTTTTTCCAGGCTTATACTTGTATTGGGATACCAGTGAGAGACACGATTTAAAACGACCTAAGGGTCCCATATATGGTTATACTTGGGGCCGTTCGGTCTTTGTTTGTACGCACCTTTGAGAAGGCGTTTTACGCAATCGTCCGGACCGACATTGTCTCCCAATAACAAGGATAAGGCTGAACGGTGACTATTCAGTGTGCCGTATGCACAATTTTTGTTAAATTGTTCTGTTAAAAAAGATAATATTGACGATTTTGGGGGATTTAAAATTTCAATAGAATTAACGGTGCAAAATTGCCACCAGAGCTTATGTGTAACTTCGTATTGTTGTATTGTTTTGTCGGAGTGATGCCAACATCAGTGGCAGACTCGCAGTCAATCCCTATGTCGGCTCATTTTAATCACTTCTCAACACCAAATAATAAAACAAAGAACTTACCTTCATCTTCCGATGAAGACGAATCATAAATTATCCGGTATCGTCTTTTATGATCTTCAAGACGTTTAATTTTTTCACGGTAATTATTTAACTTGTGCACGAAAAAAGAATGAGCAACTATGAGGATGGAATGAACGGGAAGGGTAGGGAAATGAATAAATGAACTAAATATCAGTTCAATAGTCAATTGACTGTCTCTTAATATAGTGCAAAAGTCGCCTGTAGGTTTAAAGGACTACCTGGTAAATGTAATATCTGAAGAATGAAACGAACGAAATATAATTTACATGCACTTAACCATCTGGCATCGGTATTAACGAAATAATACTTTCATGTGTGATATTTCTTGTCCGGCTGGAGTCTGCACTCCAAAACAGAGAAATACGGCATTTTTGTAATTTTAAACGGATATAAATTTAAAAGTGGAAAAATTACTGCCTTGGGTGAGACTTGAACTCACGGCCTCTGGATCGATACTCCAGCGCTCTGCCAACTGAGCCACCAAGACCTCATCCATAGTCAGCAAATCTTCCCACTATATGGGTCTAGGGGACCCTAGCGACATCTACCGTAAGAGTGTTACACTGCTTAAACGGCCACCGGAGTTCCAAGTCATATTGGAAATTCACCAGTTACGATGTGCTACCCATTCTAACCCATTCAAGTCTCACCCAAGGCAGTAATTTTTCCACTTTTAAATTTATTCTAAGCTTAATAGCATCGATCGCAGACGTTTCTGCTTGTTAAAAATTAATTTAGAATGGGTAGCACATCGTAACTGGTGAATTTCCAATATGACTTGGAACTCCGGTGGCAGTTTAAGCAGTGTAACACTCTTACGGTAGATATCGCTAGGGTCCCCTAGACCCATATAGTGGGAAGATTTGCTGACTATGGATGAGGTCTTGGTGGCTCAGTTGGCAGAGCGCTGGAGTATCGATCCAGAGGCCGTGAGTTCAAGTCTCACCCAAGGCAGTAATTTTTCCACTTTTAAATTTATTCTAAGCTTAATAGCATCGATCGCAGACGTTTCTGCTTGTTAAAAATTAATTTAAACGGATATGTTTTTAATATTGACATCGCTTAGGCGCCGTACTGAACTGACAATAGCCTGTGGTAAACGTGAGTGCAACTAAACCCGTTGCCACACGCTTCCACGTACGTTACATATCTATTACTTCTTTGTTTTGTGATTATCAACATACGGCTATGTGTTATGTTTCCAGTTGCTGGATGTATGCGGGTGCGACAGCGTGTCCGCTGCATTACTGGTTGAAGCGGCTACGGCGGCGCTCGCGCGGACGCCGCGCCCGCTCATGCTGCGAATTGGAGGCAGCCAGGAAATCGCAGAGGTACGGTACCTCCATAGAGTAACTGATACGGAGTTATATCTATCTTTGGTACCTCTAACCTAACTTTAAGTTCAAATTTTGGATATTAAAAGGGTTCCGTACACAAAGGGTAAAAACGGGATTACGAACGATACCGGTTGCAAAACCGGTAGTATAAATTACGTCAAATCTGATGTGCAACACGTACAGAACTCCATTACTCAAGGAAGGAATATAAACGACCTCCCAAAAATAATAAATGAAAATTGTGTACTATTTGCCGACGATATTTCCGTGCTTACATCATGTCTAAATAACCAAAAACCTTTACGAAAATCTCAAAAACATATTGACAAATATAACTCACTGGATGAACGATCATAACTTAGAAATAAATTTTTCAAAAACTAAGTTGATGCAATTTAGGCCCTATCAAAAAACCCCGTTACAAATAGATTTCTCATACAATAATATAAAACTAGAATGCGTTGACACCTTTACACTTCTCGGCTTGGATATCGTTATCGACTCCAATATAAATTGGAAAGCGCAAGTAAAAAAGATTGCAACTAAAATGTCAAAATTCACCTATGCATTAGGAGAACTAAAAAAACCACTGACCTAAAATCTGCCCTTGCAGCTTACTACGCGTACGCCTACTCATGGTTAAAATATTCTATCATCCTATGGGGGAATAGCATGGATGCAAACGAGGTGTTTATTCTTCATAAAACATGCGTAAGAATATTAGCAAATATCTATTGCCCTGACAGTTGCCAACCCACAGACCACCCCCTACAAACCGAGCTTACAGGACGACTTGCGTTCACCGCCCGTATGGTGTATAGGTCTTATATAAGATTGCTCGCGCGCCGCTCCGATCAGTTGCGCCCAAGAATGCGACCTATTAGCAGTGTGCACGTCTGTACGAAAATAAATCCAATATAATCGAATTCGTTCGCTAATAATTTATATTGCAGCATAAAATGGTGTGGCAAGTCATCCAAGACTTCCAGATACAAACAAATGGAATAACATTCCAGTTAATTTTGAAATTCATTATTTTGATGAAAATTGTTTCTTGTCCGCGGGGTTCATTTTATACTGGTCAATACGGTTGTACTGAGCAGCAACGAAGTATGCCCGTCCCTTTTCGTCAACATGAAAATGCAATGTGCTATCCCTTTCACGTTAACGACTAGTGATGTGAAGGTGATGCTTTTGTCAGTTGCGGAAACTTCGTGCTTTCGTTCGTACCGTATTGTATCATTTAAAAAAATCTTTTTTATTGATAATAATTAATATGTAGAATCTGTAGTTTTATTTAGTTGGTAGTTTATCTTAGTGGGTAGATACCTACGTAGTTTAGTTTTTAGGGTTCCGCGTACCCAAAGGGCAAAAACGGGACCCCATTACTAAGACTCCACTGTCTGTCCGTCAGTCAACAGGCTGTATGTCATGAACCGTGATAGTAAGACAGTTGAAATTTTCATAGATGATGTATTTCTGTTGCCGCTATAACAACAAATACTAAAAAGTACGGAAGTTGGAGTTACTCAGAAGCACCTTATTAGGGTTCCGTACCCAAAGGGTAAAAACGGGACCCTATTACTAAGACTCCGCTGTCCGTCTGTCTGTCACCAGGCTGTATCTCATCAACCGTGATAGCTAGACAGTTGAAATTTTCACAGATGGTGTATTTATGTAGCCGCTATAACAACAAATACTAAAAACAGAATAAAATTAATATTTAAGAGGGGCTCCCATACAACAAACGTGATTTTTTTGCCGTTTTTTGCGTAATGGTACGGAACCTTATTATGGTTCCGTACCCAAAGGGTAAAAATGGGACCCTATTACTAAGACTCCGTCTGTACGTCTGTCTGTCACCAGGTTGTATCTCATGAACCGTGATAGCTAGACAGTTGAAATTTTCACAGATGATGTATTTCTGTTGCCGCTATAACAACAAATACTAAACAGTACGGAACCCTCGGTGGGCGAGTCCGACTCGCACTTGTCCGGGTTTTTTTTAACGCTTTTACGAAGTACATATTTTGTAAATCTCATGAACGTAAATTTCACCACAAAATGTATGCAACACCGAGTATTAAATTTCATACATATTTTCTGGGACCCTTATTAGGTACTTTACGTTTAGAATCTTATATCATTAATATGCTAAGTATTTTTTTTAAATACATTTATAAAGTACCTACTTAATGAATTATTATATTGTTTTAATATTATAAAGTATTGTTTCTGTACACTTGATTGATAACAATTTTACCACAATAAATTATGGTACTTACAACTGGTAACGTACCACTGCATGTAATGAACTTGTCCCATCCCTACGCCTACACGTGTCGTTTGGAACGACCAATCACAACGCCGTGAGCACCCGTCCCCCGCTTCACTATTTGGTGATTTCCGTCGCGAACAAAATGGCCAATGTAGGCTTCTATAGGCGGTTTTCTGTGTGCCAACCTTACTTCATAAAATTTAAAATCTTAACCTTAACTTCAATATATATCTTTGAAATTTGCAAATTTGTACGTAAATACCCCGTTCTATTAAAAAAAATTGCTGACCAACCTAGACGATACGAATCGAGATATAAAAATAACCTGATACTACATAGCACAAGCCCATATTATTATAACAAATTACTTACCTAATGATATAAGAGACATCGAATTGGAAAAAATATTTAATAAAACTTGAAAACAATACCTAACCAAAAAATGTTATTACAGCTTACAGGACTATTTTAATGAAAACGAGTAAACAGGGAAATAAATATAAACGCTGGTCTAACTTTTAAATACCTACTAAATTTACATCGGTTTCAGGTTTTAAACACATACAAGAGGTATATTTTCAACTAAATTAAATACCTACTTGTAAGTAATTACTAAATATAGCTCATACAGTTTATCTGCTCATATTTGTTTGTGTACCTGTGTCTCGGTGCGATAATAACAATGTAATTAATTATATAATGAAACGATTAATATTGTTTAGCTTGTTTTTAATCGTTTAATTTTCTTTTCTAATCTATTTTGGTTCATAAAATTACTAATATTCCTTGTGTCAAAAATATTTTCATAAAATATTGATAATACTTAATGCGATTTGCCGATTTCATTGAAAAAATGTGACGTCACACCAGGGTGGGGGGGGGGGGGGGGGGTTTGCCTAATGTGACCAAGTGTGACAAGGAGGGGGAGTGGGGTCAAAAAACCTCAAATTCGTATGACGTAATTAATGTATGAACCCTATGGCTGGGCTCAGGCTAATCGTAAATTGTATGTACAGAGTTACCCGTCGCACAAGCTACTGGTAGTAAGCACCGAGGACCTGAGCAGCAAGTTCCTGGGTCCGGCGGCCTTCATGATGGTTCATAACATAACATATAACAGCGACGACTCGAGCGACGACGACAGCGATTACATCTTTAACTAATCCGGTAAATCCGGTAACTATAATTACTCACTCACGTCTACAGTTACCCGTTAACCTACTGGTTAGGACCTGAGCAACCCGCACCTGTGGCCGGATTAGGGATCCATTAATTACACCACACGTTAAGGGAGGGGGGGGGGGGGGGTTAAGGAAAATGTGACATGTTGTGACAAGGGGGAGATGGAGTCACAAACTTTGTGATGTCACTTAAACTTATTTAAATGGTTTTATACGCTGTACAGTTAAATAACAAGTTTTTGGAACGATAGCCGTTTTAATCATTTAATTTCCTTTCCTAATCTGATTTGGTTCATAAAATTACTAATATTTCTTATGTCAAAAATATTTTGATCAAATATTAATAATACTTAATTCGATTTGCCGATTTCATTGGAAAAAATGTGACGTCACACGTCACACCAGGGGGGAGGGGTTTGCCAAACGTGAAGTGTGACAAGGAGGGGGGGAGGGGTAAAAAAACCCTCGAAATTCGTGTGAAGTAATTAATGGATGAACCCTTACTGTTCAATATTGCAATTATTATCATTATATGTATTTCAATTTGTAGATGGAGACGAAGATGATCTCGACTACGTGTACGGGCTGAACCTAATGTAACACGGCTGGGCCCATGTAACATATCGTCGTTACACTTACTCAACCTCATATCTGCAACAATTTGATGGAAATGTCGATTTTCTTTCATTCGGAATAAGGGTGTTTTTGTCATCAAATGAGTGTTGCAGATACGAGGTTGAGTAAGTATAGCGGTGATATGTTGTATGCTTATTATTTATTTATACACAATCAAGTACAAGATTTTATGCAACCATGTTATACCTCGCTTCCAGAAAAGTCTTTATCTGTGATTGTTTTTATTTTATTATTATTTAGATAAGATAAATCATATATTTTTTTATATCAGTTTCCTGGAAACAGTTTGTTTCTGTTGAGTGATGGTAACATATTCGTTAAAAACTGATGCCTAACCTGTAATGGACGGAGCTTGTATTGTTAATTAGGTTAATTATGGAAACTGTAAAGTCTGAAACAATTGTGATAGAATACTATTTAATTTTCCTTGTAACAGCACTAACAGCAGCTTAGTTTAAATGTAATATTTTAGCAGGGAAATTTTGTTAACATGACACTTAATAACATTTTAAATAGACTAATTTGTTACAGAATTTATGGGTGTCAAAAAATTTATATAGTATGCTAATTTTCTAACCTCATGAGGCCATGTCCTCTAAATGTCAACATTATTCAGAAGAACTTGCTTATTACTTTTATTTTAATTTAAGTAGAACAATTTTCTCTAATTTGTTACTAAAAAAAAAACAATAGAAAAACAAAAAAAATACCTATAGTGTGATGTTTATTTCCCAATTTAGACATTGTTTTAAGTTTAGATTCCTTTTTGAGGATTTTCTGTTATTATATTTTTTATTTTAACCTGTGATGGACGGAGCTTGTATTGTTAATTAGGTTAATTATGGAAACTGTAAAGTCTGAAACAATTGTGATAGAATACTATTTAATTTCCCTTGTAACAGCACTAACAGCAGCTTAGTTTAAATGTAATATTTTAGCAGGGAAATTTTGTTAACATGACACTTAATAACATTTTAAATAGACTAATTTGTTACAGAATTTATGGGTGTCAAAAAATTGATATAGTATGCTAATTTTCTAACCTCGTGAGGCCATGTCCTCTAAATGTCAACATTATTCAGAAGAACTTGCTTATTACTTTTATTTTAGAACAATTTTCTCTAATTTGTTACTAAAAAAAAAGAAAAAAAAGAAAAAAAAAGAAAAAAGAAAAACAAAAAAACCTATAGTGTGATGTTTATTTCCCCATTTTGAAATTGTTTTAAGTTTAGATTCCTTTTTGAGGATTATCTGTTATTATATTTTTTCTTTTTAACTCTTTATAGTCTTTATACATTGCAATCAAAGATGATTATATTTTTCATAGAGAGAATGAGGTAAGTCTAATAATAAGGCCAGGATTACACTTGTAAGTTTTACTTACGTAAGTAGGGACAAAGCTATTTGCTAGAATGAAATAACGATATTCATATCTCATTCTGTAGTATAGCTGTGTCCCTACTTACGTAAGTAAAACTTACAAGCATGGAGACTGTATAAGTGTAATCCTGGCCTAATAAAAAAGTCACTTGTCAGTAACTATCACAAACTTGTTTTTATTTATAATTATTGTAACTGGGTCATTTAAGTCATTTTGCTTTTAGATGTTACTAGAAATGATTTGTGTTTTAGGATAAAGGAGATCATTTGTGAAAAGATCTTAGTTTTTATACATTAGTTTATCTATAGGTAAGCAATTAATTATAAACATTATCATCTAGAATTACTAAGTTTTATTTCTTAAACATTGAACAAGTGTGGAATTTCTTAATGGGTCAGTGAGGGCAGCTACCAGATCCCGTGCTGCTACGCGAAAACGGTCTTAGAAGACCTTCCCTCGATTTCAAATTAATGAAGATACAGATACAGAATTTGGAAAAATCATACAGGGTGCGAGTAAAAGGTCATTTTTGCCAAAAAAATTTTTTGATACCAATCGATTCCATTCCTATCCAGGATCAAAAGCTTGTATGGGACCAAAAAAAAAAACGGCTGGAAAAGCCACAAATTGAGGAAATTTTTTCCCATACAATATGTATGAAAAAAGAATCTAATTTTTACATGCTATTTTTTTACGCCCATCGATTTTATTCCTATCCCAGTATCTATAGTTTCCTAGGAGTCAACTTAAGGTAATGTACTAAAAAGCCACAAAATAAAGAAAACCTTTTCCATAATCCATACATTTACTATGGAAAAAAAGTGAAATTTTATTCGTTTTATTCACATTTTTCTATCTCGCCCATGAGTCCTACAGTAGTCTTCATACAGTACCTATTATGGTCCTTAAACATAACATAACTGATTGAAGAGATAGAAAAATGTGAATAAAATTTCACGGTTTCTCCATAGTAAATGTATGGACGAAGTTTTCTTCATCAAAAAAAGTTTGTCAAAAATGACCTTTTTCTCGCACCCTGTATGTTTTTTCCAAAATCTGTAAACGCCAATCTTCATTAATTTAAAAGAGAGGGAAGGTCTTCCCGGACTGTTTTCGCGTAGCAGCGCGGGATCTGGTAGCTACCCTCACTGACCCATTAAGAAATTCCACCCTGTATAATATATGACATATAAATTCACACTAACCAAGGGCCTGACACTCTTTGATAGAGAAAGATAGTCTTATTGCGATTCCTATAAGAGGAAAGAGAAAATAGTGCCATGCTTTGTCCTTATCACCGACCGGGTTTTTTTTTTCATGGTCGGGTTATGGCAGCATAGGTAGGAGGCGATGGCGAAATACCGAAATTTATAAGTGAAAGAGAAAAAGGATTATGCTGCCATACATTAACCTACACTTACACACTTTCTTTAACACTATATTAGAAGGCAAGATAGAAGCGAGAAGAGGCCTCGGAAAACCACGAGCAAGCTACACACAACAACTGAAAGCGAAAGCAAATGTCGTGTCTTACAGGGACCTAAAGAACCTGGCCGAGGACCGAGAAAACTGGCGCATACTCCACCGACAAGAGCCATGCTCTTAAATTATGATGATGATGACATTAACCTGTCAATACATGAATATTTCTTTCTCTTACCCCTGGTCGCTCGGTTTGATGTCTATAACTACTATACTATGTCTATGACACTAACCCATCAAACGCGTAGTCTAGACAGACAGACAGAAAAGAAGGAGAGGAATAGATTGAACGAGAACGAGTGGTGAATAGAAAGAATGAAAGTGCACGGATAAATTAATGGTTGAGTATGAACGGAAAATAATGATGAGTGCCAGTTGTTAATATAGTTGGTCAAACCAAATTGGCAGTAAATAAGAACAAAAAAATCTATACTCATCCTTTTCTTTTACGGTGGACCACCTTGCAGACGATCGAACAGGCCTCGGACCGGACCAATGTTGCGGTCCGGTACGTCGGTCTGTTGCACCTGTAAAGCTTCTTTGTAAAAAGTAAAAACTTATCTCTGTTACTCTTATGAATTTCTAGACGTGGAAGTTGAAATAAAAAACCAATGAAAAAGCATGGCGCCGCCTCACGGCATGTTTGACATTATCGTAAAAAAAATGTCAATATTAATAATTGGTGTTGTATTGACCTAACCACTTTTATATATTTTTATAATTTTATAGTACCAGCAAGCCCGCTACAAATGCCTAAAAATGCATAAGAACGACTATGGCTTCTTACAATCGCGTCATAAACATCACAAGCGGCATCAGAACGAAGAATTTGACGAGGAACTGAATACGTTGTTCAATAAAAAGTTTCGTTTTCGTTTCGACTCGGATTGGAAGCTACCGCCTGCTGATGCTTGGTTCTCGACGCCGCCGTGGAAGGTGAAGGAGCTAGAGACGCTGAAGAGCCGCCTGAACTTCCACAAGAGTCAGTTAAACGACTTCGATATCGAGGAGTGGAGTAGTCACACTCGGCGACGGAACCCCTCCGGTGAAGTGTGTTGGAAGATCAGGTAACTCAAAGCGCACATTAAGACAGTCAATTACAGTAGTAACGTTCACAAATAATACAGATCTATTTATTATTACTCAAATCCCTTTCATTTTGGGTTTTGGGTTTCATGTGGAGTGAGCACTAAGGCCGCGGACCGGACACTAAGGCGCCGCCCCTCTGGCTGCACCGCCAGTCCGCAGCCTTAGGTTTAACTGTGTGCACTTCCATGTTTGCTTGTTCCAAATGTTTGTTAGACATTATTGTAAGTATTGTGCACCAAAGTTGGCAGAAACATACTTTAGATACAGATATATGCAATTTTCAAACAAACTAGTACTTGAAGTACTAGTACGTCCTAAAAAAGTAATTAATGGATGACCCCTAAGTGTATATCTATTTTATGAATATATATTGTTTAGCACCCAAAACATAAGCCTTTTAGAGATGTGTGGCTATGTCAATTAGGAGTGTCCGTTAATATGTATTTGTTATCAGGTGCCTGGTGAACCCAGAATTCCTGACACAAGCATGGACTAAGTTCTACGAGTGTGCATGCTCCTACCGGATCGTTCCATCGGAGGCTGTGATATCCCGTGAGATGGTGTCTCTGCATCTCTGCGAGGCTCCGGGGGCGTTCATAACTTCACTTAATCATTATTTGAAGCAGAACTATGAAGAAATTGAGGTAAACATTGTGATTTTTTTACTTATTTACTTAAATTAATTTAATTATTATTTACTAGCTTTTGCCCACAAATTCGTCTGCATGGAGTTATTAATTTGGGTAGCTTATTTTTTTATCCAATCTGCTTTTTATTTTTATCGATTTCCCATACAAACTTCCACCCCCATTTTCACCCCCCTTAAGGATGATTTCTGGAATAAAAACTACCTTATGTGACTCAAACTATCTCTATACCAAATTTCAACTGTTCAGCGATTTAAGCGTGAAGAGGTAACAGACAGACAGACACACTTTCGCATTTATAATATTAGTATTGATTAAGCAGGCAGGCAGTAAATAAACCATAAATAAATCAATAAATAATAATAATATAAATAATTTGACGATTCAAATTTAAAATATGTTCTTAAATGATTATTTATGTTATGATAAAGAGTGGTTCGGAAAAAAAGTGGCAGCACATTATGTGGATTTTTTGTTTATATTTTGTGATAATTTTTAATCAATGCATGTTTTGTAGTAATCTGTAGAAACTATTTTATAAAATTAAATACAATCGAATTTAAAATAAAAGGGTGAATTCAAATTTTCGCCTGACACTTTGAACAGCGTCTTCTGAGAGAATTTATGAGGTGTTTCTCATAAACATAGTTTTTTCTTTAAGTTAATACATACATACATACATACATACATATAATCACGCCTATTTCCCGGAGGGGTAGGCAGAGACCACGGATTTCCACTTGCTACGATCCTGACATACCTCTTTCGCTTCCTTCACTTTCATAACATTCCTCATACACGCTCGCCGGTTTAGGGTGCTCTTGACCTGGCCTTTCTTCAGGATTTCCCCGATCTGATCAGAGAAAGTCCGCCGAGGTCTGCCCCTTCCAACTCCCGTTTCTACCTCTCCCTTATACACTCTCTTTGTTAGCCTTCTTTCACTCATTCTTTCCACGTGTCCAAACCATCTCAACATACCTTTCTCAATTTTTGTCACTACATCTTCGCTCAGGCCACACTTTTCCCTTATCACACTGTTCCTAATTCTATCTTGTAAGTTAATACCTTATTAAATTGTCTTTTATAATAATAATAAAACATTTATTTCAGGCAAAGCCTATAAAAGTGTTAGTATTAGGTACATGTACAAAACATAACTTACAAGACTATCAATATTTAACTTTTTTTGATTTGACTTCATTTTTAGGTAGTTACATGGAATTTCTACTCCTGTGTATTTGCCATTTTTACAGAAACTTGTCTCCCATTGAAAAACCTCTGTCAGAGTTTAGACTGGCGAGACTTCCTGCCTCTCAAGATAAAATCCATTTAATTGGTATAACTAATTCGTAACATAATATTGTCTTCGGTTACCGCGATAGTTACTCATGAAATAAACTCATGAAAAATAATTATAGTGTATAACTAGCCTTATGAACCGATTTTGCATGTACAACCAGCCTTAAAGTTTGTAGTCTATGATTGTTCATTATTTTAGTATGTGGGTATTTTTGCATTTTGTAATTTTTCCTCAGTCACCCGTTGACCACGAACGCTGTAAAGAGTTCGAAACGTCGGGATGTATTATAAATTCAATATACGCGATATAATCCGTTTTCATAGTTTTATTTCATAATTCGTAACATGATATTCCTAAAAGCATAAAACAATTTGTGAAAATGGAAATGCAATTGTGGCATTGTGGAAAACGGCAAGTGAAGATTGTCAATTTGCGTTGTTCAAAAGTTTTCTAAGTATATTGCAATAAAAATGAGAAAAATCAAACAACATATTTTTCAGGATGATTTTTATCTTTATTTTATAGTATATACATATATACAGATTACAAAAAAAATAAACTGCTTCTTAATTAGCAAAAGATAAAAAAATATACAGGCAGTTGTGACAACTGATATTGCCTGTATCACATAATGAATAATAGTACTACCGTACAGAAAGGAAACTCCCTACAAAACCGAAGTTTGACAGCGGTTCAGGGTCTAATCATGATGTCCCTTTCTAATATATGGCACTATCCCTTTCGGCTATTTAGGGTTGTCAAAATTCAGGTCATTATCTTATCTGTGGTCGTGCATACAAAGGGACGTCAAGTTGTGCCAACCCTAATAATTGCTCGGAGCAATGCTGAGCCGAACGGAGCCGAGTTTGCCCGAAGCGAGGAGTTTCGCACCCCTGCCTGTATCCAGTAAAAACGTGCCTCGAAAATCAAGAAAATTTGATTCTCATTCAGAGGGCGCTACTAGCTTTGGCCTACTGTCGTATAGATGGCGTTGACGGTTTCGTTTGTTATTTAACAATTTTAACGCATATCAGTAAAAGAACATGCGTGAAAATCATAAAAATAATTAATGCAAATAAAAATAATAATTTATACATATTTAAATACATTTTATCGTATTTTTATAAATCTTCATTTTTAGTTTTAAGGTGTGTCGATAGATGGCAGTGAATTTACTGTGGTTACGTTTTTTCCTTAGACTGTATCCATCTATTACGGAGTTATATCTATCTTTGCTGACAGTTATCATTGACAGGTAGCTGTAGAGGCACAGAAGCCATTTTTACAGAAACTTCACTCTCCAAGATTCACTCTCTAACAAAACGCGTATATTAGGGTTCCGTACCCAAAGGGTAAAAACGGGACCCTATTACTAAGACTCCGCTGTCCGTCTGTCTGTCACCAGGCTGTATCTCATGAATCGTGATAGCTAGACAGTTGAAATTTTCACAGATGGTGTATTTATGTTGCCGCTATAACAACAAATACTAAAAACAGAATAAAATGAATATTTAAGGGGGGCTCCCATACAACAAACGTGATTTTTTTGCCGTTTTTTGCGTAATGGTACGGAACCCTTCGTGCGCGAGTTTGACTCGCATTTGGCCGGTTTTTACGACAGATATGACCATGCGCGAACCTCCGTAGCGGTGCGCGGCAATTAGCCTCATGCATGAAGTATATATTTGAACGAAATATGTTTTATTCGGATGTTTGTTACCGTTATATCATGTTACAAATGCATTTCCGTTTTTAAATTACCATTTAATTACTTAAAATTATAAATAAAAAGTACAAAAATTTGCCCGCGAAAAGCTAGTGAGCGAAACGCTCGAAACGCCACGTGACGTCACGCGTTCGACAGATTAGTGTCATTAGTAGCAAACGTCAGTTGGGCCGCCCAACGTGTGACGTCATCACGCTCTGTCGAATTCGCGCCAAAAATTATGAGCGTTTCAACCGCTCAAAAATTTTCAACATTTTAAATATTTTTTAATAAAATAATGTTAAGGTTTACAAAAGTATTTTTATCATTTCCGGTGTTCCAACGATATAAATTATGAATCCAAAAATAAAAATAAATTCATGCATGGAGCTAATTACTATGGCTAGACCTCAGAACTGGGGGCGGCCGCATGTACTTGCAGCGACGCGACGAAATCGCGAAGTGAGTCACGCCTGGTATGCTTGTCTAATTTTTTTAATTTTTTTTTGCAGTGGAAATGGCTAGCCAACACTCTGAACCCGTACTACGAGGGTAACTCGCCTGGTAACATGATCAGTGACGACCGCTTCATGCTGCATACTCTGCAGCATTGGCATTTTGGCACCGACAACACGGGCAACCTGATGGATTGGACCAACAGCCGGGCTATAGTCAAAGACGCTAATAAGCTGGGCAAGGTATGTCTGTCTGTCTGTTCTGTGTTGATGTATTTGCATCTCACTGGGCGAATATATGTCGGACATGTCTGGCGTACTGAGGCCTATTATTAAGCATTTCATTTCTTATACACGGTGTTTTTAGGATTCCGTACCTAAAGGGTAAAAACGGGACCCTATTACTTGAGACTCCTTTTTCCGTCTGTCTGTCTGTCATAAATTTTCACAGATGGTGTATTTCTGTTGCCGCTATAACAACAAATACAAAATAAAATAAATATTTATAAAGGGGGGCTCCCATGCAACTCAACAGACGTGATTTTTTTGCGTAACGGTACGGAATCCTTAGTGCGCGAGTCCGACTCGCACTTGGCCGGTTTTTTAAACTCCGTTAGCTTCGACGTATGGCTGTTCATTTAAGGAAACTGAATGGCATTTTTTTTTTTTTTTTTTTTTTTTTTTTTTTTTTTTTTTTTTTTTTTTTTCGTAAATAGTAACATTATTATTCACAACGACGGGACTTAATCGCGTAAAATAAGTTTTAAAGGACGACGTTTCGAGGACGGCGTTGTCCCTGTGGTCTCGGAGAAGACTGGCCAAAGTTGACATCAACATCTTGTAAGCGCGCGAATTAGAATACCGGTTTCTTTTAGAAAGTTACTTAATTTTAACTCAGGAATGCACCTTTGAAATTAACGGACTTAAAAAAAAAACACCGTGTATATTAATTTTTATCATTAATTTGTTCTTGACGACCGGTCTGGCCTAGTGGGTAGTGACCCTGCCTGTGAAGCCGATGGTCCTGGGTTCGAATCCCGGTAAGGGCATTTATTTGTGTGATGAGCACAGATATTTGTTCCTGAGTCTTGGGTGTTTTCTATGTATTTATGTATTTGTATATTATATATATCGTTGTCTAAGTACCCACAACACAAGCCTTCTTGAGCTTACTGTGGGACTTAGTCAATCTGTGTAAGAATGACCTATATTTATTTATTTATTTGTATGCTCTAGTTTTTACTGTATATTTTTTTAACCCATTGACCGCCAAAGACAACTGAAGCGTCAGACCAATATCAACCTTCGTACATTTTGACAATTCGCGATGACGCGTCGCGCACGACGTGACATTTAAAGAGTTAAACTGCTTTCGATACAATATTGTAATTTAGAGTTTTGAATGATTCACGGTTAGTTTCACTAGACTTATATTGACCGGGATATAGACCGTGATTACCTTTTGTATTGTTTGTGAGCTCCCGATATTTCGACGCAGTTACATGCATCTTGTTCACGGGTGACTGACACCCACCCGCTATCTTCAGTCACCCGTGAACATGATGCATGTAACTGCGTCGAAATATCGGGAGCTCACAAATAATACAAAAGGTAATCACGGTCTATATCCCGGTCAATATGAGCCTGTTAACGATTTTGGAGCAAAAATGTAAAATTGATAGATTTAGTCGTTGAAATTATACACGTTTTGTTACGTAATATCTAAATAACAAGAATTGGTTTCTATTAGCTACGTCTTCTCATCTTGCCTTTTAATAATGAGGTCGCGAGCGTGCGTCACCGGTAATATATGAAGAGAAGGGGCAGTTTTTAAAAATTCATAATAGAATTATGGTGGTTAATTGTGGTATTTTCTATAAAAAGGGATCTTATTGTCGATGGCGCTTACGCCATTATAAACGATGCTCCGATATAAATACAATGCCGCGCGAAGCTGTGCGGCGTAAGCGCCATCGACAATAAGGTCCCTTTTCATAGAAAATGCCCCAATTATACAAAATGATGTATAAGAACAGTTTCAGCACATGTTGTAGATTGTTTAAGTATCAAAATGACGTTGAAATTAAGTCGATTCTCAGAGAAATTGTATTTCTGTTTTGAAGTTATTTCTGGAGAAAATTGATTTCGTCTAACTTTCATTTACACTACTTCAAAGTCATAATAATAAAAATGTAGTCTGTAAAAGGTTGAGTACAGGATATGTGTAATACAAAATTACTATTTTTAGCAGTCCAAATTTTACGAAATTTTCAAATAAGAGCGACAAAATCAGTGCTTTACGCGCGTTTACTTAAACGTCCATCAGAAAAAAAAAATCATTACTAATTTAGTGAGTCTATTTTCTAAAAATTGATCTGTAAAACGGCAAGATGAGAAGACGTGCTAATAGAAACCAGTACTAGTTATTTCTGTAACGTATCAAAAGGTATACAATTTCAGCGACTAAATATATCAATTTTACATTTTTTTCGATTAAAATCGATAACGGGCTAAGTTTTAATGTAAACTATAGGTACCTAAACGGTTGGCATCTTGGCTAGGCACCGTGGTCATCTCTGGGTACAAGTATGTATATTTTCTTAACATAATAAACTGTATTTACTACTACCATGTATATAAAATGAAATAAAATAGTGGCTATAACAATAAAAATAATGTTACTTGCTATTAAAATCGACAACGATCAAGATTATTCTTCTCTGCGTTCAAAACGCGTTATAGTTGCCGGCGCTCGCGCACCGCGCGTCAACGCCATCTATTGAGTGTTATTTCGTGAAATCGATGAACGCTCTAGGGAATAAGGGCTCTTAAGTCTAATATTGTAATTTGCTTATCAGACGGTTTGTCTGTAGGTTCTCCTGGCGACGGCCGACGGCTCCATCGATTGCGTGCAGAAGCCCGACGCGCAGGAGGAGGTCACGTCACCGCTGCATTACTGCGAGACCGTCACCGCGCTGCAGGCGCTCAGCCCGGGTACGAGCGTTTCTTTTTTTTTTGCCATTTTTAGGGTTCCGTTTGGTGAAACTCGGCTGAGTTTCACCTTACCATACAAACCGAGTTTCGTTCTCATTTTAAAACTACGTGTTGGATTGTAACTTTGCACATACAATGAAATGAGGTGTACTAGGTCTGTAATTAGTTTATATAGCTATAGTATATAAAACAAACGAAATTTTGTATGAAAAACTTAAATTTTCTGTATTTTTAGGGGTCCGTACCCAAAGGGTAAAAACGGGACTAAGACTCCGCTCTCCGTCTGTCTGTCCGTCTGTCACCAGGCTGTATCTCGTGATCTGTGATAGCTAGACAGCTGAAATTTTCACAGATGATGTATTTCGGTTGCCGCTATAACAACAAATACTAAAAACAGAATAAAATAGAGATTTAAGTGGGGCTCCCATACAACAAACGTAATTTTTGACCGAAGTTAAGCAACGTCGGGCGGGGTCAGTACTTGGATGGGTGACCGTTTTTATAGTTAATGGTACGGAACCCTTCGTGTGTGAGTCCGACTCGCACTTGGCCGGTTTTTTTGCCATTTTTTTATGTGATCTTTTTTGCATTGTTATTTCTACTCAGAATCAATAGCTCTTTCGATCCTGATGGGATGAAAAAATGTCCTAAGGTTTTTTTCCTAAATATTGTGTTACCATTTCCCCATATACTTTGTATGGCGGTAATGAAAAGGAAAGTTTGAAAAATGTATGGAAATTTTGGGA
The DNA here is from genome assembly GCF_947568885.1 of Cydia strobilella. NCBI lineage: Eukaryota > Metazoa > Arthropoda > Insecta > Lepidoptera > Tortricidae > Cydia > Cydia strobilella. Next base: position 60,663,179 of record NC_086068.1, read on the forward strand.
CACTTTTTTTCTCCTATAAGGATGAGAAGGGCTCGTGATCCTGACTAGAAACATAGAGTAACTTATACTAGAGCGGTACTGTCATAGTAAATTTTGTAACCCCAGTAAATTCACTGCCATCTGTCGACACACTTTAAAACTAAAAATGAAGATTTATAAAAATACGATAAAATGTATTTAAATATACATAAATGATTTTTTTTATTTGCATTAATTATTTTAATGATTTTGACCCATGTTCTTTCACTGATATGCGTTAAAATTGTTAAATAACAAACGAAACCGTCAACGCCATCTATACGACTGTAGGCCAAAACTAAGCGCCCTCTGAACGAGAATCAAATTTTCTTGATTTTCGAGGCACGTTTTTTCCTTAGACTGTATCCATCTATTACGGAGTTATATCTATCTTTGCTAGAAATAACACAAAAGTGGCAAAAAAGGTCTCATAAAAAAAATGGCAAAAAAAAGGAACGCTCGTATGGACTTTGTTCTGTTCTGACACTTCTACAGTCTAAGCAAAGATAGATATAACTCCGTAATAGATGGATACAGTCTAAGGAAAAAACGTGCCTCGAAAATCTCGAAAATTTGATTCTCGATCAGATGGCGCCACTAGTTTTGGCCTACACTCGTATAGAGGGCGATGACTGTTTCGTTTGTTATTTGTAATTTTAACGCATACCAGTGAAAGAACATGGGTCAAAATCATATAGAAATAATTAATGCAAATAAAAAAATCATTTATCCATATTTAAATACATTTTATCGTATTTTTATAAATATTTATTTTTAGTTTTAAAATGTGTCGACAGATGGCAGTGAATTTACTGGGGTTACAAAATTTACTATGACAGTACCGCTCTAGTATAAGTTACTCTATGGTCTAAGCTATGTAAGAGTTCTTTCTCACTGACGTCCAGTTTTGTTTCGGGTACGGTTTTTCTGCAGGATCCCGTTTTTAGGGTTCCGTACCCAAAGGGTAAAAACGGGACCCTATTACTAAGACTCCGCTGTCCGTCTGTCACCAGCCTGTGAATCGTGATAGCTAGACAGTTGAAATTTTCACAGATGATGTATTTCTGTTGCCGCTATAACGACAAATACTAAAAAGTACGAAACTCGGTGCGCGAGTCCGACTCGCACTTGGCCGGTTTTTTAGTATGCGTGCAACGTGACTATATTGGTACGTGTACCACTAAAACGGAATCCTGCAGAAAACCGTGCCCGCAAAAAACTGGACGTCAGTGGGAAAGAGCTCTAACGGCCCGGCCACGACATCGCGCGGCGGCCATAGGTTGGAGCGAGACACAGCGATCGGACCTTTCGTTCCCACCTATGGCCGCCGCGCGATGTCGTGGCCGGGCCGTAACTGCACCGATTTGAATAGAACAAGATAGATAAAAACTTTATTCATTTCCATTTTAGTGGTAGGTATTGACATAGAGTAACTTATACTAGAGCGGTACTGTCATAGTAAATTTTGTAACCCCAGTAAATTCACTGCCATTTGTCGACACACTTTAAAACTAAAAATAAATATTTATAAAAATACTATAAAATGTATTTAAATATGGATAAATGTTTTTTTTTATTTGCATTAATTATTTTTATGATTTTGACCCATGTTCTTTCACTGATATGCGTTAAAATTATAAATAACAAACGAAACAGTCAACGCCCTCTATACGAGTGTAGGCCAAAACTAGTGGCGCCATCTGATCGAGAATCAAATTTTCGTGATTTTCGAGGCACGTTTTTTTCTTAGACTGTATCCATCTATTACGGAGTTATATCTATCTTTGGTATTGATAACAAAGAAGGCAGAATTAAAATTAAATACTAATTACAATACTTGGAGAAAAAAAAAAGTTTTAAATATAAAAATACAAAATTATGTGTCGTGGCATAGAACAAGCGGTGGCTCAGTACGTTGATGTGGCAAGCCACATCGATCGCTGATATTATGCCACAGCCTTACAAAAAAAAAAGAAGAGAAACGAAACGAGGAAGTGTTATTACAGACGTCATATTTTCATAGTAATTTGACATTATTCATGACATTTCCACACTTTGTCGCAAATGCCGTGCAGAGATTGGTCTCACTCAGTTTATCTTAAAATTTCTTTTCACAGGAGGCACATTCGTGTTCAAACTGTTCACCACATACGAGCACTCCACCGTCGGGCTGCTCTACCTCCTCAACCACCTCTTCGGCGAAGTTAACATTTATAAGCCCGTCACCTCCCGCCAGGGCAACTCCGAGGTCTACGCTATCTGTCTCCATTACAAGGGAAGCGATCAGCTCAAGGAATACTTACCGAGACTTAAGTCCGCCTATGGAACAAATCTGTACAGCGACAAGTCGCTTTTCAGTCTTGAAAACATACCGGAGACTTTCATTAAACAAGTAGAGGAGTGCGCCGATTACTTTAGCAGTCTCCAATGTCAAGTCATCAATAACAATTTACAGGCTTATTTGATGCAAAATAGCATACCGTTTGCTATAGATGTGAAGAAACTTAGATCAGTCGTAGCGGCTGAGTTTATAAGACAATATGATTTGAGACCGCTTGAATATGAGCAAGAGGTTCTTAAAGGATTGCTACATGAAGAAAATAAAGTGAATACTAACCCTAGATACCACAGAGGATCTTATACGGAAAGACAATTGTACGAAAAAATGACTTTAAAAGAGAAATGCAAAAGTTTAAGCGGCTTCCTTCGAACGGATATATTAAATTTACTCATATTTATCAAAGAAACTATAAGATGGAAGAGCTTTTACGATAAAGATGTGGAAATAGATACGGTGTTCACATACGGGTCGCCGTTGCAGAAAGTCAACAGTTCCAAATTCATATTCGTTCCGATATTCAAGTTGTATCAGCAGATATTAGCCGAAGAAGAATTTGTGAATGCGATCCGAAGCAAATCAAAGGATACTAATCCGATAGATGTGATAGGTGAAAAGCTGTTGCTGCCGGATCTAGAGAACGGAGAGAGCTATAATGACTATGAGAAACGCTGTTTCTTAATACTACTAGTCGCTCTAAGAAACTTGTCTCCCGGAGAGTCATTGATATTAACAAACTTTGGAACGCTAACTCACTTCAACATAAGCGTGTTATACGTTCTAAGCAAGAAATGCTTCGAAAAGACCGGATTCTCATCAGATGCTATTATACTAAGCAACATGTTATGTAAGGAAGGCCTGCAGATTTTAGAAGACGTCGAAAATGAGTGTGTGAGTGGGAGGGAGTGCGGGACAGGGACGCAGGACGTGTGGAACTTTTTGCCGGTGCGACTAACGAATGTTGGCGAGTTCTTTGGAAGCATTGTCTTGTATAATAATACGTTTTATAGGAACCGGTGTGTGGAATATCTGGACGTGTTAGAACAAACGCTTTACAATAATGAACAAGTGTAAATATTAGACTTCCGGTTCGAACGCCATCTTGATAGTAGCCTCGTGATTAATTCCTTTGTTTTTTGCTCATTAATATTGTTTAAAGTGTAATATCGATAGCTTTATTATACAATAATCTAATGTGATAGTGTGCAGTGAATGGAGAATTAATCTCAAAGCGTGTTTAACCACCATTTTGGAGTCAACGGCCGGTAGTCCACGTGCTTCTCGTAAAATCCAGCTATCGGTTTTACGAGACAACTACAACAACCACCGAACAGCGTCGTGCTCTAAGAGCATTTATTTTGTTCCAACCCTTTTACGTGACATTGGCTACGGGCAACACCGCCCTCAAGTCCATCAAGAAAAAAAAAAAAAAGTGTAAATATAACGGTTTTGAACATTGACATGTTTTATTCACGTGATATTCTGGTGTATTCCCATTTTTCTCCGCCGGGCACAAAAGCCGGGACGTAATATTTAACATTATCACTTTTTAATAGTCGGTTTTTTCCATTTAGGAGCAGAAAGTTGAATTGTTATAGTTGAAATCCCTAAATGTATTCAAGGAATTCGCGAAGCGTCTGGTTGACGTAACTGGTGACCGAAGAGCTGGCGGCTTTCTCGCACAACGTATCAGCATTGCGATACAGCGGGGAAATGCCGCCAGCATCCTTGGTACAATGCCTCAAGGGCCTATTTTAGATTTAAGCTAGTTATTAATTTCGTTTACGTAGTACCACTGTATATATCTTGTATGTAAATAAATTTGTAATAATTCAAGGAATTCAACTTAAATAATTAGACATTATGAGAATTCAACATTATGCGAAACAAAAAAAAATTCAACTGGGAAAGTCGACATTTTGGGATTTCAACTTTCCGTTTCTAATGGAAACGAAAGACGGACTAAGGCATTAAACTGATATATCAATAGCTGTTCTTTAACCGGAAACGGAAACCAAATCCCTTTCGCTCCCGGGTGTATGAACGAAAACAATTTGAAAAATATAGTTATTTACGATACAAGTGCGGAAAAGAGGAATTCCCTGCGGTCGTGTTTTAATTTATCGCCACTCGTTTCGAATTACCTTTTCGCACGTGTATCGTACAACGTTTTACAGTACATATGGCCCTTTAAACTTTCGACATATGCACGAAAAGTGCTATTTGACGCACTAGTGCGAGAAAGTAGCACCATATGTACTGTAAAAATAGTTTCTTCGCAAGTGTAATGAGAAACATCGTTACTCTGGGGGTAAAAATATAGCACCCCCGTTTGCAATATTTCATTTATCCCCCTCCTTGCACAATGTATTAATTTTCCAACTTTTATTTAGGTCAAATCTTGAAACTGAATTTTAAAGCAGTTTTCCTGAACCCATAAAATGAAATTTTGCATACAAGTTTAATTTGGATTAATTAGAATAATTTTTTATTATTTTTATTTTAAAATTTAATTTACGCCGATTTTTGTTTCGCCGACATTGATTCGCCGACGGGTTCTTTGGCCGAGTAACGATTGGCAGAATCTCATTACGCATAAGTCGTTTGCAAGAGTAGTCAATACGCAGAGCATATTTACTATTCGTAGAATCATCATCATCATCATGTCAGCCGATAGACGTCCACTGCTGGACATAGGCCTCCCCCAAGGCTCGCCACTCCGACCGATCTTGTGCCGCTCGCAACCACCGAATTCCCGAGAATAAGAATTCGTAGAATAATCATTTAGAAACTGTCACAATGGGGTTGGCCGGTCGAAAAGGGTCGAAATAATTAGCAGATGGCGCCAGCATAGCTTGCCCTGTCAGTCCCTACTCCCTAGAATGGGGTTGGCCGGTCGAAGTGTGTAGCAGATGGCGCCAGCATAGCTTGCCCTGTCAATCCCTAGAATTGTGTCAAATTTTTGTTTTTTTAATGCCCTGGATGCCAACCCTTTAAGCCTAATCTCATAGAAAAAGGGGCAAGCTATGATGGCGCCATCTCTGCAAACTTTTGACAGTTGCCAACCCCATTGTGTCAATTTTTTGTTTTTTTAATGCCCTGGATGCCAACCCTTTAAGCCTAATCTCATAGAAAAAGGGGCAAGCTATGATGGCGCCATCTCTGCAAACCTTTGACAGTTGCCAACCCCAGAAACCATTGGTCGAAACACAATAGGTCAAGCAGAACTTCTCTGGGTGGTCCGATTTGAGTAATTCTTTTTTTGCTTGAAAGAAGTTACCTCCGAGGTGTTCCCATAATATTTTTGGTTCTAATCTGATGATAGAATCCATGAGAAATTGAGGGAACCGCTCAATTTATAAAGGCACGTATATGGTGATTTCGTTGTTTTCTAAAGTAACTCAAGCATTTCCTCCCGAAAACCAACCATTTGATTTAGTGCAACTGTAGCCTTACCACGAGTTTGAGGCTACATATTCGCTAACGTCTTTGTAACTTACTTCTTATACATATACTTAAAAAAGGATAATATTTTATTTCATTCTTTTTGAAGGCGGTTTTCTTTTTTTAACGTTTTTTTGAAAATAACGATGTATAAAATGTAAAACGGAAGTTAAAATAATGGCTTGAAAAAAAAAAAAATGTGGTCGGACTGGTCGATGGGCGGGAAGTAGAAAGTGTACGTTCAGAAATCTGATCTAGTGTGAATTCTCGTTAAAAAAAATTATTTTTACTCTGAATTATTGCTCTAAAAGTCATGATCAAAGGCACGCTGATAGCGCCTACTACAAGTTAATTACATCATTTCGAAGTTTGTGCGGCTCATATAATTAGAATCGAACTTCACTTACAGGTAAGTTCGTTTAATTCCTAATAATATCGGAGTTACTGCGGCCAAAGAATAAATTACTGTAGAGCGATGGGTTGTAATTCGCGATAGTGCGCTCAACGCTCAACACAGTGTTTCGCGGTCTGTTATTAATTTATTAAGTGCCCTCCACACTCGTGCGCGAATCGTGAGTGTGGAGTCTAGTTCGCTAATCAGCGAAATCGGCTCCACACTCGCGTTCGCGGCTTCGCGCCGCGTAGTCTGGAGCGGCTTTACGAATGTAATGATAAAATCCCCACGTATGTTTGAGAAAACTTCACTTGAAAAAAATAAAAAAATGTTTTCTAACAGACATATGGGTCAAACTTTACCTACCTATAATATGTGCCGTTTTGAATCAAAAGGTACCACATTGTCGCTTGCCATAACTGACAGGTTATTCGTATAAAGATACAATCCAATTCGGTCATTACGGTAAGCGGCAATGTGGTACCTTTTGATTCAAAACGTCAAATATAACCGCCTCCTCGCCTATTAGTCGGCATCATAGAGTAACTTATACTAGAGCGGTACTGTCATAGTAAATTTTGTAACCACAGTAAATTCACTGCCATCTATCGACACACTTTAAAACTAAAAATGAAGATTTATAAAAATACGATAAAATGTATTTAAATATGGATAAATGACTTTTTTTATTTGCATTAATTATTTTTATGATTTTGACCCATGTTCTTTCACTGATATGCGTAAAAATTGTTAAATAACAAACGAAACCGTCAACGCCATCTATACGACAGTAGGCCAAAGCTAGTAGCGCCCTCTGATCGAGAGTCAAATTTTCTTGATTTTCGAGGCACGTTTTTTCCTTAGACTGTATCCATCTATTACGAAGTTATAGGTAATATCTTTGGTCGGCATATACCTTGCCTATGAAGCAGAGGTCCCGGGTTCGAATCCTAGGGCATTTATTTATTTATTTAAACTTTATTGCACAAATTAACACAAAAAGAATACAAATGGCGGACTTAACGCCTTGAGACATTCTCTACCAGTCAACCATTGGGCTAAAGAGACAGTTAGGTTGTGTGTTTATCTCAAATATTTGTTTCATAGTTAATGTTTTTTTTATCACATAAAAAAAACCGGCCAAGTGCGAGACGGACTCGCGCACCAAGGGTTCCGTACTTTTTAGTATTTGTTGTTATAGCGGCAACAGAAATACATCATCTGTGAACATTTCAACTGTCTAGCTATCACGGTTCATTAGATATAGCCTGGTGACAGACAGACAGACGGACAGACGGACGGATAGACGGACAGACGGACAGCGGAGTCTTAGTAACAGGGTCCCGTTTTTACCCTTTGGGTACGGAACCCTAAAAACCGGCCAAGTGCGAGTCGGACTCGCGCACCGAGGGTTCCGTACTTTTTAGTATTTGTTGTTATAGCGGCAACAGAAATACATCATCTGTGAACATTTCAACTGTCTAGCTATCACGGTTCATTAGATATAGCCTGGTGACAGACAGACAGACGGACAGACGGACAGACGGACGGATAGACGGACAGACGGACAGCGGAGTCTTAGTAATAGGGTCCCGTTTTTACCCTTTGGGTACGGAACCCTAAAAACCGGCCAAGTGCGAGTCGGACTCGCGCACCGAGGGTTCCGTACTTTTTAGTATTTGTTGTTATAGCGGCAACAGAAATACATCATCTGTGAAAATTTCAACTCTAGCCATCACGGTTCGGACAGATGGACAGCGGAGTCTTAGTAATAGGGTCCCGTTTTTACCCTTTGGGTACGGAACCCTAAAAACTACGCGAATGCTATAGCATTCGTGCCCGCGAATGTGTTAGGACGGGGCCACTTAAAATGAAGCCCTCTATTATGTCCAGTCATCATCATCGTTAATGAGCCCAAAATTCATCTTTGGAGGGGAGGGGGATCTATGACGGAAAGGGAAAAGTTTTTTGAAGGAAAAGAATAAAAAAATAGAATATTTGATTGAAATCTGTTTAATACATATTTTATCTGTATTTAAGTATGCGACATTTGAAAATTCCTCGTAAGTACAGTGCGGGGATAAAAGTAGATACATATAATTATTACATCCTGATATTATAATTACTTATTTAACTGTCATAAATTATTTAAAATTGGCAGTGCTAAGAACATCTCCCGAAGTGATCTAGGGTCGACGGTACTTCGCGCTCTTGTGGTAGTCGCCATCAGATATATCGGAGCGGCCAAGGTGCTCACAAATATCTGAACACGCCTCTATTATCAAGGTGTTAGCGTACATAGCTAAGATCCATTGGCAATCAAATATATAGATAGATGATCGAATTTAAACTATTGTGAGACATATTAACTTAACTAACTTAGCGGTTTCCGCTGCTCACTTAGGCACTGTTAGTGCTTGAAAATGGAGACCTAGGCTCTCCGAAACATGTCGCGCGAGTGACTAAAAATACGTGAGTGAAGCCGCTAAGTAAATATATAGTTAAGTAAATATAGGTGCTCGAAAACAACGTCATACTCTCTGGCAACCCCACATTGAGTTTTGGCTTAGTACTATATTAATTTCTACTCACTTGAACAAAAAAAACCGGCCAAGTGCGACTCGGACTCACGCACTTAGGGTTCCGTACCATTACGGAAAAAAACGGCAAAAAAATCACGTTTGTTGTATGGTAGTCCCATTTAAATATTTATATTATTCTGTTTTAAGTATTTGTTGTTATAGCGGCAACAGAAATACATCATCTGTGAAAATTTCAACTGTCTAGCTATCACGGTTCATGAGATACAGCCTGGGACAGACGGACAGCGGAGTCTTAGTAATAGGGTCCCGTTTTTACCCTTTGGGTACGGAACCCTAAAAACATTTTCCTCTGTCGTTTGCGCAGTAAATGTGAAGAAAAACATCGTGAGGAAACCGGACTAATCCCGACAAGGCCTAGTTCCCCTCAGGGTTGGAAGGTCAGATTGGCAGTCGCTTTCGTAAAAAAAAGTAATAGGGTCCCGTTTTTACCCTTTGGGTACGGAACCCTAAAAACAGCTCTTTAGTTCGGGAGTAAAATAAGTAAAGTATTAAACTAGAGCATATTTACTTATTTGAGAATAAAATTAAGTGCTAATTTTTCAAGCTTCGTTGTCTCTCGTATGCTGGAATTTGGTAGGGTTCGCTTACAGCAACCCCAACTACATTTGTGCCGTTTTCAATCAAAAGGTACCACATCGTCGCTTGCCGTACATGCTCTGACAGGTTATCCGTATAGATACAATCCAATTCGGTCCTTACGGTAAGCGATAATGTGGTATCTTTTGATTGAAAACGTCACATTTGGCTTTTACTCCCACATTAGAGGTAAATGTTTTTAAAAGAAGAAATAAGTAGGTACCAATTGTGTACTAATTACCAGCGGTGGTTTTGCAGTCGTGTCCCTGTAGTAACTACTAACCGCCCCTTTCTCATCATATCTTCATCATATAGACTGCCGCCTTGCTGCCGCCTTGGGCCAGTGTAAGGCCTGAGTGGACGGTCGAGTTGGGTGTGCGTTGGGGCGAGGCGTGCGGCGTGCAAATGCAATCGTATAGGAGCGGTCTTAGTGCTCGCTGCTCACATCACTTGTGAGCCCAACGACACGCTGCACGCCGAGCCGAGCGTGCGTCCACTCAGGCCTAACACTGGCCCAGTAAGACCTAGGGCGACAGCAAGGCGGCAGTCTATATGATGAAGATATGATGAGAAAGGGGCGGTTAGTAGTTACTACAAGGAGTACTAGGGTGGACACGACTGCAAATCCGCCGCTGGTAATTAGTACACAATTTGTACCTACTTAATTCTACTTTTAAAAACATTTACCTCTAGTGTGGGAGTAAAAGCCAAATGTGACGTTTTCAATCAAAAGATACCACATTGTCGCTTACCGTAAGGACCGAATTGGATCCGCCACTGCTAATTCCCCATATAATAAAAACCGGCCAAGTGCGAGTCGGACTCCCGCACCGAGGGTTCCGTACTTTTTAGTATTTGTTATAGCGGCAACAGAAATACATCAACTGTGAAAAATTCAAATGTCTAGCTACCACGGTTCATGAGATACAGCCTGGGGACAGACGGACAGACGGACAGTGGAGTCTTAGTAATAGGGTCCCGTTTTCACCCTTTGGGTACGGAACCCTAAAAATGCCAATACACAATGTAGCCAGAGAGCATGACGTCGAAATTAGCAGGTTGCGGGCAGCTTTCTCTTTTTATTTCATATTTATTTCGATATAAACTTACAGTTTAACATCAAAACGTTTACGTGAGACTATTAAATATTATGTTATCTATATCTAAGACATTAATATATTTACTCCAATTAAGACGTAATTAGCGGGACAGTGAAAGATGCCCGCAATTTGCAAACTACGGTGTTCGCGGTAGGCCCTCTGAATATGCATATGCACTAAACTGGACTATAAAGTTATGTTTAAACTGTACGGTTACGGACTTTACAGTACATATGGTGCTACTTTACAGCACTAGAGCGATAATAAGCACATAACGTAACTATGTTGACAATTTAAACGGCCATATGTACTGTAAAACGTACGATATATATATGTGCGAATAGGTAATTCGCAACTTGTGTTTTAATTTATCGCTCGTTTCGAATTTCCTATTTTTCGCACTTGGACTGTAAAATATGACTAATTTGCTCCAAAATTCAAAATTTAATTTATTTATTATCCGTGATCTCGGAGAAGTCTTCGCCGAGACCACGGGGACAACGCCGTCCTCGAAACGTCGGAGGTGGGTTTAATACTTATTTTACGCGATTAAGTCCCGTCGTTGTAAATAATAATGAGTAAAAATCGTGAAAAATTAAATCAGTGTTTTAATTTATTTTTTATAAAAAGTATTTTGGTGGGTATGTATTGTTATATGCCGATTTAAAGTAGACCATCACCACAAGCAAAGAGGATATAATAAGATAGAGCGGTACTGATATAGTAAATTTTGTAACCACTGTAAATTCACTGCCATCTATCGACATACTTTAAAACTAAAAACGAAGATTTATAAAAATACGTTAAAATGTATTTAAATATGGATATATCATTTTTTTATTTGCATTAATTATTTTTATATGATTTTGACCCATGTTCTTTCACTGATATGCGTTAAAATTATAAATAACAAACGAAACCGTCAACGCCCTCTATACGAGAGTAGGCCAAAACTAGTGGCGCCATCTGATCGAGAATCAAATTTTCGTGATTTTCGAGGAACGTTTTTTCCTTATACTGTATCCATCTATTACGGAGTTATATCTATCTTTACCACAAGTAAGCACTTAACTGAGGTTGCGATATAGTTCTCATATATAAAAAAAAAACTTGGAGCACTATTACCCCAGTGGCGAGCAAAGTAAGCACATTTTACGCTACTAATTTTGAGTCAATTTGGTTGTTCTTTATCGTAACAAACCAATGCACCTAAACCAACATGGGTCAACGATTAAAGTCGTTACATACCATTATTATTTTAAACAAAATTCCTGAAATGCTGTCCAGATCTCATTAAAACCACGATTCGAGCATTATTTTAACAAAACGGGACTTTTTCATTTTTTCTCCTGACATTTTGAAGGTACCTTTTTGGCACGGAACCCTAAAAAGATAGGCAGGTCTGACGTTTGCTAATAATTTATAGTTATTTTTTATATTATACGCCATTCATTACAAGATTTTTGTAACCACAAGAGGGCAAAGCTTCGATTCAATTCTAATCTATGGCTAGTCATGTTTATAAGCTTTTATATATATTACCTTTAAATCTAATAAAGTTTCGCAATAAATACAGGTGTTATACACAATAATGAGCCTGTATTGATTGCTTAAAAGTGTAGTTTCTATATTGATGTTATTTGGACTTTTTGGCACATTCTAAAGTCTGACAAACAAGAGTAGAAATTATAAAGTGGCAACACTGTATTGTCGTCCCTTTCAAATCAATCTGAGAAAAACGGGACACTAGTGTTGCCACTTTTTAATTTCTACTCTTTTATGCCAGACTGTATATTCTTTGGTTTGGATGGTTATCAAGATTTTATTAAGGTTTGTTTATATAATTGATTGAATTACTATACTAAGTTAATATATTTGAACAATTACTAATGAATAATGAACATGCAGATATCCGGTAAACCCTATGTTATGACTAAATCCAACTAATTAACTAACTATGGTCTAAAGGGAATTCCGCCGATGTCGCTTACGCTTCGTTTTCAATTTTACTGAGAATGTTAGGAAGTAGATATTTGGTTATCCATTTTTATTAGGAACCGAAAATAGTTTTTAGTACCTATCTCAGTTCCGTCCGTAAGCGACATTTGGGTGGACTGGTCCTTAAATTTAAATGGATTATTTTTATAGTCTAATCTCTAATATTTCAAAAAGTCCAAAGCAGCACCATACTGTTCTTTTTTGTCTTTTGCTCCATTTTCGTCCAGGACGTCAAATCTAATGTTCTACAGCGAGACAAAATCCCGTCAATCAGTGCATTGAAGACTTTGGGGTCAACTACAAAGCTCTTCCTAGTAATTTCCCTTATGTTTGAGGATTCATTGCTTTTCATGCGGTCCTATTACGCGAAGCGGCGCGGCGCGGTGCGGTGCGGTGCGGTGCGGAGCGGGGTGAATCAATCCTTTGATACCTATCTAGAGTGTCCTACGTGGGCGATCTCGTTGCGAACGCGGACTTGGGCCCGCCGCGCCGCGCCGCTTCGCGTTCGCGAGTGTTCGTCTACGTAAGATACAGCGTTAGATTACGCCAAGTTGTACTTAGTAGTAGTAAAACACTTTATTGTATACAAAAGAAAACATAACAGGAAAAAACACATCATTAGTACAAAGGCGAACTCATCTATTTAAGGGATCTTTTCCAGTTAACCTTTGAGCAATTGAGGGAGAATTGGAGACGGTAGACTTTATTACTTATGTCACTTTATTTTATGAATGGACCGCCTTTTAAGGCAGTTCCATCGGTTTGCCGCTGTCTCTGTCACATTTCGCAAGAAAGAACGGGAAAGATCATGCGCGCCAAGTGTCAATTTTGATCGAATTTTGTCGATTTTAATTTATTTTAAAAACGTTACCCTACAATATCGAAATTCGAAAGCTATGAAATTACTATTTAAGTTAAGATTGTTTTTTCTTCTTTTTTTGTTTATAGTATCACATAATAAATAACCGAGTAAAGTTGGATTAAAAGTCCGAGTTAGAGGTTACTTTGGGAATTAATTGTATCGAGCGAAGTGTCATAATTCGTGTATCGGAAGCTATGATATTAAGGGTAATATAGTCAAGAACTACATATATTTTTTCCACGTCTACTTATATCAACGCCTCTTAGAAAAACAGGATCATATAAGGAGATTTTTCGCCTTCTGGCTCAGGGAACCGCCTTTTGAGCGCTTTTCCTCAAGCGTCAAGACGTGGCCTTCACGCCAATATCTCGACTAGTGAATAACGAATATAAACCTTATCTGTCAGCAGGACAATTGCTTTGACAACGTTCGTCATGACCACTTTAGTGGTCACTGGCGCGGCAGGCACGACAGCACGCGGCCTATTTAGTGGCTCTTGGCGTCCAAAAGGTTAAGCCTGAATTTAGTGGTCAGCTTGAATCGCTTTAGCGCACTGGAATATTACTTTACCGACATTTACTTACACAGACCTAATAACAATTAGTTTCTCTGTGATTCAGTTCAGTTGGTGCTAAAGTCTTTCAAGCCATGCCAAATAACCAATACCAAAGGCCGTAGCTGGATAAGGAAACAATATCTGCCCTTGAGCTATTTTGACTTGATTTTTTTATATAATTTACTCACAACTACTACACGTAACACACAAAACATTGAAAGGAAAAACCAAGTGGATCCGTAGCAAAACGGGAATAAGTAAAAAATCTAATATTTTTTTCATAGATATTTTTGAGCGATTTTCGGGTATATAAATTATTAAAAAAATATCACGGTCCTTAGATTTTTGTGATATTATATTTTTTTATAATTTATACATCTACAGCAGTTGAACTATATACCCGAAAACCGCAAAAAAATATCTATGAGTAGGAGAAAAAAATATTATATATTTTTTTCTTAGTCGCGTTTCACTATGGAACCAATCGGTTTATTCTTTTAATATTTTGTGTGTGTGTGTGTTACGTTATTGTTATTGGTTATTTGGTATGGCTTGAAAGACTTTAGCACCAACTGAACTGAATCATTAAGGCGGTTCCCTGAGCCAGAAGGCGAAAAATCTCCTTATATGATCATGTTTTTCTAAGAGGCGTTGATATTCATAGACGTGGAAAAAATATATGTAGTTCTTGACTATATTATCTTTAACAACATAGCTTCCGATACACGAATTATGACACTTCGCTCGATACAATTAATTCCCAAAGTAACCTCTAACTCGGACTTTTAATCCTACTTTACTCGGTTATTTATCATGTGATACTATAAACAAAAAAAAGAAGAAAAAACAATCTTAACGTAAATAGTAATTTCATAGCTTTAGAATTTCGATATTGTAAGGTAACGTTTTTAAAATAAATAAAAACCGACAAAATTCGATCAAAATTGACACTTGGCGAATATGTTCTTTCCCGTTCTTTCTTGCGAAATGTGACAAAGACAGCGGCAAACCGATGGAACGGCCTTAAGAGAAACTAATTGTTATTAGATCTGTGGAAGTAAATGGCGGTAAAGTAAAATTCCAGTGCGCTAAAGCGACTCAAGCTGACCATTAAATTCAGGCTTTAAAAGGCGGTCCATTTATAAAATAAAGCGACAAAGGTAATAAAGTTATACATAAAGTAATAAAGCAGATGTTGTTCCCTCCCCTACGGCCTTTACTATAATTTATCGATAGAAACATTCGGCTTTGCCGCCCAAAAGGGGAAATCGCGGCATGCCGTGTATATACACCGGACTTAGCCTCGTTGTAAAAGAATCTACTTTAATAATCCGAACTAAATAACTACATATTGAATATTTTAATTATTGCTTTCCTTGGTCTGTAAAGAAGCTTGAAAAGTGCTTAAGAGTAGCTATGATACAAAAAAAGCTTAGTTAAAGGTCCCTTTACTAAAACACAGCTATCTTTATGTAAAAGATTTCCTTATTGGGGTCATTTTCTATGAAAAGGGACCTTATTGTCGATGGCGCTTACGCCGCACAGCGTCGCGCGGCATTGTATTTATATCGGAGCATCGTTTATAATGGCGTAAGCGCCATCGACAATAAGGTCCCTTTTTATAGAAAATACCACATTTAGAGGAATGGCTTTGGGCATATTTTAAATTAAGTAACTGCTTTTTAGTAACGATTGGCGACAGCGCTATGGTCCATGCGGTAAGGTCCGCGAGGTCGACTCATGAAAAAGTTGATTTAGAACCTGGCCGCGTAGCCAACATGCCAATTGCTTAAGCTCACTGTCGCACTAATATGGAAGAGTGATAGAGAGACACAAAGCGTTTCGTTATCGAAGCTATATCGATTGTCACCTTGCCTAGACCGGCTGATCATATTCAGAGAAAAGAAGTTTATCATTACAGAACTAAAGCGTTCAACATTTTCATCCGTACTCAAAAATACTACACCCATCGAGTAATTGAACGTGCTGCCGATACGAACTGACACTTTCCCGCGTCACACACGTATACAACTGTCCTTGTTACTCCTACCGCACGTTCGTGGTAGAATTTTGAGTCGGCAACATTGAGGATCCTCAAGATCCGACTACCATTAAATCATATTTTCGTGAACTAAGTACGACGGCGAATGATCCGAAGACGGTATGCTGTAGGGTCCTAGTCACTACACTATTAGGCCAGTACCGTGAGATCACTTTCACTTTGCACTTCAAAGTCAGTTTATACAGGGGGCTCTTGGGGCTCTGGGGGCTCCATGTCCCTCTGTAGCGACGTTAGTCAGGTGTGGAATACCCACCCTGGTAACGGTTGTCACGCGTCAGGAACGCCGTGGATATGATGCTGATAGTTATGGTTAAGCTTGTTAGCAAACTCGTTCATGATATCCCTGAAAATGACAGAGTCCAAGTTCTCTCCAAGGATGTACAGTAGATACCAGTCTCCCATCTTGGATCTGCGGACGATAGTGTCGACGTTGTCCCGCCGGACGAGTCTGAAGCGCATGCGCATCATGTAGACCCTCATTCGCGGGGAGAAGATGATCACGACGCGGTAGAGGAGTGTGATGAAGGTGAGGATGCCGAGGATCACGAACCAGAACCAGAGGAAGACGTAGATCTTCTCGTTGACGACGTTGAGGGGCAGGATGCAGAGGGCGTCGTGTCTCTCCACCTCGCCCGAGGAGCCGAACTTGTTGAACAGCGTGCACTTTACCATTCTGGAAATAAAGGTCGGTTTTCAATGTTGGCTCGTTAACCTACTGTCCGCGCGCCAATTCCGTGCATTCGGAGGTCGAGGAAGTGGGGGGGTGTGCGCCGCGCCCGTACGTACAAAATGACACCACTCGGTCATGACGCCCAACATTCCTACCATTCCTCAGCCGTGCACGGAATTAGCGCGCGGAAAGTAAGACTCTCAACCTAGACTAGATGACAAATTTTTATCAATGGTATCCATCGATCATGTTTGTTTTTGGGATCAAATCTCTATATGGGACCCACTGCATTAAAGTAATACAAAAGTCAGAAATGATAGTCAAAGTCCGACAGTCGTACTTCACTTCCGAAACGCTCCTAACAAGGGTTTATATTGTTTCCCATATAGTTTTAAGTCATAATGTATTTATTGATAATGGAAAACAAACAGCGAAAAATGACACATAGATAATTACACTACGTAAACGAAATTAATAACTAGCTTAAATCTAAAATAGGCCCTTGAGGCTTGGGACGGATGTTGGTGTGGGATGCTACCTGCGTAGACACACTGGCACCGTCCCACCTCCAACGGACTAATGTAAAAGCGGGCGGAGCGGCGGAAAGCGCCGAAATTTTAAAACGTAATAAATATAAGAGCCTCGGTAGAGAGTATCATTTCGTTCCATTTGAAGTTGAAACTCTAGGTCCATGGGGTCCCAGCGCGCATAAGTTGTTTGCAGAAATCACGAAGCGTCTGGTTGACGTAACTGGTGACCGAAGAGCTGGTGGCTTTCTCGCACAACGTATCAGCATTGCGATACAGCGGGGAAATGCCGCCAGCATCTTTGGTACAATGCCTCAAGGGCCTATTTTAGATTTAAGCTAGTTATTAATTTCGTTTACGTATAATGTATTGTTTGTCCACATTTTCGTTAGTCATAATTTGGTTTTTCTCAGAAACGCGTAACTTTTCAGGATTGCCATAAAACTAACCTAACCTAACCTATCTATAGGATAACCTGAAGAAAATCCTGAAAAGTTAACGGTTTAAGAATTATGACTAATGATAATGTGACAATCATTACATTATGACTTTCAATAATTATGTCAAGCAAAGGGACTCCTCCTAACAAAACGATAAGTGAACGTGACGGCACAGATCGATTTTCGCTCACGTCGTCTCGGACATTTTTATTTGGTATCAGTGCATTCAGTGTGATGTCCTGTACATAAATATATGAGATGACAAGGGCGAAAGTGGTGGGGGTAGTTGCTGTGACGTCATAAAGTCGGCAGTACAAAGTTTTTTACTTTTTTCTTTTAAACACACCATGTGGGGTACCAAATGAAAGGGCTTTGTGAGTAGATCACAAATATATAACATACTGTAACATTTTCACTACTTGGTCTAACAAATTATTAGAAAACGTTCAAAAATTTCACAATCCACAGTTGACTTTGAAATGCTCTAAATTGAAATTTTTTAAAATGACTGAATGGATTATTCCAAAATACATACCAAGTGACTGTGAATATCCTCTATATAATGTTAAAAAATAATTAACCAAAAATTAAAAAAAGTAGTGGACCTGTTTACATATATTTTTGAAATAGTCTTGTCACTAGCTTTTATTTGGTAGTTTTTATCCTGAAAATCATCCCTTAAGAAAGTGAAAAGCGGGGTGGAAATAATGAAGTGCCTGCTAATTTGTGTGCATAATATGCTCAAATTAAATGATTGCCATGAGAATTTTTCCAGGCGATATAGTTACTTTAGCTGCTGTTAACTTACTGATTCGGAAGGCCTATTACTCCATAAATGAGTTTATTAATGTGAAAGATGAGAGCTGAATATTAATTATAATTATTTTATCTTTTACTTATATAAAATATGAACATTTTAAAAAATATGATCCACCTTTATGCAAATTGACATGTTAATCTTTATTTATCTAATTCTATATTATCCTTAGCTCATTAAGTGAATTGTACCTATATATATATAAATGACAATGTATGACTATTACTGAATAAATGATGATATGATATGATATGACGAAGTAGCGGGCAAGTTTTAAACACATACAAGAGGTATATTTTCAACTCTAAATTTAATACCTACTTGTAAGTAAATACTAAATATAGCTCATTCAGTTTATCTGCTGCAAAGGTTGTCCATCGCAATTCAACGCGGTAACGCGGCTAGTGTGATGGGCACCTTTGCGCCGGGGACAACTCGTGGGGGACTTTTTGACTAGGCTTAAGTTTAGTCTTAAGTTTATTGAATTGTTTTTGTTTATCTGCTCATATTTGTTTGTGTACCTGTGTCTCGGTGCGAAAATAACAATGTACCTAATTGTATGAAACTATTAATATTGTTTATCTATCTACCTACATTGCTGCACCCATCAGGGTTTCATGTGTCATTTGTGTACCTACCTATACTCTTAAGTACTAGTAAAACCTGTAATGTACATGTGAAATGCAATAAATAAATACAATACAATACAAAGCTAGTACTCAAAGTTGACCTTACCTCGGGAACACATAGATCATGGGGTCCACTCGGTCCTCCTGGTCGGACTCCATGTACTCGATGACGTTGAGGCCGAACGCCATGAACTCGCCATCGAAGAAACGGTTCATCAGGAACATTTGCCCTGAAACAAGATGCACGATGGTTAAGATAAGATAAGATAAGATAATCTTTATTGGTAACATACACGTCAAATACAATTTTGTACAATAAACATACAAATTCCACATTACAGAGTACATAAGTACGAAATATACACAACATAGTAATGCCAGTTTTTCTGAATAAAAAATAAAATTATTACATAGTGGCAATTCCATGATTTCGTTAAAAGTATATATAAAAGCATAGAGTAACTTCTAGATCGGTACTGTCATAGTAAATTTTGTAACCCCAGTAAATTCACTGCCATCTGTCGACACACTTTAAAACTAAAAATGAAGATTTATAAAAATACGATAGAATGTATTTAAATATAGATAAATGATTTTTTTTATTCGCATTAATTATTTTTATGATTTTGACCCATGTACTTTCACTGATATGCGTTAAAATTGTTAAATAACAAACGAAACCGTCAACGCCATCTATTCGACTGTAGGCCAAAACTAGTAGCGCCCTCTGAACGAGAATCAAATTTTCTTGATTTTCGAGGCACGTTTTTTCCTTAGACTGTATCCATCTATTACGGAGTTATATCTATCTTTGATAAAAGGTTTTTGTGAGTAGCCACGATTCCAAATTATCATATGGTTAAACATTATCATTTATCATCATAATAAAATATATAATCGCATCGAAAAAGTAGCCGCGGAGCACATAGTATATACAAGTAGTTAGACGCGCCACCGAGCGACCGGGGGTAAGAGGAAGAATATTCATATAAAATTTGGGCAGCATAGGATTTTTTCTCACTTATAAATTTTGGTATTTCGCCATCGCCTACCTATGATGCCACCCGGTCGGTGATAAGGACAAATGGCACTATGTTCTCTTTCCTCTTATAGGAATCGCAATAAGACTATCTTTCTCTATCAAAGAGGCCCTTGCCGCGAAGCATTCATTCGCTGGTCTAATGTCCATGTCAAATAATAAACACAAACAATTTTTATTGCTGCTTACTTAAAAGAGCTCTGTCGAATTGCACCTTCTCATACAAACGGAGTTCCGATCTCATTTTAAAACTACGCGTTGGATTGTAATGAAACTTTGCACACAATGATATGAGGTATATGTAAGTCTGTAATTAGTTTATATAGCTCCAGTTTATAAAACAAACGAACTAGAGCAAAAGCAAGTTTTGTATGAAAAACTTATATTCGCTGTATTTTTTTTTAACTATGGTATCTGAAGCTACATACACTAATTACAGACATATACCTTACCTATTGTAAGTCCAAAGTTTCAGAGCAATGTAGCTAGTCGTTTTAAAATGAGAGCGGAACTACGTTTGTATGGAGAACAGTGCTTGCCGAAGGCTTAATGGTGTATTTTAAATTTTTTAACGACATTCATTAATAGCACAATCGAATTAAGTCTAACCTCGAAATCCTTCCAAAGATATGAAATTTGGTATGTATGTTAATTAAAGGTCTCTTTTTCATGTCCACACTATTTGACATTTGGGGACCTTGGAATATGTGTACCACACATTCACATTAAACCCAGATATTCCGAGAAAAACAGAAAAACCAAAAAAGACATACTTTTCAAGATGGCGTTTGATCCCCGTGGTCCCCGAAGCTCCAATTTTATGATACGCAAACAGGGATCCCTGAAATTGTAGGTGTCAAATTTCATTACTGTCACTATTGTTTAAATCCCATTTAAGGCCTAAAATCTGTTTTTGCAGTCACATTTTTAAGTCCTAAACATTTTTCCTCCATGTATTTTAGTAAATTTGTATTGCATAGCACTCGTGTACCAATTATGGATCTACTGATGTCTATTTTATTGAAATCCACTCAAAAGTTTAGGCGCTAGAAGTGAAATATGATTTAATATTCGGCGTCTTCTCAGGGCGGCTGTATTGATTTTTCTTTAATAAAACAAGTGTAAACAGGTTGTGAAGACAAAGAGGAATATACCGATATGTCACTTTAAAAAATCCGTTCAGTATCCTGAGCTACAGGGTGTACTGATTTTCAGTATTTAAACCCATGACCCTACTTTCTGTTTAAGTCGCAGTCGAGTAAAATGTTGATATTGGGGTAGAACGTGTACAAATGTATAGACAAAAGTGGAATTCATATTCCCCAAGTTTCATATTAAGAGAATATCCCCTGAGAGGGTATAAGCGCTAAATCTGGATTTAGCTATTATTTTCTATAACAACATGTATTTTTCCCGCAAAGATATCTAGGACTTTTTTGTGTAGAATTTAATAAGCTTTAATGTTGCCTTACACCATATTTTAATAGAGAACGAATATTTAGAGTAAAACGCAAATTTCTCCAGGATGGTACACATTTTCCAAGATGGCTGCGATTCCTCGAGGTCCCCAAATGTCAAATAGTGTGGACATGAAAAAGAGACCTTTAATTAACATACATACCAAATTTCATATCTTTGGAAGGATTTCGAGGTTAGACTTAATTCGATTATGCTATAATATAAGTGACCAGCGAACGTATGTAAAAACATATAATTATTAATAACAAAAAAAAGGCCATAGTGGGACTGGGTTGGTCATGTCTGCCGAATGCCGTGCGAGCTGTGGGCCAAAATCGCCACAGTGGCAGCCCAGCTCAAAACGAGGATTTGGCAGACCATTTCGGCGATGGCGAGACGAGTTAAGACTCCTTTTTAAAGGAATTGACAGACTGCACAGGATCGGGAAGACTGGAACAAGTAGGGGAGGCCTTTGCTCAGCAGTGGGATATTATAGACTCATAATAATGATAATTAATAACAAACAACTGGAGCACTAAAAAGTGCATCAAATGCATTTTCCAAAACCCGCGACTCGGCTTAGCTCATATTCGACTTGTCAACAGCAACAGAGCAGTGCTGACTGCTGACACTAACGCGGACGCTGATTGGTATTCGTGTCGGCACACTGTCGGCTCCTGTTTCCAATAACAACAAGTCACAACGGATACGCTGAGGAGGCGCTACGTTGGGCCACGAAACGAGCGAATTTAATATTATAAAAACTTTTTGTATCAGTATTTTTTTTTGGGGTTTTATTATTCTTCAAAATTATTCTTTCGATTTAAAAGTATTCTTTCGATCTAGGCTAAGTGTGTGCGTTAAAGTTTTATTCAAAATCTGGATGCATAAATGCGAAAGTATGTCTGTCTGTCTGTTACACCGATTTAGTTGAAATTTGGTATAGAAGTTTGTCCCGGGGAAGGACATAGGATAGTTTTTAGGGTTCCGTACCCAAAGGGTAAAAACGGGACCCTATTACTATAAGACTCCGCTGTCCGTCTGTCCGTCTGTCCGTCACCAGGCTGTATCTAATGAACTGTGATAGCTAGACAGTTGAAATTTTCACAGATGATGTATTTCTGATGCCGCTATAACAACAAATACAAAAAAGTACGGAACCCTCGGTGCGCGAGTCCGACTCGCACTTGGCCGGTTTTTACCCCAGAAATCATCCTTTAAGGGGGTGGAAGTTTGTATGGGAAATCGATAAAAAGCTGATTGGATAAAAAATATGCTACCCAAATTACTAAGTCTACGCAGACGAAGTCGCGGGCAAAAGCTAGTTTTATATAAGTTTTGAATGATTCACGGTTAGTTTCACTAGACTTATATTGACTTTTGTATTGTTTTTGAGCTCCCGATATTTCGACGCAGTTACATGCATCTTCACCCGCACCCGTGAACATGATGCATGTAACTGCGTCGAAATATCGGGAGCTCAAAAACAATACAAAAGGTAATCATACATATCCCGGTCAATATATGTCTAGTTTTATACAACTCAATGGAAGCTGCTAATATTTATTAATAGAATAAAAAGTAGTGCTCAGCATGTTTTAAGCAAATTTTCTATGGAAGTAAAACCAGTGTTCGTATTAAAATGTATTTATTAGCTGTTACTTTACATTTTTTAAGCAACACAGCCATAGCTTGTGCTAAGTCAGCGTGGTCAGTCTATGTACAGGCTTTGGAGCCTATACCAAAAAGACAGTGGCGATAAGTGTGTGAACTTTGCGCGTGACTCTCGACAGGTGCTTACAGGCAAAGTTTCAGAGCAATCTATATTGTTTTTAGGGTTCCGTACCCAAAGGGTAAAAACGGGACCCTATTACTAAGACTTCGATGTCCGTCTGTCCGTCCGTCTGTCTGTCACCAGTCATCTCATGAACCGTGATAGCTAGACAGTTGAAATTTTCACAGATGATGTATTTCCGTTGCCGCTATAACAACAAATACTAAAAAGTACGGAACCCTCAATGCGCGAGTCCGACTCGCACTTGGCCGGTTTTTTATTTTATTCCGTAGACTACAATGACATTTCATGTGGTACAAAGAAATCGTCATTTTAGTCTACGGAATAAAAAAACAGACCTAAGCTAGTCGTTTAAAATGAGAGCGGAACTACGTTTGTATGGAGAACCGAGCTTGCTGGAGACCCTTAACCAGCCTAGGCCATCCACAGACAAGTGGGACGTATTGATCACGTTCATGTTATCCTCTAAGTTAGATACCAATACGTTGCTAAAATGGAAAGAATAACGAAATAATATGGTGATGTACCCACTTTAGAACAATTTTATAAGTTCATGATCGATCGTGCAGACCGCGAGCCAGGCGCAAATTTCGTCAGTCAGGCGAAAACTCGTATAGCGGTTAACGGCTATGTATGATGAACCCTCGTAAACGTCAGCTACCGCTCCGTTGGTGGGTTGAGGAATGGCAGCCACCGAAACGCGTAACACGGTCTTTCCACCGCGATACAACCGGCTGACGATTTGTTTTATTAACAATAGCATCTAAACTATCATCTGACAAAGTATCAAACGGGAGGCGATGACGCCGATGACTGAAAAGAATTTTCTTTTTTACGTGTTAATGTGACCAGCTGACGGACTTTCCACAGCGATACAATCCGCTGACGATTTTGTTTATTCACAATAGCATCTAAACTATCATCTGACAAAGTATCAAGCGGGAGGCGATGACTATTTTTTTTTATAGACTTTATTTGCTGCCATTCCTCAACCCACCAACGGAGCGGCAGCTGACGTTCACGAGGGTTCATACATAGCCGTTAACCACTATACAAGTTTTCGCCGGCGATTGGTCATGGAAATCTGTACCTGACCCGCGGTCTAGTGCTCATGTACTCGAATCGTTAAATCGTAACAATAAATATTTCTGGTGTGTCAAAAACGCCTTGCGTCCCTTCTTGTTCTACATCGAGTAATAATTACCACTATATTGTAGTTACAGAATAAAGAACCAACACCAAAATTTTATCTAAATCTGACAAAAAATAAGCGATATTATAAAAATCGGCTCGAATACAAGTTCTCGTTTCAAGCTTATACTTAGCTTAGCTTCAGATTACATCTATACAATACACAGTATTTACTGGCCTCGCCTTGGGAGCTCCTGCCAGATGTTGCGGGCCGCACGCGAACCACCCCGGATTGTAAATCAAACGTATTGAAATTGAATTAAAACTATAACAACAAGGAAGTGACCTGTCGGGAGTTGCTGATATGGCCAACTTTCAACCTATTGTTAATGTTAACCGACGAAAAAACGGAGGTTCTCAAAGGGTAAAAACGGGACCCTATTACTAAGACTCCGCTGTCCGTCTGTCCGTCTGTCTGTCTGTCTGTCACCAGGCTGTACCTCATGAACCGTGATAGCTAGACAGTTGAAATTTTCACAGACGATGTATTTCTGTTGCCGCTATAACAACAAATACTGAAAACAGAATAATATAAATATTTAAATGGGGCTCCCATACAACAAACGTGATTTTTTTTGCTGTTTTTTTTTCCGTAATGTTACGGAACCCTTCGTGCGCGAGTCCGACTCGCACTTGGCCGGTTTTTTTATTAGAATGGGTATACTCCGGAGTTGCCTGGGGTCCGCTTGGCAACTAATCTCAAGAATTGGCGTAGGCACTAGTTTTTACGAAAGCGACTGCCAATCTGACCTTCCAACCCTGAGGGGAACTAGGCCTTGTTGGGATTAGTCCGGTTTCCTCACGATGTTTTTCTTCACATTTACTGCGCAAACGACAGAGGAAAATGTTTTTAGGGTTCCGTACCCAAAGGGTAAAAACGGGACCCTATTACTAAGACTCCGCTGTCCGTCTGTCCGTCTATCCGTCAGTCCGTCAGTCCGTCAGTCCGTCCGTCTGTCCGTCTGTCCGTTTGTCCGTCTGTCTGTCTGTCTGTCACCAGGCTGTATCTCATGAACCGTGATAGCTAGACAGTAGACATTTTCACAGATGATTTATTTCTGTTGCCGCTATAACAACAAATACTAAAACAGAATAATATAAATATTTAAATGGGGCTCCCATACAACAAACGTGATTTTTTTTGCTGTTTTTTTTCCGTAATGGTACGGAACCCTTCGTGCGCGAGTCCGACTCGCACTTGGCCGGTTTTTTATTAGAATGGGTAAATTCCGAAGTTGCCTGGGGTCCGCTTGGCAACTAATCCCAAGAATTAGCGTAGGCACTAATTTTTACGAAAGCGACTGCCATCTGACCTTCCAACCCTGAGGGGAACTAGGCCTTGTTGGGATTAGTCCGTTTTCCTCACGATGTTTTTCTTTACATTTACTGCGCAAACGACAGAGGAAAATGTTTTTAGGGTTCCGTACCCAAACCAAAGGGTAAAAACGGGACCCTATTACTAAGACTCCGCTGTCCGTCTGTCCGTCTGTCCGTCAGTCCGTCAGTCCGTCAGTCCGTCCGTCTGTCCGTCTGTCCGTTTGTCCGTCTGTCTGTCTGTCTGTCACCAGGCTGTATCTCATGAACCGTGATAGCTAGACAGTAGAAATTTTCACAGATGATTTATTTCTGTTGCCGCTATAACAACAAATACTAAAACAGAATAATATAAATATTTAAATGGGGCTCCCATACAACAAACGTGATTTTTTGCTGTTTTTTTTTCCGTAATGGTACGGAACCCTTCGTGCGCGAGTCCGACTCGCACTTGGCCGGTTTTTTATTAGAATGGGTAAATTCCGAAGTTGCCTGGGGTCCGCTTGGCAACTAATCCCAAGAATTAGCGTAGGCACTAATTTTTACGAAAGCGACTGCCATCTGACCTTCCAACCCTGAGGGGAACTAGGCCTTGTTGGGATTAGTCCGTTTTCCTCACGATGTTTTTCTTTACATTTACTGCGCAAACGACAGAGGAAAATGTTTTTAGGGTTCCGTACCCAAACCAAAGGGTAAAAACGGGACCCTATTACTAAGACTCCGCTGTCCGTCTGTCCGTCTGCCCGTCAGTCCGTCAGTCCGTCAGTCCGTCCGTCTGTCCGTCTGTCCGTCTGTCTGTCTGTCTGTCACCAGGCTGTATCTCATGAACCGTGATAGCTAGACAGTTGAAATTTTCACAGATGATGTATTTCTGTTGCCGCCATAACAACAAATACTAAACAGAATAATAAATATTTAAATGGGGCTCCCATACAACAAACGTGATTTTTTTTGCTGTTTTTTCCGTAATGGTACGGAACCCTTCGGGCGCGAGTCCGACTCGCACTTGGCCGGTTTTTTTAAGTAGGTACCCACCTTCGTGGCCATTATTAAGAGGAAATGGGGCGGCCGCTTCTCCATACTAACGTAGTCCATATTTTTCTCTCTGGATAATGACATTATGGAAAATGTTTACTCCTGAAACTAGACTACGATTGGTGTGATAACGATTGAAGATTCGTTCAATTAATCAATCAATCAATCAATTTCATTAATTTGCAAGAATACTTAATTTTAGTTACAGGATGTTATTGTAGTTTATAGAACAGTAGCCATGTTCGATAGGCGCTTACAGCACCGCCATCCGCCATTAATAATTTTACATACCTACCTTCCCTTTCCACGTTTTGCTCATGACCATGTAAGACGTTCATGCTCAAATAAATAGTTTAAAAACATAATTTTGGGTCTTAACGAGTATATTAAGGCCCCGTAATGTACACAACGATACATTAATTGTTGATCCAGGTTGGGAGTCTAAGAAAATCAAGAAATATCAAGAAAATACGATAGTACAAAGGCGCGTGTGCAGCATGGGCGCGTATGCAACATCTAGAACATTCCTGTTCCTGGAAGAAGACTGAAGATTAAATCTTGGCTGGATTGTGCAGTGTAGTGCAGTGCTACGTAGAAAGTTCACCCTGCGCGTCGAAGCAATTACCAGAGCTAAGTGTCCTTAATTTGTCCTTCATAAGCCCCGAATATTTCATCTAATAGTCAAAATTGTAAACAATTTACTTTGAGATACTCTAAAAGAGGCATATTATACTTCCACATACGCAAATACACAAAAATATCGTCAAAATAAATCACTTTTTATTTTGTTACATTCTTTGGTTATGTACTTTTAACCTAATATTTCAATTACAATATCTATATGGTGGGCGGTGGCCCATGCTTAATTAGCTTCATTATATCAATTATTTATATATTTCATTAAAAATAAACTCCTTTCGAGACAAATTAACGTAAATTATTGCTAAAATTTAACGTAACAACCTAAAACCACGTGTCCCCTCGTTGCCCGAGTGGCATCCATTTTGGTGTTAAAATATATTAGAATAAGATATTTTACACCAAATAATGTATTTCTATTTCTAAAACAATTTTACCATTACAAATTGGTTTCATCTTTTCAATTGGCCCTCGTTTTGACCTCATTTAACAATAATTTTTGCCATTCTCAATCAAAAGGGTACTTATTGTCGGTTGTCAATAAGGCGCTATTTCCATATAGCTTTAATTTAAAATCAACTTTATCGACAAGCGACAATGTGGTAACTTTTGGTTGAAAACGTCACATTTCATTGTATTTAAAGATTTAAAGTATTTCGCCGACTATTCCAGGATCGTCACGGCGTTCAGCGTAGCAAGTCCAGTTAAAATATCAAGTAGCTACCAGTCAGCTGCGCCCAGCCGGACTACAAGCGGCAAGTACACCGTATCGAGGAGAGTAAGATAAATCTTTTTTACATATCAGTTTTGTTTACATAAAACTAATTAATAACAATTTAATGTCGAGCGAGGATGAGAAACAAATAAAAAGGCTTTGGCCGCAAAACGCTTGAAAGAGTTAACTGTTTCGCGAAGTTCAATTAAAGGACAAATTACTAAATTTAAAATTTATATAAATACGTTGTGTACAAAGGCGGATATTTCTAATATTTAATTAGCTGAGCTGTCTTAAGCTTAGCAAGCTTGAGGGTTTGTCATCCAAGTTCGACACATTGCAAAATAAGATTTAGGTCCTGAATGCTGACCAATTATCGGCTGAGCTTGATCCCAGGTAGCAAAATGACGTCATTGACGTCATAATGACGGCATTATTACGTCATAATGACGTCGCTGACGTCATAATGACGTATAAATGCTACTCGGGATGAACGCGAGACGATTGAGCAAAATATTATCAAAACATTGCAAAGGCAAATGGAACGACTCAATTCGGTCGTTGTTCCTGTGCCTGCTCAATATACTCACGATCTACAGGATCAAGGCTTTAAATTTGCCACAAATACAAATTTCTAAATGGGGTTGGCAACTGTGAAGGGTTTGCAGAGATGGCGCCATCATAGCTTGCCCCTTTTTCAATGAGATTTGGCTTAAAGGGCTGGCATCCAGGGCATTAAAAAAAACAAAAATTTGACGCAATTCTAGAATTAGACAGGGCAAGCTATGCTGGCGCCATCTGCTAATTATTTCGACCGGTCAACCCCATTAGACGGTGCCAATTTCCGCTGGCTTGAGTTTCGTGATACATTCCGTTGTCGCCGCGGCATTTTGGCAACACCACGACGACGATACTGGCAACACTGCGCGTGACGTACATCCGAAGCTGTCAAACCCAACGTCATAAAAGGGCAAGCACAAGGCGGGAGCGACCCAGCGTAGCAAAACCGTCTCGTGTCCGGAAGGGTCCTGGATTTTCCCCAGGCTACCATCCCCCCACACAGTCCTACCGCTCTAATTGTCCAAGTGTAATAGACCTAGTGAAATAGAACCCAAGCCAGGTTAAAAAAAAACGGGAGCAACCACTTGCCATATAGCAGCCAGCAGCCACCAGCGACGGAGTACTTGTTCAGATTCAGATTCAGATATTTATTAATAAAATTTAGTATTTCACATGTCATTTTCTATGTCATTAAATTATTACTAATTAATTTACATTTTTAGTATACATTTTACAAATATAGGTACTTAACTTACGTATCTATTGTAATAGTGGAGTCAATATAAAGTTTAAGTTACATTAAATGCACACTCAAATTTTTCTACATGGGTGAATTCTATATCATATTGAATACCCGTCTGTAAAGTAACAACTTGATATCAGTTCCCGTTTCTGAGAAATAAAACTTTTTTTTAAATCTTTTATACTACTTAAACAATAATTCCCACATAAGATATTTTTCGTAGAATGGGTTATGAAGCTTATACGACTACACGGTCAGAATATCTCTCGACAATAATGTAAATTATAGATTTATTGAAACAAATTATTATTTTGTAAGTTTTTCATGACCGAGGAACTCCCACACCGAGAGAAAAGTTTACTATGGTGGTTATGAAGTAGTTGTATCGATCATGTTTAAAAATCTCCCGAGTCACTACTATATTTGTAGAATAGCAGCAAGATTTTGGAAACAAACAGCAAATAATGTTCTGCACAATTAATGGACATTTCTAGTTTTTTGCCAGTAACTGCACAAGTTATGGAAGAATAACATAATCATTTTTCTCTCGATAATTAAATCCATTTCCAGCATAAAAAATTTAAAAAGTATGCGGTATTTCCAGGCATTCACAGAGGCCAATTCGAACTTTATCTAAGATGTCAATAATATATCATTTTGTTATCATTCGCCCGACCGTCTCGCTCGCACCAAAACATATTTTAACTAGTACGAGCGAAACGCACACGCAAATTAAAAAAATGACATCTTTAATAACGAAGTTCGAATTAGCCTCAAGGTATATTAGGAAATTATACCTTATGGCTTATGGCATTGCGTTAAGGTTCAATAGTTCAATGCATTAAGTGTCTGTCTTTATATGAAAAACGATAGCTGTCAAATTTTTATATCTATTCACAAAACGTTTAGAATACTGGATGCTGTGTCAGATATAAATAGACCCTTGGAGTCTTACAACTATCTATTATGCTTGATCTGAATCTTACTGGTTAGTAAGGACCGTCCATTTAGTTATACTTCAAATAGCCGCCCGGACAAATTATAAAGCTAATTTCGAATTTTAAATTTTGACAATTCACGAGAAGAGTAACGTAACGTCAAACGATATGTTTGTCCCTTTTCAACGATCCTGTCATCCGATGCTTTTAGTAGCGGGAGCTGTGAGAGTGAAAAGACGCAAATGTCAGCAATTCTTACCGCTTGGTATTTGTCAGCGAGCGCATCGCGACATGAAACCAGTATGAACCTGGCCCTCGATTACGTATAATTGTAAGGAAACTTGGGATCAAGTTATATTAGTCTAAGGTCTAACAGTTGAGAATAAGACGTGCTCTGAATATACAGTGTGGAATTTTTTTATGGGCCCTGAAGGGAAAGTGCCTTAAAACCTTAAGTTAGCTCATTTTATTTTTAAAAAGAAACGAAACTGCATTCAAAGGTTTTTTGAAATTCGCTTGTCTCGCCTGGGAATCGAACCGACTAAAAATTCCAAACAATAAACACTCCCTATTTTATTCTACTAGTCGATACCACGTCGATACAGTTAATGTTAATGATAACATTTCTTCAAGAAACATTAGGTCTTACGTCTTACACTCGTCTGTCGTACAAAATTTCCATAAAATCGAATATTTAGTACTCAAGAATATTTTTAGACAAGCAAAATTGAAAAAAAAAAATTAAAAACCTTTGAATGCAATATAGTTTCTTTTTAAAAATAAAAGAATGTCTCCTTTAAGTAAAATGAGCTAACTTAAGGTTTTCAGAGAATTTCTCTCCAGGGCCCATTAATTTGATTATTAAATTATAGTGGTAAGTAAGCGCATTGAGTATGCACTTTTGTCTCAGGCGATGCCGCTTGGCACGATTGATTGTTCCTTAGGGCAAATAAAACTGATTCAGCCCGGTAGCCACGAGATCGTAACGCCCCCCAAAAGGGGGGTGAAAGGGTCGGCTCCCCAAGTCCAATCTATGCTATATTTCTTCCTGTTCTTAGCAACTAGGGCAACTTATATAACATTTTCGTATAATTTAGGAACGAGGAATTCATTTTTGAAAAAAATATTAGACCTTTTCATACAAAAAAAAAAGAGTTGTTTACAAGAAATTTAAATGTTATGTAATTTTTTGTGACAATTTTCCCTGTTACAATTACAGTGTGGCGATTTGCACTTTGCACTAAATAAAAAAATGGACAATGTAGCCCATTTATTGTTCATTCTGGATAATATCACTTTAAAGAAATAGCTGCCGAAACGCCTGTCAAAAAAGAGGCGTTTTTTCTTACTAAGCGGCGTTTTAAGTTTCCAAGTTTTTATTCCTTACTTGTTGTTTTTATTCCTCACTTGTTGTTTTTATTATTTTTTCGCAACTGTGTTAAAAACGTCGTTCGATACACGTGCGGAAATGTCATTCTTCACTCGTCCCGAGTCTTGCCAAGATACCTATCTCGGTACTCGTGAAGTAATGACATACTTTCCGCACTAGCATCGAAATGTACTATTTATTTCATTTGGGCACCAAGAAGTATGTTGGTAGTAAACCTTTTTGCGAGTAAAATAGTATGTAATAATGATTTAATATAATATTGTTAATTAACTAAAGTTTCATTATTGCGTCATTTCATCTCATAACCCTACTACCCATTGAATTGAATGACCTTTTTCACGTTTTCTGCAGCAATGCAGTCGACTGCAGCAATATTGAAGCGCGACATTGCTGTCGACTGCTACGGCAGTAGCCGTAAATGTCAAAATCAAATTTCCTGTCTGGATTTTGACGTTCATTTAAAATAAATAATCAAAGGGGATCATCGATTTTGGGCCCGGAGGACAAACCATCGCGTATATTATGGTACACTACACAGACGGTTACAGTAATTATAAACGCATTTGATTACGGAAAAATATATAATATTGGGTGTAAATGAAACGGGAATGTATTATATTATACAATAAAATAAATTATATCTATTATTAATTTCCGTAAATCACACCATCATCTTTATTAGCATAGCATAGCATAGCTTAACGCTCAATTTCGCATAAACCGTGAGGTTTTCACTAAGGAGTTTAAAATTCTCTTTGCACTAAACTTTATGGTTGGCAAAAAAGTCTGTATTCTAATTTGGCACTAACTGCCACTGTCTGTCATTGCTATGTCATAGCCTCATAGCTGACATACGTGAGATATATGCCGCAATGTATGCATTGCGCGTTTTATCGGAGCTTTGCCTGAGGTGTGTTAAGTAAGCGCGCAATCAAAATTAAACATGCGTAAACAATCGTTACGCGTACCGATGAAACTGGGTAAGTTAGTCATGGGAGAATTAACGGTCGACCGCATCGCGAACTCTCGGCAGTTCAAGCGGACCGATCGTCTACCGCGAACATTGAAGTGAGACGGAGATATGGAAGTCGATCAAACATTCTCTACAGTGAATCAGTACCCGTCAGTTAGTGCCTGCGTGGGTAATTTAAATAGCTTGGACGTCGTAATAATTATGATTGTATTCCATACAATATTACATATACGTGAGATTTTTTTTATTATTACACTAACATGAGTAAGAGATTTATGAAGGTGAAACAAAAGTCGAGTGTCCATTTTCTATAAGCACCAAAAAAAAAAATTCGAAACAAAAATGGTTAATAGTAATTAAACGGATTCATTTACGTTAGAGATTTTTTTGTAGAATATAGTAAATATAAAGAGCTTAATTAACATGTAATTTTTATGTACACATTAGTTGTTATTTTTATGTAAAAAAATTTTTAATAAAGAAAGTTATTGGGGGCAGGTTTCTGTGCCAAGCTGGAAGAAAATATAAATACTTAATGAGTATATGCCTGAGAACAGCATATTAGAAAATCTCTAGTGTGGGGATTGATGTTTTGGTTTATTTCTCTACTTTAGTAATAATTTGGATTTATAAAAACAAATTGACATATTTTGTGGAGATTTTTTTCAAAATATATTATTTGTAACATAGGTAATCACATCTCAAAAAATCTCTAATGTGAGAATTAATGTAGATTTCTCATACATTTTGAACTGTGCGGACCGGCCTATAGGTGCGTTCGAGTGGTGTGTATGAGATAATAAAATTAACTTAAAATTAATTATAAATGTATGAAAAATTCACAATGGCGTGGCCACGTACCTCAAAAGGAAAAAACGGGAACCCTTATTATAGCAGGGTTTCTTAAACTTTTTGCAGTCACGGACCATTTTCACAATTTAAACAATTCCATGGACCCCGGTCAAAAAATATTTTAGGAAAATAATAAAAACCCACATTTTCATTTAAAAATTTACTTTTGTTATAAGTTTCATTACACTTAAGTAGGTCTCGTCAAACTTGACCTACAATATTTTCTAATAAGTATGCAAGTAACTGACCTACTGCGGACCCCTGATAAACATGCTACCCGTGGACCCCACTTTAAGAAACCCTGCCTTATAGGATCACTCGTGCGTCTGTCTGTCCGTCTGTCACAGCCTATATTCTCCGAAACTACTGGACCAATTAAGTTGAAATTTG
Organism: Cydia strobilella; assembly: GCF_947568885.1. NCBI lineage: Eukaryota > Metazoa > Arthropoda > Insecta > Lepidoptera > Tortricidae > Cydia > Cydia strobilella. The sequence continues at coordinate 60,697,245 of NC_086068.1, forward strand.
GTACACATATGTAAGTTGGTGACCCAAAGATGGGCATGTAACGTAAACAAATGAATTTTAAAAAGGGGGGCCACTATTGGGGGCTAAATGAGAAAATTAAAAAAATAAGTTTTTCAAACTATATCATGTTACATATCAAATGAAAGAACTTATTGTGAGTATCTCAAATATATTTTTTTAATAATTTTAGGATAAACAGTTTAGAAGTTATTCAAGCAAATAGGCAAAAAATGACCATTCCCCCCCTTTATCTCAGAAACTACTGGGTCTAAAATTAAAAAAAAAATACACAAAATAGTTCTTTACCTATAGATGATAGGAAAACCTATTAGAAATGTGCAGTCAAGCGTGAGTCGGACTTAATTACTAAGTTTTTGATCCGACCCCTACAAAAAATGCATTGTTAAAAATTGTGTAAAGTACGGAACCCTTGGAAGTTGGAACGCGAGTCCGACTCGCACTTGGCCGGTTTTTTTGAAAGATACTACTATTAAAAATATGTCTTAGTTTTTCACATTCATTAAAAAGTTTGCATGCTCGTCTAATAAACATATTCTATTGTATTCAACATGCTGAGATGAGGCCATTTCGTGGCACTTTAATCTTATTTTATGTTTTCTTTTATATTATGTAATGTTTGTTTGTGCGAATAAAATCTTATTCTATTCTATTCTATTCTATATTACGAGCATAACATGTTCTGCTAAGGGGTCATCCATTAATTACATCACGCTTTTAGGGGGGGGGGGGCGGGGTCAAGGAAATGTGACATGTTGTGACAAGGGGGAGGGGGAGTCACAATTGTGACGTCCCATTAACTTATTTAAATTATTTTATTCGCTGTACAGTTAATTAACAAGTTTTTGGAACGATAATCGTTATTAATCCTTTAATTTTCTTTCCTAATCTGTTTTGGGTTATAAAATTACTAATATTTCTTTTGTCAAAGATATTTTTATTAAAATATTAATCACAATTCGATTTGCCGATTTCATTGAAAAAATGTGACGTCACACCAGGGGGGAGGGGTTTGCCAAATGTGACCAAGTGTGACAAGGAGAGGGGAGGGGTAAAAAAACCTCGAAATTCTTGTGACGTAATTAATGGATGAACCCTAATAGGGATAGAGAACAATTCCTTTCTGCGACACTGAAGTATACGGGCACGAGGGGCCGAGATAATCCATTTCAAGTAAGGAAGGGATTTCTAATTTTGAATTTAGTATTTTATATAGTAAAACCAAAGATAGATATAACTCCGTAATAGATGGACACAGTGTAAGGAAAAAACGTGCCTCGAAAATCACGTCACACATTTTATTCTCGATCGGATGGCGCCACTACCTTTGGCCTACTCTCGTATAGAGGGCGTTGACGGTTTCGTTTGTTATTAAACAATTTTAACGCATATCAGTGAAAGAACATGGGTCAAAATCATAAAAATAATTAATGCAAATAAAAAAATCATTTATCCATATTTAAATACATTTTATCGTATTTTTATAAATCTTCATTTTTAGTTTTAAAGTGTGTCGATAGATGGCAGTGAATTTACTGGGGTTACAAAATTTACTATGACAGTACCGCTCTATCTTATTTTATCCTCTTTGATAAAAGTAAAACTAAGAAAAATATATGATGTACATTACCATGCAAACTTCCACCGAAAATTGGTTTGAACGAGATTTAGTAAGTAGTTTTTTTAATACGTCATAAATCGTAAACCGCAATTTACCTTTCATTCAATCAACTCGAATATATATTTTTGATTTCCGTTAATTTTAAGGGGAGATTCTTCAGGTTAAATAAAGTTAATTTCTCTAAGAAACTAGTATTTTAACTCTTACAGTTTTTGAAATATTCAATAAATAAATTTAATTGCTGAGCCTGTGTAAAAGATTCTTCATTGCCTTCAAATTTTATTTATTTTTTAAGTTTCGTCAGTAAAGAGTTTTCCATTGAGTTTTCTTGTACCTACTTTTGTACTATATTTTTCTGGAAATGAAATTTTCTGTTAGGTTAAGTTTCTCGGCGCATTGGTGTTTGCTGTAATGCAGTTTGACCAGAATTGTATTAAATAAATAAAATAAATAAATAAATTGATAGCTATTCACTACAAGAAGGTTACTGAGGTGTTAGTTTTTTGACAATTCCGACATTACCTACTTTTCTTTCATTATGTGTCACACTAACTTTTACGTAACTCTAAAGGACCTTTTACAATGCAATATTCATTTATTTTGTATGAAAAAAGAAAAAAATATTTTTTTTTTCGAATTTTACAAATACTAAGCAACGTGTCGAATTTAACGGAAATAATAAAAAAACACGGTGTATATATATAAAGTACGGAACCCTCGGTGCGCGAGTCCGACTCGCACTTGGCCGGTTTTTTTTAATTTAGTATTTTATATAGTAAAACAGAATCTGCGCAATTACGCCAATTGCCGAGTGACTGCATTTTATGGCATCTCTGTTTTGACATTTTGCTGGGACATCAGTTAGCCGCGACCACGATCAGTGAAACCTGTGTCGAAACGTCGGTAACAAAATAAATTCGCGATAGACCCGATTTTAAATGTCATTTAATATGTGGTAAAAACGCGAAAGTTTTAAATGTTATATTGCATTTTATGGCGTTGTGAAGAGTCAACCCATAACGCTGGCGTGAAAGAGGTAAATGAACGTTATTTTTCGGTCCGGTGGCATTGTGTAGAATTCAATCTAATGGTGTTCCAGAGTACGATTTAGGTTCCATCGGTTTGCCGCTGTCACTATCACATATCGCAAGAAAGAACGGGAAAGATCATGCGCGCCAAGTGTAAATTTTGATCGATTTTGTCGATTTTTATTTATTTTAAAAACGTTACCTTACAATATCGAAATTCGAAGGCTATGAAATTACTATTTAAGTTAAGATTTTTTTTCTTCTGTTTTTGTTTATAGTATCACATAATAAATAACCGAGTAAAGTTGGATTAAAAGTCCGAGTTAAAGGTTACTTTGGGAATTAATTCTATCGAGCGAAGTGTCATAATTCGTGTATCGGAAGCTATGATATTAAAGATAATATCACAGAATAACTAATAGTACTACCGTACAGAAAATTCACTCCCTCACAAAAGCCAGATTTAGGTATAAAATTATACCTACACTCGCCGCCTGCAAGCAAAATTGAAACTTATAACCGCGCACGAACCGTGAATCTTCTTTGCGCGCCGCAGTTTTATTACCGAGCTGCGAGTGTCGGCACGGGGTTGTCACTTGACAAGTTTTTGTACCTATACCTACTGATTTATTATTTTTAAGATAAATAATTATGTAGGAATTACAAACGTTGATTCTGTAAACATAATTTTTTTTAGCCGGAGATAGTATGTCTGATTCTCACGGAAGGAGGTATGCCACAGAAGTACTTATTCCTTTGAGAATATGTCGGTCAATATAGTCCGGAATTTAAAAAAAATAAATTCTGCTTCCTTGTTCTTCCGTTTATTCAGACATCCGTAAACAGAACATTATCTTTTATACAGATTAGATCGCGATTTAGGTTTCGAAGCCATTGCGTATTTACAATTTTGCGCGAGCGCCACGTGACACGACTATCGTGCGAGCCGAGCGGCAGCCCACTGCCATACACCTTCCCGGGCGGTGCGCCGGCCAAATATACCTAAACTGCGCAGTGACACATAATATAGTCAAAAACTACATATATTTTTTCCACGTCTACAAATATCAACGCATTCGGTTCCGTTTGCAATGTTTGCATGATCACTCGTAATCTCAGTTTCGCGGATGGCTTGGTCAACCTAAGTCATCGTAGTGGCGGTAAGATCACCTCACCTCATCACAAATCAAATCAACATCATTCAGTTCAAACTTCAAAGCCCCGATCGATCGCCGGAGCCCGATCGAGATGAGTACTCAGTATCCGTTACAGGTGTGTTACGTAATGTAGATTCACAAATCGCAGGGCCAGACTAGAGTTGTGCTCGCCATGCTCGTTCACTAGTACAATCTCACAACTGCACTAGTTCGGTCTTTTAGTACAGTAGTACACCGAGAGAAACAGCATAATAAGCGGCTATCTTGCTCATACTAGCCGGCTGGGCGAGAGCCGTTCGGACATCTTTGCTCGCCCGCGCTCGGCGAGCGGCGAGTCGACGCGACGTTTAGTTCGGTCGGATCACTCCGATCATGGAGACTGTATAAAGGAGCCAAATCTGTATGTATGAAAAGTGTCCATCAAAAAACAGTAATTAGGCGGCGCCACCATACACCGAAATACTACCAAAAACAACCTACGTAATTTGGTCGGGTTATTTGTTGCCTTATATGGTTCATGTTATACTCATGTCCCAGAGCCTAACTAGCGCCACCGGAGAGATTAGGAACTATTATTTAAAGCTTAACGCGGTCACTTTTACAACAATTCTGCCATAAGAGATTGCGATCCTTTCTATACCATCCATAACTCCGATCGCTTTGCTGTCATTGTCACCGGTCCTCGCTCCCATTCTGTTTCGTGTAGTATACTAAAACGTACTAAGAGCAGAATCATTACGGAATAGTTCGGTCTAGTACAGTAGAGGGAATCGTGTCTTTGATTTTAGTACATGTTAATAAAAAATGAGTATGTCATGTTAGTAAAACAAGAGTGAATAGGCTGTTACTGAACCGGTGAGCTCCATCTTAGGCCCTGTCTTCACTTTCCATCAGGTGTGACTAGGGACAATCGCCGATCAGTTTATAATAAAAAAAAAAAATGTACTACACAAGCCTAGGCCAGACCATCAGTGCCTCTCAATGCACTCCTGACAGCGCCAGAGTGCGACTTGTTTGCGTGGAGATGGGCGAATGTGTGCCAGGAGTGTCTGAGGTTTTGTGAGATGATGGATGATAGGATTTCCAGCACTTGCATTTGCGTCGTGGCAGGGAGATGGGACAGTGCCCTAATTAGGCACTGGACCTCCCAACATCTTAGTTTAGGTACTAACATAGTAATTTAAGTATATTTGTTTGTAACTAACAAAATATGGATTTTTTTTTTTTTTTACAAAACTAACTAAAATATTTTATTCAAAAAGACCTCCGCGAGCTGTACCGGGTGCAAAGGTGCCCATCACACTTGCCGCGTTACCACGTTGGATAGCGATGGCCAACCTTTGCACCAGGTACGAACCCGCGCGAGCATCAGAGGTCCTCTCCCTAATCCTATGTCCCACCTCCCTAATAAACGATATGGCGTCAGACCCCCAACACCCCGTTGTCTCGAAGGCGAGGGGTACAAAATAATAATTTGCCTCGAGGATGGAATATTTCGTTCTCTTTCTTGAAGCTGCCGACTCTGCCGCAGCGCCAGGTGTCTGCACCGTCCGGCTGAGATGTGACGCGGCGAAAGTGCTGACGCACGTGGCGTCCCACAGTAGGCACTTCCCCTTCTGCCATGGCACCAACGTTAAACCGTCCGGCCTTTTGCCATCGGTGCGACAGAGACCCGGTGGTTCCAGAACACACGGTATGTTCGCGGATATTAGGGCTAAATATTATTAATATTATATAATTTATTATTTATAATATTATTATTATTATTATAAATATTAGATTAAATATGGATTGTAATATCGTCCGAAATACATGTTTTTTTTTTATTTTATTTAACTTCTGATAGACTAGATTAGATTAATTTAATTCTTATTGCAAATTACATGATATTTCAATTCAATTCAATTATTTATTTGATTCGAATCATTTTGATCCATATAGTGTTAGTAAATACAACAAAACTTAGAATGAAATAAGGTTAGTGACATACAATTACAATTCACAAAACACACACATAAATTATAAAATAAAATACAATAACAGCTAGTATAAAATCTAGGCAATCTAGATAAATCTAATCTAATCTAGATTTAACAATGTCACAATGTTTCTACCCAGGTAGCAAAATGACGTCAGCGACGTCATAATGACGGCATTATACGTCATAATGACGTCACTGACGTCATAAAAAAAATAAATGTTTATTGAGTTCGCACAAACAAACGTAGTTATAACTGGGCAGGTGCCTCTTTTTAAGCGTACAATGACACTTGTGTCAAGAGACACCGCTCTCCCGTAGGTGGTAACAGAATATATATAAAAGCAATAGCTGTGGCTTAAAACTAATGTTTCTTCAAAATAACTAAAAATAGAAAGAAATTAAGTATATAAAGCTAATTTTAACAAAAATCTGTTCTTAATAGAGTACCTAAGCCTTTTTCTTTTATATAAGGTACAATGAGGTGGACTACAATTTTAATAAATGACGTATAAATGCTACTGGGGTACATAAGATGAACTCACAAAAATATCGTCAAATTGTAAAAAATAATTCAGTAAAATAATAAAAAAATAAAAACAAACAAATCATAACAATAAAAAAATTAAAAGTCAAATACAGTGAGATAAAATGTCAGAGAATAATGATAGTAATACTAAATATAATTTCAAAAAAATATCTTCCAGAGTATAATTAAGCGGTCAAAATGTATATATTGCTAGGACACCCTAGTTAATATAATGTCAGAGTTAATAATAGTATTGCAAAGTCAAATTAAAATAAAATTCTAATTAACAACTAAAACAATAAAAAATAAATACCAATAGAACATAATAATAACAATGTCAGATTAAATTATTATAGAAAAAAATATTATTCATTTTAATCGCGTTTCAAGTCTGTGTATTTTTTAAGATATGACTATCTGTAGTTTACTTCATAAATATTTTGTATTTCTATACCTGTAACTAGTTTAATTCGGTGTATAGGCATATGCTGTGACGCCGTGTAAATATATTTAAATAAAATCCATACTAATACATATATATATATGTTTTAAGCCTACTAAGTGTCCCACTGCTGGGCAAAGGCCTCTCCCCTCATACTAATATTATAAATGCGAAAGTCTGTCTGTCTGTCTGTCTGTCTGTGTGTTCCCTCTTTACGCTTAAACCGCTGAACCGATATAGATAAAATTTAGCATAGAGATAGGTTGAGTCCCTGAGAAGGACATAGGATAGTTTTTATCCCGAAAATCATCCCTTAAGAAAGTAAAAAGCGGGGTGGAATTGGGATAATTAATGAAGTGTCTGCTAATTTGTGTGCATAATATGCTCAAATTGAATAATTGCTATAAGACTTTCTCCAGGCGTTATTCTTACTCTTGCTGGGGTTACTAAGTCCACGCAGACGGTCGCGGGCAAAAGCTAGTAATATATAAAAAAAAATCATTCGCGTGTTGCTCTACACCGCGTTTAAAGTTTAAAACCGAGATGCCATTTAAATTTTAACTTCCGTCGTTAGGGTGCCAAATAACAAATTTATGGTAAGTAACATCGTACTCGTATACCCGCAATTGTTAACATGAAATTGAAATGTGCCTCCTTCAAACAAGCAGCATCGTAACTGTTCGTCATCGCCTAAATTATGTATTAGTGTAAATATTAACTGTAAATTATATTTATTGTAACTGTAAATCATGGAGGAGATGGCTATTGCTGCGCATTTTTTATTAACAAATTATTATTTTTTATTTTTATTATGATTATTATTATTTTATTTATTTGCTTGTTTGCCACCGTCGTGGTATAAAAAAAAACTTATCTTAAGGAAGTGTAATAAGCCCTGACATTAGATAAAAAACTGAGAAGGTTAATAAATATATACACCGTGTTTTTTTTGATTTCCGTTAATTTTAAGAGATTCATCAGGTTAAATAAAGTTAATTTCTCTAAGAAACTAGAGTTTTAACTCTTACGGTGTTTGAGATATTCAATAAATATATTTAATTGCTAAACCTGTGTAAACAATTCTTCATTGCCTCCAAATTTTATTTATTTTTTAAGTTTCGTCAGTAAAGAGCTTTCCATTGATAGCTATTCACTACAAGAAGGTTACTGAGGTGAGTTAGTTTGACAGTTCCGACATTACCTACTTTTCTTTCATTATGTGTCACACTAACTTTTACGTAACTCTAAAGGCCCTTTTACAATGCAATATTCATTTATTTTGTATGAACAAGGAAAAAAATATTTTTTTTCGAATTTTACAAAAAGCGATATACCAGGTAGCTTCCATTAATGTACCAAGCAACGTGTCGAATTTAACGAAAAAAAAACACGGTATATAATAATTGTAATAATGATAATTAAAATTCTACTTAATCAATAGAACTACGAACACAAATTGTATGTTGTAATTTAGTATAAATTTATTATAATTATATGGTTGATATTGTATATTATAGTATGGTTGTTGACGTGTATTTTTTTTTTCAATTTTATCAATATATGTATCTTATCTTATCTTATCTTATCTTATCTTATCTTAAACTCTTACAACACGTGTCATGAGACAAAGAAAGTTATTGTTGTGAGTCTGTAATAATTATCGGTTGTCAATTTCTATGTAAGAATAATCGTAAAATGTTTTTATGGATCCATATGGCGATAATATAACATTAAATTTAACTTTACTTGGCTCGATGTTGATTATCCAGTGATCTGCAGATTGTGATCTGCAGATATAGTATTCGTTTTATATTAATCAGCATTGACTCGGTCAAGTCATACCGCTATTTCAATTGAAAAGGAAATGGCAATCTGTCAAGTGTAAAAATCGAGCAATGGATCGAGGGTGCACTCGGGTGAGCTTTCGGCAAAAGGAGCGAAATGGCAGTACTGAATGTGATTGCGACCGACTTACAGCGGCTGATGATTTCAGACGAGACTCGCGACGGTGGCTGGTGGCGTGGTGTTTGACACCGACAGGGCGGCGCGAGCGAACTGACTCGACCGCTATTCGGCCCCTCTTCGAGCCAGTAAGAGGTTGCCGTGTACAGCGAAAGGTGAGTTTATCTACACTCGTGAGCAATGAAAATGGATTACTTTGTGTGAAAATTTTCATACAAAGTGGTCCGTTTTCATTGCTCCAGGGTGGTACACCTATTGTCGTTGATTGTTTCCATTGACACTGCTGTATGAGTCTGTAGCGAATTGAGAATTGACTGTGTTGGGGCCGCAAACTGGACGCACACGACCAGCGGCGCGGCGAGCGGCAAATCGGGACCATTCATACATTTCGTTTTGTATAAATGTATGAATGGTCCTAATTTGCCACTCGTCGTGCAGCCGGTCGTGTGCGTCCAGTTTGCGGCTTAAGAGGCCGTAGTCGATTTTGGAGCAAAAATGTAAAATTGATGGATTTAGTCGTTGAAATTATACACGTTTTGTAACGTAATATCTAAATAACAAGTATTGATTTCTGAGGTCGCGAGCGTGCGTCACCGGTAATGCATGAAGAGAAAGGGTAGTTTTTAAAAAATTCATCAAAAAATCATGGTGGTAAATTATACAAATTGATGTATAACAATAGTTTCAGCAAATGTTGTAGATTGTTTAAGTATCAAAACTACGTTGAAATAAGGTCGATTTTCAAAGAAATTGTCACTTGTTTTGAAGTAATTACTGGAGAAAATTGTTTTCGTCTAACTTTCATTTACACTACTTCAAAGTCATAATAATAAAAATGTAGTCTGATAAACGTCAAGTACAGGATATGTGTAATACAAAATTACCATGTTTAACCGTCCAAACTTTACGAAATTTACAAATAAGAGCGACAAAATCAGTGCTTTACGCGCGTTTACCTAAACGTCCATCAGAAAAGCAAACATTACTAATTTAGTGAGTCTGTTTTCAAAAAATTTATCTGATAAAAGGTAAGATAAGAAGACGTGCTAATAGAAACCAGTACTTGTTATTTGAATTAGGTAACAAAAGGTGTACAATTTCACGGACTAAATCTATTAATTTTACATTTTTGCGACTAAAATCGACACCGGCCTCTTAATGGGTGGGGTGGGGGTGGGAGGCACCGGGGAGTGGACGAGAAGATCGAGGAAGTGGAGAGAAGTAGGGGGTTGAAGTAATCTCAGCTTCAACTGTTTATTCATGGTCTATTACGATCCTTTACTTTTTTTTATACATTTACCACAGACCACTCCCTATAGATGTTCATCCTCACACCCTAGCACCTAAATGGTCGCGTACTGTGCGGTTTAAGAGGAATTTCCTCCCGCGTACGCTTCGGCTGTGGAATGAGCTCCCTGCCGAGGTTTTCCCGAGGGACTACAGTATGGGGTTCTTCAAAAAAGGAGTGTACAGGTTTTTAAAGGGTCGGCAACGCGCGTGTAATATCTCTGGTGTTGCAGGCGTTCATAGGCTACGGTAACTGCTTACCATCAGGCGGGCCGTATGCTTGATTGCCACCGACGTGGTATAAAAAAAAAAAAAAAAAAAAAAAAAAAAGATCGAGCTTATAGGACGACTCGCGGTCACCGCCCGTATGGTGTATAGGTCTTATATAGTACGTATATATAATGTTTCGTCCGTTATTTATTAATTTTGGTAATTGGTTACGGATATCATATACGTACAAATATGGCAATCAGATAAGTCTGACATTGTGTTGATCAAACAAGTCTGTCAATATCAAAGATAGATATAACTCCGTAATAGATGGATACAGTCTAAGGAAAAAACGTGCCTCGAAAATCAAGAAAATTTGATTCTCGTTCAGAGGGCGCTACTAGCTTTGGCCTACTGTCGTATAGATGGCGTAGACGGTTTCGTTTGTTATTTAACAATTTTAACGCATATCAGTGAAAGAGCATGGGTCAAAATCATAAAAATAATTAATGCAAATAAAAAAAATCATTAAATTTATCCATATTTAAATACATTCTATCGTATTTTTATAAATCTTCATTTTTAGTTTTAAAGTGTGTCGACAGATGGCAGTGAATTTACTGGGGTTACAAAATTTACTATGAAAGTACCGCTCTAGTATAAGTTACTCTATGGTGAATATATAGCGGGATCCGCCATATATTAACAGATTAATTCACCCGGCTACACACATCCAACTGACACATTTTCACGTATATCCCTACCTAATAACTTTTTATACCATATCATAAGTCACACTCTTTTTATACAGTTTTTACTTTCTTTATTTTTACTCTAAAATTGGTATATACAGTATATATACACCTAATATTGTTAAATTATTATTGTCAAAGATAGACATAACTCCGTAATAGATGGATACAGTCTAAGGAAAAAACGTGCCTCGAGAATCAAGAAAATTTGATTCTCGTTCAGAGGGCGCTACTAGCTTTGGCCTACTGTCGTATAGATGGCGTAGACGGTTTCGTTTGTTATTTAACAATTTTAACGCATATCAGTGAAAGAGCATGGGTCAAAATCATTAAAATAATTAATGCAAATAAAATAAAATAAAAATATTCATATTTAAATACGATTTTATCGTATTTTTCTAAATCTTCATTTTTAGTTTTAAAGTGTGTCGATAGATGGCAGTAAATTTACTGTGGTTACAAAATCTACAGTGACAGTACCGCTCTATCTTATTATATCCTCTTTGTTATTGTTAAACATCAGTTTGCTCTTCCACCGATTTACCCCCTTAAAGGTTGATTTCTGGGATAAAAAGTATCCTATGTCCTTCGGCGGGACTCAGTCGATTTGAAAACGCGCGAAGATACGACTTTTACACAGTAACCGACCGCTTGCCGCCTGCGTGAAACAACGCGACCGCCCAAACAGTATTGATACTTTCCCAACATTATGCGTCACTTTAACTTTAGTTAGGTTAAAACAAAGATAGATATAACTCCGTAATAGATGGATACAGTCTAAGGAAAAAACGTGCCTCGAAAATCAAGAAAATTTGATTCTCGATCAGAGGGCGCTACTAGCTTTGGCCTACTGTCGTATAGATGGCGTTGACGGTTTCGTTTGTTATTTAACAATTTTAACGCATATCAGTGAAAGAACATGGGTCAAAATCATTAAAATAATTAATGCAAATAAAATAAAATAAAATAAAAATATTCATATTTAAATACAATTTTATCGTATTTTTATAAATCTTCATTTTTAGTTTTAAAGTGTGTCGATAGATGCCAGTGAATTTACTGTGGTTACAAAATCTACAGTGACAGTACCGCTCTATCTTATTATATCCTCTTTGTTATTGTTAAACATCAGTTTGCTCTTCAACCGATTTACCCCCTTAAAGGATGATTTCTGGGTTAAAAAGTATCCTATGTCCTTCGCCGGGACTCAAACTATCGCATTTATAGAAGAGCCCCTAGTCGATTTGAAAACGCGCGAAGATACGACTTTTACACAGTAACCGACCGCTTGCCGCCTGCGTGAAACAACGCGACCGCCCAAACAGTATTGATACTTTCGAAACATTATGCGTCACTTTATAACTTTAGTTAGGTTAAAATAAAACTTTCGGTAAATTTGATATAATTGTTTACTACTCTTATCAATTTACCTATGTATTCATATAATACATATAAATTATATAGTATGATAATAATGATTGCACTTAGGTTTATATATATATATATATCATCATCTTTCTCGCATTATCCCAGCCTTTTTGCCAATGTTTGATTTATCATGGAAGCCTGGGGTCCGCTTGGCAACTAATCCCGAGAATTAGCGTAGGCACTAGTTTTTACTACAGCAAACTGCCATCTGACCTTCCAACCCAGAGGGGAAACTAGGCCTTGTTGGGATTAGTCCGGTTTTCTCACGATGTGTTCCTTCACCGAAAAGCGACTGGTAAATATTTAATGATATTTTTTACATACGTTCCGAAAAACTTACAAAACCAGCGCTTACATACATACACACACATATATATATGTCTAGGCACCAGGAGGCTAGGCGGAACGTTTGTCATCATTTATTAATACATCACGAGTTGGCGGTGTCACTTTCATTATTATCACCCATCGTGGTATAAGAATATGGGAAACGCGGAAATAAAAGCACGTTCTACAGGTTTACAAATCACTGACTTTATTTAAACACACTTTAGATTAAAATAACGTATGATTGACAAAATAAAATTGGATTAGAAGGCAATAGGTTAGAACACGTGCACCACCGTGCGCAGCTGTCAACAGAATCACCGCTGCCGTATATGTATGTGCTTCCGATTCGAGCGCCATCTTGATAGTTAGCATCGTGATTAATTACTTTGTTTTTTGCTCATTAATATTGTTTAAAGTGTAATATTGATAGCTTATTATACAGTAAAGTAATGTGTTAGTTTGCAGTAAATGGAGAATTAATTTTGAAGCGCGTTTAACCACCATCTTGGAGTCAACGGCCGGTAGTCCACGTGCTTCTTGTAAAGTCTAGCTATCGATTTACAAGAGTTAACAAATCACCGTACACTGTCTTGTACAATCGTACAATTTTTGTCGTTTTTAAACCTCTTAATACCTTGATACTGGCGAAATAGTCCCACTGGGCTGAAGCTATAATTTTAAAAGAAGAAGAAGAAGTATATGTATGTATACACATATATGTTTATGTATGTATGTTACCGTAAAAAACCTTTTAAGTACTTAAGTGAAAATTAGTGACAATGCAATAATCTGATTATAGAAGTGGAAGGCGGTCATAGGAACTCTGTAATGAAACGACGCAACCCTATCGAGATTGGGCTTGTTTGATTCGTCTTGACGAGTACTTTGTCTCTAGATAGTCTCGAATCGCACATTTCAAAATAATGTTTGATTAATTTTTTTCAGTGAAAAAAAATGATTTATGAAGATATGTAAAAAAAAAATACTATCGCCCCCCTCCCTAATCTTCAAAGTTTATCAATAAAAAATAATTAAATTTTAACACAACATTAACATTATCATATATTACAGGAAAAATATAATCAAATACAATAATTATCAAAAATATCAATCGTTTATGGAAAAAACCGTAGGTGTAATACATATTTTTAATTAGACCCTCGGTATCATCTCGTGTCAAATATCTTGTTGAGACGAATCAAATGAGCCCAAACACGAAGTGGTTTCACGACCCGAAATGAAATGAAATGAAATGAAATATATGAAATGAAATGAAATATATGAAATGAAATGAAATATATGAAATGAAATGAAATGAAATATATGAAATGAAATGAAATATATGAAATGAAATGAAATATATGAAATTAATTGAAATGAAATATATGAAATGAAATGAAATATATTTATTGCCAGAACATAGTGTTGTCATACAATCGGTGGTCTTAAAATAAATAGTAGTCCTTATGTTCTACCCTATGATAGGCATGCAATATAAAGGAAGCGGCAAGCAAGCATGCAAACAATACAATTTAAACTATAAACATTTAAGGCATATCAGATGATAAAAATTACAATTACGAAATAATTAAAATAACTAAGTGTCAGGGTAGGAAAATAAGTTAAACATGTCAATTTTAAAATTATTGCATTAAAAATTAATAAATTACCAAAAATTATGAATAAGAGAATAATAAACAAAAAAGAATATTTCAATATGTCAACATGTTAATAAAATAATTTACTTATTGATTTTCGTCGGATATGAACTCTTTAATTGTGTAGTGACACTTAAATAATAACCATTTACAGAGGGCATTTTTAAATAGCCTCGGTTCAATTTCTAATATGTGTTTTGTTAATTTGCACCAAACCTGCGTTCCACTAGGTATAGCCAGGGTTCAGCATCAGCTCAGCTCTATGTTTACTAAAACCTTCTCCAGAATGTAACAAACACTTTTCTGAAAACCGCATCAAAATCGGTTCAGCCAAACGCGAATAAACAAACATACATACATGCATACATACATACATACAAACATACGGGTCAAACTGAGAACCTCCTAGCTTTTTTTTTGAAGGTGGTTAATAATAGATGATAATACTGTAAACTATACAAGAAAATAAAAAACCGGCCAAGTGCGAGTCGGACTCGCGCACCGAGGGTTCCGTACTTTTTAGTATTTGTTGTTATAGCGGCAACAGAAATGCATCATCTGTGAAAATTTCAACTTGTCTAGATGTCACGGTTCATGAGATACAACCTGGTGACAGACAGACAGACGGACAGACGGACAGTGAAGTCTTAGTAATACGACCCCGTTTTTACCCTTTAGGTACGGAACCCTAAAAAGTACTTACAACCCAAGGATTAAAGTTTTTGGTCGCAGTTTACACGCACACAGTGTAGCCAAACACGCAAACAAATATAACTTTTTACACGGCGAGCGACGCACACAATGATAAATAACTTCGCCGGCGTCGATGCATCGTGCGGAGCCGATCAACAAACGTCCTGCCTCTGCCTCTACCAGCTCCCGCTCCCGGGACTGAGGCCGCGAGCGCGCGTCGACGGTAATATACGAATAAAAGGGGAAGTTTTTAAAAAATCGTAAAAAATAAAAGTTGCAATTTATATAAAATGATGTACAACAACAGTTTAAGTAAACATTGCAGATTATTTGAGTATAAAAACTACGTCAAAAGTAAGTAGATTTTCGGAGAAATTGTCACTTGTTTTGAGGTCATTTCTGGAGAAAATTGAATTCGTTTAACTTTCATTTCCTCGAACTCTAAGTTATATGTATAACAAATATGTAATCTGATAAACGTCAAGTACAGAATATGTTACAAATTTACCATTTTTAGCAGTCCAAACTTTACGAAATTTACAAATAAGAGCGACAAAATCAGTGCTTTACACGCGTTTACCTAAACGTCCATCAGAAAAAAAATCATTACTAATTTAGTGTCTTTTTTCAAAAAATTGATCTGATAAACGTCAAGATAAGAAGACGTGCTAATAGAAACCAGTACTTGTTATTTCAATTAGGTAACAAAAGGTGTATAATTTCACAGACGAAATCTATCAATTTTACATTTTTGCGACTAAAATCGTAACCGGGCTCTTAAGTATGGATGTGGATTAACACACCCAATATCCAATAGGCTTGATCATCTCGTCATAAGTAACTAATGTCTTTGATAATAGCTAGAGATCCACGCGCAGACACTATATTCCGCCAGACCTATATAGCGGATGTGATCGACGGACAAATCTAACAACGTGTGCTGCGACTTGGGCACAAATGTGTTTGTCCGCAGAAACAACTGTGTCAATTTCTCGTCATGCATTGATGGATTTATTCGCCAAACGGCGTGTCTCACTCCGCGATATCGTCGCGTCGCTACAAGTACCTGCGGCCGCCTCAATTTTGAGGTTTTGCCATAGTAATTGCCGCACACCGCTATGGAACGGACGCCTGCACGCGCTTGCGCCGCCTTGCGTGTAGTAATCGCGTATTGTTAGAGAGTGAACCTTCTGTACCTAGTACTATTATATATTCTGTGGCCAAACACATCTATCGAGTATAACTGACATACACAACTGTACGTTTATATCTAACTATTATCCAACCCGGTATTAAAATCTAATTTTCTGTTAAAAAAAGTTTTATTTCCTTACTCGCATATTACAGAAATCGCAATTTACTCTTATTTTTCTTAAGAATGTATTACATTTGAATTTTACATATCATTATATATAGTCTGCGTATTCTCAAGTGATTTTTACGTTTAAGACGGTAATCTGTTAAACAAAAGCCATTGTTCGTTTTGTGTGAGCGGTCGGCCATTGTGTGCTGTTGAGTTAGAGCGCGTGCTACGGCGCGTGCCATTGTCAGACTAAAATCATTTGAGAAGATGCGGATGCCTTTGTAATGATAACTATCATATTTGCATTCATTTTTTTAATTCTATTATTTAGCCACGAACAAATAAAATAATTATAACACATTCATATGATAATTATTTTATGAAAAAAAAAAACACAAACATGCGATAACGCATGCGATGCAGTAACGTATGATTCCTTAAAAAAACGACATACATCATAAAAACCATTGTTGAATAAATATATTTGAAATATTAATAAAATACCAAAAACAATTACTTACTACTAAAATAATTTGAATATAGATAATTTTATATATTATTTAAACTTTGCAAGATATAAGTGTTTGAATAAGAATGTCTTAGTAAATATTTGAAATTATTTTACCCATTTTAAATTTGCACCGCGATTTAAGACATTCCTATTGAAGTAAATCGGTAGTCTATTATAATTTGATCTTAGTAAACTTGGCCAAAATGATTATATAACTACATGTAAATCTTGCGTCAAACACTCTTGTATATGAATATCTATTAATACATATTTAAATTATATATAATCCATTTATGCTGCCAGCATCTTTGGCACAATGCCGCGGGGGCCTTATTTAGATGTTTTATTAATTAAGAGTAGTTTTGTTTTTTAATTTTTATTATTTATAAGTTGTTATTCTTAGTTAGTTTTAGTTTTACTTTTAATTGAATAATAATATGTTGTACAAGTTGTAAAAGAAAAAAATTAATAATTAAATTATAATAATCCATTTTAAATTTTATATCGCGATTTTAGATAATCGTATACAAGTCATGTCAATTAGCAAAATTTAACATAAAAAAGGATCATTTGTACCACAACTGACCAAAACAATATTGAACAACTTTAATATACTTTACAGTACATATGGTGCTACTTTACCGCACTAGTGCGATAATATGCTCATTACGCAACTATGTCGAAAATTTAAAGGACCATATGTACTGTAAAACGTTGTACGATACATGTGCGAATAGGTTATTCGCAACTCGTGTCGATTTAAAACACTCCCTGCGGTCGTGTTTTAATTTATCGCCACTCGTTTCGAATTTTCTTATTTTTCGCACTTGTATCGTAAATAACTATAGTGAACTATACTAAAAAGTTTTGAATAGCAACGTCTATTAGTAAATATTTTTAATCTTTTATACTTTTTAAATTACATCGCGTTTTCACTGTTTTCAGACGTATCTATACAAAACAATAAGCATATCAAAGCCATACTTTTTTTTATACCACGTTTTTTTGTACTATTATAATAAAGGAGTCATTTGCGCTACATACAATCATATATTTAGTTAATATAACTTTATGCAATAAATTTTGCATCAGATATTTTGTATAAAAATGTTTATTAGTAATTATTTGAAAATATTTGTTCCATTTTAAATTTAATTCCGCGATTTTAAACATTTCTATACAAAAAACGAGCAGGATCTTTAATAAGGATCAATTATATCACGGTTTACCAAAAACCTAATTAAAATAAACATCATGTGTCACATGTAATAATTTACGACATCAGATTTTGCAACACAATTCAGGCAATGAATTACGTACATTTTACACAAACACATTTATTGAAAAATCTAACGTTACGAAAACTTTTACTTTAATTCAACCTCAAATTAAATGTCAAGATTTGCCTTTTGAACATAGTTTGTCTAATGTATGTTACTATCCTAAGTACAATTTGCCATTTTCATCTGTGAAGCCCATTCTTCGACTGTACATCAAAAATTAATCTATAAATCATACAAGATTCTCTGCATATTGACAAAGTGCGAAACCGGTGGAGGGAGAACTGACGCCAGCCATAACTAACAGACGTGATTCTATGGAAGGTCCCACATGAATGCTAACAGCAGCCGATTAAACTGATTTTACTCCATAAGTTTTAACACAGAAAAGTTTACAAAATGAAGGCAGCAGCCGTCGTGAACATAGTAAATAATAGATGTGCAAAACGAACTCAGTGCTTTATTTACACATGAAAACTTAAAACTACACGGAGTACACGAAAATAAATGCTTCGCGTGAGACGACATTATGAACACTGGCACAGAACAACAGAAATAACAATTCCTACAAACCCGAAGTTTGACAGCGATTCTGTCCCTTACTAATCTATGGCACTATCCCTTTCGGCTAAGGGCTGTCAAAATTCAAGTCATTATCATGGTCGTGCACGCAAAGGGACGTCAAGTTGTGCCAACCCTAATAATTTCTCGGAGCAATGCTGAGCCGAACGGAGCCGGGTTAGCCCGAAAGGAGGAGTGTCCCCCCACTGACACTGGTTTCAAGTGGTCAACGTTACAATTATAACCAGCATAAATTTGGTCATCGTGCGTGCACACATCTTATTTTTTAATAAAATAAATACTGTGCACATCAACAAAAAGAAATACTGCTCAAGGAACTATAAATTGATGAAGATTAAAGGACCAACAACTTACTATTAAGGACTGTTTTTTAAAGGATCTCTTTATCATGCACTCACTAAGCACTGTTCGAGGCAAAAGTTGAAGACAGAAGAGAAGATCATAAAAAAGTCAGATGTAAATGGCATTATTTAAATAACACATAATTTATCATGATAATTGTTATTAACTTTTTTTTGTTTTGACACTGTTTGTAAATGTATTTCCATAATATAAAAAAAGAAAAAAAAGAAAAAAAAAAAGAAAAAAGAAAAGAAAAAAAGTAAAAAAACATACAAAATGAATAAAAAATCAAAAACAATGAATTATTTTATAAAAAGAAAAAAAAAGCTATTACATAATTACGTAAAAAGAAAACTACGTACTATGGAAATTACATTAATTAGAAATCAATATAAACATAAACCTATAACTTGAAATGATTTGAGTTTTTCTAATTTAGTAACGTAACGTTAATTTTTCATTAACGTAAACAAAATACAATAATATTACTTAATTATACATACACACACTATACACAAAATACAACTAATAACGAAACAAACGACAATGTAAAATAGGTATTACATGTGACATAAACAAGTCAGATGTAAATGGCATTATTTAAATAACACGTAATTTATCGATAATTGTTATTAACTTTTTTTTGTTTTGACACCGTTTGTAAATGTATTTCCATAATATAAAAAAAAAGAAAAAAAGAAAAAAAAAAAGAAAAAAGAAAAGAAAAAAGTAAAAAAAAACATACAAAATGAATAAAAAATCAAAAACAATCAATTATTTTATAAAAAGAAAAAAAAGCTATTACATAATTACGTAAAAAGAAAACTACGTACTATGGAAATTACATTAATTAGAAATCAATATAAACGTAAACCTGTAACTTGACATAATTTGAGTTTTTCTAATTTAGAAACGTAACGTTAAATTTTCATTAACGTAAACAAAATACAATAATATTACTTAATTATACATACACACACTATACACAAAATACAACTAATAACGAAACAAACGACAATACAAAATATTACATGTGACATAAACTTATCAATACTTGCTTGATACTTATTATTAATTAGCCGACTTGTGACTCGATTGACTCATCGTTGCGTTGGTACGTCGTGTAAATTACATGTAAATTTTGCATCAAATACTCTTGTAACGGATATATATTAATTGAAAAATCTAACGTTACGAAAACGTTTACTCTAATTCAACTTCAAATTAAATGTCAAGATTTGCCTTTTGAGCATAGTTTCTCTTATGTATGTTATTATCCTAAGTACAATTTGCCATTTTTATCTGTGAAACCCATTCTTCGACTGTACATAAAAATTTATCGAATTAATTAAGCAAGATTCTCTGCATATTGACAAAGTGCGCAACCGGTGGAGGGAGAACTTATTCTTTAATAAAATAAATACTGTGCACATCAACAAAAAGAAATACTGCTCAAGGAACTATAAATTGATGAAGATTAAAGGACCAACAACTTACATTTCTATTAACGACTGTCTTTTAAAGGATCTCTTTATCATGCACTCACTAAGCACTGTTCGAGGCAAAAGTTGAAGACAGAAGAGAAGATCATAAAAAAGTCAGATGTAAATGGCATTATTTAAATAACACATAATTTATCATGATAATTGTTATTAACTTTTTTTTGTTTTGACACTGTTTGTAAATGTATTTCCATAATATAAAAAAAAAGAAAAAAAAGAATAAAAAAGAAAAAAAAAACATACAAAATGAATAAAAAATCAAAAACAATAAATTATTTTATAAAAAGAAAAAAAGCTATTACATAATTACGTAAAAAGAAAACTACGTACTATGGAAATTACATTAATTAGAAATCAATATAAACGTAAACCTGTAACTTGAAATGATTTGAGTTTTTCTAATTTAGTAACGTAACGTTAATTTTTCATTAACGTAAACAAAATACAATAATATTACTTAATTATACATACACACACTATACACAAAATACAACTAATAACGAAACAAATGATAATGTAAAATAGGTATTACATGTGACATAAACAAGTCAGATGTAAATGGCATTATTTAAATAACACGTAATTTATTATGATAATTGTTATTAACTTTTTATTGTTTTGACACCGTTTGTAAATGTATTTCCATAATAAAAAAAAAGAAAAAAAAGAAAAAAATCCAATAAATTATTTTATAAAAAGAAAAAAGCTATTACATAATTACGTAAAAAGAAAACTACGTACTATGGAAATTACATTAATTAGAAATCAATATAAACGTAAACCTGTAACTTGAAATAATTTGAGTTTTTCTAATTTAGTAACGTAACGTTAATTTTTCATTAACGTAAACAAAATACAATAATATTACTTAATTATACATACACACACTATACACAAAATACAACTTATAACGAAACAAGCGACAATGTAAAATAGGTATTACATGTGACATAAACAAGTCAGATGTAAATGGCATTATTTAAATAACACGTAATTTATTATGATAATTGTTATTAACGTTTTATTGTTTTGACACCGTTTGTAAATGTATTTCCATAATATAAAAAAAAAGAAAAAAAAAAGAAAAAAGAAAAGAAAAAAGTAAAAAAAAACATACAAAATGAATAAAAAATCAAAAACAATCAATTATTTTATAAAAAGAAAAAAAAGCTATTACATAATTACGTAAAAAGAAAACTACGTACTATGGAAATTACATTAATTAGAAATCAATATAAACATAAACCTATAACTTGAAATGATTTGAGTTTTTCTAATTTAGTAACGTAACGTTAATTTTTCATTAACGTAAACAAAATACAATAATATTACTTAATTATACATACACACACTATACACAAAATACAACTAATAACGAAACAAACGACAATGTAAAATAGGTATTACATGTGACATAAACAAGTCAGATGTAAATGGCATTATTTAAATAACACGTAATTTATCGATAATTGTTATTAACTTTTTTTTGTTTTGACACCGTTTGTAAATGTATTTCCATAATATCAAAAAAAGAAAAAAAAGAAAAAAAAAGAAAAAAAAAAGAAAAAAAAAGAAAATTTTATAGAGAAAAAAAAAGCTATTACATAATTACGTAAAAAGAAAACTACGTACTATGGAAATTACATTAATTAGAAATCAATATAAACGTAAACCTGTAACTTGACATAATTTGAGTTTTTCTAATTTAGAAACGTAACGTTAAATTTTCATTAACGTAAACAAAATACAATAATATTCCTTAATTATACATACACACACTATACACAAAATACAACTAATAACGAAACAAACGACAATGCAAAATATTACATGTGACATAAACTTATCAATACTTGCTTGATACTTATTATTAATTAGCCGACTTGTGACTCGATTGACTCATCGTTGCGTTGGTACGTCGTGTAAATTACATGTAAATTTTGCATCATATACTCTTGTAACGGATATATATTAATTGAAAAATCTAACGTTACGAAAACGTTTACTCTAATTCAACTTCAAATTAAATGTCAAGATTTGCCTTTTGAGCATAGTTTCTCTTATGTATGTTATTATCCTAAGTACAATTTGCCATTTTTATCTGTGAAACCCATTCTTCGACTGTACATAAAAATTTATCGAATTAATTAAGCAAGATTCTCTGCATATTGACAAAGTGCGAAACCGGTGGAGGGAGAACTTATTCTTTAATAAAATAAATACTGTGCACATCAACAAAAAGAAATACTGCTCAAGGAACTATAAATTGATGAAGAAGAAGAGAGGACCAACAACTTACATTTCTATTAAGGACTGTCTTTTAAAGGATCTCTTTATCATGCACTCACTAAGCACTGTTCGAGGCAAAAGTTGAAGACAGAAGAGAAGATCATAAAAAATCAGATGTAAATGGTATTATTTAAATAACACATAATTTATCATGATAATTGTTATTAACTTTTTTTTTGTTTTGACACTGTTTGTAAATGTATTTCCATTATATAAAAAAAAGAAAAAAATACAGAAAAAAGTAAAAAAAAAAATACAAAATGAAAAAAAAAAAAAAGAAAAAAAAATAGTATATAGTAAAAAAAAACATAATTACGTAAAAAGAAAAATACCAACTATGGAAATTACATTAATTAGAAATCAATATAAACGGATCGATAGTTCAAATAAATTTTGTTTCGTTTTATCAAAATTTCAAATATATTTATCCTATTTTATAGGGTTTTTACCAATTTTAAGTAATGTTTTTAATGAATTCGTATACGTATAATTTATTGCACGCGTGTGATTTCGTTTAAAAATAATTATAATATGTATATAAATAAATAAATAAATTTTTATTCATGGCTAAATAGTAGACTTGCTCCTTAAATGATAATACAGTATCATTACACATAACGATATAATATGAAATGTCAAATTAACATGTTACGCATTCCTAAAAAATACCGATGTAGGTTACAACTTGAAGCAATTTGAGCTACAAACGAATAAGAATTATCTGTACAAATATGATAATTTTTAATCTATAAAAAACATCTCTAAAGAATGTATTTTTCGATTTAAGATACAATATATACACAAATGTACCTTCATCTTAGTAGTGGGTCTACCTATACCAAGAAATAATAATATGTAATATTGATAAACTATTAAAAAAATTGCAAACTTAATAACAAAAAAAAAATTGTATTAAAATAGTTCTTAAGAGCCCGGTTACGATTTTAGTCGCAAAAATGTAAAATTGATAGATTTCGTCTGTGAAATTATACACCTTTTGTTACCTAATTGAAATAACAAGTACTGGTTTCTATTAGCAGGTCTTCTTATCTTGACATTTATCAGATCAATTTTTTGAAAAAAAGACACTAAATTAGTAATGATTATTTTTCTGATGGACGTTTAGGTAAACGCGTGTAAAGCACTGATTTTGTCGCTCTTATTTGTAAATTTCGTAAAGTTTGGACTGCTAAAAATGGTAAATTTGTATTACACATATTCTGTACTTGACGTTTATCAGATTACATTTTTGTTATATGACTTAGAGTTCTAGGAAATGAAAGTTAAACGAATTCTATTTTCTCCAGAAATGACCTCAAAACAAGTGACAATTTCTCCGAAAATCTACTTATTTTCGACGTAGTTTTTATACTCAAATAATCTGCAATGTTTACTTAAACTGTTGTACATCATTTTATATAAATTGCAACTTTTATTTTTTGACGATTTTTTAAAAACTTCCCCTTTTATTCGTATATTACCGGTGACGCGCGCTCGCGGCCTCAGTCCGGAGCGGGAGCTGGTAGAGGCAGGATGTTTGTTGATCGGCTCCGTACGTTGCATCGACGACGGCGAAGTTATTTATCATTGTGTGCGTCGCTCGCCGTGTAAAAAGTTATATTTCTTTGCGTGTTTGGCTGTACTGTGTGCGTGTAAACTGCGACCAGAAACTTTAATCCTTGGGTTGTAAGTACATGTTAGGGTTCCGTACCCAAAGGGTAAAAACGGGGCCTTATTACTAAGACTTCACTGTCCGTCTGTCCGTCTGTCTGTCTGTCACCAGGTTGTATCTCATGAACCGTGACATCTAGACAAGTTGAAATTTTCACAGACGATGCATTTCTGTTGCCGCTATAACAACAAATACTAAAAAGTACGGAACCCTCGGTGCGGTCCGACTCGCACTTGGCCGGTTTTTCATTTTCTTGTATAGTTTACAGCATTATCATCTATTATTAATCGCCTTAAAAAAAAGGAGGTTCTCAGTTTGACCCGTATGTATGTATATATGTATGTATGTATGTATGTTTGTTTGTTCGCGATTATCTCGCGTTTGGCTGAACCGATTTTGATGCGGTTTTCAGAAGTGTTTGTTACATTCTGGAGAAGGTTTTAGTAAACATAGATCTGAGCTGATGCTGAACCCTGGCTGTACCTAGTGGAACGCAGGTTTGGTGCAACATGGGCACACGCTGTTTTGGTCTTCCGACATGTCTTGATGAGCAATTAGGAGAGCAGTACACAAGATGGAGCTGATGCTGAACCCTGACTGTACCTAGTGGAACTAAGGTTTGGGGAAACAGGCATCAACTGTTTTGGTTAACCGACTCGTCGTCGTGTGCCTATGTTGCAGATGGATCGATCAACTTTTTTTTAACCGCCTTAAAAAAGGAGGTTCTCAGTTTGACCCGTATGTTTGTGTGTATGTATGAATGTTTGTTCGCGATTATCTCGCGTTTGGCTGAACCGATTTTGATGCGGTTTTGAGAAAAGTGTTTGTTACATTCTGGAGAAGGTTTAAAAGTATACATGGATGGTTTGAAAAACCAATTGGACCCGGTAGGTGGCTCTGCTATCGATACACCTATCGTCTTTGATTTGCTGAAACCGATTTAGATGAAATTTTGTGATAAGATGAAAGCGGTAGTGGGAGTGCGAGTGGGCGTGGGAGTCGGAGTCAGTCAGAGTCCTGGAGCGTGGAACTGGGAATGGGAGTCGGACTGGGAGTGGGAGTGTCTAGATAAACTAAATCTTAGTTACAATAGGACGAAACATAATACCCATACCTAACTACATTTACAAATCGTTTAGCATCGAAACGTCAAAGTTTCGTTGCGAATAATTATCGAGGTTGGCCATCGCCTACACTAGAGTACCTACTAGCCCAAAACTAAATGGGGAACCTAACTGTAAACAAACTAATATTTTAGCCTAAAATCTAAAATAAATCGCTAAAAAGTAAAATAAAATAAATAAATAATAACAGATGATACAAAATTGAAACAAAAAAACAACTATCACTAAAAAGTAAAAAATAAAATTTAATAAACAAAAAAATAAAAAGAAAATAAATAAAAGAAAAACAATAAAAACCAAAAAATAAGTAAAAACTGTAATAATTTAATTTCAATTCTTTTTTTTTAAAAAAGGGAACCGCCTTCAAAAAACCAACCCACTGAAAAGCACAAAAAAAAAATATATACCCCACCCCCCTATCCTTGTCTAGTCCCTATCCCGTCGTAAAGCAAATTTCTGCCAAATAGTAATTAATACCTAATAATAAGCAAATTAATAACCAGTCGGGTAATGACTTAGTTTTTAAAGGCGGTGCCAAACCAACAAAAACTTTGCTGCCAAATAGAAAAAGAAATACGAGAAGTAGTTAGTAGTGCAAGAACTAAACATGTCTTTTTTTGTATTAAGGCCGTTCCATCGGTTTGTCGCTGTCTCTGTCACATTTCGCAAGAAAGAACGGAAAAGATCATGCGCGCCAAGTGTCAATTTTGATCGAATTTTGTCGATTTTTATTTATTTTAAAAACGTTACCCTACAATATCGAAATTCGAAAGCTATGAAATTACTATTTAAGTTAAGATTGTTTTTTCTTCTTTTTTTGTTTATAGTATCACATAATAAATAACCGAGTAAAGTGTGATTAAAAGCCCGAGTTAGAGGTTACTTTGGGAATTAATTGTATCGAGTGAAGTGGCTCAGGGAACCGCCTTAGTACTTTTTGGCAGAAATTTGCTTTACGACAGGATAGGAACTGGACAAGGATAGGGGGCGGGGTATATAAAAAATATTTTGTGCTTTCCAGTGGGTTGGTTTTTTGAAGGCGGTTCCCTTTTTTTTTCAAAAGAATTGAAATTAAATTATTACAGTTTTTACTTATTTTTTTTTGGTAATATCGTGTTTAGGCTTGATTCGTCTCAAAAATATATTCGACACGAGGTGGAATTCAGGGTCTGATCATGAAGCCGAGGTGCTCAACCGTCATCAACCAGGTCGTGAAACCACTTCGTGTTCGGGCTCGTTCGATTCGTCTCAACAAGATCTTTGACACGAGATGATACCTAGGGTCTGATCATGAAGCCGAGAGGTGCTCAAGAGTACTCATTAACCAGGTCGTGAAACCACTTCGTGTTTGGGCTCGTTTGATTCGTCTCAACAAGATCTTTGACACGAGATGATACCCAGGGTCTAATTAAAAATATGTATTACACCTACGGTTTTTTCCATAAACGATTGATATTTTTGATAATTATTGTATTTGTCTATATTTGTCCTGTAATATATGATAACATGTTGTGTTAAAATTTAATTATTTTTTATTGATAAACTTTGAAGATTAGGGAGGGGTGCGAGAGTATTTTTTTTACACTTTCCTTCATAAATCAATTATTTTTTCACTGAAAAAAATAAATGAAACATTATTTTGAAATGTGCGATTCGAGACTATCTAGAGACAAAGTACTCGTCAAGACGAATCATACGAGCTCAAACTCGATGGGGTTATGGCGTTTTATTACGGAGTTCTTATGGCCACCGTCCAGCTCCATCATCAGACCCCTCGGATACCATCTAAAGACAAAGTACTCGTCGAGACGAATCAAACAAGCCCAATCTCGATGGGGTTGCGTCGTTTCATTACAGAGTTCCTATGGCCACCTTCCAATTCCATCATCAGATTATCGTCACTAATTTTCACTTAAGTACTTAAAAGGTTTTTTACGGTAACATACATACATAAACATATACCGTAGAAAGTTACAACTTTGCCTTTTCAACATAGCTTTGCCCGCCGCATAACATTTCAGTAGAAGCGAAATATCATAAAACTAGTAACAAATACACCTCCCTTTTCAACCTGTGGTTAAAGCTAATCATATTGCTGGCAACACTGGCCTATTAGTTGACGTGTGCCTAACTTCAGTCACGCGTGAGCTGGCTTCAAGTGAGGACGTGTTTTTTGGCGGGCAAAAAAAAGTTACAAAAACTTCGGTAGGATATCGGTCCAGGAGAGTCCTACAGGGATGTAATTTTAACTGTAAATAACATGCAGCTTAGAAACGATGTAGACGAAATTTCAACACGTTATATGCATTACTTTTGTAATTATGATCGTGGGCAATCTCGTGAAAAAGTCGTCAAAAAGGCTGGGATAACGCGAGAAAGATGATGATATATATATATAACCTTAGTGCAATCATTATTATTATACTATATAATTTATATGTATTATATGAATACATAGGTAAATTGATAAGAGTAGTAAACAATTATATCAAATTTACCGAAAGTTTTATTTTAACCTAACTAAAGTTATAAAGTGACGCATAATGTTGCGAAAGTATCAATACTGTTTGGGCGGTCGCGTTGTTTCACGCAGGCGGCAAGCGGTCGGTTACTGTGTAAAAAGTCGTATCTTCGCGCGTTTTCAAATCGACTACGGGCTCTTAATAGTCATACTTGTTATGGCCATTTTTTGCCCGGATGCTGCACTTCATGATAAAAGCAAGCCGCTTTGCACAGTGCTAGAAGGGACCAAACTGAGTGATTTGACCCACGGCAGCGCAAGTTTCACCCCTTAGGAACAGAGATGGCGCCATTTCTTTAAAAAATATTTAAAAAAATTCTACAAACTAAACCAATGAATCGATTTAAATGTTTAATATCTCAAATGAAAGCTTATTATATTCGTTACTTTATAAAAAATACTCAAAAAATATACACTGTATACTTTTGACAAAAAACGGCATCTTAAGTTTTTTTTTTACTCGATTGATAGTTTTTACTTGATTTCTCAAAAAAAAATTATGGAACATGAATAGTTTAATGCATGTGTATATTACTGAATAAATGACAAGTATTACACAAAAAACTCGACACCGATACCTCTCAAACTTCACAAAATATGAAAGTTTGAATGTGAGTGTAAATTTCTTCAAAATATATTTCAAAAAATTCTACAAGCTAAACTATTTGACCGATTTCAATGTTTAATATCCCAAATAAAAGCTGATTATATATATTACTTATAAAGAAATACTCAAAAAACATATAATGAATACTTTTGGCAAAAAACGGCAGCTAAAGTTTTTTTTTCTTACTCGATTGATAGTTTTAACTTGATTTCTTTAAAAAAAACATGGAACATGAATAGTTTAATAAATGTATATTTAAGTTCAATTATGCACGCTCTTACAAATAAATTTATTTAAAAGAAATCTTCAACCGCAGTAAGTGCACTGATTTTAATATAAAATGTGTCATATGAAAAGAAATCACCCAATTTATTTTAATAAATAAAAACTGAATAAAGTTTTTTCCTGGTGCTGAATTACAAAAAAATATAACAAAATAGAAATTATTTTTATTTAAAGTGACTACATTTGTAAACAAAAAACTTAAATGTCCTCTTCGGGTTCACCGGTAGATGTAGAACTGAAAAAGATAAGTCGTTTGGAAGTACTCGTACCATTTCAATACTACAAAATCACCGATCATACATGAACTGGTTGCTGTAGATTACTGTTGAATTATTTTTGTGCCTAGCTATACCTATAATCAGTGGTCAGCATGCAGAATAACCCTGGATTGAGAATTACATTAACTTACTTTTGATTTGTACAGTCATTTTTGCATGATTTACACTGGGCTGTGCATGGTAAGCTAGTAAGCTGACGCGACGACACCCACAACGCATAGTTTCGCAGCCAGATTTACAGCCACAATGGTCCAAGAGGCTTAATTGCGACCAAATCGCTGTAACTGCCGACCATTCTGGAGTCCAACTCTCTTTTTCCTTAGTCCATTTCAAAGAAGATGGACATGGTATGGAAACTTCTGGTTTCAGAGCGTTTCCCCATATAAGGCCCGCTTTGTAAGCTGCTGCTATTTTGTTATATTTATTTTGTAATTCAGCACCAGGAAAAAACTTTATTCAGGTTTTATTTATTTATTTTTTATTTATTAAAATAAATTGGGTGATTTCTTTTCATATTAAAATCAGTGCACTTACTGCGGTTGAAGATTTCTTTTAAATAAATTTATTTGTAAGAGCGTGCATAATTGAACTTAAATATTTCGTGAAGAATGAAAGGTATCGGTGTCGGGTTTTTTATATAATACTTGTTATTTATTCAGTAATATATACATGCATTAAACTATTCATATTCCATACATTTTTTTTAAGAAATCAAGTAAAAGCTATCAATCGAGTAAAAAAAAACTTAAGATGCCGTTTTTTGTCAAAAGTATTCAGTATATATTTTTTATGTATTTTTTTAAATGTAATGTATATAATGAGCTGATTTTTTTTATTTGCATTAATTATTTTTATGATTTTGACCCATGTTCTTTCACTGATATGCGTTAAAATTGTTAAATAATAAACGAAACCGTCAACGCCATCTATACGACAGTAGGCCAAAACTAGTAGCGCCCTCTGAACGAGAATCAAAATTTCTTGATATCGAGGCACGTTTTTTCCTTAGACTGTATCCATCTATTACGGAGTTATATCTATCTTTGCTATTACTAAGACTCCGCTGTCCGTTTGTCCGTCCGTCTGTCCGTCTGTCCGTCTGTATGTCTGTCACGAGGCTGTATCTCGTGATCTGTGATAGCTATACAGCTGAAATTTTCACAGATGATGTATTTCGGTTGCCGCTATAACAACAAATACTAAAAACAGAATAAAATAAAGATTTAAGTGGGGCTCCCATACAACACACGTGATTTTTGACCGAAGTTAAGCAACGTCGGGCGGGGTCAGTACTTGGATGGGTGACCATTTTTATAGTTAATGGTACGGAACCCTTCGTGTGTGTGTCCGACTCGCACTTGGCCGATTTTTTAAAATTTTACAATGAGATTTTAGGCGTTTGTATATGAAACTGTATGCAAAATCTATACAAGGAACAAAAATAGCTGTATAAAAACATACGGGTTCTAAAAAGATAGGTATAATAAGTCTATCAAAATTAATAAAGGGAAGTAATTAAACGATCAGCCATTTTTAAAACTGATCTGCAGAAAGAAATAGCCATTAAATCATTTGGGCAGCATACAAATATGTTGCCGGCAATAAATAAAAATCGAGCTGCAACTCATGTTCAGCAAATAATTCACAAACGGTCAACATTATAACCAATATCCATCTGCTTAATAAATAGTTGAGCTGCAAAATTATTATTTGGTCAGCAAGATTTAAAAATTGGTTGGCAGTTTAATTGAGACGTATGCATATTAA
Source organism: Cydia strobilella (assembly GCF_947568885.1). Classification (NCBI taxonomy): domain Eukaryota; kingdom Metazoa; phylum Arthropoda; class Insecta; order Lepidoptera; family Tortricidae; genus Cydia; species Cydia strobilella. The sequence continues at coordinate 60,728,401 of NC_086068.1, forward strand.
ACAAATGGTAATCTGGGTGGGATGGGTTGCGTTTGATTTGAAAAATCGGCAGGGTTGCAGGCGGAGCGGAATCGTGCGCGTGCATTTCATTCGATGATTATTAGCAGTCACATTGCGTTGTTCTAACGCATTTGTTGGTGATATTTATCCGTTTTGGTACTTTGAGAGTATTATAGGTGTAAAATGGAAGATATTAGCTACTAGAAAAGTAGTGGGTTAGGTTAGGTTAGAACTGCGACCTTCACAGAAAACAACTGCTACTAGAAAAGTGGGTTAGGTTAGGTTAGAACTGCGACTAGAAAAGTGGGTTAGGTTAGGTTAGAACTGCGACATTCACAGAAACAAACTGCTACTAGAAAAGTGAAAAAAAAAGGTTAGAACTCATTTTTGCGGATCAGTTAAATTGTAATCCAAAATGAAATAATCCGCTTACCCACCTGACTGCATAACAAAATTTGATTAATGGTGGATCGCTTACTGCCGATCAAATAATTAATTTGCCAGCCAAATCAATTTAGAGCAGCTCATTATGACATTAATTACTGATTTTGAAATACTTGCTAACCTTAAGTTGCTGATCAAATACACATTTTGGCTGACCAAATATATCATGAAATAAAACTATGAAAACGGATTATATCGCGTATATTGAATTTATACTACATCCCGACGTTTCGAACCCTTTACAGCGTTCGTGGTCAACGGGTGACTGAGGAAAAATTACAAAGTGCAAAAATACCCACATACTAAAATAATGAACAATCATAGCCATCATCATGTATTATAAATTCAATATACGCGATATAATCCGTTTTCATAGTTTTATTTCATGAGTAACTATCGCGGTAACCGAAGACAATATTATGACCAAATATTTTTGTTCATCAAAATAGGAATATTTTGCAGATCGATTAAGTAACACCCATGAATAAATACGAAATAAATATATATATACAAATATAAATGAATAAATTTAATTTGACCATGAGTTTAGGCCATTTTATAACAGTCAATTCTCAATTCGCTACAAATTCTTTGTATTCAACAGTGTCAATTTAAGCAATCAACGACAGTAGGTGAGAGGGTGGGTAGCGGGTGTAGATAACAAACTCAACCTTTCACTGCACACAGGAACCTCTGGATACTGGTTCGAAGAGGGACCGAGCAGCGGTCGAGACGATTCACTCGCATCGCTCTGTCGACCTGTGTGTTGAACACCGTGTCAACAGTTGCCTTCGCGACTCTCGTCTGAAGTCACCAGTCGCAGTACGTCAATCGTAGTCACTCAGTTCGTTCGTTTCGTTCCTTCGCCGAGAGCCACACGTGTGCACGGTCCTCGATTCATGGCTCGATTAATGCACTAGACACGATCATCCACCATCCTAAGAAATAACGCAGCCATGCAGTGCTGTGTTATCCCTTAGGAAGGCGACAGCCGTTTTCATTTCAATTGATATAGCGACCGACTTCACCGTTTCAATGCTGAATAATATTTAACAATACAAATCTGATTAGATCCAATCGTCAAATCCTGTTTAAATGACTCTTGACTTGTAAAGTTTCGATTTAGTGATATATTTTAAACTGTATAGTTTCATAAACTCGTTTTGTGTATTCTTCTCACATAGCAATTGGTTAACTATGATAATTTTACGTATACTTAAGCAATACTTTCTCGGTCTCATTGCAACATTTCATTTACAAACATATACTTAGGCACGACATTTTTATTGTATATAATGTATATATTGTTAATTCCATATACACTGTACAGAAACACGACTACCGATCTGGCCTAGTGGGTGACCCTGCCTGTGAAGCCGATGCTCCTGGGTTCGAATCCCGGTAAGGGCATTTATTTGTGTGATGAGCACAGATATTTGTTCCTGACTCATGGATGTTTTCTATGTATTTAAGTAATATAATAATATAATAAAAAGCTTTATTTAATTCCATACAAGAATATACAGGTAGTAAGAAACGACACATTTAAAATATTAAGAATAATAAGAACAAAAATGAAACTGAAATTAAATCATGTGTGGACCCCTTCTGGGTAAAAGCCCCCCATTTCCATGTGTCTCTGTCTGTGGCTGTATCGAGCCACTTTTCACACTTTTGCCCTGCCGTCGCTACTATCTCGTCCGCCCACCTGGCGCGCGGACTGGCTCTGGCTCGCGTGCCCCGTGGTCCAGACCATTTTATTGCTCTGATGGTCCATCTGTCGTCGTTGTATCTGGCCACGTGACCTGCCCACGTCCACTTCCGTTTTAGTGAGAAGGTTAGAGCGTCCTTAATATTAGTTTTTTTACGGATAAGCGTATTTTTCACTTTGTCCCTTAATTTTATTCCCAGGCAGCTTCTCTCCATCTTTCTTTGTTTGAATTTTTTTTCTTGTTTTGAGGTCAAGCGTCCATGTTTGGCACCCGTATGTGAGGAATGGTAGTATGTCTGAGTCCATAATAATTTTCTTATATGTCATCGGGAGTTGTGATTTAAATATTTCCTTATGAGCCCAGTATTTCCTCCAGCTGATTGCTATTCGCCGCTCTACTTCTTCAGCATTTCTATCCTTGTTGAATGATATCATTTTACCCAGGTAAATGTATTTTTCGACGAACTCGAGGGGGACGTTGTTTATCAAAATTGGGGTAGTGTGGTGGTTTGTCATCAGTTTCGTTATGTCGAAGTTCATTTCCAAACCAACTTTGATGTTTATGCCTTTCTTTTCCCAGGGTAAGTTTTCCATAATGTGCTGTAAGAGCTATGAATAATTTTGGTGACATCGGGTCTCCCTGTCTCACGCCACTTTTTATATCGAATTTTGTTCCTGTTTTATCTAATTTCACTCTGCTCGAACTGTTTGCATAAATGTTTTTAAAAATATTAATGTAAGTATTTTTTATTTATGTTTTGTGATTCCAGGGCCTGCCAAATGCTGGTATGCGATATTGAGTCAAAGGCTTTTTTGTAGTCGATGAATGCTACATAGAGCGGTCTGCGAAATTCTAGGTATTTTTCTATCATCTGATCGACAACTTGTATTAACAGTATAAGTGTCTTGGCGTAGGTCGCTGTAAACTTATACTTGTGTTTGTTTGAATAAAGAATAAAGAATGTGATCCATCGTACTGAAGCCACTTCGAAACCCAGCTTGCTCGTTCGGCTGGTGTGCGTCGATGACTGGTGATATTCTATCTAACAGGCTCGATGCAAACAGTTTGCATAGGCAGGGCATGAGGCTTATTGGACGATAGTTGCCGATGTCCGACGGGTCACCTTTTTTATACAGTAATATTATTTCCGACTGTCCATGATTTCGGAACAGTTTCTTCGCACAATATTTTGTTCCATAATATCTTGATAGGCGTCAGTAACAGTGTCTTTGCATATTTGATACACTCATTGGTAACCCCGTCCGGTCCCGGACTTTTTTCTAGTTTAAGTTTCTTCATTTGCGTTAAGATTTCGGGCTCTGTGAACTCTTGAACTGGTAAGGTATGCTCGTAATGGTAAATAATACGTGTTTGCTGAGATGAATCTGCTTGACTGTACAGTTTTGTGTAAAGATCTGTAGCTGTATTTATAATTTCTAGTCGAGACTTACATTTAGGGCTGGAGCTTGACTGAAGTGACGGAATCAATTTTTTTTAAGTATTTAATTCTTTATATGCCTTTTTTGCTGATCTTGATTTATCTAGATGTCTTCGTGTGGTGTTCATTCTGTACTCGGTGTAGCATTTTTAAATTCCTTTATTTGTCGTTTTATAGAGACTCTTCAACCTTTCTTTTTCAATCTTATTTAGCTTGGGTTTGTTTTGTAAATTGGTTCTTTCCTTCATGAGATCCAAGACTTCCTGTGACAAAACCTTTCTTTTTTTCTTTTATTTTCGTATTTTTAAACTCATTGATATAGAATGCATTATTTTTTACAGTATTCATCAGCTGTATGACTTTCTATCGCAGTGAGGTCTGGCACGTAATTGTTCAGGTTTTCCAGGTATTTCTCCCGTTCGTTTGACGACTTCTACATTGACGGTTTATTTGAAAAACAAGGATTGCATTATTTTTATACTTTTTATGATTTCTAGAATATGAAAATTATAAAAAGTATAAAAGTTATGCAATCCTTGTAATCAAAGAGCCGCCTGCTACAGAGTTTTTAAAATTGCCGCGTTTATTCAGGTTCAACTTTCATTAGCCAGACTAGTTAGTTTGGCGGAAATAGGGCCAGATCAATAAATAATTTGCGACCGGTCGCGAGTTGCATTGGCTCTTATTCTCTTAAGTTAATGGTTTCAGAAGGGAGCGTGCAATGTGCAATTGCTAAGAACTCTGGAACAAGTCTTTCCTATATTTACTACTCATCAAAAAGAAACTTATGTTAAACCTACATCCGGTTAACAAGAAACTTTTGAGTGGTGTTCATTTACAAAAAAATATTTAACGCACTTATAAAGCAATGTAATGCAATACGGAAAACAATTTTTTTTATTGGTATGAAAGATAACAGCCGTAAATATAGCTAAGACATAATTATGCTTACATAAAACAATGCCAATAACAGTCATCCATTGAGTTACATTATGTAACGATTAAAAATAACAAAAATAAGAAAACACGAGAATATACAATACATACACACAAATGCTCGCTGCGCTAGAAGTACTACATATTGGCTGTAAAATGTTTAACCATTCGAGCGGCAAAGCAATATTTTAAATATTCGCGCCGTGCGGCGCGCAGCCGCAATGCGGCGTGTTTTCCATATTAAAAATGGCGGCCCGCCGCACGCGCGGTTGTTTTTAAAACTACTTCTTCTTCTTCAGATTCAGATTCAGATTATTTATTGGTAAAAATAATACAATTTTTTACACGTCATATTTCCATGTGCTTTAAGATTAGACTTAAATGTACGATAGATATAATTAAATACAATTTCAATATGTCAGTTATCGGTTCAAGTTAATAATCATAGAATAATGTTATAAATTAATAATTAAATTACAAAATGTCAGTGTCATCGATTCGATTAAATTACAAACAAAAGATGCATGCAACAAATGTCCACTACTTAATACTGCAAATTATCACTTAGGTTTTCAAATTCATTTATATCGTAACAAGCACATTTAATTAGTAACGCTTTTAATTTATTTTTGAAAATTGTGTCACTGCCTGCATTTCTTATGTCAATTGGAATTTTATTGTATATTTTGGGCCCAAAGACGCTGAGAGATGCTCGGGCCTTGGCCAACCGTCGCCGCGGGGGCGCGAGTAGATATAATCTTGACTAGTTAATGCCTATAACTGCCTATTAATTATGATAACCTGCACCCTTAAACACTTGAGCTAAATATATATAACTCCGATATTTAGACAGAAAGGAAGGAAGCGAAAGGTATGTCAGGATCGTAGCAAGTGGAAATCCGTGGTCTCTGCCTACCCCTCCGGGAAATAGGCGTGAGTATGTATATATGTACATATTTAGAGGATAGTTAAGACAAAATAAATTTAATGTCAGTTTTTACCTTTTGCCCGATGTCCAATTTATGAACACAAATATGCTAGGCTTTCAAGATATCGATTATATTAGTACATTCATTCAGTGCCATTGGACAGTGGACACGTAAAAATGCCCCTCCGGAGAAATGCCCAAAAATTACTGACTGTACTTTTCTTTCATCATCATCATCATTGGCCACAGCATCTTTACAGATGATAGTTGCAGCGACTAGAGGTATTTGAGGAGATGTCTATAGTCTACATCGACTGCGGTGACTGTATAGACCAATGGCCGATCGGCACTTCTTGCCGCACCGATCTCAGATGTGTCTTGACTCCTGGGGTGGTCCAGCAGCTCTGCTTTTCTTTCATAAGGCACCTAATACTCATTGAGACATAATCAGGTTGCGTTGTTTTATCACAAAGTCCCTATGACTATGTCCATCAACAGATCTGCTCTTTCGGCCCGCCGGCGAAGCGTCAAGGCTTGCGAAGGCCGAAGGCCGAGCTCCACGTAGGGCCGAAGGCCCGAAGCGTCACCCGAGAGGGGGAAGTTGAAGCAAACACGACCCAATAGTAAAAGTCTTGACAAGCTCACGTCGGGTCTAAGGCCTCATAATATTCCATTGTCACTATTATGTAGGTCAAGTTTTAGCTCAATGGAATGAGAAGTGCGTCTAATTTAGCTTGCAACAAACACTGCACATTAAATAAAAGCTTGTAAGAATACAGAATATTTCGGCATAATTGAACAGAGAAAAATATCAAACTAGTTATCATAACGATAGTTTCAGATTTTCCTCATCACGTGCAACATTTGCAAGAAACACCCTCTTTTTGTGAATGAAAAAGATAATGTCTACGAATTAGAAGTTTTATAAAAATATATTAAACCGGGTCACTTACGTTTGTAAAGTCGATGATTGCTCGACATGTCCATAACGAGGAGCTTTTCAAAGAGCACTCGCGTTGGTGGCGAGTAGCGACGCGTGGCGCGGTTTAAAAATGTAATATGTCAGTGCCCCACGGAAGTTTTGTTATATAAATACATACCTATAACTAGATTAACTAGGTATATCTCTATTTAAGACGAAATAACTTCAAAGGTATCTCGCAAAAAATGTAATTGAACTCAAATATCTCCTTGATTTCACGAAAATGACACAAAATTGGGTGGGACACAGGTCCCACAGGTAGTCAAAAAGTACCTACCTATAACATTGACAAGGGCGAGTCCCGCGCACAGGTAGTACCGGTAGGCCCACAAGTTGTGGTACCACAGGTCCCACAGGTAGTCAAAAAGTACCTACCTATAACATTGACAAGGGCGAACCCCTCGCACAGGTAGTACCGGTAGGCCCACCAGTTGTGATACCACAGGTAGTCAAAAAGTACCTACCTATAACTTTTACAAGGGCGAGCCCCTCGCACAGGTAGTACCGGTAGGCCCACCAGTTGTGATACCACAGGTCCCACAGTTAATCAAAAAGTACCTACCTATAACATTGACAAGAGCGAGCCCCTCGCACAGGTAGTACCGGTAGGCCCACCAGTTGTGGTACCGCAGGTTCTCCCACAGGTAGTCCAGGATGAGCTTCTTCTTGGTCTTCTTCTCGATCTCGGTGCACACGCCCACGTCCAGGTCCATCATGAGGGCTCGGATCTTGCCGCCCTCCCAGGACTTCCACAGCCAGCGGGGGGCGTAGAACAGCATGGCCTGAGGACAAAACACAAAATTTAAGTCCAATCCTTTTTAATAGCTTTGATTCATACACCCCAGGCCAAAAGTATGGAAATAACGTTGTTTTCTTTAACATCTCATGTTTATATCTTTGTTGTTTACATTTGTAAACTAAGACTTACATTAGGCAAACACAAAAGATTAAAAATACACGCTTAATATCAAAACATCCTAAGATATTGTCAAAAAGCTAATAAAAGAAAGTAGGAAAAAGTTACATAATTATACCTACCCTTTAATTACATAACAAAATGTTGAAGTGGCAACTATTTATCACAGCCAGAGTAATTTACTTTTAAAATGTTCTATTATTATTTTTACCAAATTGTCAATGAGTAGTATAAAATCTTTTTTAATACAGTTGCTCAAAAAGTGCTACATTACGTAGCTGTTTAGCGTGCGGAAAGTTGGTTTTCGTGAACTAGTGCTTTTTACTTTTCTAATTTTTTTAAATTTATTCTTGTTCCAATTCATGACTACTTATTGATGAGTGTTAATATTAGTTTTCTTTAAACGTCGTAATCAACATAAAAACCTACTGGTGAAGTAAGAATACGAATAATATACATATTTCATATTTTATTACTTATCTCTTCATCATTATAACACGTCTATTTTTTTATATATTGAATATTGAAAAACCGTTCTTAATACGTTGTCTGAATGGAACGGAACGCCTGTCAAAGAGGCGTTTTTTCTTTCTGCTTTAAGTTTCCAAAGGCAACATTCGATATTGTTTTTATAAATGTATGATACAATCGTAATTAACGATATTTGAATAGTACAATCAAAATATTTAATAAAATAATTTGATTTGTTCCCAAACTTGTTCATAGATAGCAGCACCAGTCCAGTCTCTCTCGCTACAACGTAAATCCGTAAAGAGTTCGTTTAGGAGGGTGCAAGCGCGCACTGCTTGCCCTTAGAGCTGGTCAAAGACGCCTAGTCTTACTAAGATGGCATATAGTCGATAAATTCGGACGGTCACAGCCGTGGCGGGGTGGCCTAGGGGTGATAATGACATACTTTCCGCACTAGCATCGAAATGTACTATTCTATTGAAATACAAGCTTGTTTCCATACTTTAGGCCTGGGGTGTATATTGAGACTTCTTTTAATGTTATATGAACGTATACAACATGGCGTAACAATAGTTATTTGTTTTACATGGGCAAAGTTGTTGCTTAACCTCTCGTGATAATATTGATACCCGAGCATGCGAAAGATTCAAAAATTGAACCACGAGCGTAGCGAGAAATAAATGCACAACTATTAAGAGGCCGTAGTCGATTTTGGAGCAAAAATGTAAAATTGATAGATTTAGTCGTTGAACTTATACACGTTTTGTTACGTAATATCTAAATAACAAGTATTGGTTTCTATTAGCACGTCTTCTCATCTTGCCTTTTAATAATAAGGTTGCGAGCGTGCGTCACCGGTAATATATGAAGAGAAGGGGCAGTTTTTAAAAATTCATCAAACAATTATGGTGGTAAAATATACAAATTGATAATATATAAGAATAGTTTCAGCAAATGTTGTAGATTGTTTAAGTATCAAACTTACGTTGAAATTAAGTCGATTTTCAGAGAAATTGTCACTTGTTTTGAAGTAATTTCTGGAGAAAATTGAATTCGTTCAACTTTCATTTCCTCGAACTCTAAGTCATATAACAAAAATGTAATCTGATAAAAGTCAAGTACAGTATATGTGTAATACAAATTTACAAATTTTTAGCCGTCCAAACTACGAAATTTACAAATAAGAGCGACAAAATCAGTGCTTCACGCGCGTTTACCAAAACATCCATCAGAAAAAAAATCAATACTAATTTAGTGAGTCTGTTTTCAAAAAATTGATCTGATAAAAGGCAAGATAAGAAGACGTGCTAATAGAAACCAGTACTTGTTATTTCAATTAGGTAACAAAAGGTGTACAATTTCACCGACTAAATCTATCAATTTTACATTTTTGCGACTAAAATCGACACCGGCCTCTTAATCGTTTATCTGAAATTTTGACTTATGTATTTGTAAGAGAGGAATATAAATTAAGTAATTGAGGGTTGTAAAGTTTTATTAATTAGGTTGATAATTATTGCACATCAGCTTTATTAAATAGGTACAAGTACTTCTGAATTCAACATTCAAATTTATCTTCCATATGTGGTATTTTCTATAAAAAGGGATCTTATTGTCGATGGCGCTTACGCCATTATTAACGATGCTCCGATATAGATAGATATACATAGTTATAGTTTATAGTTAGCATGTTAAATTTAGAATTGATTGTATGAGTCATGTTATTGTCTCTATGTAAAAACATAGTTATGGAAGAGCGGTGTCTCCCGACACAGGCATTCTTATGCTTACTGGGCGGCTCCATCCCTTTGAATCATTTTGTAGTGCTAATTAATTAAATAAAGAATTTTTGTATTTCTGTATTATTTTTGTATATAAATACAATGCCGCGCGACGCTGTGCGGCGTAAGCGCCATCGACAATAAGGTCCCTTATCATATAAAATGCCCCAATTTGAACAAAACGAAAATGTCTGAAGTTTTAGAGTTCCGTAAACAACCAGGAACCCTGATAGTTTCGCCATGTCCGTCTGCTGTCTGTATGTCCGTCCACGGCTAACTTCACTGACTGCTAGTGCTAGTAAGCTGCAATTTAATAGTGGTGAAATAAAAAGTAGTAGAAAAAATTTGGGTAGGTAGGTACCTCCCCTACGCGTAATTTTTTTAATTAGCACATGTTATTAACAACAATTTTGCCCTCTTGTAAAACAAATGGGGCATTTTCTATGAAAAGGGACCTTATTGTCGATGGCCCTTACGCCGCACAGCGTCACGCGACATTGTATTTATATCGGAGCATCGTTAATAATGGCGTAAGCGCCATCGACAATAAGGTCCCTTTTTATAGAAAATACCACAACTATTTACCCGTTGGAATTAAATACAGATTTTGACTTTGACCGTTACATCACTATTTTTGCTACATCCTATGTCATAAAACTGAATACAGCAGACATATTCTAGCAGTAAATAAAATATCAATAATTTCCCGATATCGAAATGTGAAGAGCTGCGATGAAACACACAATAACATTTATCGGAACACGGTTACGATGGCTACCTACTAGACGGATCAATCTCGTGTAAGTTCCGACGCACACTTTCATTTCTAAAAATTCGAACCAAACATTGCCTAAAGGGGCTTCTAAATGGGCCATATTTTCACTGCAATGTGGCCGGCAACTATTAGTGTCCCTCTTCCTCACATGTTAGAGAAAAACACCAATAGTTGTCGGCCACATATTGCAGTGAAAATATTGCCCGTTTACAAGCCCCTTAACAATTTAACGCTTTTTTTTTGTCCAAATTGGAATAATACGAAATTACAATTTGGACAAAAAAAATATGCAATTTTCCGTTAAGTTCGATAAATGTCATACGATATCGTAACTCTGTGGAAAAATTTTTAGGGTACGCGGTGAAATTTCCTCAAGAATCACTCTATTGATAGGTGAAAACCGCCTGAAAACCCGTTCAGTAGTTTTTGAGTTTATCGCGAACATACATACATACAAACAGACAGACGCGGCGGGGGACTATGTTTTAAAAAATGTACGTAAATATACAAAAAAAATTTTTGTTAAAAGTAGGTGTAGGGGCGACCCGCTCATAAAATGTACGTATAATTATCAAGCAAAAAATACCTCATTGCCAGTCGATAACCTCGAAATGCACAAGTATTATCCCAACGAGGACAATAACGCCTCATTGACAGACGACAAAACCTAAAAAAAAACTTTTCACCACCCCAGTTGGTAAAGGCTCCCTTGATTGTTCAAAAACTGATAAGAAAGTTGCATTATATCCACATGTGAGGCAAAGTAATCAAATGCAAATTTTGAGTTGTTTTCTTGTTTGCTGGTAGAATTGACTTTTAAATCCATACTATAATATTATAAATGCGAAAGTCTGTCTGTCTGTCTGTCTGTCTGTCTTTCTGTCTGTGTGTTCCCTCTTCACGCTTAAACCGCTGAACCGATTTAGATGAAATTTGGCATAGAGATAGGTTGAGTCCCTGAGAAGGACATAGGATAGTTTTTATCCCGAAAATCATCCCTTATGAAAGTAAAAAGCGGGGTGGAATTGAGATAATTAACGAAGTGCCTGCTAATTTGTGTGCATAATATGCTCAAATTTAGATTGCTATGAGAATTTTTCCAGGCGCTATTCTTACTTTAGCTGCGGTTACTAAGTCCACGCAGACGAAGTCGCGGGCAAAAGTGATGAATATGAACGATAAATATTTAATAACATTCATATCGAATCGATTTACATTAATTTTGTTTGATATCTTACAGTTAGTATTTTCCTTGTTGGGGTGGTGAAAAATTTTGTGTTTCACTCGGTGGCAAAAAATGTTTAACCCTCTAGCCTTGAAACCCTCGCAATGCTCAAGATTCCATTCGAATACTCGCTACGCTCGTGCGTCAATTTTGTAATCTTTCGCTTCCTCGGGTATCAATAATAGCACGAGAGGTTAGGTTTAAAGATCTTTATTTTCTCATAAGAATACATAATTATCACCATAGAGTAACTTATACTAGAGCCGAGCGGTACTGTCATAGTAAATTTTGTAACCCCAGTAAATTCACTGCCATCTGTCGACACACTTTAAAACTAAAAATAAATATTTTCAAAAATACGATAAAATGTATTTAGATATGGATAAATGATTTTTTTTATTTGCATTAATTATTTTTATGATTTTGACCCATGTTCTTTCACTGATATGCGTTAAAATTGTTAAATAACAAACGAAACCGTCAACGCCATCTATACGACAGCTGGCCAAAGCTAGTAGCGCCCTCTGAACGAGAATCAAATTTTCTTGATTTTCGAGGCACGTTTTTTCCTTAGACTGTATCCATATATTACGGAGTTATATCTATCTTTGTTATCACTTACACGAGAATTTCATTTTTTTTCATGCAAAATACATTTTATCGGTGAGCGCACACTTAACTTATAACAAATAACTTAATACTGTAGGTGTAGGTGTAATGAAATGAAATGAAAATGAAAAATGAAAATGAAAATATTTTATTTCATTAATAAAATGTTACATTACAAGGTAGTAGGCTGGGACTTCCTTTTAAGTATATTATACCTGTATCAGGAAGCCCCTGGTGTGGAAGGAAGGTGTAGGTAGGTTAAACAGACATAATATAATAACACTAGACCCTACTCATAGTGTTGTGTTCCTGCCGGTGAGTAAGGTTGCCAGAGCTCAACGAGGGAGAGGAGTGTTAGGGTCGGCAACGCGCATGTAACTCCTCTGGAGTTGCTGGCGTACATAGGCTACGGAGACTGCTTAACATCAGGCGGGCCGTATGCTTGTTTGCCACCGACGTAGTATAAAAAAAAACAACAACAACTTTGCCCCCTTGTAAAACAAATAACAATTTTGCTTAAACACGATATCAACCTAGTTTGCGGCGGATCTAAGCCGAATGCAGTAGTTCCCCGTCATCGATATCTTATAACGCTGCATTAAACGTGCTGCGAACTTCGTCACTGCACACCAAAGATAGATATAACTCCGTAATAGATGGATACAGTCTAAGGAAAAAACGTGCCTCGAAAATCAAGAAAATTTGATTCTCGTTCAGAGGGCGCTACTAGTTTTGGCCTACAGTCGAATAGATGGCGTTGACGGTTTCGTTTGTTATTTAACAATTTTAACGCATATCAGTAAAAGAACATGGGTCAAAATCATAAAAATAATCAATGCAAATAAAAAAAATCATTTATCTATATTTAAATACATTCTATCGTATTTTTATAAATCTCCATTTTTAGTTTTAAAGTGTGTCGACAGATGGCAGTGAATTTACTGGGGTTACAAAATTTACTATGTCAGTACCGCTCTAGTATAAGTTACTTTATGCTGCACACAAATAACGCGAGAAAGGAATAATCCCTAATCTGAACGGGAAATTTATAAGTAAAAACTTGCTTGAGAATTTTTTTGATGAAAGTTTTCAAAACTATTCGGAAATTATGAGAATGTTCTATATCTTACACATTGCTTGTGGGTTAAGGAAATATTTCTTTTCTTCAATAGGGTATAATGTACTATTATAGTAGCAACGATTTGCTACTATAATAGTACATTATGATACAAGTGTGCTAAGTTGGTCATCACACACGAGGCGATATTGTGCGCGCGAGCTGTAAGCGAGCGCGCAATAAGAAAGCCGATGTGTGTAATGACCAATGCACACGCGTTTCATACGACGTTTTTCAACACACTTGCGAGAAAAAAAAGAAACTCATATTAATCAAATTTTAATAGTTAAAACAGTTAGTATTGTGTGTTGCATCTGTCATACTGCCGGCCGCCCCTCGCCCCGGCGGCGGGTGGGCCGGCCGGGCCGCGCACCGCGCAGGCGGTCGGGCGCGCCGGTGCCCGCCAGTCTGACCAATTAAAGAAGGCACCCTTTCCATGCATATTATTAGCAATCAGTTACCTTCTTAACTCAGTCGGATAATTTTAATGAAAAAGCACGAGTGGAATAATACACTGAAAGAGCACGCGTGTTTAATATCTAGGATTATGAGCCAAAAATCGGTGGAATAAAAACGTCGTTTTGAGCAAGTGTGTTGAATAATATTATATGAAACACTAGCATGACGTCACTATCAAATTACCTCTTTATAGTTTTATATGGGGTTTAAAATAAAAATAGTATTTGGTGCTTTATTTTATGCATGGTGAAAAATAATTTATTTTAAACTAGCTTTTGCCCGCGACTACATCTGCGTGGACTTAGTAACAGCAGCTAAAGTAAGTATAGCGCCTGGATAAAATCTCATAGCAATCATTCAATTTGAGCATATTATGCACACAAATTAGCAGGCACTTCATTAATTATCTCAATTCCAACCCGCTTTTTACTTTCTTAAGGGATGATTTTCGAGATAAAAACTATCCTATGTCCTTCTCAGGGACTAAACCTATCTTTATGCCAAATTTCATCTAAATCGATTCAGCGGTTTCGTGAAGAGGGAACACACAGACAGACAGACTTTCGCATTTATAATACTAGCTTCTGCCCGCGACTTCGTCTGCGTAGAATTAGTATTTTGTTTTATTTTGTTAAAATGTAAAGGCAATGATTCAATTTGAGCATAATACTTACATCATTGTCAGGCGAGGCATCAATTATCTCACTTTCGGAGTGGAAGTGAGATAATTTTCACCCTCTTGAGGGATGATTTCCGGGAAAAAAACTATCCTATGTCCTTCCCCGGGACTCAAACTATCTCTATGTCAAATTTCATCTAAATCGATTCAGCGGTTTAAGCGTGAAGAGGGAACACACAGACAGACAGACAGACAGACTTTCGCATTTATAATATTAGTATGGATTTCATCTAAATCGATTCAGCGGTTTAAGCGTGAAGAGGGAACACACAGACAGACAGACAGACAAACGGACAGACTTTCGCATTTATAATATTAGTATGGATTAGTCAAATACCCTATTCTACGCGGACGAAAGTCGCACGGAATGTCGTAAGCGGAAGCTAGTACCTATTATTGACTATAGGGAGCTAGTAGCTTTCATAATTCTAGTGTTAAATTTGCATCGAATGACGAATAACTTGAAGATTTATTTGTCGGGCATGATTTGGCATGGATCGGAAAACTAAATGGGTGCAGTTACTAATATGTGGCGCAGTTATATACGTTAATATATTATTACATTCAAGGCAACCGAATAAATATGACCACTATTTTGCAATTAGGGCATTTTAACAAAAATAAAAGAGGTTAGTATGAAATCACCGTAGGCCAAAACAAATCTTTGAATGCAGTATTGTAACGCGACACTTTCTTAAATAAATCATAAACTATGTTTAGTTCACATGAAGGCTACTAGATGGCGCTAGTAGGCCCCGAATTCGAGGTAAATATTGGACATATTTTATCTTTCCCCTAGCTTTATAATTCTAAAACCTTGTGTAACTTGTGTTATGTGTTGACTAGTTTTTTATGCAAACATAACGAGTGTGCAAATCAAGATTAATGTAAAATAGGAAATAGCCAATTCCTAATACAAACTGTAGTTCAAATTAGAACAGAAGAGGCAAATTTAATAAATGTAGGCGCGAAATTGTCGTATCGTAGAAAGTTTGAATTTTGCGCCTTTTGTTACTGACAAAATTGTTTGACCGGTTATATATTAGTATATTTCGTATATAGTGTAATTTAAAATTATTTATAATTACAGTCAGGTTATTTGAAGCTGATCTGCCACTCTCCAATTATTTTACAAATAGAGATATTTCTTTACAGTTATCGTACAAAAGCGATAACTGTAGAGATATTAATTTAGAGGGCGGAGTACCGGTGGCAAATTTCACACTAAATGTATGGAGTCGCCTAAGTATTCTTATGATTAAATAAATAACGAATAAATGATTAATTTTGCATAATAATTTTTAGGAACTTATAGAAATTATCTGAAATTATCCGCAGAATTGTTGCTTCACATGGCTATTCATCTTGATATTTTTCGGTTTTAAATATTTAGCCGACGCAATAATAATTCAGATAATGTAGTAGATGTAAAGCAGCTGTCTAAATTGACAATGTCAAATAATTAGTTTCTAAATGTCTCATAAATTTGTAAATTAGTAACTTTTTTAAAAGAAAGGTTGCATATGGTAAAAAATATTATATCGATGAATGGTGACTTGGTCTTGAAAATAATATATCGTTTGGCAGGTATAACTTCTTAGTCTAGTATTTAGTACCTAATGATAATGTTTTGATAAGAAAACATATTATTATGTATTATAGTACTTTAATTTTTATTTTAGTTGTTATGACAGTTGTATTATTTTTCTGATTATTTCTATCTAAATGTATATATTATGAATTGTCCTAGTATATAAGCGACTTGGTTTCTGTTGACTGTAATGCTTATATATTTATTAACAACATATTACATTATATTTGTATGCTCGTAAGATAATTTCTATAAGTTCCTAAAAATTATTATGCAAAATTAATCATTTATTCGTTATTTATTTAATCATAAGAATACTTAGGCGACTCCATACATTTAGTGTGAAATTTGCCACCGGTACTCCGCCCTCTAGATATTATACATGTGTCGTGTGATAAGGGAAAAGTGTGGACTGAACGAAGATGTAGTGACAAAAATTGAGAAAGGTATGTTGATGGTTTGGACACGTGGAAAGAATGAGTGAATGAAGGCTAACAGTGTATATACGGGAGAGGTAGAAACGGGAGTTGGAAGGGGCAGACCTCGGCGGACTTTCTCTGATCAGATCGGGGAAATCCTGAAGAAAGGCCAGGTCAAGACTGAACCGGCGAGCGTGTATGAGGAATGTTATGAAAGTGAAGGAAGCGAAAGAGGTATGTCAGGATCGTAGCAAGTGGAAATTCGTGGTCTCTGCCTATCCCTCTGGGACATAGGCGTGATTATATGTATGTATGTATGTATGTGTGTATCGTACAAAATTATCCAAAAGTAATATTTACGTCTTTTGACTGTATAAAAATGAGGCCAATTTGAAATTACATTCCGATGTTGATTTAAATACGATTTTCACTTACTCACTTTTTTTCTAAACTGAATCGGGACTTAACCCTTAAATGCATAATGATGTATATATGCATCGTATATTTGATGGTCCGTGGCTCAATATGCAGCTATCCAAAATCACATTTATTACTTTTATACAGCATGACACATCTATTTCAATTTATTAAAAAGTTATACAAAAAATCATGCATTTAAGGGTTAAGGCGGGTCCCTGAGCCGGAAGGCGAAAAATTTCCTTATACGATCATATTTATTCTAAGAGACTTTGATATTCGTAGACGTGAAAAAAATATATGTAGTTCTTAATTATATTATCTTTAATTAATAAGCTTCCGATACACGAATTATGACACTTCGCTCGATACAATTAATTCCCAAAGTACCCTCTCACTAGGACTTAACTTTTAATCCAACTTTACTCGGTTATTTATTATGCGACAATATAAACAAAAAAAAGAAGAAAAAACAATCTTAATAATTTAAATAGTAATTTGACCGCTTTCGGATTTCGATATTGTCAGGCACGTAAGGTTTGGCTGTTAGTGCTTATTGAATGGAAAAAAAAATGAAAAAAAAAAAACGATCAAAATTGACACTTGGCGCGCATGGTCTTTTCCGTTCTTTCTTGCGAAATGTGACAATAATAGCGGCAAACCAATGGAACGGCCTCTTTCTCATGAATCCCACGATGTTGAGCGACTTTCGTGATTTCGCGAGCCGGCTTTTAGCCTCTATTTCTCCAAGCCTAGAGCAATGAGGGCTATCGTTTTTGTGCTCATCAGTTGGCGCCACTGTAGATGTAGGTCCAGAAAAACAGATATCATAATTCTTCCATGCTTATTTTTATAAAATCAATACGTTCTAATATACACAAAAGTATTTTAACGTATAAATGTGCCATTTTTTCAACCTGTTCAATTTTGCATATATTTTAGTTGGCACTTTTTTAACCACTAATATTTATTGAGCTATATCTATTGTTTACCATGATTTATCAAAGATGGACAAAAATTTACCACAATTATTCATTTGACATCTATGCATTTGACATTTTGAAAGACCTCCATCTACACTAGCGCCCCTAGCGGCGAAATTAAACGCGGCAGCCCTCATTGGCTCGACATTCTCGCTCCAATATTTGTTCGTATCTGTACCTATATGTGGTATTTTCTATAAAAAGGGACCTTATTGTCGATGGCGCTTACGCCATTATTAACGATGTTTCTATATAAATACAATGCCGCGCGACGCTGTGCGGCGTAAGCATCGACAATAAGGTCCCTTTTCATAGAAAATGCCCCATATTATCTACCCAGTGCTCAGGCCAAATGTAGGCTATTCTTGGTATTTTTACGAGCGAGAAACGCAGGCTCAGCTTCAACAGGTCTATCTGTGCAGCCGCCCGAGCGTGAAGATACGCCGCACAGAATGAGGTCTAAGGAATATGGGGCATTTTCTATGAAAAGGGACCTTATTGTCGATTACGCTTACGCAGCACAGCGTCGCGCGGCATTGTATTTATATCGGGGCATCGTTTATAATGGCATAAGCGCCATCGACAATAAGGTCCCTTTTTATAGAAAATACCGCATATGGTTGTGTTTCTATTTTAGGGAGAATCAACTTTTAGAACACTGATTTTATGTTTTAGACACCCATGCAAAGAAAAATCGAATTTTCAAGAACCATGTTTTTTTTTTTACTTTTTTAGGGTTTCGTACCCAAAGGGTAAAATCGGGACCCATTACTAAGACTCCGCTTTCCGTCTGTCTGTCACCAGGCTGTATCTCATGAACCGTGATAGCTAGACAGTTGAAATTTTCACAGATGATGTATTTCTGTTGCCGCTAAAACAACAAATACTAAAAAATACGAAACCCTCGGTGCGCGAGTCCGACTCGCACTTGGCCGGTTTTTATCCTATCACGGTTCATGAGAAACAGCCTGGCCCCAATTTCACCACGGTGACAGGTGCGACAATTGTTAAAAACATCAATGTTGCTGACGACACAGGCATCCATGGGCTACGGTTACCGCTTACCATCGGGCGGGCTGTATTCCTGTTTGCCACCATCATTGTAATATTTAAAAAAACTTTATTATATCGGCAAAAACAGGTACGCTTATGACGATGATGATGACAATTGTCACAAGATTTATAAGAATTTTCGGTAATTCTTGACAGGAAATAAGTTCTGTGTCGGAATTTTGCGACAATTGTCGTGTTTCTTGTGACAATTGTCATTAGCATCGCAAAATAAGTACTTATTTATTGGCGATATAATGGAGTTTTGTTTTTATTAAAATGTTGGTGGCAAACAAGCACACAGCCCGTTCGATGGTAAGCGGTTACCGTAGCCTATGGAGGCATGTGACGTCAGTAATAGTGATTTCGACAATTGTCGCACCTGTCACCGTGGTGAAATTGGAGCCTGTTAACAGACAGACAGACGGACAAACGGACAGCGGAGTCTTAGTAATAGCGTCCCGTTTTTACCCTTTGGGTACGGAACCCTAAAAATGGTGTGTCCCTGATTTTTGTATGGGATTAATTTTAATTTTAATTAATTTTAATTTTAATAATTTTAATTTTATAATTTTATTTTAATTCTTATTATAATTGCAACTGTTGTCTTATTGTGTTATGCTTATTATATATATGGACCAATGTTGTCTGCAATAAATGATAAATAAATAAATAAAAATAAAAAACTTTATTCTGCTGCGTTACCGTACAAAATGTAACTTATCTGATCAAGTTGTTAATTTTAATGTGTTAATTAAATACTTATGTATCTAATAGTGCCCATGTAAACAAAATAAGTAAAAAAATCAACATGGTTTTTGAAAAATCGATTTTTCTTTGCTAGGGAGTCTAGCATAGACATAGTACATAGTATATACAAATGAAATACAATTATAATAAAATAATAAGTAATTATAAAATAAGTATAAAATAATATATATGCGTTATTGATATAAATGCGTTAATTTTAATTTATGTACCTAGTTATAGTTTAGTTTTAAGAAATACTTGCTGTGCCCTAACAGGGTTCATGTGTGAACGTACCCTAATGTAACATCTGTTTTGTACCACATGATAATAAGCAATAAATGAATTATGAATTAAATGAATTATGAATTATTATGAATTAGTTATAGACGCGCCACCGAGCGACCGGGGGTAAGAGAAAGAATATTCATATAAAATTTGGGCAGCATAAGATTTTTTTCTTTCACTCATAAATTTCGGTATTTCGCCATCGCCTACCTATGATGCCACCCGGTCGGTGATAAGGACAAAGCATGGCACTATTTTCTCTTTCCTCTTATAGGAATCGCAATAATACTATTTTTCTCCACCGACTGAACTAGGAGGGCGAGGTTGTAACCCGTAGATGGATGGAGTATCAATATCTGACGATTAAAAGGCATTGAGATATTATTACTATAGAGAAGCCATACCAACCAATAAAATTGTCGCAATCGCAACCTGTACCACGCGAATAAAAGTTCGTAAGCGCCGTAGAATTCATGGCGCTTACGCGTTTAGGTCGCGACACTCACGCTCCGTTTTTATCATAGAGTAACTTATACTAGAGCGGTACTGTCATAGTAAATTTTGTAACCCCAGTAAATTCACTGCCATCTGTCGACACACTTTAAAACTAATAATAAATATTTTCAAAAATACGATAAAATGTATTTAGATATGGTGATAAAATGATTTATTTTATTTGCATTAATTATTTTTATGATTTTGACCCATGTTCTTTCACTGATATGCGTGAAAACTGTTAAATAACAAACGAAACCGTCAACGCCATGTATACGACAGTTGGCCAAAGCTAGTAGCGCCCTCTGAACGAGAATCAAAGTTTCTTGATTTTCGAGGCACGTTTTTTCCTTAGACTGTATCCATCTATTACGGAGTTATATCTATCTTTGGTTTCTATGGTTTGTTGCCAAAACCACATCAACTTATGATGCAAAATACTGATTTTGTGTGCTGGTTCTATACGTTAGTAATAATAGTTCAAAGTTAGAAGGGGGTTAAGAGGCCGGTGTCGATTTTAGTCGCAAAAATGTAAAATTGATAGATTTAGTCCGTGAAATTTTACACCTTTTGTTACCTAATTGAAATAACAAGTACTGGTTTCTATTAGCACGTCTTCTTATCTCATCTTTTATCAGATAATTTTTTTGAAAACAGACTCACTAAATTAGTAATGTTTGCTTTTCTGATGGACGTTTAGGTAAACGCGCGTAAAGCACTGATTTTGTCGCTCTTATTTGTAAATTTCGTAAAGTTTGGACTGCTAAACATGGTAATTTTGTATTACACATATCCTGTACTTGACGTTTATCAGACTACATTTTTATTATTATGACTTTGAAGTAGTGTAAATGAAAGTTAGACGAAATCAATTTTCTCCAGAAATTACTTCAAAACAAATGACAATTTCTCTGAAAATCGACTTAATTTCAACATAATTTTGATACTTAAACAATCTACAACATTCGCTGAAACTATTCTTATACATCAATTTGTATAATTTACTACCATGATTTTTTGATGAATTTTTAAAAACTGCCCCTTCTCTTCATGCATTACCGGTGACGCACGCTCGCGACCTCATTATTAAAAGGCAAGATGAGAAGACGTGCTAATAGAAATCAATACTTGTTATTTAGATATTACGTAACAAAACGTGTATAATTTCAACGACTAAATCTATCAATTTTACATTTTTGCTCCAAAATCGACTACGGCCTCTTAATAGATACACGTATCTAAAGCAAGTCCGGTCTTGCAGACCATGGAGATCTCCGTGGAGACCAGTCTTTAAGTTTTGCACGGGCTTCATGTTACGTTATAAGTACCTATGTAACTTTACTTTAGTAGCATTAACGTGAGATATTTGATTCGGTTCTTATCTGTGTGTCTGATTAAATTTCTTGTCAATTAAGTCAATTAAATTTCTCAAGTAACAACTCAAGTCTTAGAGACCCAAGACACCTCTAAGGATAAATTGATAATCGTTTTTTTATTATATATATATACACCTAGACACTTTTACATCTCTAAACAATTTTAGTACTTGTCTGTTGTTTGTATATTTTTTATTTGTTTTTTTTTTGTGTAATTCGACATTAGGCCTGGATACATCTCTAACAAAGTATCTAATATTACATTGATTTCATATTTTTAATTTTTGTTTGGTATATCTAAAAACTGTAAATCTCTGAAGTAGAGTAACACAAAAAGCAATACGAAAAAAAAAATGTTAATTTTATTGCATGTAAGTACTGACATTTTTAGTGCCCCTGTGCCCCTTTACAAGCGAACGTTCCAAAAATATATATACACGACCCTATTGTCAGTGTCTTAAGGGGCCCACTGACTATCAGTTCGCCGGACGATATCGGCCTGTCAGTTGTTCGGAACTGTCAAATTTTTGTTCTAACTGACAGGCCGATATCGTCCGGCGAACTGATAGTCAGTGGCCCCCTTTGAAGCGAGGTGAGGCGAAACATTTACTATTTCAATAATTAAAGCACTTCTGCTTTCATGAAGCAATTTGTCTCCGACATAAACCTAACCTATTCTGCGATAATCGCAAAGTGAACGCCCCACAGCATCGCGCCAAAAATACGTCAATGTCTACATACCCATAATACATGAGCACTAGTAGGATTAGAGCGCGTCCCCAGGGTGGCGGCGGAATTGGGGCCCACAATGCCGCTTATCTGATTGACTGTGAATTATACTCCTGGCCTGAGAGAGCGCATTCCTGAACTATGTAGGTATGTTAGGATTTTGAGAAATTAATAACGCGTAAGTACACCCAAAATTGGTGTGTATTACTTAGCTCAAAACACTGAAAATCAATTTCAGGTCATTCCTGTAGCCGTGCCGACTTTTATGCGATTCTCCCATAAAATGTATGAATTTAACAATTTTTTTTTGTTTTTATTCAAAAGGAAAAAAACGGAACCCTTAAAGGATCACTCGTGCGTCTGGCTGTCCGTCTGTCACAGCCCGTTTGCTTCGAAACTACTGGACTAATTACTTTCAAATTTGGTACACATATGTAGCTCCGAATGCGTCGTTTCTAGCTCAAAATGAGCGCCATCTCTGTAAGGGGTACATTCAATTTCAAGTAATGGCTTCTTTCCTAAACATTGATATAAAAACCAAAGATAGATATAACTCCGTAATAGATGGATACAGTCTAAGGAAAAAACGTGCCTCGAAAATCAAGAAAATTTGATTCTCGTTCAGAGGGCGCTACTAGTTTTGGCCTACAGTCGAATAGATGGCGTTGACGGTTTCGTTTGTTATTTAACAATTTTAACGCATATCAGTAAAAGAACATGGGTCAAAATCATAAAAATAATCAATGCAAATAAAAAAAATCATTTATCTATATTTAAATACATTCTATCGTATTTTTATAAATCTCCATTTTTAGTTTTAAAGTGTGTCGACAGATGGCAGTGAATTTACTGGGGTTACAAAATTTACTATGTCAGTACCGCTCTAGTATAAGTTACTTTATGTAAAAACTATGCATAATATAGCTATTATAGTTGCAGATATAAGCGCTGGTGGCCTAGCGGTAAGAGCGTGCGACTTTTAATCCGAAGGTCGCGGGTTCAAACCCCGGCTCGTACCAATTACTTTTTCGGAACTTGATATTTACCAGTTGTTTTTCGGTGAAGGAAAACATCGCGAGGAAACCGGACTAATCCCAATAAGGCCTAGTTTCCCCTCTGGGTTGGAAGGTCAGATGGCAGTCGCTTTCGTAAAAACTTGGGATTAGTTGTCAAAGCGAACCCCAGGCTCCCATGAGCCGTGGCAATAATGCCGGGATAACGCGAGGAAGTCGAGTTGCAGATATAAGCCACCGCGCCAGAATACTTTCCGTTACATCTGGTTTTTGAACCGACCCATTCGGGTGTTTCAAGAAGTTTCACTCACGTTTTACGTACAAAAATAAAACATTGCTAAAACTTGTGTAATGTAAGGAACCCTTGAAACGCGAGTCCGACTCGCACTTGACCGGTTTTGTTTCATAGTACAATTACTCGAAATTGACAACTAATCATATCTTATCATGACAAAGGAATATCTTATTATCAGTGGACA
Source organism: Cydia strobilella (assembly GCF_947568885.1). NCBI lineage: Eukaryota > Metazoa > Arthropoda > Insecta > Lepidoptera > Tortricidae > Cydia > Cydia strobilella. Next base: position 60,752,460 of record NC_086068.1, read on the forward strand.
GGAATAATCAAATTGAAAGACGCAAATAATGAGTTTGCAAACCATACGCATTAAACTATTATTACTTACGTCTAGAACCGGTACAGAGAACCAGTGTTTTGCGCCGTAAGTTGCTGCCGTTTTGGCATCAAACCATACAAGCGGAGCGTGAATCTCGCGACCTAAACGCGTAAGCGCCATGAATTTTACGGCGCTTACGACGTTTTGGTCTCGTGGTACAGGTTGTGATTGCGACAATTTCATTGTTTGGTATGTCGTCTCTATAGCCATATAACTCAATGACCATACGTTAGGTAATATACCTTTTCTCAAAAATGGACGGCAAAGTCGACGTTGCCGGTTAAAAAGTAGGTCGCGAAGTGCGTTGTTTATGGTGTCAAAAAATTAAAAAGTTAAAAACATTGCAGTCTCGATTTCGGGACTGCAATGTTGCATACATATTCCATTATTTGTCGAGTTCCAAACTTTTTAAAAGTTGAAGTGGCCATATCAAATGAAGGCATGGGTCCATTAAACAGCCAAACAGATGATCAGTACTTATTATTATAATGTTGGTACCGCGACTATTTAGGTGTCTCAAATAGGTTGGCGTATTTTCAGCAGAAAAATACACTTCTATTTTTAATTTAAAAAATAAAAAGGCGGCAAAGCAAATCTTTTTACTTTTTTCTGTGAAAATATATACATAAGAACGTTGCTTCTGTAAAATATTTATATTATATTTGTATTTATTGCGCCATTTTTGAGAAAAGCACTATATATGACTCGGCTTCAATTAAACGGACTCCCAAGGTCGTCCGTTTGAAACGAATCCTCAGCCAGCAAGTAGCTACTTCCGAGCCTCGACAATAATGAACTAATTCTACACACTTTGTACGAGTATCACATACTGTAATAACAAATTTCAAAACTGGATTGTCTATTTTTACACACGCAAGGGCCTTAAAAAAGGGGTTCACCTATACCAAAGATAGATATAACTCCGTAATAGATGGATACAGTCTAAAGAAAAAACGTGCCTCGAAAATCAAGAAAATTTGATTCTCGATCAGAGGGCGCTACTAGCTTTGGCCTACTGTCGTATAGATGGCGTTGACGGTTTCGTTTGTTATTTAACAATTTTAACGCATATCAGTGAAAAGTGAAAGAACATAGGTCAAAATCATAAAAATAATTAATGCAAAAAAAAAAAAATCATTTATCTATATTTAAATACATTTTATCGTATTTTTATAAATCTTCTTAGTTTTAAGGTGTGTCGATAGATGGCAGTGAATTTACTGGGGTTACAAAATTTACTATGACAGTAGTACCGCTCTATCTTATTATATCCTCTTTGCCTATACCTATCCCGGGTGCAATTTGGTTTTACTACTATTAAGAGCGTTTTCACACTGTCCGAACTGATATCGGATGTAGGATCCGACATCCGCGTAGTCAGGCCGCGGGGGCGCGCCCGGGCGCCGTCTTTAGCGGTCACGCATACTACAACAAGCATTATGCCTACACAATACACACACAAACAAATAATATCGTTCCGACAACTGACGGGGGTATCCGACAAAGCTGAATTTCGATATCGGATCTCGAAAGGAGCCTATGACAAAAACAGCTGCAGGAGAGTGCCATTGGCATTAAGTAATAGGCATAATGATTTATAAAAAAATAAAAATAAATAATAAATAAATAAATAAATAAATAAATAAATAAATAAATATTATAGGACATTCTTACACAGATTGACTAAGTCCCACGGTAAGCCCAAGGAGGCTTGTGTTATGGGTACTCAGACAACGATATATATAATATATAAATACTTAAATATATAGAAAACACCCATGACTCAGGAACAAATATCTGTGCTCATCACACAAATAAATGCCCTTACCGGGATTCGAACCCAGGACCATCGGCTTCACAGGCAGGGTCACTACCCACTAGGCCAGACCGGTCGTCAAAATAACATAAAAATAAATAAAACGTTTATTCAAAGATCTTACTTACAAGTTACAACTAAATACATATGTTCTTCTGCCATACCACACAGTGGTTTGTTGGCAGACGAGGCTCCTTTGCGTTTGTGTTAGCGGTTGATATGTAACTAAATGTTTATAGAACTGATCGAATCAGAAACACGGAACTACGCTCCAGAACTAGTTGCAGATGTAGGCGTCAAGACCGCTAAGCTGAAGTGGGACTGGGCGGGACATGTCTGTCGCATGCACCCGGAAAGGTGGGCCAAAATGGTTACTGAGTGGGACCCACGGAGCACTATAGACGGTGCAGGCCGGGGTTCAGGCAGACCAAAAAGGAGATGGCGGGACGACTTGGACGCATTCTACCCCAAATGGTGGGAAAATGCCGATGACAGGGTCGAGTGGAGAAAACGAGGGGAGGCCTTTGCCCAGCAGTGGGACACCAAAGTAGGCTAAAAAAAAAAAAAAATGCGTAAATGAATAATTACAGAAACATTTTACTTCCATTCGACATCCGATATCGGATCAGTGAAAACGCTCTAAGCCGATGTCGATGAGGACGATATTTAATTAATTAACTTAGCACTAGTTTTTGATCCCGAAAAATCAGGCCAAGTCCATGAAGTAATCGCAGCACTAACATAAACATGAAATAAAACCGGCCAAGTGCGAGTCGGGTTCCGTACTTTTTAGTATTTGTCGTTATAGCGGCCACAGAAAATCATCATCTGTCAAAATTTCAACTGTCTAGCTATCACGGTTCATGAGATATAGCCTGATGACAGACAGACAGACAGACGGACAGACGGACAGCGGAGGCTTAGTAATAGGGTCCGTTATTACCCTTTGGGTACGGAACCCTAAAAATGTAATTTAAAAAGAGGCAGCAAACACTAAGCAGGGCATTGCACCCCATCGGTCAAGCCGACTCGATCCGGAGATAAGTCGGCAGATCCATCTGCAGATAAAGGATGTGTCCGATAAATCTTGCATTCGCACTCGATCATTAATATCTGGGTGCAACGAACGGCTGCATTTACCACGATACTTTGTGGGTGAAATAAAACGCGCGGTTTTAAAAACGCAGCCAACTTTTTTTTGTTAAAAAACGCGAGATTCTAAAAACGCAGCAAATTTTTGTTTGCCATAGTTTAAGTAGAAGTTATTATTTGATAGAAAAGTATTAAGAGTTGTGAATATGATTTATTTATTTATTTAATCTTTATTGCACAAAAGAAAATACAACCGTACAAAAGGCGGACTTAATGCTATGAGGCATTCTCTACCAATCAACCTTCGGGCAAAGCAGAGAATTTGTAGGCGGTGCAACATAGTGATTACATATATACAAGTATAGTTAAATAATGCATAGGCATAGACATACATACATATATCTGTATATATAATATTCATATAAATACATACAAATACATAAGATATCAGTTGAAACTTTCAAAACAGAAACACTAAGAATTCATTGTTCTGCCAGCAAAGTACTCACGTAAGGATTTTTTAAACGCAAATCTATTCGGACACTTTTCGGTTACTTTGTTGTATTTCAAGTATTCAGATAATAGGACGTCTGATAAATCTTGCATTCGAACGTGATCAAATATATGGGTGCACCGAACGGCATCTAGCACAAACGCATTTTATTACCTGTTGCGACTGTATTTCTGACCATTTGTCACAGAAAAGGAGACTCTTAGAGCTCGTTCCCACTATGTCGGATGTCGGCGCCTCTGTTCACACTAGTCGGCTATCGGGACGATTTTTAATCGGGTGTCGGTGCCTCTGTTCACACTAGTCGGCTGTCGGCCACGACCGCAGCTGGTGCCATTTGAGGTTCTCATTTGACGCGCGGGAGGCACAGGGGGTGCGGCGCGGGCGGGGTCGGTCCGACATCCGACATCATGTGAACAGCGCCGCCGACACGATTTTTTTCCGGACGGAGGGCTGACAAAACGCACGATAATTTATGTCGGATCCGACACAAAACCGTTTTCGTTCGTGTGTGAACAACTTCATATAAAATGTTCTGCCGCTACGCAACCGATTAAAAATCGGACCGACATCCGACATAGTGGGAACGAGCTCTTATACCTGCAAATCCTGAGAAAATTCGCGTTCGTACGGGACAACGGTAGACAATTTCGTGGAATGCTCCATATGGGTTAGTTAGTTAGTTATGCTGGGCATTTTCCGCAAATCGACATCCAAATGTGCCTATTTTGCGTGAAACGAGGTAGCGCTACTCTAACCACCCCAGCTCCTCCACGAAGCCTAGCAAAGTCTTCAGGTTGCTAGTTGCCTCTTTTAGTGTGCATGGATTACCTAGGTATTTGCTCCTATACACTTCTACCTGTTTACAGTCTAGGAGAATATGTTTTGTTGTTTCTTCTTCTTCCATGCACGCTCTGCACATGGGGCTATCAGTTTTACCCATATTATGTAGGTGTTTGTTTAGTGTGTTATGTCCTGTTATTAATCCTACTATTTTACGTAGTTGGCTTCTTCCATATGGGTTATAGACGTTCATAAATTGAAGCAGTTACATTGTAAAAATGTACATTTGCTCTTTAGACGCTCCTAAACTAGTGAAATATGTGTACGTGCTAACGAGCTCCCGTAAGCTTATCGAACGCACACATACAAGTACACGTACATACACGTACATGTACACGTTATGATGTACGGAGCTTATAATATGTTCAACAACGAGTGTAAGTGTAACAAAGATTTCTAACATAATAAATTAATCAACAAAAACAGATTAATTCGTAGGTAACGTGAAAAAAAAATATTTTTTTTTCATATGTACGAGTATAACCTATCTATAGTTATTTAATCAGCTGGATTAAGCCAACGCGGGACCTAGCAAATTCTATCATGGGGCCCAATTGTTTTTATTTTATCGGACGAAGTGAAACTTAGGTTTTTTCACGGCCACAGTGCGCGGGGGCCCTAAACGCGCGGGGCCCGTGGCATTTGCTACTTTTGCCACGTGGCTGGTCCGCCGCTGTATTTAAAGCCTGACCAGGAATATATGGTCATTGTCAAGAGGGCGCTGTTATTTTCATGTATAGGGTGACAGTTCAGTATAGTATGAAAATATTAGTTCAGGTGAAATTTCGCAACATGTCGCGTGATCATATATTCCTGGTCAGGCTTTAACATCATTCTATATAATAAGACCTGTGAAAATAAACGCGGCGTTTAATCGCAGCGCGTGGTCTGCTCCCGCAACCCGTCGCTAATAAAGTTTGTTCCGGGAATGGCGGCTCGATCGCGGCATTAACAGTTTATTGATCCGTAAAGACGCGGGCATCCGGCAGCCGACGGGTTAGCGATTTAGCGGTTAGCGGGTTCGAGTCCCGAAACGGACACGCGAAAATATTTCAATCAATCAATCAATCAATGTTTATTTCAGGCAAAAGCCCATAGATAAAAATTACAAATTAAACTTAAAAATACATAAAATAAATTGAAATTACATTACGTTACAATTACATTAAAAATCAAATTTAAATTACAATTAAAATTACAATTAACTATTTACATTAAATTATAGACTGTGCCTCTAGAACCCATATGTAGGTCATTCAAGTGCCTCCAAAGTGTACCAGCTGGATTTCCAGGGATGAGCTGAAGCAGACTGTTGGAACTGTCACGTACTCGGCGCATGAGAGTCATGCCCATAACACATATTTAAAAAAAAAACCGGCCTAGTGCGAGTCGGACTCGGACGGAGTACATTACATAACACAATTTAAACAATGTATTTTTTATGTGAGACGTCGGTGAAATGTCTTTAAAAAACCCGTACTCGGATCAATAACTAAGTAATTAAGTCCGACTCACGCTTGACTGCAATTTCTAATAGGTTTTTCTGTAATCTATAGGTAAAGATCTATTTTGTGTATTTTTTTCAAAATTTTAAACCCAGTAGTTTCGGAGATAAAGGGAGGGAATGGTAATTTTTTGCCTATTTTCTTGAATAACTTCTAAATTATTTACCTAAAATAATAAAAAAAATATACTTGAGATTCTCACAATGAGTTCTTTTATTTGATATATAACACGATATAGTTTGAAAAACTTTACTTTTTAATTTTCTAATTTACCCCCCAAAAGTGGCCCCCATGTTTAAAATTCATTTGTTTACGTTACATGTCCGTCTTTGGGTCACAAACTTACATATGTATACCAAATTTCAACTTAATTGGTCCAGTAGTTTCGGAGAAAATAGGCTGTGACAGACGGACAGACAGACAGACGCACGGTTTTTCCTTTTGAGGTACGGAACCCTAAAAACTACTTACTAGATCTCGTTCAAACCAATTTTCTGTGGAAGTTTACATGGTAATGTACATCATATATATTTTTTAGTTTTATCATTCTCTTATTTTAGAAGTTACAGGGGGGTGGAAACACATTTTACCTTTGAAAGTGTCTCTCGCGCAAACTATTCAGTTTAGAAAAAAATGATATTAGAAACCTCACACCCCTATTGTTCAGTGGGGAGCAGTGGCACATTTTACGGTTCCATATACGTCAAATAACTATAAAAATATGACGTTCATTTTCACACTTCACACTATCAAATTCGGTGCAAAATTAGCTTTGATAGATTGTGACTTGTGACGCAGTCCAGTCTGAAGGAGGCCTAATTCGCTCAACGATGTATACACAGCCTAACAAAGATGGCTGACTCATTATGTATGGCCACGCGCACTCGTAAACCGTAACCAAGTGTTAATCAGCGGTAAGGGGGAAATACATTAGGTTTTTCAGCTCTGAGAACTACTAGGCCTAGGTATTGCACTGTAGAGCCTAGTGCACTAGGCTACTTAAGGCGCTTCGCGCAGTTTTTGGCCAAAAACTGTTACTTTTTAGAGCTTATAATTTCTAAATGAGTCAACCAAAAATTATGAAAAAAATATATATGCATTTTCACTCTATGGACAACAATCGCAACATTTGACTTTCTTCCTGAAATTTGTAGTTTCACCAAAAAAAAAATAACATGACAGGCCGTTTTGCGGCTAACTTTGCTTATAACTTCTAAACGGCTTAATCGATTAAAATTATTTTTAAACTAACAAAAATGTTTTAACAGGTTCTACAAATGCAACATAGCTTTTCCTAATCAAAAAATATTTTCTTAAGAAATCGAACGTTTTTCCACATTTCATGCGTATGCAGCCTGAAAATGGCGTGGCCGGCAGTCGTGTGCCAGCTTTGAGACGAGGAGGCTGTGTCGCTCGTCGCTCCGTGCCTTCCTTGCACTATGTTCGCTTATGCACAAGCAAAGTGCTATAATATCGGAGTTATTGTGGCCAAAGAATAAATAACTGACGAGCGCTGATTTGGTTGCGACGCGCATTAGCGAGCGCAACACGGTATTTTGCGGTCTATTACAATGAATGTAATGATAATATCCGTATATATTATACTATAATATACGTATGTTTGAGAAAACTTCATTTGAAATAAATAAATAAATGTTTTCTAACCGACATATTATAATGTCATTCAAGTTTTACGTTTTGAATAATGTTCCATTCCATCTCGAAACAATAAATAATTGATCATAAGCTACCTATTACCTATTACGTTGTATGTATGAATAGTACCTGTTAAAAAACATTGTTTTTGTAGTTTAAAAATAATTTTAATCGATTAAGAACTAGCAAAACGGCCTATCGTATGTTTATTTACGGAAAAACTTACTATTAAGTTTATTGTAGGTTTAAAATTAATTTGTTTACGTTACATGTCCGTCTTTGGGTCACAAACTTACATATATACACCAAATTTCAACTTAATTGGTTCAGTCGTTTCCGAGAAAATAGGCTGTGACAGACGGACAGACAGACAGACAGACGCACGAGTGATCCTATAAGGGTTCCGTCTTTTCCTTTTGAGGTACGGAACCCTAATAATGATGATATTCCCACGTAATGATTGAGAAAACTTCGAATTTCGAAAAATAACACATTTGTAGTAGTATATGAAGCTAGTAGGTACTTTAATTTTATAAGTTAACTATTAATGGCATTATTTATATTTATTTATTACGGATAAAAAAAAACTGTATAAAATAAACGCACTGTACGCCTCAATTTAGTACATACCAAGCTTTAGCTATAAATCTTAATCCGTCGATTTGACTTAGGTATTTATTTGTAAGAAACAGATAAAACACAAATTAACTAATTGAGGCTTGTAAAGTATAATGCATAAGGGAATATATTTTTAATATAATTTACGACCTCTACACGCATGATCTACTCATACTCAAACAACAAAATATCTGCAAAAGATACACAAATACGAGGTATAGCGCCAAATGCCGCGCGCCTCTGGGCTGTAGGTTATTCTTTGAACCTCGTTCCGCCGCAGTCGCCGCACCGAGACGAAATTCACGTACGATCGCAGTGAGCGGGGTGCGGGTACAGAGACGCTGAGACGCTCAAGGCCAAATCAGCGAGAATCGTCTTAAGTAATAAAAAGTTTATTTTACAGAACAAGTCTTCTTCTTCTTCCTGCCCTTATCCCACGTTATGTGGGGTCGGCACAACATGTTTTTCTCTTCCATTCTCCTCTATCTTTCGTCACCTCAGCACTCACTCCTTTCTTTCTCATATCCTCTTTCACACAATCCGTCCATCAACATTCATCCCTAACATTATTTTGCCTATATGTCATTCATCCCTCCTCATCACATGCCCATACCACTCTAACCTACTACTTCTTATCTTCTCCGTAACTGGTGCTACTTTCAAACTTCCCCTAATATACTCATTCTTAATCCGATCCTTTCTCGTCACTCCACACATCCATATCAATTATCAACATTCTTATTTACAGAACAAGTACTAGACAGGTACATAGAAAGAGGCAAACTATCTGACCTCATAAATCTATACCTGACTCTGTAACCGAAGTAACCTATCTTAGGTTATTGTTCTTTTTCTGAGCACTAACGCCGTAACGCCGCCTCCGCTGTGGGTAGGTAAGGTACGCCATGTCGGGACGTTTCGGGCGTTATCGCCCTACGCGGATATCGACCATCGTGATTAACAATAGCTATCTCCATGACGTTTCACGTAAACCATTGCGGCTGTGTCCTTAAAACAGCCTAACCGCATTTTTGTTCTTAATTCCGACTCACGCTTGACTGTAGATTTTATTTTTCAAAAATTTAGACCTAGTAGTTTCGGAGATTAAAGGGAGGTAATTTTTTCCCTATTGTCTTGAATAACTTCTAAACTGTTTAACCAAAAAAAAAAAAAAAAAATAAGCCCCCATAAGTGGCCCATATGTTTAAAATTCATTTGTTGACGTTACGTGCCCGTCTTTGGGCCACAGATTTACATGTGTATCATTCAAATTAATTAGGTCCAGTAGTTTCGGAGCAAATGTGCTGTGACAGACGGACAGCCACGCACAGGTGATTCTATAAGGATTCCGTTTTTTCCTTTTGAAATACGGAACCCTAAAAATACTCGAGGTTCTAAAGAAGCCTCAAATCTCTAGATAGTTTAAAAGTCTAGTTTCGATCTGGCCTTATTAATCATTATTAATCTTATTATGTATGTTTCACCGTACCGTTTAAACTACTTAGGTAGCCGATTTTGTTGATTGAGGTGTCAACGAATCTGTTTGTAATAGTATATTACTACAGAGGCCGGGAAGGAAGGGGTTGCCGCCGCGCGCCGTTGCCGGCCGAATAGAATATACGGCCGAAAGTAGTGAGGCCGGATAGTTATGAAGCCGACAACCCGTTTTCACGCCGATGTATGTATAGTGCTTTTTTCAAACGCTTAACATAGGTATATAGTTTGTCAAAGGACTGTCTTATTTCAAACATAGACAGAGAGAATCATACTATCTTTGTCTTACACTAGTACTAACACCCAAAAGAAAAGGATGAGTATAGTTTTTTTGTTCTTATTTACTGACAAGATTTGCTTGACCAACTCAGGGTAGCAAAACCGCCTCGTGTGATGCGGAAGGGTCCTGGATTTTCCCCAGGCTACCATCCCCCCACACAGTCCTACCGCTCTAATGGCCCTAGTGCCATAGAGCCCGTCAGGTTAAAAAAAATGTTTTTTTTTTAATAGGCGTATTGGCAGAAACGAACCAAAAAGCAAATATTGCATATAGTTTTTTTTTATGGCTGAATGCCATGATGCTGTGCCACAATTATATGTGAAATAGAAATTTAAAAAAAGCCACTTCCCGGCCGGTCTAGCCGCGCCTGAAACGTGATACTTCCCAGCCTAATATAAAGAACGTAATATCCATATTACATAGCATGTTTGAGAAAAGCTAATTTAAAATAAATGAACTATATTCAGTACAATGGGAGGTTCTTTACAAAAAAAACCACAATGAACAAGTTTGGGAACAAATCAAGTTATTTTATTAAATATTTTGATTTGTGTTTTTTAAGTAGTCACATAAACTAAACTACCTACTAACTATGTCGAGAAATTGTGACGGGTACCGCCGTGACGTGGCGAGGTGGCCTAGGGGTTCATGGCGTTAGCCGCGATAGCTAGACGCCGGTTCGAATCCGGCCTTCACCACTGGAGGGCTTAGTCACTTTAGGGTTCCGTACCCAAAGGGTAAAAACGGGACCCTATTACTAAGACTCCGCTGTCTGTCTGTCCGTCCGTCTGTCCGTCTGTCTGTCTGTCTGTCTGTCACCAGGCTGTATCTCGTGATCTGTGATAGCTAGACAGCTGAAATTTTCACAGATGATGTATTTCGGTTGCCGCTATAACAACAAATACTAAAAACATAATAAAATAGAGATTTAAATGGGGCTCCCTTACAACAAACGTGATTTTTGACCGAAGTTAAGCAACGTCGGGCGGGGTCAGTACTTGGATGGGTGACCGTTTTTATAGTTAATGGTACGGAACCCTTCGTGTGTGAGTCCGACTCGAACTTGGCCGGTTTTTCTTTAATATATGACATCTATTACAGCTTTTAAAACCATAATGATCAAATTTAAAACGAAAACCGAAAAACATCAAGATTTCTACAGATAAAAACGCTGCATTAAAACCCTTAACTTTTAAAAATGGCGCTGTTCATTGTCGCACAAATGTCCACTGGCTTTCCGTTATCCTCCCGCACAAAAAGGGTAAAATGTTTATAGTTGTCTATGGGACTTAGGACCTTTTGTAAAGAGTTTGTTCGGCTAATTTTGGCAGCAGCGTTGTTTACGATGTGGCTGAATTCAAGTGGAATCTATGCAAATACTTAGGATGCTAATGTGGCTGTAGAGTGGGGTTCCTTTGGGACGATTACACTTTTCAAATAGACGAAAATGATGAGATTGATTACCATAGGTCGGACAGATCATCGCAAAACCATCAAAAATAATTTTTCAACACACTTGCTCAAAACGACGTTTTTATTCCACCGATTTTTGGCTCAGAATCCTAGATATTAAACACGCGTGCTCTTTCAGTGTATTATTCCACTCGTGCTTTTTCATTATATTATCCGACTGAGTTAAGAGGCCGGTGTCGATTTTAGTCACAAAAATGTAAAATTGATAGATTTAGTCCGTGAAATTTTACACCTTTTGTTACCTAATTGAAATACCAATTACTGGTTTCTATTAGCACATCTTCTTATCTTACCTTTTATCAGATCAGTTTTTTGAAAACAGACTCACAAAATTAGTAATGTTTGCTTTTCTGATGGACGTTTAGGTAAACGCGCCTAAAGCACTGATTTTGTCGCTCTTATTTGTAAATTTAGTAAAGTTTGGACTGCTAAACATGGTAATTTTGTATTACACATATCCTGTACTTGACGTTTATCAGACTACATTTTTATTATTATGACTTTGAAGTAGTGTAAATGAAAGTTAGACGAAATCAATTTTCTCCAGAAATTACTTCAAAGCAAGTGACAATTTCTCTGAAAATCGACTTAATTTCAATGTAATTTTGATACTTAAACGATCTACAACATTTGCTGAAACTATACTTATACATCAATTTGTATAATTTACCACCATGATTTTTTGATGAATTTTTAAAAACTGCCCCTTCTCTCATGCATTACCGTTACCGGTGACGCACGCTCGCGACCTCATTATTAAAAGGCAAGATGAGAAGACGTGCTAATAGAAATCAATACTTGTTATTTAGATATTACGTAACGAAACGTGTATAATTTCAACGACTAAATCTATCAATTTTACATTTTTGCTCCAAAATCGACTACGGCCTCTTAAGAAGGTAACTGATTGCTAACAATATGCATGGAAAGGGAGCCTTCTTTAATTGGTCGGACTGGCGGGCACCGGCGCGCCCGACAGTATGACAGATGCAATACAAACTGTTTTAACTATTAATATTTGACTTTTTTTTCTCGCAAGTGTGTTGAAAAACGTCGTATGAAACGCGTGTGCATTGGTCATTACACACCTCGGCTTTCTTATTACAATATCGCCTCGTGTGTAATGGCCACCTTAGCACACTTATTGTATCATAATGTACTATATATGTCAAAATAGGACAATATTTATTAAACTCATATTATTTACAGTATTTTTGAATAAAATTTCTAGATTACTGAAAACTGCAGTTCAAAATTGTTCTTTTTTTTATCCTGTTCCATACCATATTAAATTTTGCGATAATTTGTCCGAACTATGTTGATTACTATGACGGTATTGATTATTTCATAGGGCACTAATGCCAGTCTTTAAAATCATGTTTAGGGTTAGGGTAAAAACGGGACCCATTACTAAGACTCCGCTGTCCGTCTGTCCGTCTATCCGTCTGTCTGTCTGTCACCAGGCTCTATCTCATGAACCGTGATAGCTAGACAGTTGACATTTTCACAGATGATGTATTTCTGTTGCCGCTATAACAACAAATATTAAAAAGTACTGAAACCTCGGTGCGCGAGTCCGACTCGCACTTGGCCTGTTTTTTTTTAGTTAGTGTGACTAGTGTGAGTAATACCAAAGATAGATATAACTCCGTAATAGATGGATACAGTCTAAGGAAAAAACGTGCCTCGAAAATCAAGAAAATTTGATTCTCGTTCAGAGGGCGCTACTAGTTTTGGCCTACATTCGTATAGATGGCGTTGACGGTTTCGTTTGTTATTTAACAATTTTAACGCATATCAGTGAAAGAACATGGGTCAAAATCATAAAAATAATTAATGCAAATAAAAGAATCATTTATCTATATTTAAATACATTCTATCGTATTTTTATAAATCTTCATTTTTAGTTTTAAAGTGTGTCGACAGATGGCAGTGAATTTACTGGGGTTACAAAATTTACTATGACAGTACCGCTCTAGTATAAATAAGTTACTCTATGGTCTAAAGAAACCCTACGAGAAAAGAAAATCTCATATTAATATCAAACTATTAGGACAATTTAAATATAACATTTAAAACTTTCGCGGTTTGAACACATATTAAATCACATTTAGAAACGGGTCTATCGTGAAACCTGTGTCGAAACGTCGGTAAATAAAGGTAACAAAATATATTCGCGATAGACCCGTTTCTAAATGTGATTTGACAATTTAAATGTTTTTAGGGTTCCGTACCCAAAGGGTAAAACGGATCTTGACGTATATTTTTATTAAAAATCACTTTTGAAAAATGTCACAGCAAATATGTTACAATTATAAATTATATACGATCTTTTACATTCTCTTGCTAGCATAAGTAATATTAAACTAATTTTTTAAAAGCGTTTTTCAATATTTTTCAATAAAACGAGAAGTCAAGATTGTTTACCTTTTTAAAGTTCCGTTTCGTGCCCAAAGGGTAAACACGGGACTCTATTACTAATACTCCGCTGTCCGTCCGTCTGTCTGTCTATCTGTCCGTCTGTCACTAGGCTGTATCTCATGAACCGTGATAGCTAGACAGTTGAAATTATCATAGATGATGTATTTCTGTTGCCGCTATAACAGAATAAAAACTCAAAACATAATGGTGTATTGGTGTAAAATAATTTATTGTTAATATAGGTACAGTCAAATACCCTATTTAGGAAGGATTCCATTCGGTCTCAAATGGTCAGTGAACTAACTCAGGGTTGCTTAACGAATATGTTTGACGCATTCTAATTTACAAAAAATATAGTTCTACCTAGAATAAGAATGACTACATCATATATACTGTCAAAAATGTAAATTTCTGATCATGGAGACTATACATAAAGGTGCCAAATCTCTATGTATGAAAAGTGTCCATCAAAACACAGTAATTAGGCGGCGCCACCATACACCGAAATACTACCAAAAACAACCTACGTAATTTGGTCGGGTTATTTGTTGCCTTATATGGTTCATGTTATACTCATGTCCCAGAGCCTAACTAGCGCCAGCGGAGAGATCAGGAACTATTGTTTAAAGCTGAAAGCGGTCACTTTTGCAACAATTCTGCCATAAGAGATTGGCATCCTTTCTATACCATCCATATTTCTGATCCGTTTATTGAATCTCCCTGTAGTTTCTTGTGAATGCTCAAAGTCGAAGTCAAAGTCAATATATTCTTTATTCAAATAGGCCTAGTAACAAGCACTTTTAAATTGTCAAGTTTTACAAATATTACCTTAATCTAAATATCAGAGCAATTTATTGATGCAGTTATTATTATTTTTAAAAACATTGAATTATTATAGATATGTCAAACTTAATTATAAGAATTTCACAAAAGGATCGTAACGTTTCAAAATTAATAACAAATTAAGTCCGCCAATGGTATTTTATCATCTGTTCTATTATTGTTCATGAAAAATATAACTTTTCATAAAAATTGCATATTGTTTGCCGTTATATATATAACAGGAGGCGGTTAAAAAATGTGTAACACAATAGCTGCTTTAAAACTGTATAAAATAACAGTTTGTTAACTTCATTGTGGATGCTAAATAAATTTGCGAAAAAGCCAAGCATTTTGTTAAGCTTCCCTACTGTACCTTTTTTACAAGCTGTTGAAATCAGGATTTCACTAGTTTTGAAAACAGAATGTTTTAAAAAAGAACATCCGTGGTTTTGTTGTTAATGATAACCTAGTAATCGTATAAAAATCGGCCAAGTGCGAGTCGGGCTCGCGCACGAAGGGTTCCGTACCATTGCGCAAAAAAACGGCAAAAAATCACGTTTATTGTATGGGAGCCCCACTTAAATATTTATTTTATTCTCTTTAGTATTTGTTGTTATAGCGGCAACAGAAATATATCATCTGTGAAAATTTCAATTGTCTAGCTATCACGGTTCATGAGATACAGCCTGGTGACAGACAAACAGACAGACTGCGGAGTCTTAGTAATAGGGTCCCGTTTTTTCACTTTGGGTACGGAACCCTAATAACTATAAAGAGGTACTAGGTACCTAATTTGATTGTGACGTCACATGCTAGTGTTTTATATTCCATAGTAGCAAAATCGTTTTGAAAGTTCGAAAAAAGAAACTGATTTGACTAATAGACAAATACCCTATTGTTTATAAATAGGCAAACTGGATGAAAAAGAGTTCTTTTGGATAACAGTGGACCACTGCTGCATATTTGAGACTTGAGAGCATTTCGGGGTCTAGTAAAAAGCGCAGTTGCAGTACATTTCGTACAAATTATCAAAGTAATGAGCAAAATGTGAACCGGCTTTGCTCCACAGCGTAACCATAACACGTTTCAAAACGGTGCTAAGAAAATAAAATAATACACTGGTACTCATTTAAGATTCTAAAGATATTGCAACACGATCTGACCTAATTCTCGAACCTACGGGTGTTTAAAAAAATAAACTGATAAAAAACATTCAAATACCACCCATTTGGCTTCGTTTTCTCGTCAATTTAAATTCAAGACTAAAACGAGGCGCAAAGTAAGGTTGTTTTTAGTTATGCAGCAAAGTGTTGTAATACGGAAAAACAGATAAGAATCGTGTAAATGCACAAAGGCTGTAAAGGAAGCTTAATACTACGGCTTAATGCGGTCGTTACGGATGACAGCGATTTTATACGCGATATATACACAGCATTATTTAAGACGGTTCCCTGAGCCAGAAGGCGAAAAATCTCCTTATATGATCATGTTTTTCTAAGAGGCGTTGATATTCGTAGACGTGTAAAAAATATATGTAGTTCTTGACTATATTATCTTTAACAACATAGCTACCGATACACGAATTATGACATTCGGTCGATACAATTAATTCCCAAAGTAACCTCTAACTCGGACTTTTAATCCTACTTTACTCGGTTATTTATTATGTGATACTTATAAACAAAAAAAAGAAGAAATAACAATCTTAACATAAATAGTAATTTCATAGCGTTAGAATTTCGATATTGTAAGGTAACGTTTTTAAAATAAATAAAAACCGACAAAATTCGATCAAAATTGACACTTGGCGCGTTCTTACCCGTTCTTTCTTGCGAAATGTGACAAAGACAGCGGCAAACCGATGGAAAGGCCTTAAGTAAGTTGTTTCAATATTCGTGCAAATTTCAAACGTAAAGTAAACTTACTGTTATGAAGCATTATGTACTTCCTTAAACTTTGTTTTATCATATTAACGAAATAATTTTGGCCCAATACAAACTTAGCCTTAAGGGCTAGTGTATAAGTGCATTATCCGTCCAGTCCTACTTTATGGCGCCTTGACGTGGCCGGTTCTTGGAAGGCACGTTCAGGAGCTTCGCGTTACAGAGATGAAGATGCTGCGGTGGATGTGCGGCGTTACGCGCGCTGTAACGAGTACATCCGCGGCAGTCTCGCAGTCCGTGACGTAGCGGAGAAGCTCCAAGAATGTCGCCTCCGGTGGTTCGGCCACGTTTGTCGCAGGCCAGATGACTACGTAGGAAACATATGCCCTAACCTAGCCCTTGACGGCCCCCGACCCCAGGGCAGACCAAAAAAGCGATGGCGATGTCGTGAAAGCCGATATGAGCGTAAACGGGCTCACACGAGAGGACGCCCAGGATCGCGCAAAATGGAAAAAGGCTACTAAAGCGGACCCTGGCAAAGGCCGGGATAGCGCTAGGTATAAGAAGAAGACAAACTTAGCCTTATATTCATCATAATCAATGTGTAGGTCTCAAATGATGATGATAATCGTCAGTGTATCAATATTAGTTTAGTACCTATCTACTATACCTACCACACATGTTATAAGTACCTCATACCGATGACAATGCCACTTATATACACTCTTGATTTATAAATCTTAGTGGGAATTGTCTCAGGATGTAGGTTGCACCTGAGGACTTCCGGTTCGAACGCCATCTTGATAGTAGCCTCGTGATTAATTCCTTTGTTTTTTGCTCATTAATATAGTTTAAAGTGTAATATCGATAGCTTTATTATACAATAATCTAATACACAATAATGGAGAATTAATCTCAAAGCGTGTTTAACCACCATTTTGGAGTCAACGGCCGGTAGTCCACGTGCTTCTCGTAAAATCCAGCTATCGGTTTTACGCGACAACTACAACAACCACCGAACAGCGTCGTGCTCTAAGAGCATTTATTTTGTTCCTACCCTTTTACGTGACATTGGCTACGGGCAACACCGCCCTCAAGTCCATCAAGAAAAGAAAGATAGGTTGCACCTATTAATGTAAAAACCATTCTCTTCTTTTTGTATTATCTTCCTATGTCTGTTTTTTCCCCAATAAAGAAAAATAGTTATTTGTTATACAAGGTTGCAAAGTTGTATTTTACCCGCGAGTGTTTCAACACACGAGAAGTAAAATACATTTGCACCCGTGTGTAACACAAAACTTTTCACCTCACTATAGCGAGGAAAGTGCAACATCCACAGGCGTTAGATCATCTTCATCACTGGGATCACTTATTTTTTACGATATTATAACAGAAAACACTGGAAATTCTGATTTTTACGTGAGTCGGTGAGAAGTGTTTTTAAGTAAAAAAATTGTTGACAATGTTGACTTTTCTGTTCTGACGTATGAAATGTCAACGATGCGTTTTGAAATTTCATCGACTCAACTTGTGCGTTCAGAATTATATTTATATAAATAAAAAATCTAACGTATCTTATGGAAATTTAAGGTTTATGACTTAAAATTATTAAATAAAGATAAATATGGTCTTTTTTATTAGATTCTCAAACCATTTATTTAATGATAATTAATATCGAACGAACCATTATTATGAGCGTTTTACGTTTTGTTATCTGTCAAGCTACGTAAACACGCTCCATCCAAGGCAAAGATAGATATAACTCCGTAATAGATGGATACAGTCTAAGGAAAAAACGTGCCTCGAAAATCAAGAAAATTTTATTCTCGTTCAGAGGGCGCTAATAGTTTTGGCCTACAGTCGTATAGATGGCGTTGACGGTTTCGTTTGTTATTTAACAATTTTAACGCATATCAGTGAAAGAACATGGGTCAAAATCATAAAAATAATTAATGCAAATAAAAAAATCATTTATCTATAGTATTTAAATACATTCTATCGTATTTTTATAAATCTTCATTTTTAGTTTTAAAGTGTGTCGACAGATGGCAGTGAATTTACTGGGTTTACAAAATTTACTATGACAGTACCGCTCTAGTATAAGTTACTCTATGATCCAAGGTCAAATTACTTTCCCCACTAGTGGATAAAATGCGTTTTTCCCCGCTTGTTTTAAAGGATAAAAGACGGCTTTCCGAGCTAGTGAGGGGAAAAATAAAATTAAGTCACATGGTACTCGGCTCTTGTATTTTAATATTTGAATTTTTTTTACTTAGTTCATTCAAATCGTAATTCAATCGTAAACGCAAACCGTAGTTGCAATTTTC
Organism: Cydia strobilella; assembly: GCF_947568885.1. Taxonomy (NCBI): domain Eukaryota; kingdom Metazoa; phylum Arthropoda; class Insecta; order Lepidoptera; family Tortricidae; genus Cydia; species Cydia strobilella. Next base: position 60,771,261 of record NC_086068.1, read on the forward strand.
GATGTTAATTAGCAGTAGCATTTAAAGTGTCACAGTAATTTGAGCCGTAATTGTTATTACTTTTGGCTTGAGATATTTCTGACTGGTCATTAATGACTTCGTGAATCAGGCTTGAAATGAATAGCTCAAAACTTTATTGTAATGAACGAAACGTTACATTTACAGCAAGGACATTTTGTACGAGTTATGTATAAGGCTAAAGTCACCAAAACTTTTACTCGTAAAAACATTCAATATAAATTTAAAGCCCTTAACCTAAACTAAACAATGGCATATTTACCCTACCTTAGAATGCTAGTGAGGATCAAGATTTGGTAATTCCGAAAGTATTAATAACACAGATTTAATATATACGCTAGATGACGCAAATACCACGATTTGTATTGAAACCAAGCGCGCCGACTTTTTCATACAAAGTTTACGCATAATATGATTTTAAAATTACTTATCTGTGATAGGAAATAATGTTCTTGCCTTTGGGTGCTCGCAATTTTTGGGCTGTTGCAGATAATTATCATGCAACGAAGTATTTTTTAAGTTTTCACGGACGTCCGGTCCGGCTGCAACAACCGGCGGCGTGAACTGTACTGTAAAGAGCGACGGTCAACCTCGACGCTTGGTCGGGGTTCGGACACGCGAAGTAGATGCAATTGGGTCTTCTATGTTATATTTATTTCTGTGATTAATAACATGATGGTAAGTTTCTACAATACTCTCAAATAAATTTTTCAAAACCTTGTTGTCATCAAACACTTCTATTGTACGCTATTTTTTATAAAATCTATAAATTTGTTTAATAATGGATTATATGTACTTACGTAGTTATATTAATTATTCAGGTGGTGGCTTGCGGACTCCGGCTCATGCACATCTGGAATACCACGGACTACGTTAGCGAACCGTTTTTATATCGGTCGGCGTTGTTGCAAGTCTTTATTTACCTTTCGTCTCTATTTTAAAGTTTGGCTAGTAGTTTTAAATGAGGACCTAATACTGACCCCTGAGACACACCACAATACTCAAAGGGAAACCTTATAGGCATTGTCTGTACCAGAATTTTTATTTAGGTACTCTTAGGGTAATTGTACTATATAATTATATAATTGCAAGTTATTACTTGAATACAACAACACGAAAACACTTTAAATTATCGGTGTATCAAGCATACACAAGTCAATTGCTTTAGGTAAATCTAAAGGCATGCATTGGAATTGGTAATTTCATCTTTCAGTACAAAAAGCTATGACATTTATCAAAATAGACGGATGTAAGAAGCTTAATTTTGGGTTGGATTGTTTTTTTTAAAGAAATGCATGGATCTTTAAACGAGAGAACGTTGAGTTAATAAAAAAACAACGAATAGAATTTTGAAAGACTTTGCAACCACGCTCCACCGCAACCAAACATGAATTCGCTTCGCTTGAAGAAAAGAGGCAATATAATATTGACTTATTGTCAAATTGTGAGGGAGAGACAACACCGGAGGTGTGGAAAAACATTCGCATGGCGGCAGAGTCGCAAGCCACAACCTAAAATAATTACTAAAACTAGAGTCAATTCAACAAAATTTTGAACATCCAATGAAGACGATCACCTGAAAAGTTTGAAGGCTAATGATGACAGAAAATAAGAGAGTGGCCACATTGCGCCAACTGTCAAAATACTAATAACAACGTACGTAGTAAAATTGTTTGAAAGTAAAAACTACATTTTAACTTGGTCCAACGCACGCTAATGCAAAATTTTACAGAAAAGGTAGTCAATAGGGGGATTACTGCAATGTTCTGCCACCAGAGTGCAGCAGTAGCCCGTTTAGTAAACCATAGAGTAACTTATACATATTGTGCCTTTAACAGTTTTTTGACAAGTATTCAAAGATAATAAAATATGACATTGATGCATCAAGGCGGTTTGTTTGCAGAGAACCTACCGGGAAACGCGAATCTGAAATTTCGCTTTCTGCCTCTTTATCTCTCGAATATGCAAGAGTGACAGAGATGTTAGATAACTAAATTTCGGTTTTTTTGTCTTGTGATAGACCCTCAGATTGTGGTAGTGGCGCCCCCTACGCAGAGTTTAGAGTAATATTCCCTATTGGGTTGGGAGATTTGATTTTACATTTTGGAAATATTTTTTCTCTATTATATTAGTTTTGAAGAAGTTCGTTATTCTGAGTAGAGAAATCAAAATATATTCAAAAAATCTAAAATAGGAACGAGATTTTTACAACGGCCTACATATTATGAAAACATAATATTATATTTTATGTAAAATATTACACGACCTAAACCTACTAATAATTGGACTTCCGGAGAAGGACAGGGTAGTTTTTATCACAGAAATAATCCTTTAAGGGGGTGAAAAGCGGGGCGGAAGTTTGTATGGGAAATCGATAAAAATCAGATTGGATAAAAATAAGCTACCACAATTACTAACTCCACGCAGACGGAAGTCGCGGGCAAAAGCTAGTATTATAAATGCGAAAGTGTGTCTGTCTGTCTGTCTATCTGTTACCTCTTCACGCTTAAACCGCTGATCCGATTTAGTTGAAATTTGGTATAGAGATAGTTTGAGTCCCGGAGAAGGACATAGGGTAGTTTTATCCCAGAAATCATCCTTTAAGGGGGTGAAAAGGGGGATGGAAGTTTGTTTGAGGAATCGATAAAAAGTAGATTGGATAAAAAATAAGGTACCCAAATTACCTAAATCAACGCAGACGAAGTCGCGGGCAAAAGCTAGTATTATAAATGCGAAAGTGTGTCTGTCTGTCTGTCTATCTGTTACCTCTTCACGCTTAAACCGCTGAACCGATTTAGTTGAAATTTGGTATAGAGATAGTTTGAGTCCCGGAGAAGGACATAGGGTAGTTTTATCCCAGAAATCATCCTTTAAGGGGGTGAAAAGGGGGATGGAAGTTTGTTTGAGGAATCGATAAAAAGTAGATTGGATAAAAAATAAGGTACCCAAATTACCTAAATCAACGCAGACGAAGTCGCGGGCAAAAGCTAGTATTATAAATGCGAAAGTGTGTCTGTCTGTCTGTCTATCTGTTACCTCTTCACGCTTAAACCGCTGAACCGATTTAGTTGAAATTTGGTATAGAGATAGTTTGAGTCCCGGAGAAGGACATAGGGTAGTTTTATCCCAGAAATAATCCTTTAAGGGGGTGAAAAGGGGTGTGGAAGTTTGTTTGAGGAATCGATAAAAAGTAGATTGGATAAAAAATAAGGTACCCAAATTACCTAAATCAACGCAGACGAAGTCGCGGGCAAAAGCTAGTATTATAAATGCGAAAGTGTGTCTGTCTGTCTGTCTATCTGTTACCTCTTCACGCTTAAACCGCTGAACCGATTTAGTTGAAATTTGGTATAGAGATAGTTTGAGTCCCGGAGAAGGACATAGGGTAGTTTTATCCCAGAAATAATCCTTTAAGGGGGTGAAAAGGGGTGTGGAAGTTTGTTTGAGGAATCGATAAAAAGTAGATTGGATAAAAAATAAGGTACCCAAATTACCTAAATCAACGCAGACGAAGTCGCGGGCAAAAGCTAGTATTATAAATGCGAAAGTGTGTCTGTCTGTCTGTCTATCTGTTACCTCTTCACGCTTAAACCGCTGAACCGATTTAGTTGAAATTTGGTATAGAGATAGTTTGAGTCCCGGAGAAGGACATAGGGTAGTTTTATCCCAGAAATAATCCTTTAAGGGGGTGAAAAGGGGTGTGGAAGTTTGTTTGAGGAATCGATAAAAAGTAGATTGGATAAAAAATAAGGTACCCAAATTACCTAAATCAACGCAGACGAAGTCATGGGCAAAAGCTAGTATTATAAATGCGAAAGTGTGTCTGTCTGTCTGTCTATCTGTTACCTCTTCACGCTTAAACCGCTGAACCGATTTAGTTGAAATTTGGTATAGAGATAGTTTGAGTCCCGGAGAAGGACATAGGGTAGTTTTATCCCAGAAATAATCCTTTAAGGGGGTGAAAAGGGGTGTGGAAGTTTGTTTGAGGAATCGATAAAAAGTAGATTGGATAAAAAATAAGGTACCCAAATTACCTAAATCAACGCAGACGAAGTCGCGGGCAAAAGCTAGTATTATAAATGCGAAAGTGTGTCTGTCTGTCTGTCTATCTGTTACCTCTTCACGCTTAAACCGCTGAACCGATTTAGTTGAAATTTGGTATAGAGATAGTTTGAGTCCCGGAGAAGGACATAGGGTAGTTTTATCCCAGAAATAATCCTTTAAGGGGGTGAAAAGGGGTGTGGAAGTTTGTTTGAGGAATCGATAAAAAGTAGATTGGATAAAAAATAAGGTACCCAAATTACCTAAATCAACGCAGACGAAGTCATGGGCAAAAGCTAGTATTATAAATGCGAAAGTGTGTCTGTCTGTCTGTCTATCTGTTACCTCTTCACGCTTAAACCGCTGAACCGATTTAGTTGAAATTTGGTATAGAGATAGTTTGAGTCCCGGAGAAGGACATAGGGTAGTTTTATCCCAGAAATAATCCTTTAAGGGGGTGAAAAGGGGTGTGGAAGTTTGTTTGAGGAATCGATAAAAAGTAGATTGGATAAAAAATAAGGTACCCAAATTACCTAAATCAACGCAGACGAAGTCGCGGGCAAAAGCTAGTATTATAAATGCGAAAGTGTGTCTGTCTGTCTGTCTATCTGTTACCTCTTCACGCTTAAACCGCTGATCCGATTTAGTTGAAATTTGGTATAGAGATAGTTTGAGTCCCGGAGAAGGACATAGGGTAGTTTTATCCCAGAAATAATCCTTTAAGGGGGTGAAAAGGGGTGTGGAAGTTTGTTTGAGGAATCGATAAAAAGTAGATTGGATAAAAAATAAGGTACCCAAATTACCTAAATCAACGCAGACGAAGTCATGGGCAAAAACTAGTGTATAGTAGTGGATAGGTATTATAACGGTCGCTGCCAGCGCGCATCATAAAACCCGGCTCTGGATCTAAACATTCTAAAGCACGTTCTGCAATATTTGTAGTAACACTACTTGAGCTAGTAAGTCTAGTAACACGTGTTACTAGGGGACGATTACGTTCACCGAACCGCTATTGGTAAATATCATACTCATAAATAAATAAATAAATATTATAGGACATTCTTACACAGATTGACCAAGTCCCACGGTAAGCTCAAGAAGGCTTGTGTTGTGGGTACTTAGACAACGATATATATAATATACAAATACATAAATACATATAAAACACCCAAGACTCAGGAACAAATATCTGTGCTCATCACACAAATAAATGCCCTTACCGGGATTCGAACCCAGGACCATCGGCTTCGCAGGCAGGGTCACTACCCACTAGGCCAGACCGGTCGGCAAACTCATACCAAAGATAGATATAACTCCGTAATAGATGGATACAGTCTAAGGAAAAAACGTGCCTCGAAAATCAAGAAAATTTGATTCTCGTTCAGAGGGCGCTACTAGTTTTGGCCTACAGTCGTATAGATGGCGTTGACGGTTTCGTTTGTTATTTAACAATTTTAACGCATATCAGTGAAAGAACATGGGTCAAAATCATAAAAATAATTAATGCGAATAAAAAAAATCATTTATCTATATTTAAATACATTCTATCGTATTTTTATAAATCTTCATTTTTAGTTTTAAAGTGTGTCGACAGATGGCAGTGAATTTACTGGGGTTACAAAATTTACTATGACAGTACCGCTCTAGTATAAGTTACTCTATGCTCATACTCATACTCATACTCATACTCATACTCATACTCATACTCATATATTTATTGCATCCATGGTAGGTACACAGGTACATAATAGTTGGTCTCACATGGGCCCTGGTAGGGCACGGCGTATACAATCTAGAGATTGTATGTATGTACAATCATAGAGTAACTTATACTAGAGCGGTACTGTCATAGTAAATTTTGTAACCCCAGTAAATTCACTGCCATCTGTCGACACACTTTAAAACTAAAAATAAATATTTATAAAAATACGATAAAATGTATTTAAATATGGATAAATGATTTTTTATTTGCATTAATTATTTTTATGATTTTGACCCACGTTCTTTCACTGGTATGCGTTAAAATTATAAATAACAAACGAAACAGTCAACGCCCTCTATACGAGTGTAGGCCTAAACTAGTGGCGCCATCTGATCGAGAATCAAATTTTCGTGATTTTCGAGGCACGTTTTTTCCTTAGACTGTATCCATCTATTACGGAGTTATATCTATCTTTGGTACAATGAATTTCAGGAGGCCTAGCGAAGTTGACAATAGTACAACGATCAACGCCAAAAGAATAGAAAAAAAATCGGGTTGACAAGACGGTACGAAGTCACGTGACTAAATCAGTATATTATTAGTTTCGATCGGCGTTTTCTAACAACGATTGTCATCTGTAATGGATGACTGTCAAAAATAAAATTGGGAATTTTTAGAAGCAATCTTCATATTTTTAGCTCGTATGCAAAAATTGTTACTAATATTTTAAGGTGCGTTTTAGACCTATGCTCGTGATTTTTAGGGTTCCGTAACCAAAGGGTAAAAACGGGACTCAATTACTAAGACTCCGCTGTCTGTCTCTCTGTCCATCTGTCACCACGCTGTCATCTCATGAACCGTGACAGCTAGACAGTTGAAATTTTCACAGATGTATTTCTATTGCCGCTATAACAACAAATACTAAAACTATGAAAACGGATTATATCGCTCCCATATTTTTTGTTGCCAGTCCCATATTGGGATACCCTCCTACAATTTAGGAGGGAATTAAATCTTCTCGGGTCCGTGGTGTAGGGTTGGAGCCGGCGTAGTTTTTTATCGCGTATATATATATATATATATCTTTACTTGAAAATAATTGTAGTGTATAACTAGCCTTATGAACCGATTTTGCATGTAAAACCAGCCTTAAAGTTTATAGTCTATGATTGTTCATTATTTTAGTATGTGGGTATTTTTGCACTTTGTAATTTTTCCTCAGTCACCCGTTGACCACGAACGCTGTAAAGGGTTCGAAACGTCGGGATGTATTATAAATTCAATATACGCGATATAATCCGTTTTCATAGTTTTATTTCATGAGTAACTATCGCGGTAACCGAAGACAATATTAACAAATACTAAAAATAGAATAAAATAAATACTTAAGTGGATTTTTGCGTAATGGTATACGGAACCTTTCGTACCCGAGTCCGACTCGCACTTGGCCGGTTTTTTTAATATTGAGCGGAAATCAAGAAATCAGGTTTCGAATCGATGAAGTTACTAGATAGGTCTTAAGATTAAATTAAGTTAAAACTTTGGCAACCATATTGCCCAGGTAGCAAAGTTATTTCCGCGACGTCGTAATGACGTAATAATGACGTCATAATCACGTCATAATTACGTGTACATGCTACCTGGCGAATGCTGGCTAAGGCTACTGAGTACTGCACCTTAAGCAATAAAAAAATATTTCAAAACTGACATTTTTGTCAGCCACCATCCCACTGACCCACATCGAAGACACAGTTCACATTGTTGATGGAATCCGTTACATTTTGATTAACGTTACGTTTACGCGTGCGCGTAATAAAAAATGGCGAAACTAGTCCCCCAGTATACTATTATTAGCGTAACGCGTACCTGTCAGACGTGACGCGTTTTTACGTATCATTAAAAGAGGAATTTTTGGGTTAGTCAACTTTTGCTTGTAGATCGTTGCCACTGCCTACTTTACAAATAGGCTAGATGACAAATTTTCATTAATGGTATCAATCGATCAGGTTTATTTTCAGGATCAAATGTCTATATGAGACCCATTGCATTAAAGCAATATAAAAGCAAAGATAGATATAACTCCGTAATAGATGGATACAGTCTAAGGAAAAAACGTGCCTCGAAAATCAAGAAAATTTGATTCTCGTTCAGAGGGCGCTACTAGTTTTGGCCTACAGTCGTATAGATGGCGTTGACGGTTTCGTTTGTTATTTAACAATTTTAACGCATATCAGTGAAAGAACATGGGTCAAAATCATAAAAATAATTAATGCAACTAAAAAAAATCATTTATCCATATTTAAATACATTTTATCGTATTTTTTTAGTGTGTCGTGTCATTAGTGTGTCGACAGATGGCAGTAAATTTACTGTGGTTACAAAATTTACTATGACAGTACCGCTCTAGTATAAGTTACTCTATGACAAAAGTCAGAAATAATAGTCAACGTCCGACAGTTGTACTTCACTCGCGAAACGCTCCTAACAAAACGATAAGTGAACGTGACGTCAAGGTCACTGAGAGCCCATTTTGAATGTATGGACAAAACAAGAAAATTGCGTTTTTGTCGGTGTAATATTGCGTTTATGTATATAGTTGTTATGCAATCTTTTTTGGATAAATGGTACTCTTACTTTTTTCCTTTTTGGAAGTTATAAAATTACTTAAATTCTGAAACATTCAAATCCTGTATTCTTTTCAAGTCTATAATCTAAAGAAAATATTTTCGAATAAGCGTGTAATATAACAGAAACTATTATGGTTGTGTTGTTATCAAATCAAAGTCTTTGTGCGTTAGGTATTAATGCTAAAGGGTATTAATGCGTATTAATGCGTATTAATGCTTCGCTGGTATGGTCATGTCATGAGGAGGCCTGCCGACCACATGACAAGAAAAGTGCTGGAACTTGAACCGAGACCAGGGCATCGCGGGAGATCTCGAACTACATGGAAATCCGTCATAAAGAAAGACCTCAAAAACTCCAACACGGACGCAGAGACGACCCAGAAAAGACCACTCTGGAGACTAAGGATTAGGAGAGCCGACCCCAAATAGAGATGGGAATAAGGCCTGAAGAAGAAGAAGAAGAAGGTATTAATGCTAAAATGCGTAAGCGTTGTTTATTTTTAAATGAGTAGTAGGCGTTTTTCGTGGGGTTGTTTTACTCTTCTTGCCTAAGATGACGCTCTCTAGTTGAAGTTATGGGGATCCCATGCCCCAATGACCTTCGATTTGAATCCTAGTTTTCTAATGTTTTTTGTAGCTTATCATATTAACAGCAACGGATTTTAGCAATATAGTATCCCATATTTACTTCAAAGTTCATTGTTTTCGAAATATTTGGCATCAAAGTTGAACAATTTTAGGCCAAAAAACTGGTTTTCTGGCCATAAATTTTGTGTTAATTAGTTTAAAATAAAAACCTTAGACAAATTTTTAAATCGTCTAAGACGAACCCAAATATATAGATTTCGTATAAGTAAGATCTTTCACAGCAATCGAGATACGAAAAAAGTGTTTTTTTAGACAATGTTTAAAACAATCATAAATAAATAAGTATTCATTTTTTTTACAATCCGGTAGACAAAAAAGGAGATAAAAGATTGAAGAACCGATAACCGCTTGTCTTATAATTCTATATGTAGTGCAAAAGTAGGAGATACAATTCAAAACTTGTCAAAAATCGATGAAAACCTCAGGTAGCCCCTTAAATATATTACTCAATTGTCAGGCAGTGACCTCCCCCTCCAAGAAAGCGGAGATAAAGGGCAATGTTGCTACACGTCAAGATCAAGACCCTTTATTCCTAAGAAAGCTCAAACTTACAAACTACAACTCACCTGAAAAAACAGGCAGAAACACACCCATTGGTAGTATTTGTAGATCTTTCTGTCACTCATATCTTCCCTGCCCTTCTCTCGACTGTTGCCAATCCCGGGATATGGCACTTCCACTCCCACCTTCTTCTTGAAGAAACTCTTCAAAGTATAAGTCGAATGGATCCAACAGTATGTATTCAGAACGTCTTCAGGTATATCCTTAGTGTGTATACAGTCTATGGGATTACCTACGTATTGTCGCGTAGTCACTATCAAACTGAACGATATAAGCAAGATAACTGTTATAGAATAGTGTAGACGGAACACTGGCGAGTCGATATGTACATAGTTCACTTTTATCAGATTCTTTAGACCGCGAAACACGTCTAACATCTTAAATGGTTAGACGAAAGTCTTATCATTATTAACACTCTGTCTTTCTTCGTTTCATTGTCGAATCGTAGTTTTTACATCGGAATAGTCACTAGTCGGATTCGTGAGTTAATTCATTTAGTCAGTTATGTTTGTTAACTAATAACACTGGCTGTTTGTAACACGTGATATTGGAAGCTGATTGTGCTGGCTGGTAAGTAACCTGCTTAAAACAACAAGTATCAAGTATGTATCATTTTTTTAATAGAAAAACTTTGTAAAGACGCTTGTATAAAATACCCAGGTAGCAAAATGACGTAAAATGACGTCAGCGACGTCATAATGACGGCATTATTATGTCAATACGACGTCGCTGACGTCATTTGACATCATTTTGCTACCTGGGTACCGTCGTCAACCGAATCATTGTGCCACAACCACAAGCATGGATACTATATAAAGGAGCCAAATCTCTATATATGAAAAGTGTCCATCAAAAACCAGTAATTAGGCGGCGCCACCATACACCGAAAAAAAAAAAAAAAGCATTTATTTCGTTAAATAGTACATCATAACACTCATGGTTGGGACTTCCTAGTAAGTATGTATAATACCTGTGACAGGAAGGCCCGCTCTTCCACATTTATCTAGTACATTTGTACACAGTTAACCATAAAATGTAACATTGTGCAAACTGCTATTATTTTAACAAAATAACAATTTACCTAATATTATTATTACTATTTCAAAATTTGTATATTAACATTTTAGAATTTTACCTTATATTATACTACCAAAAACAACCTACGTAATTTGGTCGGGTTATTTGTTGCCTTATATGGTTCATGTTATATTCATGTCCCAGAGCCTAACTAGCGCCACCGGAGAGATTAGGAACTATTATTTAAAACTGAAAGCGGTCACTTTTGCAACAATTCTGCCATAAGAGATTGGCATCCTTTCTATACCATTCATAACCACAAGTCACAAACTTTCGTGAAAGTGAGTCAAATTCTTGTGATTTAGATTCATTACTGCATTAGACTTGTTACATTTAGTTAATGTAGAGAGAACAAAAATTGGCGCCGCACGAAAATTGCGACAGAAGATATGGGCATTCCGCCGGCTTTAACGTTTTACTTCCATGGTAACTTTGAAAATATTACTTCTGTTTAAAATGTTGCTGGTTAGATCCCTCGGCTTAAAATTATACTACTATTGTACAGACGCCAATGTCGCCATCAGATATATGGGAGCGGTTAAGCCCAGGTAGCAAAATGACGTAAAATGACGTCAGCGACGTCATAATGACGGCATTATTACGTCATTACGACGTCGCTGACGTCATTTGACGTCATTTTGCTACCTGGGAGGTGCTCACAAATATCTGAACACGCCTCTATTGTCAAGGCGTTAGAGTGCGTGTTCAGATATTTTTGAGCACCTCGGCCGCTCCGATATATCTGATGGCGACTGTACCTATGCGGGCTCACGATATATGTAGTTACATCTGAAAGTAAAATGCACATAAGACATGTTTTCGTGATTTCTTCTATCAAGCCCAGTTCAGTTTGTTTTTTTGTTAAGGTTTTGGTTGGCCCTGGAAAAATAGTCTAGTTTCCGTGTGAATGTTTTAATGGCATTTACCCCTTGATTTAAACGTGTAATAATTTAATACAAAAACTACAATTTTATCCCCTCTTAAATACAAAAACATAATAGCTCTGAAAAGGGGGGTGTTCAAATATTACGTAACGCAGTTTTCAAAGATCTATTTAGTGTATTTTTTTCAAAATTTTAGACCCAGTAGTTTCGGAGATAAAGGGGGGGAATGGTCATTTTTTGCCTATTTTCTTGAATAACTTCTAAGCTGTTAATCATAAAATTATTAAAAAAATATATTTGAGATCCTCATAATGAGCTCTTTCATTTGATATGTAACACGATATAGTTTGAAAAACTATTTTTTTTAATTTTCTCATTTACCCCCCCCCCCCCCAAAAGTGGCCCCTATGTTTAAAATTAATTTGTTTACGTTACATATCCGTCTTTGGGTCACAAACTTACATATGTGTACCAAATTTCAACTTAATTGGTCCAGTAGTTTCGGCGAAAATAGGCTGTGACAGACGGACACACAGACAGACGCACGAGTGATCCTATAAGGGTTCCGTTTTGAGGTACGGAACCCTAAAAACCTTCCAAAAGAATAAGACTTTAAACTATTGAAACGAAAAGTACTTTAGTTTTTCATGTTTAATCTATATTCGATACAAACTTGCATAAACACACTAACACACACAAAGATCAAACTGGAGTGTGTCGATCACTCACATATCGTATATTTAATTCTTTCTTTGAGTCGGCGCGCAGTTTTATTTTGTGGCAATCAATTTAAAACAAATACCAAATAAAATTTCTTAGAACATATACCGGCTTACGCTAATTTTATGATGTCTTTGTATTTTAAATATACTCGATGAATCAACTCTTACAGTTTCAAGAATTCTATAATTGTGTAATAGACACACTCAGAAGCGTGTTCTATATTGTCCGCCATTAATCATTTGAAAAATGGAAAAGTAATTTTAATATTAAATTTATTACTTACTTTGTAATAACTAATACGTTTTTCTTAAACATGTTTAGTCAAAAATGCGCAAATAAATAATTTGGAAGCTATAATTTAATGTTAAGTCTGAAAATCTGCCAATTTAACAAATCTTATTAACAAAGACATAAAGTCCACTTTATCATCCTCGTCCATCCTCACGACTCATCCTGTGCTGTTCTCTGAGCAGACGGCGACAATGAGAAAATTATATGTGGTATTTTCTATAAGAAGGGACCTTATTGTCGATGGCGATTACGCCATTATTAACGATGCTTCGATATAAGACGCTGTGCGGCGTAACCGCCATCGACAATAAGGCCCCTTTAGAAAATGCCCCATATTAGGTACTAGGCGCAGTAGGCGCACACGCATGTCCTTCTTCGTAATCGAGATTTCGTAAATAGCAATAGTATAAAAGAATTAAAAAAAAAATTTAAATAATTTTCGCAATTATTTTTTGTATTGAATAAAACGCTCTTTAAAATTATAAATGTCGTATGTAGGTGTCTGAATTACAACTAAACTAATATATTATCTCCGCTTTGATATATTTAATGAGCCCAGAGACAAACAAAGCCCACGCGTCACCGCACGCGCAGCGCCAAATCTGTCAGTTTGACAGAAATAGCGCGTGACAGCGTATTAAGTAGATCATTTACTATACGTCAAATACATCTGTAATATATTTTATTAACAAGTCGACAGTATGTCTTATCGAATAGGAATTATTTATAAGAGCTATTTACTAATCAGTTTTTGAGGAATAAAGTTAAGGGGCCCACTGACTATCAGTCCGCCGGACGATATCGGCGTGTCAGTTAAATAAATAATAGTAATAATAAATAAATATTATAGGACATTCTTACACAGATTGACTAAGTCCCACGGTAAGCCCAAGGAGGCTTGTGTTATGGGTACTCAGACAACGATATATATAATATATAAATACTTAAATACATAGAAAACACCCATGACTCAGGAGCAAATATCTGTGCTCATCACACAAATAAATGCCCTTACCGGGATTCGAACCCAGGACCATCGGCTTCACAGGCAGGGTTACTACCCACTAGGCCAGACCGGTTGTCAAATTTGTTCGGAACTGTCAAATTTTTGTTCTAACTGACAGGCCGATATCGTCAGGTGTCAGGTGGACTGATAGTCAGTGGGCCCCTTTAGTCTTCACAAATTCTATTCTAAAAAGGCACCACGTTGCCGCTTGCCATAAGGAAGCTCTGACAGGTTATTCGTATAAATATACAATCCAATTCGGTCATTACGGTAAGCGACTGCGAATGTGGTACCTTTTGATTGAAAACGTCACAAATAAACAGTCGGTATGAGGCTTGGCCGTTTCGTTACTGCAAGATATATTGTATAAAAGAAAAGTAATGAAAAGTTAAAATATAAAATGTATCACCTTATGCCCATGTGACGGTAGCGAAACGGCCAAGCCACATATTTTAAGTAAGGTGTCTATGAAAACGGATTATATCGCGTATATTGAATTTATAATACATCCCGACGTTTCGAGCCCTTTACAGCGTTCGTGGTCACCATAGTTTTATTTCACGAGTATCTATCGCGGTAACCGAAGACAACTAATGTTATAGTTAACGCTATCTCTACTGAGCTCGTTCACTTACCTGTACTAACAATGGCATTCTGTTAAACAAAAGCCATTATTTCTTTTGTGTGAGCGCGTGGCCTTTGTGCCTGAGGCTCACACACAATCGCCACGCGCTCAGGCACAAAGGCCACGCGCTCACACAAAAGAAATAATGGCTTTTGTTTAACAGAATGCCATTGTTAGTACAGGTAAGTGAACGAGCTCAGTAGAGATAGCGTTAACTATACGTTAGGTTTCATCTTAGGTTTTTGTGTTAATACTTAACTGAAACCTTAACTAGCATATTCCTTACATTTACTTTCGAACGCAACCACCCTAAAAAAACGGAAATAGTTCCTAATTGGAACTAAAACATAAAAAATAACACAAACAACATCAAATAAATACGGCCCCACCTGGGCCATCTTTTAAACGCGCATTATTCAAAAACGACCTAACCCCAAACTATATCTAACCTAAAAATGCACCTTAAAATCATATAATAGGGTTCATATTCGATTGATAAGCGGATGACGGATGGAACGGAGATAGAAGCGAGATCGTAATCGTTTTATGCTACTAGTCGTTAAATGCGTCGTTAAACTCTTTTCATCTGCGCGGGCGCAGGGACATCTGCCGTCATCTATTCTCATCATCATCATATCAGAGCAATTGCGGCCTGTCAGTTGTTCGGAACTGTCAATTTTTTTGTTCTGACATGCCGATATCGTCCGGCGGACTGATAGTCAGTGGGCCCCTTTATACCTCTATATTGTGTAACACCAAAATTTCACTCATACGGTCATCACCCAACTCTCTCTGATCACTAAAGTGCGAAAGAGTCAAAACGCTCGCAATCCAACACTAACGCAAAAAGCAAACAGATATGAAATTAACGCATATGTTAACTCGATTGGCCTTAAACTGGCAATTACAAGATGAACTTAATTTGAGCTTTAAATATAAGGCATTAAAGTTCAAATTAAATTGCTGAAAGTTTGTTTTCAAAA
Organism: Cydia strobilella; assembly: GCF_947568885.1. Classification (NCBI taxonomy): domain Eukaryota; kingdom Metazoa; phylum Arthropoda; class Insecta; order Lepidoptera; family Tortricidae; genus Cydia; species Cydia strobilella. The sequence continues at coordinate 60,786,447 of NC_086068.1, forward strand.
TATTATGAGCCTATTAAAAATTCTTTTGATTCCGTTTCGTATATTGTATTTAGTTAAAGATATATTTATAAGGATATGAGTAATTTTTGTTTACGTATTATTTTTGTTCTCAGAATGATAAAGTGGCAAACAAGGATTTAACACCTAATAGCTCATATCAATGTGTGTTTTTCGAGGTTTTGGGGTTTCAGTAGAGGTGCGAGTCGGACTCGCCCACCGAGGGTTTCGTACTTTTTAGTATTGGTTGTAATAGCGGCAACAGAAATACATCATCTGTGAAAATTTCAGCTGTCTAGCTATCACGGTTCAAGAGATACAGCCTGGTGACAGACAGACAGACGGGCAGACGGACAGACGGACAGTGGAGTCTTAGTAATAGGGTCCCATTTTTATTTTTTACCCTTTGGGTACGGAACCCTAAAAAACCAGTATTATGAATAACTAGCTAAATGCCTACTTCCCTGTCTAAATATCCATACTAAGGGATCTGAGTGAGGTTAGTTTTTTGGAATCTAATTACAAATCAGAGTATAACTCCACGCAGACGAAGTCGCGGGCAAAAGCTAGTATTATATATGCGAAAGTGTGTCTGTCTGTCAGTCTGTCTGTTACCTCTTCACACTTAAACCGCTGAACGGATTTGCTTAAATTTGGTATGGAGATAGTTTGAGTCCCGGGGAAGGACATAGGATAGTTTTTATGTCGGAAGTCATCCCTAAAGAGGGTGAACAGGGGGTGTGGAAATGAGAAAATTAATGTGTTGCCTGTTGATTAGTGTAAGCTATTAAGCATATTATGCTCAAAATTATTGCCATTAGATTTTATCCAGGCGCTATATACTTTAACTGCTGGAACTAATTCCACGCAGACGATGTCGCGGGAAAAAGCTAGTAATATTATAAATGCGAAAGTATTTAAGTCTGTCTGTCTGTTACCTCTTCATGCTTAAACCGCTGAACCTATGTAAATGAAAATTGGTATAGTGATAGTCAGAGGCCCGGGAAAGGACATATGGGGCTTATTATCGATGGCTCTTACGCCGTACAGCGTCACGCGGCATTGTATTTATATCGGAGCATCGTTTATAATGGCGTAAGCGCCATCGACAATAAGGTCCCTTTTTATAGAAAATACCACATAGTTTTTATCAATCATCATCATCATTCCACGCAGATGAAGTTGCGGGGAAAAAAGTGCTGATCGTTTATTGTCTAAACGTCGTAATTTTGTCGTCGTCTAAAAATATCGATACGGACGAAGTGCCAAATATATATCTAACATCAAACAAACATCAAACATTTATTCAGCAAATGGGCCACAGGGGCACTTTTACATGTCAATTTTTACAAACAATAAAATTAACCCAAAATTACAAAAAAAAACAATTGCATAAAAATAAATGTTAAATTACACAACAAAAAAACTAATAAAAAATATACAAACAACAGAAGTACTAAAATTGTTTAGAGATGTAAAAGTCTCTAGGTGTCAGAGATAAAATGTATATAATAATAAAAAATATCATCAAATTATCCAGAGATGTAAAGGGTCTCCAAGACTTGAATTGTTATATAATTAATAAAAAGACAAGATATTAAATCAGACAAACAGACAACAACCGAATGAAGTGCCTCACGTTAATGCCACTCAAAAGTAAAGTTACATAGGTAAATATAATATATACACGAACTTATTGCCCATATATTAAGGTAGTGTATACATATTTTCGGCACTTTCCGTATCGATATTTTTAGCCGTGACTACCCAGCCTCTCCTAACAGTGCGATAGCTATAACTTAAGCTTTGGCGCTTTCATCGATAGGAAAACAATGTTTTTATTTAAGCATTTGTATGTTGAATAGTATTTGCGTAATCCCTATTTGTTCCAGAGGTATTCCAAATTCACACTAGACGAATCCCGATGCCATAAACTACCAAGAACATGACTTACAACCAAGTGCACTGTACCCCAATATATAACCCGCTATCGATATCCCACGCGCGCATACTCATAATACCGAACAATGACATTCAGTTTTGTCATGTAAATCGATGAGTCGCATAACTAAGGTTTCGTAAGAACCATCGCATGTAGCCAGACTTATTCTGAACCCTGTGTACACGTATTAAGGTTGATCTGTGGTCAGTCGGAGTGGCGGTGTTAGTACACGGGGATAGAGTTAGGGACGTGACAGCGTTCGGTCGCCGGATACCGATACCGGAAGCTATTAAGGAGGTTGTGTGGAGGTTCTATGTGCTAGTGACTTAAGGGGAAAGAGTACTGCAAAAAGGAATTGTAAGAAGGTAAAATAAGGTATTGAATTCTCTTTCGCTTCACGAAAATAGTAAAAAGTATTTTTTTTGTTCATATTTTAAATATTGTTCACGCCTAGGGATGAAAATTCCGGAAAAAATCAAATGTCTTAATCGGGAATTTTACAAAATTTCGTTCTTATCGGTTTTTTTTTCAGTTCTATTCAGAAAAATTAAATACGTCACACACAATGGCACTGATGAGTGATGACAGTTTCAATGCCATAAACAAACACATTAGACATGCAACCTTAACCTACCTGTTTAAATTCCTAATTAAGTATATTGAAAAATAAATTGTTTTTTTCGAAAGAATTTTGAAAAAAAAACGAGCCGTTTTGAAATTTTCCCGTAATTTTCCCGGTTTTTAGGGTTTCGTACCTCAAAAGGAAAAACGGAACCCTTATAGGATCACTCGTGCGTCTGTGTCCGTCTGTTACAGCCTATTTTCCCCGAAACTACTGGACCAATTAAGTTGAAATTTGGTACACATATGTAAGCTTGTGACCCAAAGATAGACATGTAACATAAACAAATTAATTTTAAAGACGGGGGCCACTTTTGGGGGGTTAATGAGAAAATTAAAAAATAAAGTTTGTCAAACTATATCGTGTTACATATCAAATAAAAGAGCTCATTGTGAGAATCTCAAATATTTTTTTTTATAATTTTAAGATAAATAGTTTAGAAGTTATTCAAGAAAATAGGCAAATAATGACCACCCCCCCTTTATCTCCGAAACTACTGGGTCAAAAATTTAAAAAAAATACACAAAATAGATCTTTACCTATAGATTAATGGAAAACCTATTAGAAATGTGCAGTCAAGCGTGAGTCGGACTTTAATTTACTTCGTCCAGAGATTCATTTTCTTTTAATTTTGAAACTTGATTTTAGTTTTTTCCATCACTAGCGAAGACGGGAATACTTTAAAGTGTAACTCATATTGTCTTGTTAAGAGGGCTTAGTAAAAACATAATCTTTAGCATTAGTGCAGGCAATATTACATTGCACATTCACGGTCGTAAACATCTACATAATTTATTTTTTTATACTACGTCGGTGGCAAACAAGCATACGGCCCGCCTGATGTTAACCAGTCTCCGTAGCCTATGTACGCCTGCAACTCCAGAGGAGTTACATGCGCGTTGCCGACCCTAACACTCCTCTCCCTCGAGCTCTGGCAACCTTACTCACCGGCAGGAACACAACACTATTAGTAGGGTCTAGTGTTATTTGGCTGCGGTTTTCTGTAAGGTGGAGGTACCTCCCCAGTTGGGCTCTGCTCTAGATCTGGAATGACATCCGCTGTGTTGTGCCCTACCACACAAAGCGAGATGTCATTCGCAGTGCCCATACCTCTCTTTAGGACATAGTTTAAGGACATACCCGGGTCCGGACGTAGTTTATGGACATACCCGGGTCCGGACGTAGTTTATGGACATACCCGGGTCCAGAATAATAATCCAGCGTATGCCATTTGTAATTTTTCCTATGTCATTTCAACAAACAACTTATTCTTTGAGATAAATAGTAACTGTTGTAGCGGAGTATTCTAATGGTTAATAATTTAGTTTAGACGTTTGACATATTTTAAGGTTTGTTTTTGTTTGTATTTAGGGTTCCGTACCCAAAGGGTAAACACGGGACCCTATTGCTAAGACTCCGCTGTCTGTCATCATAATATAATAGTACATTTCGATGCTAGTGCGGAAAGGATGTCATTACTCCACGAGTACCGAGATAACTCGGGACGAGTGAAGAACGACATTTCCGCACGTGTATCGAACGACGTTTTTCAATACAGTTGCGAAAAAATAAGAAAAACAACAAGTAAGGAATTCGTAACTTTTATATTATTAATTCTGTGACATCATTGACATTGACATTATGAAGAGGTGTTTTTTTTAGCTGGGTGTTCTTATTATTGAACCCACTGCAATGAGTTTTTTTTTTAAATGCATGTTCTATAAGACAGAAACAAATGTAAATATAAAACATTGTACTATTATTACCCAAATATCGTTAATTACGATTATTTGTGTATCGTATATTTATAAAAACAATATCGAATGTTGTCTTTGGAAACTTAAAGCAGAAAGAAAAAACGCCTCTTCTTTGACAGACGTTCCGTTCCATTCAGACAACTTATTAAGAACGGTTTTTCAATATTCAATATATAAAAAAATAGACGTGTTATAATGATGAAGAGGTAAGTAATAAAATATGAAATATGTATATTTTTCGTATTCTTGCATTAACAGTAGGTTTTTATGTTGATTACGTTTAAAGGAAACTAATATTAACACTCATCAATAAGTAGTCATGAATTGGAACAAGAATAAATTTAAAAAAATTGGAAAAGTAAAAAGCACTAGTTCGCGAAAACCAACTTTCCGCACGCTAAACAGCTACGTAAAGTAGCACTTTTTGAGCAACTAATAAAAAATATCTTTCACATATAAATCAAAGGCGTGTATTCACCAAAAACAAAATGATCTCACAAACGATATCTGCCATAATTTACAGCGCAGCGATCAAAGCAAACGAGACATTAAAAAAACAACCTATAAAGCAAGTGAAACATCCAAAAATCCATGTTCAAAAATCTAGTATCAATTTATTTTAAATTATGGCAACCCCGCTCGGATCGGGTGATATTTTTGTTCGGCTATAAAGATGCCAGTGTTGCCATACCTTATTCGAAATAAATACTGAGTCGTTGACTCCTGAAGCGATTCTAAATACAACTACTGAACGGGAATGTAGATAACACGGATATATGTTGGTGTAGACGCCGCATGTGTTATTACTGTATCGGCCAATTAAAGCTTTATGTCGCAGAATTTACCTTTTGGATTTTTTTATGTGATAGCAAACGAGCAGACGAGCCGCCCCGGGGACGCCGATTGGCGTTTCCTATCAATGTCATCTTGACTAAGCCCCTTGATGTCGTAGATATTGTAATATTCGATTTTTACCCATGAAATAAATTAAGTATAGGTATCGACCTATTTTATTTAGAAATATAACCCCAAATTCACCATTTTTAATCTTTGGCCATAGTTCTATTTGTATGGAAATCGTCACCGCCACGCGCTATAAATATTTTTTTCCTAAAAAAAAATGTATGAATGCCTACTTTGAAGTGATGTATTCCAGATTGAAGAATAAATGGGAAACATTGTCAAATTTTTTATTTAGTGTAAATCGCCGTACTGTGATTGACAACCAAAATTGTCACAAAAAATTACATAACATTTTGATTTTTTGCAGAAAAATCATTTTTTTAGGGTTCCGTACCTCAAAAGGAAAAAAACGGAACCCTTATCCGTATAGGATCACTCGTGCGTCTGTCTGTCTGTCTGTCCGTCTGTCACAGCCTATTTTCTCCGAAACTACTGGACCAATTATGTTGAAATTTGGTATACATATGTAAGTTTGTTATTACAAAAAAGAGACTCGCTTTCAGCTCGTGGCAAGATACCTCGGTACTAGTGGTAAAAAGACATTCTTTTCACACTAGTTGTTAAATGTACTATAAACGTATTACACTCACTGAGATATGTCTGTGGCAAATAAAGATAAGTGAAACCAGACGCACTCAGCCGCGGAACCAGGTAACCCCGTGTTTATTTAGAGCTGTTGGCCAATAAAATGTACACATTGCTCACGTCACATTTATCAAGAGGCCATTCACACAAATTCGCAGTTTTTCAGGGTTCCGTAGTCGCAATGGCAAAACTAATGGACCGCGAGCCAGGCGCAAATTTCGTCAGTCATCGCCTCCCGGGCGAAAACTCGTATAGCGGTTAACGGCTATGTTTGATGAAACCTCGTGAACGTCAACTGCCGCTCCGTTGGTGGGTTGAGGAATGGCAGCCACCGAAACGCGTAGCACGGTCTTTCCACCGCGATACAACCGGCTGACGACTTGTTTTATTAACAATAGCATCTAAACTATCATCTGACAAAGTATCAAACGGGAGGCGATGACGCCGATGACTGAAAAGAATTTTCTTTTTTACATGTTCATGTGACCAGCTGACGGTCTTTCCACAGAGATACAATCGGCTGACGATTTTGTTTATTCACAATAGCATCTAAACTATCATCTGACAAAGTATCAAGCGGGAGGCGATGACTAAATTTGTTTTTATAGAATTTATTAGCTGCCATTCCTCAACCCACCAACGGAGCGGCAGCTGACGTTCACGAGGGTTCATCATACATAGCCGTAAACCACTATACGAGTTTTCGCCCGAGAGGCGATTGGTCATGGAAATCTGTTTCTGGCCCGCGGTCTATAACCCTTATAATGCCTATCTGTCCGTTATAGCGTAAGGTCATTTTAATGACTGTGGTAAATATCTCTATACCAAATTTGAAATAAATCGGTTTAGTGGCTTAAGCGTGAGAGCGTTTTCACATTGACCGATCCGATGTCGGAAGGAAGTAAAATGTAAGATGTGTTTCACTGTATTTATTTATGCATTTAATACATCATTATTACTAAAAAACGATAAATAACGCAAAAATGGCACTCACCTGCAGCTGTTTTTGTCGCCTTTCCGACATCCGAAATCGGAAAGGCGCTTCCAATAAATTCAGCCATGTCGGAGCTTCCGTCAGCTGTCGGACCGATAATATTTTTTTGTGTGCGTAGGCATAATGTTTATTGTAGTATGCGTGACCGCTAAAGACGGCGCCCGCGCGCCCCCGCGGCCTGACTACGCGGATGTCGGATCCTACATCCGATATTGTATCGGACAATGTGAATACACTCTGAAGTGGTCGAAGGCAGACACACTTATGGATGTGTTTGGCGGGCAAAGGGTCAATGCAATATACATTCATCAGCTGAAGTAGCTTATTCTTAGCAATATGATGTGAAGCCAACTTTGCATAAGAGCATGAGCGGGGTGATTTTGAATAGTTTGTAAACTATAGGTAAGTACCTATGTTGTAGTTATCTAATTTATCTGAGCGGCTAAGGTGCTCAAAATATGTGAACATGCAGTTTATGAGGCTTTATAAACCGATGGCTTTTATAGTATTTTGTAAATAACTTGTAAATGGTAGCCCACAGCAAAAAATAGTCTTAATACGTAAATAATCTGTATAATTTTTAAGAAAAAAAACCGAGTTCAATGGGGGATGCCGCTGAAAGTTTACTTATTGTTGATGGTGCACTCTTAGATTCCAGACAATGAAATGAGAGCATATTTTGCGTAATTATCCTAATCCATCTTTTGACTAATTTTGCCTAATTGCCTAATTATTATAATATTGCCTAATAATGTAGAAAAGGAGATAAAACCACCCACTTTTCTAGTAGCATTTCGTTTTTGTAAGGGTCGCAGTTCTAACCTAACCTAACCTACTTTTCTGATAGCATTTCGTTTCTGTAAGGGTCACAGTTCTAACCTAACCCACTTTACTAGTAGCATTTCCGGGTCCGGGTCTGGGTCCGGGTCTGGGTCCGGATCCGAGTCCGGGTCCGTGTCCGGCTGTCCGGGTCCAAGTTTGGGTCAGAGTTCGGTCCGGGTCCGGATCCGAGTTGGGGTCCATGTCCAGACCCGGGTCCGGGTCCCAGTCCGGGTCCAAGTTTGGGTCTGGGTCCATAAGGAAGAGAACAAATCGCCAAACGTGAACTATGTGTCATTGAAGAGTTCCATTCTGATCATCATCAGCAGTTCCACTTAATCAAATGTCACTTTTTTAAATGTAAATGCTGGATTTAGAATAGAATAGAATAGAATACTTTATTCGTAAACACACACACAGACAATAGACATACATTAAAAGAACATGAAAATAAAGTGTCACGAAATGGCCCCATCTCAGCATGCTGCTGGCAACTTCCAGCGCTGATCTTCCGATGAGACCATCAGGTGAGAATCACGGAAGGCAACAGACAAAAAGAAAGCAACATAAAAATAATATAATAATATATATAATAATATAATAATATATATATATATATAATTTGTTGATGAAAGACAACACTCACAATATGTATGCACTTCACATTTGAGGAGTTCCCTCGGTTCCTCATGGGTCTCATCATCAGAACTCGAGCTTGACAAAAATATGCCTTAAAAACTTAAGTTGCTTAACAAACATAAAGAAGAGGACAAATCGCCAAACGTAAACTATGCGTCATTAAAGAGTTCCATTCTGATCATCATCAGCAGTTCCACTTCATCAAATGTCACTTTTTAAAATGGAAATGCTTGATTTGTTGATAAAAATACAAAAATCACTATATGTATGCCTTTCACATTTGAGGAGTTCCCTCGATTCCTCATGGATCCCATCATCAGAACTCGAGCTTGACAAAAATGTTTCTTGAAAACCTAACTTGCTTAACAAACATAACGAAGAGGACAAATCGCCAAACGTGAACTATGCGTCATTGAAGAGTTCCGTTCTGATCATCATCAGCAGTTCCGCTTTATCAAATGTCACTTTTTTAAATGTTAGTGCTTGATTTGTTGATGAAAATACTAAAATCACTATATGTAAGCCTTTAACATTTGAGGAGTTCCCTCGATTCCTCATGGATCCCATCATCAGTACTGCGTTTTGACAAAAACGGGACCAATCTGTATGTATATACTAACAATCAAAAAAATAATTTTCAAAATCGGTCCAGAAATGACGGAGTTATGGAGTAACAAACATTAAAAAAAAAAAAAAAAAAAACATACAACCGAATTGATAACCTCCTCCTTTTGAAATCTTGAAGTCGGTTAATAAAATTTCCTATAAAATAGATATACAGGCTGTCCCAATTATAGCACGTCAAACTGGCCGGACACACTAATAGGTTCATCCAAACCAGTTAACATGACCTCAGTAGAAGTTGCACGGTTTTCGAATTATTATAACCGATTTTTTTTTTCTCTTTATTTAAGAGCTTGTCATCGAGGTGAACATGTCGCTCCATAGAAAACAGCAACACAATGTTCTTACAATTAACTTAATCTATTAACAATAGCCTTTCGTACAAGCTGCAGAGCGCCATGGCGGAGTCTGACAAAGGAGCAGCCAGAACGGTATTGCAGCCCCCGACATCAAACATATTATCAAAGATAGATATAACTCCGTAATAGATGGATACAGTCTAAGGAAAAAACGTGCCTCGAAAATCAAGAAAATTTGACTCGATCAGAGGGCGCTACTAGCTTTGGCCTACTGTCGTATAGATGGCGTTGACGGTTTCGTTTGTTATTTAACAATTTTTACGCATATCAGTGAAAGAACATGGGTCAAAATCATAAAAATAATTAATGCAAATAAAAAAAGTCATTTATCCATATTTAAATACATTTTATCGTATTTTTATAAATCTTCATTTTTAGTTTTAAAGTGTGTCGATAGATGGCAGTGAATTTACTGTGGTTACAAAATTTACTATGACAGTACCGCTCTAGTATAAGTTACTCTATGATATTATTATGGCTTGAAAAAGCCAAGATTTTTATTAATATGGTCTTTTTTATCACTGACGGTTGAGTGACGGTGCCTAGTTTTCACTTGGAAAGCCCTCAAAGTTAATTCGAGAGTTAACGTCACGTCATACTGACAGTGGAGTGTCAATTTGACGTGATATTTTTGGGACACACTGTATTATTCTTTAGGATATTTTAACGTCTAAATGTGCCATTTTTTCAACCTGTTTAAATTTTCATATATTTTAATTGGCACCTTTTTTAAGATTCACCAGGCTGTATCTCGTGATCTGTGATAGTTAGACAGCTGAAATTTTCACAGATACTAAAAACAGAATAAAATAGAGATTTAAGTGGGGCTCCCATACAACAAACGTGATTTTTGACCGAAGTTAAGCAACGTCGGGCGGGGTCAGTACTTGGATGGGTGACCGTTTTTATAGTTAATGGTACGGAACCCTTCGCCGACTCGCACTTGGCCGGTTTTTTTAATACATTTGCTCACTTACGAAAGTACTACTTTACGTAGCTATAATAAGCGTTCGTAAAGTTGTTTTTTGCGAACTAGTGCTTTTTACTTTTCCAGCTTTTTTAAATTTAATTCTGATTTAACCATACGTCCACATCAAAGAGTTTGGATGTTCAAAAACTTTATACATTTTTATTTCTCCATTAAACATTTATTACGTAAGTATTGTTACACGATATAAAGTAAATATTTATTTGTTATTATATAAATAAAACGTTATATTTCACTAAAGAACTTTTTTTATTATTTGGCTGAATGGAAATAGTTCCAATGGTAGCATTGCCACGTTGGCTGTCGTTAACTGAAAAAAAAAAGAAACCGGCCAAGTGCGAGTCGGACTCGCCCACCGAGGGTTCCGTACTTGTTAGTATTTGTTGTTATAGCGGCAACAAAAATACATGATATGTGAAAATTTCAACTGTCTAGCTATCACGGTTCATGAGATACAGCCTGGTGACAGACAGACGGACAGACGGACAGTGTAGTCTTAGTAATAGAGTCCCGTTTTTACCCTTTGGGTACAGAACCCTAAAAATAAAAAATAAAAGGTAGAACCGGCGCCCGCTATTTTCAATTAAAATGTAGTATCAAAATAATTAACTTAAATTGCAACTGTAAGAGTGTTTTTGTATGAAATGAGTTAATGTGATTAATTTTTGCAATGTAAATTATCTGAGAACGTAGTTTATAGTGCTGAATTATCAATATCATTCAAGTTCAAGGCTGAAATCGTAACATTCGTAACTGTAAGTGTGTTACTTATGTAACCAATATTTATTTATTATGGTTTTTTCGCAAATGTATTAAAAATCGTAGTTCAATGTACGTGTGCAAGTGTCATTATTTACGATTCCCGAAATGTCTTTTATGAGCCGTAGGCGAACGCTTTGCACATTGAAATGTACTATTTAGTGTCATTGTCGTTAAAACGTGGTTTCGTATTCGTTTAGTTTATGATGATTATTGTAATTTAATCCTAGTTCCTAGTCATATATTTATTATTACGAGCCTATTGTGTCCCACTGCTGGGCAAAGGCCTCCCCCCTCTTCTTCCACTCCTCCCGGTTTTGAGCTACATCTGGCCAGTCGCTCAAAAAGGAGTCCAAGTTATCCCGCCATCGCCGACGAGGTCTGCCGGATCCCCGGTTTGACTCATGGGGCACCCACTCTGTGGTTATTTTGGCCCACAAGTCATTCGGCATGCGGCAGACATGACCAGCCCAGTCCCACTTTAACTTGTCCGCTTTCCGAGCTACATCTATTATTTGGGTTTTAGAGCGCAGCGTGGTGTTCCGGATGCGATCCCCGAGTTTCACACCTAATATGCTGCGCTCCATACCTCTCTGACAAACCCCGAGTTTGGACTTCTGAGCTTCCGTCAAAGACCAAGTCTGAGCACCGTAGGTGAGGACTGGAAGTATGCACATGTCTATGAGCCTACGTTTGAGTGATAGAGGTAGGTCTCCCTTCATGAGGTGTTTCATGGACCAATAGCTCTTCAATAGGTCATATATAAATTTAACTAATTTATTTTGTTGTTAGACGAAGCGCTGGTGGCCTAGCGGTAAGAGCGTGCTACTTTCAATCCGGAGGTCGCGGGTTCAAACCCCGGCTCGTAATACCAATGAGTTTTTCGGAACTTATGTACGAAATATCATTTGTACCAGTTGCTTTTCGGTGAAGGAAAACATCGTGAGGAAACCGGACTAATCCCAATAAGGCCTAGTTTCCCCTCTGGGTTGGAAGGTCAGATGGCAGTCGCTTTCGTTAAAACTAGTGCCTACGTCAATTCTTGGGATAAGTTGTCAAAGCGGACCCCAGGCTCCCATGAGCCGTGGCAAAAATGCCGGGATAACGCGAGGAAGAAGAAGAATTTGTTTTTAGACCTTAAGTCAGAGCTGGGGATTGATTAGGAATAAGAAACTTGTTAGAAATAATCTAAATCAAAAATATCAATGACTGACTAAAAGACTACAAATATGATTTTAGTATTAATAAACACATTAAAAACGGGTCACTCACGTATTTTAAGTCGAAAACGCTATTTTAAGTTTAAAACGCTCGACATGTTTCACTCCGTATCGATTTCGATATTCGCCGGTTCTACTTTTCATTTTTTATTTTTGGGGTTCTGTACCCAAAGGGTAAAAACGGGACTCTATTACTAAGACTACACTGTCCGTCTGTCCGTCTGTCTGTCACCAGGCTGTATCTCATGAACCGTGATAGCTAGACATTTGAAATTTTCACATATCATGTATTTTTGTTGCCGCTATAACAACAAATACTAACAAGTACGGAACCCTCGGTGGGCGAGTCCGACTCGCACTTGGCCGGTTTTTTTTTCAGTTAACGACAGCCAACGTGGCAATGCTATCATTGGAACTATTTCCATTCAGCCAAATAATAAAAAAAGTTCTTTAGTGAAATATAACGTTTTATTTATATAATAACAAATAAATATTTACTTTATATCGTGTAACAATACTTACGTAATAAATGTTTAATGGAGAAATAAAAATATATAAAGTTTTTGAACATCCAAAATTCCAAACTCTTTGATGTGGACGTATGGTTAGGTCAGAATTAAATTTAAAAAAACTGGAAAAGTAAAAAGCACTAGTTCGCAAAAAACAACTTTAAGAACGCTTATTATAGCTACGTAAAGTAGTACTTTCGTAAGTGAGCAAATGTATTAAAAAAACCGGCCAATTGCGAGTCGGACTCATACACGAAGGGTTCCGTACCATTAACTATAAAAACGGTCACCCATCCAAGTACTGACCCCGCCCGACGTTGCTTAACTTCGGTCAAAAATCACGTTTGTTGTATGCGAGCCCCACTTAAATCTCTATTTTATTCTGTTTTTAGTATTTGTTGTTATAGCGGCAACAGAAATACATCATCTGTGAAAATTTCAGCTGTCTAGCTATCACAGATCACGAGATACAGCCTGGTGACAGACGGACAGCGGAGTCTTAGTAATAGGGTCCCGTTTTTACCCTATGGGTACGGAACCCTAAAAAGTAATTAGATATTCTAGTTATAGTATCAATAATCTTATTTTCTAGTGGTTTAATCGTGCATAAAGAGGTACTTAATAATATTGATTTTGATTTTTTTAACTCGAAATTTAAAGGTATCAGAAGCAAGACTCTTTGAAAAGTTATTTTTGTATTAATGATATCAAAGCATTAGGTAATCGACATATCCGAAAGTCGGTTTCTTATTTTGTTTTGTATGTTTCCAGCCAGGCTGAAAACACGCTTATTTTTGGTTGAAGTGGGCTTGACTGTCATATGGGCATGAAACAATCTCTCAAGATTGGGTATTCGTTTGCTCTTAGATTTAAAAACGTTAAATTCTTAAACGCGGGCTGAGTTGTTAGGCGAAAAAGCGCACCTGGCTTCAGTCAGCACTTCTAAGTTCGGACCTCGAGAATTCTCGAATTCTGTTAATTTTTTTCTCGTCTCGAATAAGGTCAAAATTTGCGAGTTGTCTCGAGTTCGAGAAATTTAATCTCGAGCAGAAACCCTCGTACGACCTGCTTAAATTGAAAACCTGGTTAATTGACACAAAATCGCCGGTCTCTTGAGATTTCAACTATCCAAATTTCACTGTATCCATACTAATATTATAAATGCGAAAGTGTGCGTGTCTGTCTGTTACCTCTTCACGCTTAAACAGCTCAACCGATTTAGTTGAAATTTGGTATAGAGATAGTTTGAGTCCCCGGGAAGGACATAAGGTAGTTTTTATCCCAGAAGTCATCCTTTAAGAGGGTGAAAAGGGGGGGGGTGAAAGTTTGAATGGGGAATTGATAAAAAGCAGATTAGATAAAATATAAGCTACCCAAATTACTAACTCCACGCAGGCAAAGTTGCGGACAAAAGCTAGTATGGTATAGACGCGAGACCTGTTACAACCAAACACACGCTAGTGTATTTTTTTTTAACCTGACGGGCTCTATTGCACTAGGGCATTAGGGCGCTAGTATCATTATTAGATACTAACAAGACAGTCTCTTGGCAGATCAGCACAATGTTATTCTTGGCCTATTTTCGAGTACACTTGTAAATAAAAAACGACACTACTTCCTCCGTCAAACAAGATGCTCGGAGACGAGTATTTCCGGTCGGAAATGCTCGCGAGACCATCGTAGTGAATCAATGAGATATTTCTGTAGAGGTTGCATAACTGGTAATTCGCAGATTCGATAGAAAAGTCGCAAAAACATGTCGCTAGGGGTAAAGGACATTAGGGCTCATTCGGATGGCGAGCGAACCCGCATTTATTGAGGTTATATGCATTCAGCCGACCGATAAAATACCGCGATGTAATGAAACTTGTATGCGAGTTCTCGCACCGTCTCAATCAGCCCTTATGCTACTGACGCTGCCATTTGCCGGTCCTTGGACCGCCGTCCAAGGAATTGATGATAATTTCAGATAAAGTAAAAGCATTTTTACATTGTCCGATCCAATATCGGATGTAGGATCCGACATCCGCGTAGTCAGGCCGCGGGGGCGCGCCCGGGCGCCGTCTTTAGCGGTCACGCACACTACCTATACAACAAGCATTATGCCTACACATACGCACACAAACAAATATTATCGGTCCGACAGCTGACGGGGGTCCGACATGACTGAATTTATCGGAAGCGCCTTTCCGATATCGGATGTCGGAAGGCGCCAATGACAAAAACAGCTGCATTAAGTCCAGTAGCTAGTGCCAGCCATGACATTCGGATTGGACAATGTGAAAACGCTCTAATGGACCGCTAGCCTGGCGCAAATTTCGTTAGTCATCGCCTCCCGGGCGAATACTCGTACAGCGGTTAACGGCTATGTATGATAAACACTCGTGAACGTCAGCTGCCGTTCCGTTGGTGGGTTGATGAATGGCAGCCACCGAAACGCGTAACACGGTCTTTTCACCGCGATACAACCGGCTGACGATTTGTTTTATTAACAATAGCATTTAAACTATCATCTGACAAAGTATCAAACGGGAGGCGATGACGCCGATGACTGAAAATAATTTACTTTTTTACATGTTCATGTGACCAGCTGACTGTCTTTCCATAGCGATACAATCAGCTGACGATTTTGTTTATTCACAATAGCATCTAAACTATCATCTGACAAAGTATCAAGCGGCAGGCGATGACTAAATTGTTTTTATAGACTTAATTTGCTGCCATTCCTCAACCCACCAACGGAGCGGCAGCTGACGTTCACGAGGGTTCATCATACATAGCCGTTAACCACTATACGAGTTTTCGCCCGAGAGGCGATTGGTCATGGAAATCTGTTCCTGGCCCGCGGTCTATAAGGAAGTTAAACACGGAGAATTTTGATACATTGACCCGCCCTTTCCTATCGCTATTACATTGCGATAGAGATATGACAGGACCAGCAGCGGTATCACGGTCGCCTTTTTGTCACTTGTCATATCATGCGTCACTTTCGCGCTTACGTACTTGTAGCGTGACAGGTATGGTAACAAATGATAGACAGCCGTCCATCTTAGCCCTGCTGGATCCGAAACCATGACCTTTGCCTTGAATCTGCCTGAACAACTCCAGCTGCCGAATTTCCGACCAATCACGATAAATACCGAGAAATAACAACGCTGACCGAGAATTTTGAAAGAAATGGAACGCAACACGTAACGTTTGAGCTCAAAGGAATCTTTGTCAAATAAATACAATATGGTTTACGACGGCGAGTTGAAGCCGCCCTTGTATATGTAAAGAAGTCGTAAAAACATGCGGATTTCACGGGAAAAACTACTTTTCTTTACCTTATTGCCGGTGATTGGTTCATAGACATAGTATATACAAGTAGTTATAGACGCGCCACCGAGCGACCGGGGATAAGAGAAAGAATATTCATATACAATTTGGGCAGCATAGGATTTTTTCTCTTTCACTTATAAATTTCGGTATTTCGCCATCGCCTCCTACCTATGATGCCTCCCGGTCGATGATAAAGACAAAGCATGGCACTATTTTCTCTTTCCTCTTACAGGAATCGCAATAAGACTATATTTCTCTATCAAAGAGTGTCAGGCCCTTGGATTGGTTAGGCTGCGAGCAGCGACTTTACTGCTTGCAAAGCTTGGTCTGATCCAACATCTGATACTGACTTATGACATACTGACAATTCAAAAATTACATCGAATAAAAGTTCATGTGTAACCACGATTATAATATTCTAGAATTACATTTACATTTACACGTCATCATTTTATCGATCTCGGCTTGTAAAGTTTATTCATCCTAGTACTATTTAAACGTCAAATCAAATTGCATCCGTCCAGCATCCATTAAATATGTAGGGTATGAAACGATAAGGTGCGGATTCAACTAAGCATTCACTTGTACAGTCGAGTTCATTTCATAAATATGTAAACATTTTCTCACCTTAATCCATTGCAATAAGGTGATAAAATGTATACATATTTATGGACTCGACTGTAACATTCGCCCTTTTTAGTCGAACTGATTTTACCTTTGCTTTTACCTGTAATGTAGCATTCGCTAGAATCTCATTACAATTAGCTCCATGCATGAATTTATTTTTATTTTTGGATTCATAATTTATATCGTCGGAACACCGGAAATGATAAAAATACTTTTGTAAACCTTAACATTATTTTATTAAAAAATATTTAAAATGTTGAAAATTTTTGAGCGGTTGAAACGCTCATAATTTTTGGCGCGAATTCGACAGAGCGTGATGACGTCACACGTTGGGCGGCCCAACTGACGTTTGCTACTAATGACACTAATCTGTCGAACGCGTGACGTCACGTGGCGTTTCGAGCGTTTCGCTCACTAGCTTTTCGCGGGCAAATTATTGTACTTTTTATTTATAATTTTAAGTAGTTAAATGGTAATTTAAAAACGGAAATGCATTTGTAACATGATATAACGGTAACAAACATTCGAATAAAACATATTTCGTTCAAATATAAACTTCATGCATGAGGCTAATTATGGATAGCTTTATCCACGTGATAAAATAAGTGTCACTTTTTAACGCCAAGCGATTGAAAGAGACGGACACTGCCTTTATCACGTTGTCATGTAGACAAATGCAACCATAATAACCCTACCTATATATTTGGCAACTTTGGCTGTTACTATCTATTTGAAGCCAACGGCCGCTTTCTATCACCGCACCGCTCGCCATCGGCGGGGCGTTCATCCTCACACTCTAGCACCTAAATGGTCGCGTACTGTGCGGTTTAAGAGCAATTTGGACATTCTAGGGCTAATTCTACTCAGAATCGACAGCATTCTCCATCCTGCCATTAAAAAAGAGGTCCCAAAATGTCCATTCCATTACGTCACGTTTTTATTGTGTTTTTTTTTCCCTTGTATGTGCGTAACGTAGTGGAATGTACAATTTTCATACAAATTTTTGGGACATTTTTTATCGTCAGAATTGAATATGCTAGTGATTCTGAGTTGAAAGAACCCAAAAACACCAGGATCTGTGAGAAGCAGGTTTTCAATATTTATTTTAGAAAACGCCCACACCTTCGTTTGACATATTTTTGACCGCACCGCTCGCCGTCGGCAGGGTGTTCATCCTCACACCCTAGAATCTAAATTGTCGCGTACTGTGCGGTTTAAGAGGAATTTCCTCCCGCGTACGCTTCGGCTGTGGAATGAGCTCCCTGCCGAGGTTTTCCCGAGGGACTACAGTATGGGGTTCTTCAAAAAAGGAGTGTACAGGTTTTTAAAGGGTCGGCAACGCGCATGTAATATCTCTAGTGTTGCAGGCGTCCATAGGCTACGGTGACTGCTTACCATCAGGCGGGCCGTATGCTTGTTTGCCACCGTCGTGGTATTAAAAAAAAACTGACTAATTCCGATGAAGACCTCAAGATGTCGGCAAACTGTTTTGTTAATTTGGTTTTATTTTAAAGATTCACGTGAAGTTTATTTACATTCAACTAAATGTCAAAGCGGATAGACTATTAAATAATAAACACGCTCTTCTACAGCGTTTCCAAGAAGTGTGTTGTTTCAGAAAATTGTCTCGATATTTTCGCTGGAACCAACTGAATGGGGCCAAGGTAGCTATTATCTCGCTAAATGTGCCGCTGAATCCCAAATGAGTCTATACGAGAGCTAATTTTACTTCCTAGTTAGCTTTTTGTATTACAAAGCATCCAAATTTGATAGTGTGGGTTTAACGAGCAGAAAAATTGATTTATGATGAAGAAAGAGTGTAGTTTACATAATTGTAAAAGTTCGTTTCATTTTAATACTTTCAATAATAAATAATAATAAATATTATAGGACATTCTTACACAGATTGACTAAGTCCCACGGTAAGCCCAAGGAGGCTTGTATTATGGGTACTCAGACAACGATAATATACACGGTCTTACTTGAGCCACTGAAAACCTGAGACCTGAGACACCCCAACAGTTTTTTTTTATTTTAAACTCATCTTGAGTATTTATTCTTTAATCCGATAAATATTTAAAAAAATTATCGTTGTTTAGTTTTCTTAACAATTCTATTCGACTGGTAATTCTACACAAGATACTTCGTCGTTTTAGTGACATCAAACAATTGCTAGTTACCATCGTAAACACTGTTAACTGACCAGCATACTTTACTGCAACGAGATAAGGTTTACCAATGGCAAGTTAAGGGTGTTGCTCATTGACAAATAACGTGTCAAATGCTAGTTATTGATATTGCATTACAAACTTCTAGACTAGATATGTAAAAAAATAAAAAAAATACCCCCATTAAAATATAGCGCAATCGATTCTCCTATCGATTCTGAACAGTTTTTAGGTTTTCAGTGGGTCATGAAACACCGTGTATAAATACTTAAATACATAGAAAACACCCATGACTCAAGAACAAATATCTGTGCTCATCACACAAATAAATGCCCTTACCGGGATTCGAACCCAGGACCATCGGCTTCACAGGGTCACTACCCACTAGGCCAGACCGGTCGTGGATTCAATAAAATTATATTTTAACAAACAAAACTTAGAGCGATTACATGGGAAATGTATCGATACCTAATTGAGTTTATCGATATATGAACTCTCTATCTGTCATTCAATTTTAGTCCTAAAAGCCCGATGTCTGACTAAACAGGAGTTCTTCCGATTCGAGCGCCATCTTGATAGTTAGCATCGTGATTAATTACTTTGTTTTTTGCTCATTAATATTGTTTAAAGTGTAATATCGATAGCTTATTATACAGTAAACTAATGTGGTAGTGTGCAGTAAATGGAGAATTAATTTTGAAGCGCGTTTAACCACCATCTTGGAGTCAACGGCCGGTAGTCCACGTGCTTCTTGTAAAGTCCAGCTATCGATTTACAAGAGCTAACAAATCACCGTACACTGTCTTGTACAACCGTACAATTTTTGTCGTTTTTAAACCTCTTAATACCTTGATACTGGCGAAATAGTCCCACTAGGCTGAAGCCATAATTTTAAAAGAAGAAGAAGAAGATGAAGACTAAACAGGACCTTGATACGACTCGCAGGCTATCAGGGATAGTATAGCTAATTGTTTTGTTCGTAGCTGCTTAACATTTCAGCTACATTCAATAATTTATTAATCATTAAGGACATGATTACTGATAGTCGTCATCTGAAGAGTTCAGATAGGTCTTACACTATATTAAGGACCTTTGGGCAATGCATATTATCAATATTATCATGTATTTCGCGCTTCAAAATTACATGTTAACATAATTCTAAGCCATTTAGTTTCCGACTAACAGCGAGTAAGAGATAATGTATCAAGGGTCTGCCTGAAAACCAGCGTTGCAGTAAATACACTGCAACATTATGCTGAGGCAAGCTCCTATTTAACACGCATGAATATTTCTCTCTGATATGTGCAATTCAATTTCTTAGGTTTTGAAGTCTAAATTTAAGGTTTGTCTGTAAAAAATGTTAACTGCCATTTCATGTGATGTTGAATAAAAATGTTTCATGTCTATGTCTAATGGACGTAATTGTCTCCATGTGTGTTTCAGCATGTCTTGATACTTGGCACGTCACGTCACGGACTAAACGGTGTTCCGGATTTCAACATGTTGGTTGTCGTTAGATGTGTCTCAATCGTGAAAGTGACACAGGATAAATAGTGACATGTCTACGTCAACAGTTGCTTTTTTAGCTTTCTTAAATTTAGTGTTAAGACTGTTAAGAAGTCGACGTTTTTAGGGTTCCGTACCCAAAGGGTAAAAACGGGACCCTATTACTGATTCCGCTGTCCGTCTGTCTGTCTGTATGTCCGTCTGTCTGTCACCAGGCTGTATCTCATGAACCGTGACAGCTAGACAGTTGAAATTTTCACAGATGATGTATTTCTGTTGCCGCTATAATTCCGTACTTTTTCTTAAATTTAGTATTAAGAAGTCGACGTTTTTAGGGTTCCGCACTCAAAGGGTAAAAACGGGACCCTATTACTGATTCCGCTGTCCGTCTGTCTGTCTGTATGTCCGTCTGTCTGTCACCAGGCTGTATCTCATGAACCGTGACAGCTAGACAGTTGAAATTTTCACAGATGATGTATTTCTGTTGCCGCTATAATTCCGTACTTTTTCTTAAATTTAGTATTAAGAAGTCGACGTTTTTAGGGTTCCGCACTCAAAGGGTAAAACGGGACCCTATTACTGATTCCGCTGTCCGTCCGTCTGTCTGTCTCAAAATTACATGTTAACATAATTCTAAGCCATTTAGTTTCCGACTAACAGCGAGTAAGAGATAATGTATCAAGGGTCTGCCTGAAAACCAGCGTTGCAGTAAATACACTGCAACATTATGCTGAGGCAAGCTCCTATTTAACACGCATGAATATTTCTCTCTGATATGTGCAATTCAATTTCTTAGGTTTTGAAGTCTAAATTTAAGGTTTGTCTGTAAAAAATGTTAACTGCCATTTCATGTGATGTTGAATAAAAATGTTTCATGTCTATGTCTAATGGACGTAATTGTCTCCATGTGTGTTTCAGCATGTCTTGATACTTGGCACGTCACGTCACGGACTAAACGGTGTTCCGGATTTCAACATGTTGGTTGTCGTTAGATGTGTCTCAATCGTGAAAGTGACACAGGATAAATAGTGACATGTCCACGTCAACAGTTGCTTTTTTAGCTTTCTTAAATTTAGTGTTAAGACTGTTAAGAAGTCGACGTTTTTAGGGTTCCGTACCCAAAGGGTAAAAACGGGACCCTATTACTGATTCCGCTGTCCGTCTGTCTGTCTGTATGTCCGTCTGTCTGTCACCAGGCTGTATCTCATGAACCGTGACAGCTAGACAGTTGAAATTTTCACAGATGATGTATTTCTGTTGCCGCTATAATTCCGTACTTTTTCTTAAATTTAGTATTAAGAAGTCGACGTTTTTAGGGTTCCGCACTCAAAGGGTAAAAACGGGACCCTATTACTGATTCCGCTGTCCGTCTGTCTGTCTGTATGTCCGTCTGTCTGTCACCAGGCTGTATCTCATGAACCGTGACAGCTAGACAGTTGAAATTTTCACAGATGATGTATTTCTGTTGCCGCTATAATTCCGTACTTTTTCTTAAATTTAGTATTAAGAAGTCGACGTTTTTAGGGTTCCGCACTCAAAGGGTAAAACGGGACCCTATTACTGATTCCGCTGTCCGTCCGTCTGTCTGTCTGTATGTCGTCTGTCTGTCACCAGGCTGTATCTCATGAACCGTGACAGCTAGACAGTTGAAATTTTCACAGATGATGTATTTCTGTTGCCGCTATAATAACAAATACTAAAAAGTACGGAACCCTCGGTGCGCGAGTCCGACTCGCGCTTGGCCGGTTTTTTTATAATGCCTTCTGACCCTGGGAAGGACATAGGGTAGTTTTTATCAATCATCATCATTACACAGACGAAGTCGCGGGCAGAAACTTGTAGGTGAAATAAATATAAAATATATAAGCTAACTGGACATCCTTTGGACGTTTATCTTAAGGCGGTTCCCTGAGCCAGAAGGCGAAAAATCTCCTTATATGATCATGTTTTTCTAAGAGGCGTTGATATTCGTAGACGTGGAAAAAAAATGTAGTTCTTGACTATATTATCTATAATAACATAGCTTCCGATACACGAATTATGACACTTCGCTCGATACAATTCCCAAATTAACCTCTAACTCGGACTTTTAATCAAACTTTACTCGGTTATTTATTATGTGATACTATAAACAAGAAAAGAAGAAAAAACAATCTTAACTTAAATAGTAATTTCATAGCTTTCGAATTTCGATAACGTTTTTAAAATAAATAAAAATCGACAAAATTCAATCAAAATTGACACTTGGCGCGCATGATCTTTCCCGTTCTTTCTTGCGAATTGTGACAGTGATAGCGGCAACATGGAACGGCCTTAACATGTTGTGCATGGAGACTATATAAAGGAGCGAAATCTCTATGTATGAAAAGTGTCCATCAAAAAACAGTAATTAGGCGGCGCCGCTATACACCGAAATACTACCAAAAACAACCTACGTAATTTGGTCGGGTTATTTGTTGCCTTATATGGTTCATGTTATACTCATGTCCCAGAGCCTAACAAGCGCCACCGGAGAGATTAGGAACTATTATTTAAAGCCGAGAGCTGGTCACTTTTGCAATAGTTCTGCCATAAGAGATTGTCGTCCTTTCTATACCGTCCATAATGTTGTGTGCGTGACCTTAGCTGTGATACCTATACCATAGAGTAACTTATACTAGAGCGGTACTGTCATAGTAAATTTTGTAACCCCAGTAAATTCAATGCCATCTGTCGACACACTTTAAAACTAAAAATAAATATTTATAAAAATTTGATAAAATGTATTTAAATATGGATAAATGATTTTTTTTATTTGCATTAATTATTTTTATGATTTTGACCCATGTTCTTTCACTGATATGCGTTAAAATAGTTAAATAACAAACGAAACCGTCAACGCCATCTATACGACAGTTGGCCAAAGCTAGTAGCGCCCTCTGAACGAGAATCAAATTTTCTTGATTTTCGAGGCACGTTTTTTCCTTAGACTGTATCCATATATTACGGAGTTATATCTATCTTTGCCTATACTGACGGTAGGAATCTATCATCACCTTCTGAACAAGCCCTTTATACAATCAAAACTTGTTTACTCTGATTAACCCAACTCTTAGCGTATCCGTTGTCGATTCATGAAAAATCCCGCGAACCGGTTAAGATGCCTTTCGTTGGCCGCTTGTTTACTTAATTGAAAGATAATAATCGTAACAAGGTTGTGTTGATTTACTTGTATGGTTCGGATATAGGTCACCTGGTGTGAGAATATCGAGGTTTGTTATTGATATGTTTTATTTTATTTATAATTTGTGTATACCAATGAGGATATAATAAGATAGAGCGGTACTGTCATAGTAAACTTTGTAACCACTGTAAATTCACTGCCATCTATCGACATACTTTAAAACTAAAAATTAATATTTATAAAAATACGTTAAAATGTATTTAAATATGGATAAATGATTTTTTATTTGCATTAATTATTTTTATATGATTTTGACCCATGTTCTTTCACTGATATACGTTAAAATTATAAATAACAAACGAAACTGCCAACGCCCTCTATACGAGAGTAGGCCAAAACTAGTGGCGCCATCGAGAATCAAATTTTCGTGGATTTTCGAGGCACGTTTTTTCCTTAGACTGTATCCATATATTACGGAGTTATATCTATCTTTGGTGTATATGTTATAATTTGGTTTTTTATTGTAAACTCCAATAATCTTAATATGTGTTTAAAGTTTCATATGTGTGTAGTGGTCAAGGGCCTGACACTCTTTGATAGAGAAAGATAGTCTTATTGCGATTCCTATAAGAGGAAAGAGAAAATAGTGCCATGCTTTGTCCTTATCACCGACCGGGTGGCATCATAGGTAGGAGGCGATGGCGAAATACCGAAATGTATAAGAGTGAAAGAGAAAAAATCTTATGCTGCCCAAATTTTATATGAATATTCTTTCTCTTACCCCCGGTCGCTCGGTGGCGCGTCTATAACTACTTGTCTATGTCTATGGTGGTGGTCAAAGATCGTGGGTTCAATTTAAACTTCGGTGGTGCTGTAAGGTACCTGCGCCAAGGTAGGCCCATCGTTAATTTACATATATTCTTGTATATTATTACATATTTTTTATATGTTTAATATGAACTTGCATTTTTTCTATGGCACAGTTCCGTGATATCAATGAGGGTTACCGCGTTTAATTTCGCCGCTAGGGGCGCTAGTGTAGATGGAGGTCTTTCAAAATGTCAAATGCATAGAAGTTTTGGGGGTTTGAAACTTTTTTATCGGGAATTTTGACTTCTTATTCATAAGTGTGGTAAATCTTTGTCCATCTTTGATTAGTAAGCTCAATAAATGTTAGTGGTTTAAAAAAAGTGCCAACTAAAATATATGCAAAATTAAACAGGTTGAAAAAATTACACATTTAAACGTTAAAATACCTTTGTGTATATTAGAAGGTATTGATTTTATAAAAATAAGCATAGAAGAATTTTGAGATCTATTTTTCTGGATCTACATCTACAGTGGCGCCAACAGGTGAGCACAAAAACAGTAGCCCTCATTTATTCAATTGCTATTTATAAAAGCTATGATTCGGACAAAAAGTCAAACAGACATCAGGATAGAAGGAATAAAAGCCGGTACACGGTGATCCAGTGTTGAACAATGAACTAAGCCAGTTGCGTGTTATGTATGTATGTCACTTTTTTGCACATAAACAAGTTTACACAAAATATACATAAATAGACATTTTTTATAATGCCTTTCTTATCAATTTATGTAACTTTTTAGGGTTCCGTACCCAAAGGGTAAAAACGGGACCCTATTACTAAGACTCCGCTGTCCGTCTGTCCGTCCGTCTGTCCGTCTGTCTGTCACCAGGCTGTATCTCATGAACCGTGATAGCTAGACAGTTGACATTTTCACAGATGATGTATTTCTGTTGCCGCTATAACAACAAATACTAAAAACAGAATAATATAAACATTTAAATGGGGCTCCCATACAACAAACGTGATTTTTTTGCTGTTTTTTCCGTAATGGTACGGAACCCTTCTTGCGCGAGTCCGACTCGCACTTGGCCGATTTTTATAAGTGCCGTGAGATACGGATAAATATAGTAATAGTCGGACAGATGGGCAGAAGGAAAAGAAAGGGAGCCGATTCTGTATTAAAAAAAAGGATCTGGTTTTCATCTCATTTGGTGACCTTGAGTTTTGTTATGTCAGTCAACTAATTTGATTCCTAGGCCACTATAAAACCATGTCATAAAGAATCGCTTGTGCCAATACATGTACGAACAAGTAACGAGAGAAATGTACGCGCGAATGATAACCAAATGACATCATTCAGATATCATTTCGACATCAAAATTTAAGTTTCGATTGGCCTCCTTGACTTGTGTGCATTCTTAGGGTTCCGTACCCAAAGGGTAAAAAAGGGACCTTATTACTAAGACTCCGCTGTCTGTCTGTCTTTCCGTCTGTCACCAGGCTGTATCTCAAGAACCGTGATAGCTAGACAGTTGAAATTTTCACAGATGATGTATTTTCGTTGCCGCTATAAAAACAAATACTAAAAACAGAATAAAATTAATATTTAAGTGGGGCTCCCATACAACAAACGTGATTTTTTTGCAGTTTTTTGCGTAATGGTACGGAACTCTTCGTGCGCGAGTCCGACTCGCACCTGGCCGGTTTTTTTAGGTATAGGTAGTCATAATGGGAAAGTTGAGAGCCTCCGTCTAGTTACTGTCCGTCCGTCTGTCAGTTCGTGTCAGAATCGGCCCCCGTTGGGCGGCTGCATGAAAAAAGCGGTACAATGAATTAACCCAGTTGCGATCTATTTCGGGGCTGCGTACGCGCCACTATAGGCATCTGGAGCGATTCTCAAACTGTGAGCGCGCGATAAAAATTCTGTCATATAAGCGAATAACAAAGAGTCTGTCATACAAGTACGGCAAAAAGGCCAAATGTATTGTTTTTGAAGTGAAAACTTCTTTAGCGGCGCTGTGCACTTTTTGTGATGGGGAAAAAATGTTAAACTCGCGACAGATTTCGCGACAGGTCACGTGACCGACAGATTGAAAATTAGTAAGACGGACACGTGACCTGATCGAAATTATGGATGGAAGTTGATTTTTCTGAGAGAAACTTTTTAATGTTCAATAATTGTATGAGTTCTGAAGTGTTAAATTTTTATGTAATATAAATTGTTATGTTTTTGTACGATAAATGAATATTGATTCAAGTGATTGATATTTTGTAATGGTTAGAGAATAATTTTGCACGAATTGCTTTAATTATCAGTATAAAAGTACTATCGTTTATGTTGTAAAATACAATATTCAAGTTTTCACTTCTGCCGGCACTCCCAGAATGCAACCCGTTGTGTTTTTTTTATGATAAATAGGCAGGTGTTTGACCACGATCCCACCTGATGGTAAGTGATGATGCGGTCTACGGTGGAGCACGCTTACCTATGAGATACCTTTTAACTCTTGCCTTGATACCTCAGATTGTACTCATGTGGAAACAAACTCGGGCAGGGCGTTCCACTCCTTGGCAGTTCGCATAAGAAATGTTGAAGCAAAACGCTTCGTGCGTATTTTTGGAGTTCCTACCATGAAGCGATGCCGGAGAGTTTGTCTTGTAGTAAATTGTACTACACTTTTGTTTGTGTGTGTTCCGATATATTTAGCCACTTTGGCCATCACTATCTATTTGGTGCTCACTGTACCAAGAAGCTAAATAGGTGATGCTTAAGACGTGATACTTTAGTGTATATTTGTGATTAGTACCTATCGTTTTTAGGGTTCCGTACCCAAAGGGTAAAAACGGGACCCTATTACTGAGACTTCGCTGTCTGTCTGTCTGTCTGTCACCAGGCTGTATCTCATGAACCGTGATAGCTAGACAGTTGAAATTTTCACAGATGATGTATTTTTGTTGCCGCTATAACAACAAATACAAAAAACAGAATAAAATAAATATTTAAGTGGGGCTTCCATACAACAAACTTGACTTTTATGCCGTTTTTTTGCATAACGGTACGGAACTCTTCGTGCGCGAGTCCGACTCGCACTTGGCCGGTTTTTTTACTGAGGGATGAAACAAGTGTTGGTATGTTTTGTAGTATGTTGGATAAATTACTTAATTCGTATAAGACTGTTTTTAGTTACTTTTTAGATCAAGGTAAAAATAAACTTTCTTGTAAGCACAATTCGATTAACAAATCAGTCTAAATGATGATAACTTTTCTTTATGAGGCGCCGTAGGAGTACTACCTTTTGAGGTACGGAACCCATACCATTGCGGGCGTCCATAGGCTACAGTGACTGCTTACCATCAGGCGGGTCGTATGCTTGATTGCCACCGACGTGGTATAAAAAAATCGTTTACCACTTTATAGGAATAATAAAAATAAAGAAAATACTACAAATAATTTTTTTACATAAAACATATTATAAGAACGTTATTCTTCCTCATGAAATAGCGTGTTTAAATTAATAGGGTATTTGACTACTAGTCAAATCAGTTTCTTTTTTCGAACTGTCAAAACGATTTTGCTACTATGGAATTTATATGAAACACTAGCATGTGACGTCACAATCAAATTACCCACTCTTTATAGTTTTATACGGGTTTTAAAATAAAAATTGTGTCTAAAAATAACTGCTGTCTACGTTTCTCTATTAATCTTCTGTTGCTTTATTTCATGCATGGTGTAATTTTTTTTACAGTACATATGGTGCTACTTTCTCGCACTAGTGCGTCAAATAGCACTTTTCGTGCATATGTCGAAAGTTTAAAGGGCCATATGTACTGTAAAACGTTGTACGATACACGTGCGAGTAGGTAATTCGCAACTCGTGTTGATTTAAAACACTCCCTGCGGTCGTGTTTTAATTTATCGCCACTCGTTTCGAATTTCCTCTTTTCCGCACTTGTATCGTAAATAACTATTTTAATACAGTCAAATACCCTATTGTACTAAACAATTATTGACGCACGTGGCTAAAAAATCCTACAGTTTGAGAAACGCTGTAGCGTAGTATTAAGTATTGAAAACATCTCAACAATATTAAAATAGGTTTTCTTATTACTCTGGTATATTGACGTGATTTTTCGAAAGTAGAATGGTCTCGAGATGCTTTGATTTGTATTAATAAACACTTTTTTGAAAATACCTATCAAAATGTTGTGCCCTTGGTAGGGTGCCCATCACGCAGGCAGCGTTCCCGCGCTGGATTGCTATGGCCAATCTTTGCGCGAGAAAGCCGCCTGCGCGAGGGTCACCTTTTTTGATGAATATATTTATCTTAGCAAAGATAGATATAACTCCGTAATAGATGGATACAGTCTAAGGAAAAAACGTGCCTCGAAAATCACGAAAATTTGATTCTCGATCAGAGGGCGCCACTAGTTTTGGCCTACACTCGTATAGAGGGCGTTGACGGTTTCGTTTGTTATTTATAATTTTAACGCATATCAGTGAAAGAACATGGGTCAAAATCATAAAAATAATAAATGCAAATAAAAAAAATCATTTATCCATATTTAAATACATTTTATCGTATTTTTATAAATATTTATTTTTAGTTTTAAAGTGTGTCGACAGATGGCAGTGAATTTACTGGGGTTACAAAATTTACTATGACAGTACCGCTCTAGTATAAGTTACTCTATGATCTTAGTAATAATTGTAATAAAGTATTTCAATGAGATTAAAATAGTATTTTGTGCAACAGAAAATTCAAGGGCCGCAGTTACAAAACGAAAAGAAGTTGAGTTTTGTAAAGACAGGCCCGAGAATTTTAAGGCCAAATTATGTACCGTTGACAATATTTTTTCTAAGACAGCAGCAAACACATAAAATTAGAAATAAAATCAAAGTAAATATTGGTTTCTAGATCTTTGCCTAGAAGTCAGAATAAAAAGAAAAAAACAGTTGCATAATATTTTATGAATATCCCTACTCCTGTTAGAATCCTAAGAACACTGCGCCGGGGCCCGTTTTTGGTGAAACATGCATAATATTGTGACCACTAAACATAGATGTAGGTAAAAAGGTATATGTGACGTTAATAGTTGACAAAACTAAAATCTGGTCCAGCACCCACACATTTGCAAATACTACACACCGTTATAATGTATATGTGCACAACGAGCAACAGGGATAACCGAATACAGTTAACACAACTGTGCAAGCGAGACCCCTATATTTTACGTATTGCTCGAGGTGCAATAGAGATAAACTTATAACACATACAGATGTGTAGGCGAGACTTACATACTTCTTACATTGTCGTCTTAAGGTGACATTAAGTTATTTAGATTTTTAAAAAATATCTCGATTTGATATTATCTAATATTAGTCCGTCTCTCTCACGCAAATATATGAGCGAGCGAGTTGCACTGAGATTAATATCGAACTTACGAATGGAAAGTGATTCCGTGAGATTTGTTATTATGTTTCGAGCTGTTAACAGTCGAAAAAGGCGCAACACGGCATTTTTTCGTATAATTTTCTAGATGGTTGTGACATTGTTGACACATTGGCGTCACCTGTACGACTAACTCAATATAGGTTCCGGAACCTATATTTGATGGCTCACGGTCGTGCGCCTGATACCATATCTACCTCTCTTTACTTACATCCATGCCACTAAAGGGTTTTTTTAAGAAAAGGTTGGCTTGGCCAACGATTTTTAAAGAGCACTAAAATATTTTGTGTAACCTTTTTAAGTCTATCCATATTTTGTTTGTGCATTTTCAATGTGAGTGTTTAACTTGCGACTTTAAAATGGTTACTGATAACCATAGAGTAACTTATACTAGAGCGGTACTGTCATAGTAAATTTTGTAACCCCAGTAAATTCACTGCCATCTGTCGACACACTTTAAAACTAAAAATAAATATTTTTAAAAATACGATAAAATGTATTTAGATATGGATAAATGATTTTTTTTATTTGCATTAATTATTTTTATGATTTTGACCCATGTTCTTTCACTGATATGCGTTAAAATTGTTAAATAACAAACGAAACCGTCAACGCCATCTATACGACAGTAGGCCAAAGCTAGTAGCGCCCTCTGAACGAGAATAAAATTTTCTTGATTTTCGAGGCACGTTTTTTCCTTAGACTGTGTCCATCTATTACGGAGTTATATCTATCTTTGCTGATAACATAGTTTGTTTGATGGAAAATATGTAGGTATAAAAAACCGGCCAAGTGCGAGTCGGACTCGCCCACCGAGGGTTCCGTACTTTTTAGTATTTGTTGTTATAGCGGCAACAGAAATACATCATCTGTGAAAATTTCAACTGTCTAGCTATCACGGTTCATGAGATACAGCCTGGTGACAGACAGACAGACGGACAGACGGACAGACGCGACGGAGAGACTAATATGCGAGTACGAGCGAGATGCATAGAAAGTAAGTTTCGTTCAAGCTAGCGTGAATGTCAGTGCCAAACTCGTGGTAGGTAACTGTACCGGTTAAAACCAGTGGACGATGGGGTCATCACATACCGTATTACATATGTTTTTACGAAGGCATGTATTCCCCATATAGCTATTAAGATTTTGTTTTTCTTAAAAAAACCGGACAAGTGAAAGTCTGACTCGCCCACCGAGGGTTCCATACTTTTTAGTATTTGTTGTTGTAGCGGCAACAGAAATACATCATCTGTGAAAATTTCAACTGTCTAGCTATCACGCTTCGTGAGATACAGCCTGGTGACAGACGGGACAGACGGACAGCGGAGTCTTAGTAATAGGGTCCCGTTTTTACCCTTTGGGTACGGAACCCTAAAAAGCTCTGAAAAGACTCGCGACACAAGCTGAGTCCCGAGCCTATTGTCGCACTTAGCATTTATATGTTTAACTATTTTATTATAACTATTATTTCTAAATGTCATATATATAAATGTCAAATGTCAAATCATTTATTTGCCATACGTACACAAGTATACATGCAAATAAATACATGCAGTATAGTTAGTTACTAATATGTAATTTAAGCTTGTTGTACCTACTACTGTTTTTTTTACTACGACAATAAATGACTTTTTATTATTTATTTATTTAAGTAACTATTAAAATTGGAGATAAACGATCGGGCCCATTGCAGGTCCTAGGAGCAACCGCCCACCACTCTAATACCTACCGGTCACTCCTAGGACCTGCAATGGGCCCGATCGTTTTTCTGTAAGCATGTATGTATGTGCGGATCTGCGCGAACTTCGAGTCACCAATTGGCGAGAGGTCGCACAGGATCGAGAAAAGTGGCGCTGTCTTGTGTCGGAGGCAAAGTCTCATTTTGGGTCGCTGAGCCAACGGAGTGAGTAAGTAGTATGTATGTATGTGTGTATAGACGGGTAACGTTCGAACGAAGATGAAAGGCATCGATACAATCAGATCAAGACTTGGCAAGCGATCTGAGGGGCCGCATCATTCACCAACCCTGATTACTACAACTGTTTTTAATAACATTTATCAACATCAACACATAGTCTTTATTAGGGTTCCGTACCTCAAAAGGAAAAAACGGAACCCTTATAGGATCACTCGTGCGTCTGTCTGTCTGTCCGTCTGTTACAGCCTATTTTCTCCGAAACTACTGGACCAATTAAGTTGAAATTTGGTACACATATGTAAGTTTGTGACCCAAAGACGGACATGTAAACAAATGAATTTTAAACATGGGGGCCACTTTTGAGAGGTAAAAGAGAAAATAAAAAAATAAAAAATTTCAAACTATATCGTCACATCAAATGAAAGACCTCATTGAGAGAATCTCAAATATTTTTTTTATAATTTTAGAATAAACAATTTAGAAGTCATTCAATAAAATAGGCAGAAAATGACCATTCTTCCCCCCCCCCCCCCTTTATTTCCGAAACTACTGGCTCAAAATTTTTGAAAAAAATACAGAATAGCCTATAGATTACAAAAAAACCTATTAGAAATTGCAGTCAAGCGTGAGTCGGACTTAATTACTTAGTTTTTGATCCGACCCCTACGGGTTTTTTAAAGACATTTCACTCACGTTTCACATAAAAAATACATTGTTTTTAATTGTGTAATGTACGGAACCCTTGGAACGCGAGTCCGACTCGCACTTGGCCGGTTTTTTTTCATAATTCTGCAATGTTACTATTAAGTAGTTCTCGCAAAAAAGCTAACTAAAACGTAGAATCACCCCAAAATCTTAGGTAAACTAAAATACCGGACAGGAACATATGAGAGGATGAAAGAAAAGAAAAAACTCCGAGTCAGCGGCGGATGAAAACTTTGGTCTTGGCAAATACTTGGTTTAGAGCCGAGTAGTTTATCTTTTAAAACCGGCCAAGTGCGAGTCGGCCTTGCGCACGAAGGGTACGGTACTAATACGTGAAGAACGGCAAAAAATTCACGTTTGTTGTATGGGAGCCCCACTTAAATTTTTTTTTATTTATTCACTTTAAATATTCATACAACTTTTGCCAGCATGCCACTATTGTAAACCTCTATGGTTTATGTAATAGTTGGCGAGATCGCGCGGTCCGATCCGCGTTTGCTTTATACTATTAGGCAAAGATAGATATAACTCCGTAATAGATATAGCAAGCGAGATGCACTGCGTTTGAGTTGACGCAGTCGCTAGCGTTTTAGGCCGCGTACAATACTTAAAAGTAGGTAACATAAAAAAAAGTAACATACTCGGCAGGATATTGAAATTTTTGGTTAGTACTGTTACTTATTAGGTTACATATAGGCTGTCAGTTTTAATTATTTTAACACAGCTGTAT
Organism: Cydia strobilella; assembly: GCF_947568885.1. Lineage (NCBI taxonomy): Eukaryota > Metazoa > Arthropoda > Insecta > Lepidoptera > Tortricidae > Cydia > Cydia strobilella. Next base: position 60,819,624 of record NC_086068.1, read on the forward strand.
AAAATTATTATTTTAATATTTTACTTGGGCGAAATTGGGTACCAAAGGTGAAATTCGGGTTCCCTACAATAGATAATTTTGCCAACCCTAATTTTCAATAATTCGCAACATTAATAACGGGGCAATGCACGACGTACAACCGCCGCGGACACTCGTGCCTGAGGATGGACTCCCAAAGAATCCGAAACATGTCGCCAAAAGCGACTAAAAATAATAGTGAGTAAAAACCGTACTGATAAATATTAATAACGGGGTTTAGTGAGCACGTATGTTAGAATTTGACACTGCGTTTTTCTATCCCCCGTTTGCGGCACGGACCTCTAAAACCATATTATAAATGCTGTACTTAAAGCAGTTTTTACGACTCGCCGTTTTATTTTAAGTTCATGAACTTTAGGTTTTTTTGAACGTAATATTTTCCGTGACATAATCAGTACAAGTATAATATTAATGGTGACAGAATACGTGACTAACTTAACGTTTTAAAAGAGTAAAAATTTTCTGTATTTTTTCTAAACTTTAGACCCAGTACTTTCGGAAATAAATGGGGGGGGGGTGGTAATTTTTTGGCTATTATCTTAAATAACTTCTAAACCATTAATTTTAAAATTACAGAAAATATATTTGAGATTCTCACAATGAGCTCTTTCATTTGATATGTAACACGATATAGTTAAAAAAATTTTTAATCTTGTCATTTTACCCCTTTTTGTCAATTTTCTTTAATAACTTCTAAACTGTTTATTTTAAAATTACAAAAAATTTAGATTTTTAAAATAAGGTCTTTCATTTGATAAACACGATATACTTTTTTTTTATTACGTCCCATTTTGGTTAATAACAGCGAACAAAAAATACGTTGCCAAATTTCTGGATTTTTTTTTCTTACTTCTACGTCTTTAACAAAATATCATTAAAAATTCAAACTAGGTATAAACATTCAACTATATCTTCACAATATTCTCATTTAGCTTTGATGAACAATCGCAAACGTTTGCTAAAATTATCAACAATATACAGCAGTAAAATTATCAACAATATTGCTCAGTGAAATTATCAACAATATGCTTCAGTAAAAAATTTCCTCAACATCTTTTTGGGCCACTGCAGTGTGAAATGTACACATAATTAATGTCATTACCGGGTCTAACGCGATAAAATTTCATTAGTTTACATTTAAAAAAAAGGGTAAAATAATGAGATTTAATCGCGTCAGACCCGGTAATGACATTAATTAAATTCATTGAAAATTCAAAATCAGTGATCAGACCAATTACAGTATGTATGTATGTATGTATGTATGTAAACACTTTATTGTACATAAGACAGATTACAAACACAATAAAAGAACATAAATATATACAATGTACAAAGGCGGACTTATCCCTATAAGGGATCTCTTCCAGTCAACCTTTATAACAGTAGCCATATGTCTAGAATTAAATAAAACAAGTCGAAACCACCACCAGTAAATGTGACGTTTTCAATCAAAAGGTACCACATTGTCGCTTGTCGATAAGGTTGATTTAGAATTTTATACCACGTCGGTGGCAATCAAGCATACGGCCTGATGGTAAGCAGTTACCGTAGCCTATGGACGCCTGCAACACCAGAGATATTACACGAATAAATTATATATTATATTAGAAATATTAATTGAAGTTATATGGAAATAGCGCCTTATTGACAACCGACAATAAGTACCCTCAAAGATAGATATAACTCCGTAATAGATGGATACAGTCTAAGGAAAAAACGTGCCTCGAAAATCAAGAAAACTTGATTCTTGTTCAGAGGGCGCTACTAGCTTTGGCCTACAGTCGTATAGATGGCGTTGACGGTTTCGTTTGTTATTTAACAATTTTAACGCATATCAGTGAAAGAACATGGGTCAAAATCATAAAAAATAATTAATGCAAATAAAAAAATCATTTATCCATATTTAAATACATTATATCGTATTTTTATAAATATTTATTTTTAGTTTTAAAACAGATGGCAGTGAATTTACTGGGGTTACAAAATTTACTATGACAGTTAAGTACCGCTCTAATATAAGTTACTCTATGGTACCCTTTAGGTTGAAAATGGCACAAATAGTGACATCTCTCGCCCTTGAACATGGATGGGACTTGTAACAAAATGTATAATATTTTCTCGCCGGACGCTTTCTAATCGCCCGTGCCAATGATTCATGCGTGAGTTTGTAATGGGGACGATTTTAAACGATTTGTGTATTTTTGACGACTTAATCATTCTATGTGATTTATTGTAATATCCATGGCTACGGCGTGGATACAAAACGAATGTGTCACAATATCTTCATTTTTTTTTAATACTACATCGGTGGCAAACAAGCATACGGCCCGCCTGATGTTAAGCAGTCTCCATAGCCTATGTACGCCTGCAACTCCAGAGGAGTTACATGCGCGTTGCCGACCCTAACCCTCCTCTCCCTCGAGCTCTGGCAACCTTACTCACCGGCAGGAACACAACACTATTAGTAGGGTCTAGTGTTATTTGGCTGCGGTTTTCTGTAAGGTGGAGGTACCTCCCCAGTTGGGCTCTGCTCTAGATCTGGAATGACATCCGCTGTCCTGTGCCCTACCACACAAAGCGAGATGGCATTCACAGTGCCCATACCTCTCTTTTGGACGTAATATCCCAGAAAATTGCGTTTAGCGTCTATTGGAGTAAAGTGCAATTGGGAATATTACGCGAAACTCTGCGTAGGCCGCCAGGACGCCACTACCACAATCTGAAACTATCATGACACAAGAAAATTTCTTTTTAATACAGTTGCTCAAAAAGTGGTACTTTTCGTGGCTGTTTAGCGTGCGGAAAATTGGTTTTCGGGACTAGTGCTTTTTACTTTTCCAATTTTTTTAAATTTTTACTTGTTCCAATTCACTACTTATTGATGAGTGTTAATATTAGTTTCCTTTAAACGTCGTAATCAACATAAAAACCTACTGTTAATGTAAAAATACGAAAAATATGCATATTTCATATTTTATTACTTACCTCTTCATCATTATAAGTATTATAACACGTTTATTTTTTATTGTTGAAAAAGCGTTCTTAATAAGTTGTCTGAATGGAACGGAACGCCTGTCAAAGAAGAGGCGTATTTTCTTTCTGCAAGAATGTTTTAAGTTTCCAAAGGCAACATTCGATATTGCTTTTATAAATATACGATACACAAATAATCGTAAATAACGATATTTAGGTAATAATAGTACAATGTTTTAATATTTACAATTGTTTCTGTCTTATAGAACATGCATTTGAAAAAAAAACTTTCATTGTAGTGGGTTCAATAATAATAACAAAATCTATTCTAGACGAATAAAAGCTAGAAAAACACCTCTTCATAATGTCAATGTCAATGATGTCACAGAATTAATAATATAAAAGTTTCGAATTCCATTCCTTACTTGTTGCTTTTCTTATTTTTTCGCAACTGTATTAAAAAGCGTCATTCGATACACGTGCGGATATGTCATTCTTCACTCGTCCCGAGTCTTCGGAACGAGTGAAGAATCTCGGTACTCGTGAAGTAATGACATACTTTCCGCACTAGCATCAAAATGTACTATTATCTAACATCTCTGTCACTCTTTCATATTCGAGCGATAAAGCGGCAGATAGCGAAATTTCCGATTCGCGTTTCCCGGTAGGTCCTCTGTAATCAAACCGCCTTGATGCATCAATGTTATATTTTATTATCTCTGAAAACTTGTCAATATGTACAAGTTACTCTATGGTTTACTGAAAAGGCTAGTGCTGCACTCTGGTGGCAGAACATTGCAGTAATATCCCCTATTCTCCGAAGCAGTCAATCGATCGAAATGGGAAAAACAAACGCTCTCTAAATTTACGAGCGAAAAGTTGGTTAGTATAACTGTCAAGGTGCTCGTGCGCAGTATTTTGAGATGCGGCCCAATATTGTGTGCGCGGATAAATACGCAACGGGGTGTAATAATAATAATGTCCCATAGCTACTTTATTTTAGGCAATATCAATAGGCTAGATGACAAATTTTCATTAATGGTATCAATTTATCAGGTTTATTTTTAGGATCAAATGTCTATATGGGACCCATTGCATTAAAGCAATACAAAAGTCAGAAATGATAGTCAAATAAGTGAACGTGACGTCAAGTTCACTGAGAGCCCATTTTGAATGTATGGACAAAATAAGAAAAATAAGCTTTGCCTTCCTCCTACCATATTCAAAACCTCTTCATTCGTCTTTCTTTCAGCCACCAACCAGTTACCCATTAACCAATACAAATTGAACCGTAAGCCGTAACGGACGGTTGCAGTTTACGGTTCAAATTGTACTGGTTGATGGTTAATTGCATTAACGTTTCGGCCAACACTAGCTTTTAACCACTTATTCATGTTCAAGTTTTGCTCACAATATGTTTGGTAACGAACATTTTCGCTGTACAAATCATGTGTAATTGCCGCATATTATGTTTTTTTGTGGAATATCGGTTGCGTTGCACATCGTAAATTTTCTTGTAGTATTTGTCCGAAATCGTTATTGTTACTCGGGAGAATTGAGTAAATTTTGTCTAAACCATATGGTTTACGTCGAGCTTTTAGGACGAAATGTGTATTTTGTTAAAGCACTAAGTAATTTAGCACGTGTGTGATTTTTAATGAAAAATTTAATATCAAAGAAAAACGGCTAAGTTGAATTTATTATAAACTATACAGTTTCTTGTAGTATTTGTCCGAAATCGTTATTGTTACTCGGGAGAATTAAGTAAATTTTGTCTAAACCATATGGTTTACGTCGAGCTCCCAGGACGAAATGTGTATTTTGTTAAAGCACTAAGTAATTTAGCACGTGTGTGATTTTTAATGAAAAATTTAATATCAAAGAAAAACGGCTAAGTTGAATTTATTATAAACGATACAGCCCTTAAGTTGCTTTTGTTATTGGTGTTATTACCCTATATCGTGTTTGCTTGACTGGACAGATGGGTAGTGATTTAAACACATGCAAAATATTTGCCTTACGATCTATCCAATTTCGATGTGGTTCGGCGTTTGGCATTATTGAGAATTTCAAATTTGATGCACTCACAGAGCATAGCTTTTAGCCTTAATGTTTTGCTGAGGGCAGGTAGAAAGCAGGCTCTTAGCTTTACCCTTCAACCGTAAATTGGCATTAAGCCTAAAAGCCCAGTACTATTAACCACTGAATCAAAGAACCAAACCCCCCGGGCTAACTGCATTTCAACGTATCCTTGGGTTGCGCTTTGTCCTTCACTCGCTCGCCAAAGCCTTTAATTGCACAGTATGCACTTGGATGAGAAGTAATAGCAGCGTAACAATTGTCAAAGACCCGGGTGTTATACCTTCGATGCCTCTCTTGCTTTTAACATAGAGTAACTTATAATAGAGCGGTACTGTCATAGTAAATTTTGTAACCCCAGTAAATTCACTGCCATCTGTCGAAACACTTTAAAACTAAAAATGAATATTTATAAAAATACGATAGAATGTATTTAAATATAGATAAATGATTTTTTTTATTTGCATTAATTATTTTTATGATTTTGACCAATGTTCTTTCACTGATATGCGTTAAAATTGTTAAATAACAAACGAAACCGTCAACGCCGTCTATACGACTGTAGGCCAAAACTAGTAGCGCCCTCTGAAAGAGAATCAAATTTTCTTGATTTTAGAGGCACGTTTTTTTCCTTAGGCTGTATCCATCTATTACGGAGTTATATCTATCTTTGCTTTTAATGAACACATAGGCCACCAAACGAAGGAAGATCGGGGGAAATAATTCGTGTGTAAGCGTATTTTGTCATAGTTGTAGATAAAGGTGCCTGTAACAACATACTAAAAGTACTGATGGATGGGGGTGAAGCTACCGGGTAGAGGGGGTGTAAAAGTCCCTTTTTTAGTTTTTCGTAAATAACTCGTAAACGGTGGCCAGCAAAAAATGTCCTGTTACATAAATAATCTACATAAAATTGCCTACAAGAAAGATTTCATACACTTTTCGCTAGGATCAATATTTAATAAGATATTAAACGAGAAAGTTAATTAAAATCAATCAATAACTCGTTAATGGTGGCTATTAGCAAAAAATGTTGTGGAATGTAAATAATCTACACAAAACTTACTAAAAAAAAGACTGCATCCTTTTTGCTAGAATCAATATTTAAAAATAAAATAAAACAGGGAATGATAATTATAATCCATTCTATGGTTCCAGATCTTCAGTTTTTCGTAAATAATTTGTAAAGTATGAAATAAAACTATGAAAACGGATTATATCGCGTATATTGAATTTGTAATACATCCCGCATCATCGCGTATATATATATCTTTACTTGAAAATAATTGTAGTGTATAACCAGCCCTATGAACCGATTTTGCATGTACAACCAGCCTTAAAGTTTGTAGTCTATGATTGTTCATTTCATTTCGAAGTTTGTGCGGTTCATATAATTAGAATTGAACTTCACTTACAGGTAAGTTCGTTTAATTCCTAAGTATGTGGGTATTTTTGCACTTTGTAATTTTTCCTCAGTCACCCGTTGACCACGAACGCTGTAAAGGGTTCGAAACGTCGGGATGTATTATAAATTCAATATACGCGATATAATTCGTTTTCATAGTTTTATTTCATGAGTAACTATCGCGGTAACCGAAGACAATATTTGTAAAGTATGACTTATAGCAAAAATAAAATCTGAGACAAATATATAATTTACATACAATTTCCTACGAGAAACATGTGGTACTTTTCGCTAGGATCAAGATTTTAAAAAGATATTAAAGCAGGAAAGTTAATTATTATCAATTTTAAAGTTCCTTTTTAGTTTCTCGTAAATAACTCGTAAACGGTGGCCCACACACATACACATGTACAATTTTTAACAATGCATTTTTTTATGTGATTCGTGCGTGAATTGTCTTTTAAAAACCCGTAGGGGTGTAATTTAGTCCGATTCACGCTTGACTGCACATTTCTAATAGATTTTCCAGTCATCTATAGGTAAAGAACTATTTTGTGTATTTTTTTCCAAATTTTAGACCCAGTAGTTTCGGAGGTAAACGGAGGGAATGGTAATTTTTTGCCTATTTTCTTGAATAACTTCTAAACTGTTCATCCTAAAGTTATAAAAAATATTGTGAGTTATTCATAACTCACAACAAGCTCGTTAATTTGATATGTAACACGATATAGTTTTAAAAACTTTATTTCTTTTAATTTTCTCATTTACCCCCCAAAAGTTGCCCCCATGTTTAAAATTTATTTGTTCACGTTACATGTTCATCTTTGGTACACAAATTTACATATGTGTACCAAATTTCAATTTAATTGGTCCAGTAGTTTCGGAGAAAATAGACTGTGACAGACGGACAGACAGACGCACGAGTGATCCTATAAGGGTTAAGTTTTTTTCCTTTTAAGGTACGGAACCCTAAAAACCGATACACATCAAGTTGTTATACGCAACAAATGCTTCCCATAAATCGTTTTATTTTAGTTTTATTTTAAACCTTGTTTGGATTCAACTTATTAGTCGTTTTCAACACGCCCCTCCATCTTTAGTAGATCTAATATTAACTTATAGTAGCGGCTCTAACATTAACTAATAGTTAAAATTAGGAGAGGGACAAATGCTTACAAGGCATTTGTCGTCACTAGTCATGGTTCGTAACAAGACAAAAACGAATGCATTTATTTTATTACTTTTAAGACATCATTGAAATAATAAAAACATTATATAGTAAGATATATCATAGTGTAACTTATACTAGAGCGGTACTGTCATAGTAAATTTTGTAACTCCAGTAAATTCACTGCCATCTGTCGACACACTTTGAAACTAAAAATGAAGATTTATAAAAATACGATAGAATGTATTTAAATATAGATAAATGATTTTTTTTTATTTGCATTAATTATTTTTATGATTTTGACCCATGTTCTTTCAATGATATGCGTTAAAATTGTTAAATAACAAACGAAACCGTCAACGCCATCTATACGACTGTAGGCCAAAACTAGTAGCGCCCTCTGAACGAGAATCAAATTTTCTTGATTTTCGAGGCACGTTTTTTCCTTAGACTGTATCCATCTATTACGGAGTTATATCTATCTTTGGTTCTGGTTTGGGGTATAACTGCAATGTTCTGCCGCCAGAGTGTAGTACTAGCACATCGTACACCATAGAGTAACTTATATTATGCCTTAAACAATTTTTAAGACAATTTTTCAAAGATTTGCTACGAATAAATATGACATTGATGCATCAAGGCAGTTTGTTTACGTAGGGCCCGAAAACCCGAAAATTGACATTTCGCTATCTGCCACTATCGCTCGAACATGCAAGTGATAGAGGCAGATAACGTAATTTCGATTTGCGTGTTTCGCTGCAGGCTCTCTGTTTGTGCTAGTGGCGTCCCCTACGCAGAGTTTTGCGTAATATTCCCTATTGGTGAAATTTTCTATCGATCAAAGTTATCGATAGTAGAGTTGGAAGACGCTAAGCTTTCATGCCAAGTGATACGTCAATTATGAAGATTATAGAGATATGTATGCATACTTACAAAGATAGATATAACTCCGTAATAGATGGATACAAATTAATTTTTAACAAGCAGAAACGTCTGCGATCGATGCTATTAAGCTTAGAATAAATTTAAAAGTGGAAAAATTACTGCCTTGGGTGAGACTTGAACTCACATCCAGAGGCCGTGAGTTCAAGTCTCACCCAAGGCAGTAATTTTTCCACTTTTAAATTTAGATGGATACAGTCTAAGGAAAAAACGTGCCTCGAAAATCACGAAAATTTGATTCTCGATCAGATGGCGCCCCTAGTTTTGGCCTACTCTCGTATAGAAGGCGTTGACGGTTTCGTTTGTTATTTAAAATTTTAACGCATATCAGTGAAAGAACATGGGTCAAAATCATATAAAAATAATTATTACAAATAAAGAAATCATTTACCCATATTTAAATACATTTTAACGTATTTTTATATAAATCTTCATTTTTAGTTTAAAAGTATGTCGATAGATGGTAGTGAATTTACAGTGGTTACAAAATTTACTATGATAGTACCGCTCTATCTTATTATATCCTCATTGATACTTACTACGTAGTTTGTGCAAAGTTACCGTGGTCATATTTTTGCAGTAGTATTTTTTATTCTACTATTCGATACAGTTAATGTTAATGATAACATTTCTCCAAGAAACATTAGGCCTTACACTCGTCTGTCGTACGAAATATCCATAAAATCGAATATTTATTATTCAAGAATATTTTTAGACAAGCAAAATTGAAAAAAAAAACTGAAAAATCTATGAATGCAGTTTTGTTTATTTTCAAAAATAAAAGAATCTTTCCTTTAAGCAAAATTAGCTAACTTAAGGTTTCGAGGTACTTTCCCTCCAGGGCCCATTCATTCTTTCCACATTGTACTCTGGTTTTAACCAAAGATAGATATAACTCCGTAATAGATGGATACAGTCTAAGGAAAAAACGTGCCTCGAAAATCAAGAAAATTTGATTCTCGTTCAGAGGGCGCTACTAGTTTTGGCCTACAGTCGTATAGATGGCGTTGACGGTTTCGTTTGTTAATTAACAATTTTAACGCATATCAGTGAAAGAACGTGGGTCAAAATCATAAAAATAATTAATGCAAATAAAAAAAATCATTTATCTATATTTAAATACATTCTATCGTATTTTTATAAATCTTTATTTTTAGTTTTAAAGTGTGTCGACAGATGGCAGTGAATTTACTGGGTTTACAAAATTTACTATGACAGTACCGCTCTAGTATAAGTTACTCTATGTTTTAACTAAGGTTCTGACTTTTAACTTTACATTCAAATTATCCTATTCGCGCCTAACGTTCAGTTTACACGATAAATCTATAACAGCACTGCCTGGTTAGTGTACAGTATGTAGCAATTAAAACAGTAACATTGAACGCGTTATAAAGGGTGATTTTCTGGTGAAGCGACTGAGATAATCGTTTTAATTATAGATGTAGTCTATAATTATATGAAATCGACAATTCTTAAACCTTGAAAATCACGGTTTTTAATTATGGAGCAATAAGCCATGAAATATATAATTTAAGGAAAACCTTAATGGCTCTAAAATCAGTCAGAGAAGACAGTCTATCAGGTAACGCAGCGTCTTACGTAAGCGAAGAACTCGCGAACGCGAAGCGGCGCGGCGCGGCGGTCCCACGGCGTTCGCGATCGCAACGAGATCGCCCACGTAGGACACTTCTATAGATATCAAAGGATTGATTCACCCCGCGCCACATCGCTTCGCTTCGCGTTCGCGTGTTCACCTACGTAGTACGCAGCGTTCACGATTGCACGTTGGCTACGCACCCTGGAGCTTAAGCATTTTGGGTACCGTAAAACCACCCAACTAGACCAAAAGCTCCCAACTACGGTCTAACGGTCCGGCCACGACATCGCGCGGCGGCCATAGGTGGGAACTAAAGGTCCGATCGCTATGTCTCGCTCCAAGCTATGGCCGCCGCTCGCCACTGCCGCCGCCGCGCCATGTCGTGGCCTGGACGTACAACTAACTCCCGTCTGGATGTTATTTGACTGTCGCTGTTCTGAGGCAAAATCCATAAACATACTAATATAAATGCGAAAATATCTGTCTGTCAGTTTGTGTGTGCTGACCCCACGTAACGTGGGATAAGGGCAGGAAGAAGAAGAGTTTGTGTGTTACCTCTTCACGCTTTAACCGCTGAACCGATTTAGTTGAAATTTGGCATGGTGATAGTTTTTATGTTGATACGGCAAAATAAATCGCGTCAGAACTGTTAAGCTAAAAGTCTCATAAGTCAAGTATACACGTATTATGGGGCATGTCACACTGGGCGATTCGCATGTCGGTCGAAAGTTTAAGCAAGACAATGCTTTGCGCGTATTATAGCGAGTTACGAATCGGAAGCAGTGTGCCATGCCCTTACGTTATTCATAACCTCACTAGCATTGAATAAAAATGTGTAACTAAAATCTTATAGACGAAATTTCGAGACATTTAGCAGACTTTACCGGGTCCAGGAATATTTCAAGAGATACTTTAGCCAAGGTCGCTGGAGGGCCCTCGCGTTATCAGAACCCCTCGATATAGTCAAAGATAGATATAACTCCGTAATAGATAGATACAGTCTAAGGAAAAAACGTGCCTCGAAAATCAAGAAAATTTGATTCTCGTTCAGAGGGCGCTACTAGTTTTGGCCTACAGTCGTATAGATGGCGTTGACGGTTCGTTTGTTATTTAACAATTTTAACGCATATCAGTGAAAGAACATGGGTCAAAATCATAAAAATAATTAATGCAAATAAAAAAAATCATTTATCTATATTTAAATACATTCTATTGTATTTTTATAAATCTTCATTTTTAGTTTTAAAGTGTGTCGACAGATGGCAGTGAATTTACTGGGGTTACAAAATTTACTATGACAGTACCGCTCTAGTATAAGTTACTATATGGTGCAGCGTATACAAATCTACAGGTCAGAGGTGTTGAACCAACTTGAGAGTTGACGACAACAACGAGGTTGAGTTATGCTTTAAGTTATTTATTAATTTAAACTTTATTGCACTACTAGCTTTTGCCCGTGGCTTCGTCTGCGTGGACTTAGTAACAGCAGCTAAAGTAGCGCCTGGAAAAATTCTCAAAGCAATAATTCAATTTGAGCATATGCACACAAATTAGCAGGCACTTCATAAATTATCTCAATTCCACCCCGCTTTTTACTTTCTTAAGGGATGATTTTCGGGATAAAAACTATCCTATGTCCTTCTCAGGGACTCAACCTATCTCTATGCCAAATTTCATCTAAATCAATTCAGCGGTTTAAGCGTGAAGAGGGAACACACAGACAGAAAGACAGACAGACAGATAGACAGACAGACAGACAGACTTTCGCATTTATAATATTAGTATGGATTTAACAAAAAATAGTACAAATGACGGTTTTAACGACTTTATCGTATGAGTTATTTAAGTTATAAGGATTAAGGAATATTAAAAATCGTTTGATGTAATAGTAATACTGTGCATTTTTTAAATAGCGATTTATTCATATTACTTACTTAAAAAACACGAAAAACTAGTCATATTGTACAGTCGCCATCAGATATATCTGAGCGGTCAAGGCTATGGCTACGGTATGGAAAGATACCAAAATGTAAATGCTGATTAGCATATAGCATCACCAACATGAACGTTTTCGGGAAAAATATAGATTAGATACAAAAAATAAGTAAATTTTTTAGATGCTAATTAACAAAATAATAGCCACATTTGAAATAGTAAAATAGCAAGACGAAAGCATAAAGAGCTTAACGATAACATAAAGCTATGGAGTCGGAACGAAACTCATTATCATCGCGTTTCCGTCCACCCATTCGCCGCATTAAGATCCGGTGGCAGGATTATGAGAATAGTGAACAACCGCTTCATCACACAAACGTAGTCCCATTCCTCTCAGGATATTATTAAAAAATATGTTTACACAATTTGATGCATTAATATAAACCGGCCAAAAGTATGGAAACAAGCTTGTATTTCAATAGAAAAGTGTGATATTTTAAGCGATGGATTTTATTCATTGACAATTTGGTAAAAATATAGAACATTTTAAAAGTAAATTACTCTGGCTGTGATAGTTGCCAATTCAACATTTTGTTATGTAATTAAAGGGTAGGTATAATTATGTAACTTTTTCCTACTTTATTTTTTTAGATTTGTGACAATATTTTAATCTTTTGGGTTTGCCTAATGTAAGTCTTAGTTTATAAATATAAACAACAAAGATAGAAACATGAGTTATTAAAGAAAACAATTGTTTCCATACTTTTGGCCTGGGGTGTATACCTGGGCGTTTGTTTAAATTAATACTGAAAACCTGATTTTTTCAAATTTGGACATTCTAGGGCTAATTCTACTCAGAATCGACAGCATTCTCCAACCTGCCATTAAAAAAAGATGTCCCAAAACGTCCATTCCATTACGTCACGTTTTTATTGTGGATTTTTTTTTCACTTGTATGTGCGTAATGTAGTGGAATGTAGAATTTTCATACAAATTTTTGGGACATTTTTTATCATCAGAATTGAATATGCTAGTGATTCTGAGTTGAAAGAACCCAAAAACACCAGGATCTGTGAGAAGCAGGTTTTCAATATTTATTTTAGAAAACGCCCACCTTCGTTTGACATATTTTTGACCGCACCGCTCGCCGTCGGCAGGGTGTTCATCCTCACACCCTAGCACCTAAATGGTCGCGTACTGTGCGATTTAAGAGTAATTTCCTCCCACGGACGCTTCGGCTGTGGAATGAGCTCCCTGCAGAGGTTTTCCCGAGGGGCTACAGTACGGGGTTCTTCAAAAAAGGAATGTACAGGTTTTTAAAGGGTCGGCAACGCGCGTGTAATATCAGAGATTGTTGGTGACTGCTTACCATTAGGCGGGCGGTATGCTTGTTTGCCACCGACGTGGTATTAAAAAAGGGAAATGGAGACGGAAATCCGTTTGTATGGGAAGCGGTCGTCCATTTCGGATGATGGCCGCTGCAGATCCTTTGCGGCCATTCGCATGATCAGAGACCGATTTATGGCGGTGTTTAGAAAAAAGTTATTGGTATGCAATTGTTTCTTGGGAGCCTATTCGAACTTATTGATATCAAAATTGTGAAATTTTATATTCGCCCGTCTCGCTCGAGCCAATACATGTACGAATAAGTACGAGAAATGCACGCGCGAATAATAACAAAATGTCATCGTTTTTATATCGGAATACGTGTTCGAATTGGTCTTCCTAGTACTGTCCTGTCAGGTATATCGGAGTGGCCAAGGCGCTCACAAATATCTGAACACCAAAGCGCTGAGCTCTTAAACCTCTCTATGGGCACTGTGAATGACATCTCGCTTTGTGTGGTAGGGCACAGGACAGCGGATGTCATTCCAGATCTAGAGCAGAGCCCAACTGGGGAGGTACCTCCACCTTACAGAAAACCGCAGCCAAATAACACTAGACCCTACTAATAGTGTTGTGTTCCTGCCAGTAAGGTTGCCAGAGCTCGAGGGAGAGGAGTGTTAGGGTCGGCAACGCGCATGTAACTCCTCTGGAGTTGCAGGCGTACATAGGCTATGGACTGCTTAACATCAGGCGGGCCGTATGCTTGTTTGCCACCGACGTAGTATAAAAAAAAACACGCCTCTATTGTCAAGGCGTCAGAGTGCGTGTTCAGATATTTTTACGCTCCGATATATCTGATGGCGACAGTAGGATGCTTTAATTTGAAGACCAATTCGAACACACATTTCGATATCAAAACGATGTCATCTTGTTATCATTCGCGCGTGCAGTGTGATAACTGCCCTTACACAATCAGCTGCAGAGAAAAGGTACTCCACGTCCATACTAATTTACAGAACTTTGTATCCAGGGGGGTGCCTTTTCTCTGCAGCTGACTACAAGGGCAGTTATCACACTGATGCGGTTTCCGAAATGCCAGTCAGAGTTAGTGTGATGATAACCGCCCAATAGTTACTGAGCTTCGCGAACACACAGACAGACAGTCAGACAATCGCAAAGAAACGTAGTAAGCTAAGCTAGATGTCTTTGTTTAAATGAAAACGCCGGTTTGAATCCGGCCTCCGCCACTGGAGGGCTTGTTAAATTTTTCTTTAGTATATAACATCTATCTCAGTTTATAATTTACTGGCTTTTGCCCGCGACTTCGTCTGCGTGGACTTAGTAACCCCAGCTAGAGTAAGAATAGCGCCTGGAGAAAGTCTTATAGCAATTATTCAATTTGAGCATATTATGCACACAAATTAGCAGACACTTCATTAATTATCTCAATTCCACCCCGCTTTTTACTTTCTTAAGGGATGATTTTCGGGATAAAAACTATCCTATGTCCTTCTCAGGGATTCAACCTATCTCTATGCCAAATTTCATCTAAATCGATTCAGCGGTTTAAGCGTGAAGAGGGAACACACAGACAGACAGAGACAAGACTCGCATTTATAATATTAGTATGGATATACGTACGGTGTGGGCCCTGTACCAGGAGCAATAAATTAAACTGTAGGCTATACTTTTCACTGGCCAACATTTGTGACGTTTTCAACTAAAAGGTACCACATTGTCGGTTGCCGATAAGGTTGATTCTAAATTGAAGCTATATGGAAATACCGCCTTATAGACAACCGACAATAAGTACCCTTTTGGTTGAAAATGGCACATTTGTTCAGCTTATACTTTAAAGTTTATTTTAAGACGCAATGTATTTGTGTACCGAATTTATAATAATGCATTATAATTTTAATAATTTAATGTATGTGAATAATAATGGCATTTTGGATAGGATTGTAATATCATTACTATGACCATAGAGTAACTTATACTAGAGCGGTACTGTCATAGTAAATTTTGTAACCCCAGTAAATTCACTGCCATCTGTGACACACTTTAAAACTAAAAATTAAGATTTATAAAAATACGATAGAATGTATTTAAATATGGATAAATATTTTTTTTTATTTGCATTAATTATTTTTTTGATTTTGACCCATGTTCTTTCACTGATATGCGTTAAAATTGTTAAATAACAAACGAAACCGTCAACGCCATCTATACGACTGTAGGCCAAAACTAGTAGCGCCCTCTGAACGAGAATCAAATTTTCTTGATTTTCGAGGCACGTTTTTTCCTTAGACTGTATCCATCTATTACGGAGTTATATCTATCTTTGCTATGACACACACACATATTACACACACACAGACACACACGCACACTCATATGGACTTGCAAGTCCATCTTCTCATTAGGTTAAATTAAGCTATAAGTAATATTACTTTTGTTATTCTCTGATGAGTTCATTTTTATTTCTTTAAATTTATATTTATATTTTAAAACCGTTTATTACCAATTTTAAGTAAGAGCGGTAAGAGGTATTTTCTTACTTAAAAAGAGGCACCAACACTTACCTGTATAAGTAATTCTTAAACGAAAAAAACAATTTTTCATTTTTCATTTTTCATTTTCATGACGTGGTATTGTATTGTATTGCATGTTATGTTTAAAGCGTGACAAACAAGCAACATCAATAACAATTACTATTTAATTTGTATGAAAGAAAGATAATCTAATAACTTCATAATTTGTAAAAGGTTGTTAATCAGAAGTTAAATTTTAATAACAAAACTTCCGTGAGACATAGACATATTAAATATATTAATAACGGGTCACACGTTTTTTAAGTCAAAAAACGCTCGACATGTTTCACTCCGTACCGAGTAGTGTCATCAGGAGCTTGCGTTGACGCTGACGGACCAGCGCAGGCTGAGTGAGAAGTTCAATATTTATAGTGTAAGCTCATAAAGAGCAGTACAATATATGCTTATTATTTTTTGCTTGTTACAGTTACAGGGCCTCCCATAATTGATTTGTTTCCATAGTTGCATATTCTTTAGTGCCCATTTTCATTAAGGCGGTTCCCTGAGCCAGAAGGCGAAAAATCTCCTTATATTATCCTGTTTTTCTAAGAGGCGTTGATATTCGTAGACGTGGAAAAAATATATGTAGTTCTTGACTACATTATCTTAAATATCATAGCTTCCGATACACGAATTATGACACTTCGCTCGATACAATTAATTCCCAAAGTAACCTCTAACTCGGACTTTTAATCCAACTTTACTCGGTTATTTATTATGTGATACTATAAATAAAAAAAGAAGAAAAAACAATCTTACCTTAAATAATAATTTCATAGCTTTCGAATTTCGATATTGTAGGGTAACGTTTTTAAAAATAAATAAAAATCGACAAAATTCTATCATAATTGACACTTGGCGCGCATGATCTTTCCCGTTCTTTCTTGCGAAATGTGACAGAGACAGCGGCAAACCGACGGAACGGCCTTAACCTTGATTGTACAAGGGTTCCCAGTCTACGGAGCCCTAGAAAGCGGCAACAGTACGTATTGGCGGCGCGGGCATCGCACGCGCATGTTTACTCGACGCGTGCGCAGTAGGTCAACACTGACCAGTGAACAGGTCAGACTATATTTCGCAACCATACGGATTTTAACATATTAATGAAACTAGTAAAAATGTTTTTGCAAGAATTATCAATTTCATTTTGTTAGCGGGCCATTTTATGGAAAGTGGTATACATTACTTTTTAATTTCGATTTTTGTAAGTTATTTCGCGATTTGTAAGTTTCACGGATATTATAATATCATAGAGTAACTTATACTAGAGCGGTACTGTCATAGCAAAGATAGATATAACTCCGTAATAGATGGATACAGTCTAAGGAAAAAACGTGCCTCGAAAATCAAGAAAATTTGATTCTCGTTCAGAGGGCTCTGCTAGTTTTGGCCTACAGTCGTATAGATGGCGTTGACGGTTTCGTTTGTTATTTAACAATTTTAACGCATATCAGTGAAAGAACATGGGTCAAAATCATAAAAATAATTAATGCAAATAAAAAAAATCATTTATCTATATTTAAATACATTCTATCGTATTTTTATAAATCTTCATTTTTAGTTTTAAAGTGTGTCGACAGATGGCAGTGAATTTACTGGGGTTACAAAATTTACTATGACAGTACCGCTCTAGTATAAGTTACTCTATGGTCATAGTAAATTTTGCAACCCCAGTAAATTCACTGCCATCTGTCGACACACTTTAAAACTAAAAATGAAGATTTATAAAAATACGATAAAATGTATTTAAATTTTATAGATAAATGATTTTTTTATTCGCATTAATTATTTTTAAGATTTTGACTCATGTTCTTTCACTGATATGCGTTAAAATTGTTAAATAACAAACGAAACTGTCAACGCCCTCTATACGAGTGTAGGCCAAAACTAGCAGAGCCCTCTGAACGAGAATCAAATTTTCTTGATTTTCGAGGCACGTTTTTTCCTTAGACTGTATCCATCTATTACGGAGTTATATCTATCTTTGATAATATCCAACGTAGATCTGTGGGAACGTTGTGGTGAGACTCCGATCGACCAGCAGATCAAACGCCGCAAGTGGAACTGGATTTGCCACACGCTCCGAAGGGACCCGGATCACATCCCGAGGCAAGCCCTAGACTGGAATCTCTAAGGAAAGCGGAAACGTGGTCGCCCTAAGCAATCCTGGCGGCGGACGATCATCGCAGAGGCGGCGACCATTGGCAAGACGTGGAGCGAAATGAAGCGTGAAGCTCAAAACCGAACGGGATGGCGGAGCACTGTGGATGCCCTCTGCCCCATCTAGGGGATATAGGACCATAAGTCAAGTAACCAAATTGGTCCACACTATACATTTCCACCCCATTTTTTACACCCTTAAGGGATGATTTCGGGGATAAAAGTTATTTTATATCATTTCCCACAGCTCAAACCATCCCCATACCAAGTTTCATCTAAATCGGTTGAGCGGTTATTGATTCCCCATACAAATTTCCACTCCCTTGAGGGGTGACTTCTGGGATAAAATGTATCCTATGTCCTTCCCCGGGACTCGAACTATCTGTATACCAAATTTCAACTAAATCGGTTAAGCGGTTTAAGCGTGAAGAGGTAACACACAGACAGACAGACAGACATACAGACTTTCGCATTTATAATATTAGTATGGATTGTTTAAATTGGTTTCATGTGCTTTAATTTATATAAGTTTTATAATGTTAATTTAATTTATGTGATTTTATTTTAATTCAACATTTGTATGATGATATGTATGATTATTATTGTAATTTTTGATGTTATATCAATTTATCATCTATTATGGATTCCGGTTATCTGAAAAAAATGTTTAAATTAAAAAAAAGTGGTGTGTAAAACTTTAAATAAAAACTTTGAAATAAACATATAATGATTGAACCTGCTAACAACATTTCACGAGATAGACTTATATTGACCGGGATATAGACCGTGATTACCTTTTGTATTATTTGTGAGCTAACTTCAGTCACCCGTGAACATGATGCATGTAACTGCGTCGAAATATCGGGAGCTCACAAATAATACAAAAGGTAATCACGGTCTATATCCCGGTCAAATAAGTCTAGTGAAACTAACCGTGAATCATTCAAAACTCTAATTTCACGAGATAATTGTGAGATGTAGAGGAAAACAGCCAGACGGCTGCACTAGACAAACATATGAAAACATTGTACCCAAGTTGAAACGGTATTCGCTTCGCTCGGTCAAAAAAATTGTTTTCATTTGTCTCCAGCACCCGATCAATATTTTATGATCTTATACGGCCTTGTAAATACGGAACTGTCTCAAACCGGCTCATTAGGACGCCATTACGCGTTACGACGCCGCTCGGACGACATTTGGACGAAATGACGGTATTTAGATGCCGAATTCGCGCGTCCGTCTACGTCACTCGTTAGGACACGGTTTTACAATGACTACTAATATTATAAATGCTAAAGTAACGCTATATACAAAACTTTCGCGTTTTAAACACATATTAATCACATTTAAACCTGTGAAACCTGTGTCGAAACGTCGGTAAATAAAGGTAACAAAATATTTACCCTTAAACCGCGCGACCGACCGATAAATAAAATTCATTTATTTCGGACAATTCGAAATCCATAATTATATCACATATAAAATATAAAATATTAAAATTAAAAAACAATCAACTTGAGAAATTAAATTTAAAATTACGCCATTGTTTATTTAAAATTACAATTAAAATAGAATTAAAATAAATAAATAAATTAAAATTTTAAAAATTGATTGATAAAAACGAACCTATTAAATTAAACATCTTAAATTAAATTAAATTTAAATGATATTTAGAATAGAGATGGGTTGATGACATAGGATGACACAGACGTTGTAATGCGTACTTATGTAGACATATATAAAAATACTTAATATTTAAAAATACTTAAATAGAAAACACCCGTGACGTAGGAATAAATATCCATGCTCATCATGTTACATAAATGGGTAAATGCCCTTACCGGGATTTGAAGCCAGGACCATCGGCTTCATAGGCAGTGTCACTGCCAACTAGGCCAGGTCGACTGGTAGTGCATTTTGCGGGTACCTAATATGTATCATACATATACATACATACGTATATCTATGCACCTTATGTCTTTATTTATTCTTATCTATATTAAGTATTTTTGCACTCATATCTATCTATCATAAGCTTATATACTTCCTTTAATACATATGTAACTATTAATTTCTGCTTACACACTATACCAGCAATTGTTCTGTCCAATTTCTAAAACATAGTTTACACTCATACATACATGTTAACATAATTCTAAGCCATTTAGTTTTCGACTAACAGCGAGTAAGGGATAATGTATCAAGGGTCTGCCTGAAAACCAGCGTTGTAGTAAATACACTGCAACATTATGCTGAGGCAAGCTCCTATTTAACACGCATGAATATTTCTCTCTGATGTGCAACTCAATTTCTTAGTTTTGTAAGTCTAAATTTAAGGTTTATCTGTAAAAAATGTACTACGCTATCTGTTAACTCTGCCATTTCATGTGATGTTGAATAAAAATGTTCTATTCTATTCTATTCTATTCTACATAAGTAATCATGCCTATTTCCCGGAGGGGTAGGCAGAGACCACGGATTTCCACTTGCTACGATCCTGTCATACCTCTTTCGGTTTTAATATTTATCAAAATATCGTAGATACTTAGTCCAGAAGCGTATATGATCTCTGGACGCAGATGTAAATTGTATGGAGGGTAATTGGTCAAATTTGGCAATCATTGGCGACCGATCTAACAAGCCGATTTCATTACTTTTTCGATATTTCTAAACGATCCAAGCTTATGATTGGACTATTGTGTCCCACTGCTTTGCAAAGGCCTTCCCCCCTCTTCTTCCACTCCCGTTTTTAAACTAAATCTGGCCAGTCTCTCAAAGTTATCGCCGATGAGGTCTACAGGATCCCAGTTTGTACCCGGGGCACCCACACCGTAGATATCTTGGCCTACAAGTAATTCGTCACGCGGCAGACATGAACAACTCAGTCCCACTCTAACTGCCGCTTTTCGAGCTACATCTATATCACTATTTCCTCAAATCCGTAAAACATCCTGACGTGTGTGAGCGGCCTAATCGCCGATTGACTCTTTCAACAGTCACCGTGTGCGATCAATTTATCGGCCGGATTCCGCAGCGCGTATATAAAACTGCTACGGCCAGCTACGGCACATTTGTCGTTCCGAAACGGTGTTACAGGCAGACGAGGTGTATACAGCGTGTTGATAGATTTAGATTTAGATTTATTTATTTCATAATATTAAATTACAATATAAATTATTTTTACACTAATCTATACGAATTTATATTATACGACCGCATATTGCTAGGAGGATTTCCAAACGGAGCCGCCACGTCTGTAATTTGTTGTAGAAAAAAGTCTGCCAATTTTTGCGGGGGAGGGGAACGTCAAATGTATACGTAACGTCAAAATAGCCATGTCAGATAAACGTCAGTCCATACATTGTGTATGACCATTGGCCGACTATTTTCGACAGATTGCCTGTTAATGGCTACTCCGTTTGGTTATATCCTCCTAGGCATATTCTGCATTAGTATATTTTGGAAGAGATTGCTTATTAGCGATAAGACCGCTTGTTGTTATTTAGTTTTTATTTGTGTTCTTTTCCTGTATTCTCTTCATTATGGGGTGCACAATAAATAATATATTAAATTGATTGTACACTATACAGGAGGTCCCTAGCCATTGGACAAAGCCGAAATGTACAAATGCATTAGGGTATTTAGAACCAGTATACAAAGTATCATAACAAAGAAATTAACAACTTACGATTTTTTACTTTGGAGCAACCTGTATGTGTTAGTAGCTCCTGAGGTATTAAACAGTATGAAACCTTCTTCGACCTTTTTGATTTTCTTTTTTATTTATGTCACTAATAAGATTCTGACTTTTGACAAATGTCATCATTGCCGCATATTTTCGAACAAATTGTCAAAAGTCCTGCCAATGGTTAATACAGTATCTTTCTTTTTGTTGTGGATTTTTGGAAATAACGATTGTTTGAATTTTTTTTAAACTTTTGTTCTAATTAAAAAAATATTAACGTTAGAGCATTCCTGAGAAATAGTCCGACGTGGCATTTCAGCCAATGGCTAAGGTCACCCTGCATATTAAATCACATTTACAATCGGGTCTTCGCGAATTTATTTTGTTACCTTTATCATAGAGTAACTTATACTAGAGCGGTACTGTCATAGTAAATTTTGTAACCCCAGTAAATTCACTGCCATCTGTCGACACACTTTAAATATAAAAATGAATATTTATAAAAATACGATAGAATGTATTTAAATATAGATAAATGATTTTTTTTTTGCATTAATTATGTTTATGATTTTGACCCATGTTCTTTCACTGATATGCGTTAAAATTGTTAAATAACAAACGAAACCGTCAACGCCATCTATACGACTGTAGGCCAAAACTAGTAGCGCCCTCTGAACGAGAATCAAATTTTCTTGATTTTCGAGGCACGTTTTTTCCTTAGACTGTATCCATCTACGGAGTTATATCTATCTTTGATAAGACTTATATCCGCCATGACATAAAAAAATATGTAGGCATATTATATAGATATAACTGACAAGACCAAAACCGGGAGTAGTAAATTTTATGAGATTTTTTATTGCAGTATCGAATCTGCCACCAATATGCGGAAACACTAAATAAGCGGGGTTATTCTGACAGCGATGACTTAATCGAATATAATCCATACTAATATTATAAATGCGAAAGTCTTGTCTGTGTGTTACCTCTTCACGCTTAAACCGCTGAACCGATTTAGTTGAAATTTGGCATAGATAGTTTGAGTCCCGGGGAAGGACATAATCATCATCTTCCTCGCGTTATCCCGGCATTTTTGCCACGGCTCATGGGAGCCTCGGGTCCGCTTGACAACTAATCCTAAGAATTGGCGTAGGCACTAGTTTTTACGAAAGCGATTGCCATCTGACCTTCCAACCCAGAGGGGAAAACTAGGCCTTGTTAGGATTAGTCCGGTTTCCTCACGATGTTTTCCTTCACCGAAAAGCGACTGGTATAAATATCAAATGATATTCCGTACATAAGTTCCGAAAAACTCATTGGTACGAGCCGGGGGTTTGAACCCGCGACCTCCGGATTGAAAGTCGCACGCTCTTACCGCTAGGCCACCAGCGCTTGGAAAGGACATAATAAATAAACTAAATATCGGAAGGAAGTCACTAGCGTTTCCGTATTCGTGGTAGGAATGACTATATCTTAGAAATCATCATTTAACGCAGACAAATTAACAGGCAGAAGCTATTAGGGTGCGTTAGGGTAAGATTGAACAGGTTTTTCATGAGGGGTAAGACAAAAAATCGTCCGTATGTCGAAGCATTTTCATCTTATCCCGCATAAAAAACCCGTTCAAATTACCCCCACGCACCCTACAGTCAAGTGCAAAAAAATGGGTGCCTACAACTTACTCAAAAATATGTCCCATAGTTCTCAATCGGACACATTTTTGAGTATGATGAGTGTACAGTCGCCATCAGATATATCGGAGCGGCCGAGGTGCACAAAAATATCTGAACACGCACCTAGCGCTTTGACAATAGAGGCGTGTTCAGATATTTGTGAGCACCTCGGCCGCTCCGATATATCTGATGGCGACTGTACATCATGAATTAGTATATAATCAGTGGCGGTGCGTATTCGCAGGGAAGGACCTAATTTTGCTTTTCCTTATCTCCTTTAGCCTTATAGTAATAGTGAAATAGCTGAAATTAGGCAAGCCGTTGGGAATGGAGTTATATGAAAGTTTCCACTGTGAATGACTGCTGCATTTACATGATGGCGGCAAGCACCAAACATTAATTGTAATGGTGTTGCGAGGTATGATTCTATTTTAGTTCCCTTTCATTAGTTCTACTGTTTAAACATCAAACATTTATTCAGCAAATATGCCACAGGGGCACTTTTACATGTCAATTTTTACAAACAATAAAATTAACCCAAAATTACAAAAAAAAAACAATTAAATAAATATAAATGTCAAATTAACAAAAAAAGCGAATAAAAACAGAAGTACTAAAATTGTTTAGTTAATGCCGGAGTGTAAGGAAAATTTTATTTACTGTTCAAATTTTTACAAGATAAGTACGTCTACTGTTATTATTTATTCTTCAAGTCAAGCAGGTGCTTATTTTGATGTTGTTTTTTCAAGTATTTTACATAGTCACACATGTCTCTACTATGTTAATATATATTTTTACGGAATCAATTTTTTATTCGTTTTTTGATATAAAAATTAAGCGTTAAAATTTAAGAAATCTGGTGACACGACTAAAGTAGAAATTTGAATTATTTGATATGTATATTAAATAACTCCTCTCGTGCATGAGTGGGCTTGTGCCCAACAGTGGGACGTAGTTATATAGGCTGAAATATTATTATCATATTAAAGAAACTTGAAAACTTTCAGTTACAAATTAAGAATTTGAAAAATGATGCAATCAGACTGTAATTAACCCCTTGGAGTCACGTAAATGAAATATACAAGTATCACTTATTTGTTATTGTATTAATGTACAATTGTGGATAGACCTTTTTTTACAAAAGTATTTGTTTAAACGTTTGTGTACAAATTGTACACTATAAAAAATGAAATATTAAACTTAATGTATTATATATAAAGCTTTAAATAAAATCGTGTCATATTTAAAAAAAGTCTTAATGTTAAAGAATGTTATGTTTTCACTTAAAATATTAATAAAAAGTTTATGCAAAGCAATAAAAGTTACCACGTGTGTACTCGAAACTATTTAAAATGAGATGAAACTTCAGAGCTTCAGTAAGAAAATGCATCGTTTAGCATTATTTATGTTTGAAGGCTGTTCAAACAATTTGTTACAAATGCTGATAATTAATTATCTATATTCCAGGATTTGATAAATACTATTACGTCTTCAAATAACCTAAATGTGTATCAAATACTATTTCCACTTAAATTCCAAGTTTTCATTCATTAACCTATAAAACATGTGCGTGAAATCCTAAGAAAGTTGCACCGAAATCAAATTTCCCGGTGCAAAAAAAGTTGCGACAAAACTTTTATCTCCCTCAACTGTTCCGCGGAACGATTCGAATCACAATTATTTAAGCGTCGTCCAAACTCACGGTTCCAGCCAGCACATCCAAGCTTCTTTAACCTTGTTTTATTCTGGTTTTTTATTTTTAATTTCACTATAACACAGGCACGACCGAGTGGGAGAGTAGCGCGCTGCGACTGGCAGGAGAGCGCGCACCCGACTGGTTCGCAGTCCGACTAAAAATAACGCCTGCAACGTCCATCGGTCGGTTACCACTGGTTCAACTGTTTAATGTTTATATTTGGTACGAAAAAACTGATTACAACCGTTTTATGTAGTCGGTGTGGCAACCGTGTTGAAAATTGGGTTTATCATAGCGTAAGTAACTGTATTAGTTTGAAGTAATGTTAGTATTAGTTTTGCATGTATCTCATTTCATTTCATTTCATTCAATGTAAGAACTGTAAGATAAGAGACTTACTTTAGTTTAGTTTAGACTTTTAGAGGATACCTAAACTTGTTATGTAGTAAATCTGTAGAGCGGTCACCACGATACAAGCCTAGCCTAGTGTGGGACCACTGAGCTTGTTGTAATTTTGAAATCTTTCTTTTAATAAAGCTACCATATAAGGCTGCGCATGCAGTAAAGGGTTAAGTAGGTAAGTTTAGGTTTAAGATAAAGTTAAGTTACATATCAACAGCTAACACAAACGCAAAGGAGCCTCGTCTGCCAACAAACCACTGTGTGGTTTGGCAGAAGAAAATATGTATTTAGTTGTAAGTAAGATCTTTGAATAAACGTTTATTTATTTATTTATTTTTTTATTTATAAGTTTGGAAAATTAACTCTCGGCGTTAACGTTGCGATACATCGTGGTCAAAAACGTCAAGAAAGTAATCAT